>NC_069116.1:55681089-56915776 GCF_025612915.1 Magallana angulata | reverse complement strand
AGAAGGCACCCCCCCCCGCCCTGCCCCCTGATGCTACATGAGACTCCCTTCATTCACTAGATCTTGAATGAGTAATGATAAAAGGAATTAACATTTATATTGCTCAAAAACTGCTACACCCCCCCCCCCCCACCTTTGTTATCGATCGTTTTAACGCGCGTTGACATTTTCCGCTCACACCTGTATTTACAGTGCACGGTAACTCTGACAAGGACAGCAGCACGCAATGTCCCGAAAGGAGTGCGGATGTCCCTGATCAGAGTGCAACAGTTTTTTGTGAACGCACCTTAGTCAAATATGCAGATGTACTAAAGATCCGGTTTTATTTATACGATTCAAAACGCTTTGCTAAATTTCAATTTAATAAAGTTATTATGAACGAAATGTGACGGAAACGCACATACTAAACTTTTAAATGGTTCCGGGAAAAAATATTGGATCCTATAATGCATGTACAGAGAGAGAGAGAGAGAGAAAGAGAGAGAGAGAGAGAGTCACACAGGCGTCGGAACCGGGGGGGGGGCTAGGGGGGCTTAGCCCCCCCCACCTTTTTTGCAAAGTTACCAAACCATTAGAAACATAGCATGATAGAGGGTTCAGCCCCCCACTTTTTTTCGCAGGAAAGATTATCGTTCCTAATTTACCTTGAAAGAATGAGAAGTTAGAGATTCAGAAGGATACTAGCTCCCCCCCCCCCCCCCCCCCCCCACGGAATAGGAATTTGATGATTTTCGAAAAAAAAAAAATTGGGTAAGTAGTTGTTGTTGTTTTTTTGGAAGTATAGGCATACCCCCCCCCCCCCCCCCCCCCCCCCACGGATTAGGATTTCCATGATTTTGGGAATTACTTTTTTCTAAATTTTTCTGAGGATAAGTCTAGCCCCCCCCCCCCCCCCCCCCCCCCCCCCCACTTTCAATTTGCTTCCGACGCCTATGTGAGAGAGAGAGAGAGAGAGAGAGAGAGAGAGAGAGAGAGAGAGAGAGAGAGAGAGAGAGAGAGAGAGGGAGAAGGGGGGGTAGAGGTGGTGTATTAAATTCTTTTAAATAATGATTATAGATTATATATAGTCTTTTAAGCTGGTTGCAATATAATTAGCATCTTACAACCCATGTATTTTTACCCCCAGTGACTGTATAGTTGCTCGACCTTTTTAAATGTATTTTATCAAATCAAAGGTCAAAATCGTACAATGTCGGTAATTATTCCGTCTCTGCCGATTTACGAGACATGAATATTAAGATGACCTGAACTCAATATAAGAGGAAACATCATACTATGGAACGCCATAGCTGCCTTATGTGGCTATTTCATGTGAAGACGAATTAAGCATTGAATGCTTATTTTGGATGTCGTCGGTCCTATGACACACCAAGCGGTGCAGACAAATTGAATACCGCGGGTTAGGATAATTTGATAATATTTATATTTTCATACTGATATGTATATTTGTATGAAATAATTTTTATCGCCACTATAAAGCTATTATTTACGCTTGATCTAGTCAGGGATATGAAACATACATGGAACAGCCATATTAACATCATTGTTATTTGATTAGTTTCCACGACAAAAAATATAGTGTCAGAAACTTCGTGGTAAAAATCTTTTTTATTAAGTAGTAGATGTTATATTATGATGGACTGATGGTGCGTCATTATATGAAGATGGTGCTTTATAATATAAAGATGGTGCTTTATAATATAAAGATGGTGCTTTATTATATGATGATGATGCTTTATTAAGTGAAGATGGTGCTTTATAATAAAAAGATGGTGCTTTATTTTATGATGATGATGTTTTTTTTCTGTGATGGTGGCAGAGGCGGATCCAGCAATTTTGAAAAGGGGGGGGGTTCCAATTGATGAAAATCAATACATGCAAAATACATTATTTGTCAATAAACAAGGCCTTTTGAACGTTTTCCGTGCGTAAATTTAATGAACATTTATCTCATCAATATCTATTTCACATCTACATGTATTTTAATATCAGAGTGCACTGCATTATTGAGCGTTTTGGTTAAGGTAAGGAAGATTTGCATAATTTCCAGCCTTTACAAAAAAACCCAAGTTTCCAGCAATGAGAACGTGCGTCTATGCTATGCTTAATTTTTGGTAAAAAAAAATTATGTCTTTGATGGTTAAATTCTGAACTATTTATTGACTTTGATTTCTATCGGTTGCCTTCTTAAATAAAGGTCTAAATGATAGTATATGACAAAAATGGGGATAGTTTATCTGCTGAATAGATGGAACATGTGAAATACAATTGTACAAGCAATAGTCGTCCCAGGGAACTTGATGTGGCCTCTGTATAATGGGTGCGCCACATCACCCGGCACTTGTACAGATGCAATCTTATTCAGGAAAGTTTTGAAAAGTTGTGCATGTTCATAATGGTTTATATATAAACCCCTTACACGGTATTTTGTAACATAATTTCCGATTCTTGGAAAAAAAACAAAAAAGGGCTTTCTTTTGTGTTTCATGTGGGTATGAAGGTACGGTATAGCTAGCATTCCAGAAAAATAGCATAACTTGCATAAAATTAACTATAATCCATTTTTTAAAGAAATAGAGTAGACAATACATTGTAGATGTTAGAGATGTTATTATAAATCTGTGTTTTTAGCGACACTGCTTAGTTAATTTTTTTTAAATTTTCCACATGTTTACTCAAAGATGTGAGCACTGGATGCTGATGGGGAGTACCTTTTTCGATAAAAAAAAATTCGTTAGGGTTTTTTCATTTAAGAAATACATGTACATGTAAATTACGGTGCGTTGTAAAAAATTCTTTAAATTAGCAATTTTAAAAGCATTTACTTGAAATGATTACAGTATTTATATTATAAATGGGGACAATTGCCTTTAAATAGGCATTACAAGTTTTCAAAAAAATTTATATGTCCCAGAGAAAGGGGGGGGGGGTTCCGACCCCCGGAACCCCCCCCCCCCCTCTGGATCCGCCAATGGGTGGTCACTCGAAACTTCCCCTAAATTTGAAGACTGAGTTGAATAGATATTATCTCGAAATTTCGAGCTCAATCAAACGTATTATTGGCAACTATAAAATGACTGAATCGACAAACACAATTAATAGAATATTATAATATTTTGTCAGAATTTTTAGGCATTTTATCTATCAATGTTCTTAAAAAAAAAAAAAAAAAAAAAAACGGGTGACTAACAGGCATAAAATACAAAAACGATTAATATAAACTGGAATAAATCAAAGCACAGAATGTAACAGTGTTGTTACGATGTTTTTTCACAAATGAATGGGTTCAAATGCGAACATTGTCTGTCATTCCATTTCCCATTCCGAAATAAGTCGACACAGTCACGGGTCACAGCATCAGAGGAACCCACAGGGCTGGGGTTATTTGGAGTCCAGTTGGTGAAGCCAAAGGTCGTGTTTGATCGGTCCCATACAAATAGACCTTCGGTGTCAATGTCATTCCCACCGGTCCAAGCTGTACAGTGTTTTTGAGTGAAAGTAGAACAACTGTCTGAAATTGAGAATTTTTTTTCTTTAACCATCTAAATAAATTTATTGGCACTAAAAGCCACGCTACATGATGTTGGCTTTCATATTACATTTAAATTATGAGAAAGCAACAATTCATGAATATTCCACCATTAATATCGCTTTTTACATTGGAAATTCACGAGACATTTAAACTTAAAAAACATCCGCTTAAAATGATTAAAGTGTAGAAATTCAAACCAATGAAACACAATTTACCTTTCATGAGAAATGTAGCCGCTAGCCAATCAGATTCCTCTATAGTTTCAATCTCCACCAAATAAGCACATATTTTCTGGCACTCCAGCTGTTTTAAATAAAAGGGTTTTTTTTGGTTTAACCAGAGAAATTGTTAAAGTAAATAGTTTATAACTAAAAATTACACAGAGCAAAGGTATGCAAATTATTTTTCCTCTATGAAAATCAACAATTTTACCCAGCAACGAGCCGTTAACTTAAGGCGCAATGGTTATAACCCAGAGGAAGTGGTTCTTTCTGATAAACGTGTTTACAACAATTAGCTTTCGTATTCTATTATAATGTGCAGTATTTACATCTACCGAGTATGATTCCCTCTATTTCTTACGGAAACTGTAATGAATTCATAGCTCGATATTTACATTCAGTGTATATTTCCCTTTATGTTTGCATTGGAAATCTGCGACGTTAAAGTAAAGTACATATCATCAGTACATGTAATACTTCCAGCTTTTTAAGAACACAATTTTCCACAATTAAGTTAATTTTCACAAAACATTTTAAATTTTCTTTTGACATTCTTTGTTCTTTTATTCTACAAGACATTTTGTATTTATAAATTGAAAAGCAGATAAATGACAAAATATTATTCAACCTTCTAGTTTTGACATTATTTTCATAATGGAACCCCAATACTAATATATTCCATGATATTCCAAACTTAAAGAAATTTCCCACCTCTTGCCATATGTGTTTTACTTATTTACAGCTAAATAACAGATGTTGACAGTCCTCGACCGTTTGACAACATTCACATTCGGCTGATACATCTTTGTTCCTAAACGTACTTAGATTATTGTTGAGTACACTGTTCAATAACTTATAATTGAATTCAGCAACTTTCTTATCATACATGCATTTTATTTTTTGATTATAAATATTTTCCCAAATAATTCCAGCCGATCGCGGTATTCAATTTGTCTCCGTTTGTTAGAGCGTGTAGATTTCAGTCTGACTGTTTCTATAGAGCTATGAATTAACTATAAGTTTCCGTAAGAAATAGAGGGAATCATATTTGGTAGATGTAAATATGAACGTAATATAAACTAATTTCTTTGATTAGTTCTAATACCTTAGCGTCTGTCCATGTGACGTTTTGTTCCCCATAAAAGTAATAGTGACCAGAATATTCTACCCAATTGATCTCTGAAAAAAAATGATGGCATCAAACTTTAATATAGCAGACTGTTCGTGATGAAAGCTATTTTTTTTGCAAGGCATTTTTAATTGTCCCTTGAATTATTATAAAAAAGGGTCATTAATAAAAAAAATTACCTTTTCCAAAATAAAGCTTTTGGTCAGATGCTGATACGACGTACTGATACGAGTAGCTTCCCTTTTTTAAACAGTGAAGTCCAATGCACTGTTTATCTGTCTGGTTGTAAAGAAATTCAGCGCAGTTGTCGTCTCCAAAACAAAGTCCTGCACAATGAACAACACTATCCACGTCCCCCAAAAGCACTGCTGCGGGTGAATTGGTCACTTGTGTGTCCAATCTTGAATATAGAATTTGTCTTTGTATACACTGGACAGAAAATAGGAGAGCAACAAGAAACCAACACGATAAGCTATACATGGTCTGTCTGTATGGTAGGTTACTGTTTGAGTTGATATGTTTATATAATACAGACACAATTGATATTCTAGCATTTCATAAATCAATACAAATATTGATTGTTATAAATATTTATTTGGTATATAGACCAAAAATATAACTGACAAATTCAAAGATCATGTTAAACATCATAGCGTTTTAATGAGAAAAATAAAATGTTTTGTCGTTTTTTTTTAAAGCAATTGCAATCAGAGTAATTGGCAATCAACCATAAGAAGACTTAATGGTTCAATTTCAAAGGATGGTTTGATTTTCAGGGATGGTTTTCTGATCCACCGAACAAAGTATGTCGTGAATAATGAAGACATTTCACACTTGAACAGAGAGAATAATCAGTAAATACTTGTTTATAAAAGTACAGAAAGATTATAGCATGCAATGTTTATCACATTGACCCTCTCCGACTGACGTGCAACAGTATTTTGACTCTTTCCCAAAGGTATTGTAAAGTAATGAATCCTACATAGAGTCTTATATACTTTGCATCTAGTCAGCGTGCAGTTAATAAATCTTTCACTAAGAGGTGGGCGGTGGGCTAAATTGTTTCTAACTTTCTGCGTTCATAGTGACGTCTGATTCTTCCTTTAAAATTTCACGAGACCTTATGTAGACTATGAGAAAAAAGGAAAAAGCCTTAAAGTTAAAAAAAAATAGCTTTAATTTAATTTTTGTCATCCCCACTTTAACTATCTTAAGTTTACGTTAATGAACGTCTTCCTGATTTTTTTAAAATCTTATAAAGCGTTTTGATTTTCCCTCATGATATTGCAGTAAACAATTTATTTATCTTGTGTAAAATAATCAAATATTCATAAATATTTGTTTGCATATTGTAAAGCCCTGAGGGCGCAGATCGATATTATCTGGGGTTGATTGCAACGTGGAATAGCCAGGCGTTCTTTGCGTTCTTAAAGGGACTTGGACACGATTTGACTTAAAATGTTCAAATATTTTTCCATTTTCAATGTTTATACTAATTAATATAGAAAATTTAATGCTATGTCAAAATTTGAAAGTCAAATATCAAGTTAGAAGCATGATACAGAGTTCACAATTCTTTGTTTTGTAAACAAAGCTCGAATATTGTCATTGTTTACATATGTGTTGTATTGGTGTAAGTTTTAATCAAATGTATCTTTCTTTTGTTAAAAATAGTATTTATGAAGATATTGAGTTAGTTTAAATTGTTATTTACATGCCATTTTGTCAAAGTAATGGTAATTCTCTACAATACATTTTTGTAAACAACTATAAGATTCGAGCTTTGTTTACATAACAACCAATTCTTACCTCTGTATCTCGCTTGTAACTTGACTTTAACATTCAATATTTTGGTCAATCATTTAAAATGCCCCAGTAAATCATTTTATACATAAAAAATAAAAATAAAATTTTTGATCTCAAATCGTGTCCAAGTCCCTTGGTTATATTTTCAGACCTTTCCCATTCTGTGGGCCCCAGCTCTAAATTTAGGTCACTGACCTATGCTCCCCAAGGAGCGAACAGGAATAAGTGAAGTGAAGACCTATATATTGTATGATTTCTAGTGCTCTAGAATAAATAAAAAAGAATTTCATGAAATCGGTGATATAAGAAAATTGAGGAGTGAGAAACCTTAAGACACAGCCTCATTTTAATAAATTTATCTACAAAAGAACAATTTGAAGTGAATTTCAAATACATGTTTATTAAAAACATCTTCTTCTCATCCACACTCTTTCACATCTCACATTTATACAATTTGACTGTAATTGATGAGACCTACTTTACCGGTACTCATAAATTTGGAAATTAGCGAAGATAAATAATCTATATCATCAGATCATTATGTTACTCAAACTAGAATATATATAAAATGGTTCTTTTTCTTTCATTTTTAGGCACACGCGTTGGTTATAAAATCTTGCCCCCTTTTTGCAATGATGCAATCAAAACTTGTCATTAATTTACACATAAAACCATAATTATAATAATCAATCAAACATAAAGCCATACAAACTGAAATATTGTTTTTTCTGCTATTTGTATTTTAAAATTGTGTGGGTAAAAGTTTCTGGGGTTTTTTTTCTTAAAACATTTTACGTTGTATGACTTATATGGCACGCCAAATTAACCAAAAATGGGATATACATAGTTTCACATTTGATAAATAAGGTTTATCGACTGTTCCCTTAAGTTTACGAACCACAAACTATTGTTAACGAATCCTTAACTATAGTTTTCATCTGTAAAACTATATTTACCGGTTGTAAACTATAGTTTGCGAATGATAATCTAAGTTTATCTGTCTGCAAATAACGTTAACAATAGATTTTGCTGATAAATATAGATTCACGTCTGTAGAGTATAATTTACATTTGTTAACTACATGTATAGAGTTGTTAATCATAGTTTCACAATCGTAAAACTATATTTATCAGATAAATCATGTTTTGCAATCGCAAATGGTTGTTTTCAGTGTTAATTATTGTGTAACATTTCTGAAACATAGATGATCGCGTTAACTAGGGTTTACAGATGTGAAATATAGATTAACGTCATTTACCATAGTTTTCTGTCTGTGAACTATAGTGTGGTTTGGTTTGAACATAATTATTTTATTGTATATTTACACAATGGGATTGGGCACAAGTTCCATAACTTATTAAGCCCTCTCCCTACAAAATTATTAACAAAGATAATAAAAAGCATAGTAAAAGGTCACATATTTACAGCTATTTTACGTCTTGTACTTAAAGAATTCCAACCCGTTTCTAAGTAGAGCGAGTCTCTGGAAGCAAAAATTGATAAACCAGTAACAATTCTAGCAGCAGTTAGTTGTACTTGTTCAAGCTTTTCTGTGTCTGCAAGAGAACACCCTCCCCAAACTTCTGAAGCATATTCCAAATGTGGCCTAACGAAGGATGTGTACATAAGCGATAAAGATTTACGATTTAATTTATATTTTAGTTCTTTCATTAGATTTCTTAATTTTTTGTGTGCCTTTGCTATTATGTTATCAATAAATGCTGTCCATTTGAGATTTTCGCAAAAAGTTAGTCCTAAGTGTTTATGGCTAGACACAAACTCTATGTTACAATTTTGAATTTAGAGATGGATATTTAAAAACATTTTTTGTGTTAAAACCCATAGTTTTGTTTTTGTTTATAGTCTATAGTTTACAACCGATAAACATAGTCAAGATCTAGTAAAATTGAAATCATTTAATGATTTCAGAGTCGTTTTGGTGCTAGAACCATTATGTCGTCCTAATTGATTTGAAGATTCTTTTTGCCGTACTTTACGACCTTAAAGGAATTATGTAGAAAATTAAACAATTTCTTGACACTTTATGTTCAATCATGGAAAAAGTAATCTCGATACCTATATTCAATTTGACATCATTTTAAAGATAAGGTCAAGAACTTCTTAAATTCTGTTTCTGGAGTGACTGTAGGCATTGTAGATATATTTTATTAGTCAAATATGATTCAAAAGGACTTTAATCATAAACTATGGGTTTTTTTGCATTCAAGCGCATATTCTTAATATTTTAAAGGGAAAAGAATATTTCCTTTTCATATTTTTTAAAATAAAGTGGAGGGACTAAAGTGTCTGGTCCGAAATGCATTGGAGTCAAATACAGCATTCACAGTGTGGTTATTCCCCTTTGGTGAGTTGGAATCATGAATCCAAAACAGAAAGTAGCAGCAGGTTTCCTTGTATTCAGACGACTTGGAAAAGAAATACAGTATTTATTGCTTCAGACTTCATACGGTGAAAATCACTGGTCACCGCCAAAAGGTTAGGAATCGCGTTCAATTCTCTGTTTAATCTTCAGTCAGATTTAGAAGTCATGGAATAAGGATGTGATGTTGATTCCTCTTTGGCCGACAGGGATGGGATCCCTCGCCCATTTTAAGGAAATGAATGCATAAGAGACGCAGTGGGCCCTCTCTTTCTTTCTCTGTCTGTCTCTCCTTTAGGCACCTAAACCATTTCTTGTCAACTTCTACAAGAAAATCTTGTCATAATTTTGCCAGTGGAATGGTTACTTTTCATCGCAGGAGAGAATTGGTCCCAGAAGCAATTTAAATTTTAAACTCTGGTCCAAATTGATTAAAATATCCATCCACAATGAAATGATATTGAAGATAAAATGTTCACACCGAAATCAACCTTTCAAATACTTAAAAAAAAAACCCCAGTTACCTGGTTACATCAGAAATGAAGCATTGATTTCTGATTTTTTTTTTCTAATTTGTTCAGGTCATGTTGACCCTGGCGAGACTGAATTACAGACTGCTTTGAGAGAGACCGAAGAAGAGGCAGGACTGAAAGAGAGTGATTTTACCATGTATACAGAATTTCAAAGGACACTTAACTATGAAGTGCAAGGGAAGCCAAAACGAGTAGTGTACTGGCTCTCAGAACTAAAGAATCCCAGTACCCCTGTGACACTATCAGATGAACACATAGATTTCAAGTGGCTAAATCTACCACAGGCTTTAAATTATGTTGAAAAATACAAGGATTTTCAGCAAGTGTTGAATGATGCAGATACTTTCATTAAGTCTAATTTATGATAAATAATATTTATGTAAATGTATAAAGATTTTCAGTTTTGATTAAATGTGAACATTCTATAGTTTTTTATTTTCATTTATTCATTGTGTTGATGAATATATTAATTTTAAACTGTAGCATGTTTTGTACACAATTATGTTTTAATAAAATGCCCAGAAGCTTAAACATTACAGCAATGTAATTGTTTATTTAAATTAGCAATAAAAATACTTTGACCAGGAGTATTTATTTAAATCTTTATTACATGAATTAAAACAGCACCATTCAACGATCTTTTTTGTAACTTTGTTTTATACATATTTACCGGTATTTCTCTGTAATTTCTCCTCTTTTTCTTATAAAAAATCCCGATGATATATGTTACAGGCTATAAAAACTGACAGGGCTGAGATCAACACAATCCTGTTCTAACCAGTATAATATATATTGATCAGTTGAAACCTTCAGCAACCTTGAAAAAATCACGGACTGCATGAAATAATCATAATGATGTCAGACTCAAAATCCCATATTAAAAGACTTAGCTGTTTCTTTATCTAACGTACTGATGTGCACATCGTCGGATACCCATGGGTGATCGCGTTTTTTACTTTACATGATATATTGTGATAAGTAAAAGATCACCCGTGGGTATCCGACGATGTGATGTGCAATAAGAACAATTTTGTTAATTTTACCTTTTTTGGCACTTTATTTATTAATTTGTTCAAAGAAAGATGTAAACATTAACAATATAATGTTTTGTTTGATTATTCATGCGGGTAATGAAAGTAGCTACCTTCATATCCTGCATGAACCACCAAAGAATGCATTTTACTGTTTAATTATGCACAAAACGTGCCTATCCTACACGACAAAATTGGGGTGAAGTTGTACATGTGTTTCCCCTGCATTAGAACTTATTTTCTATGGCGTGCTCAGGTTGATCTAGTAGGTGGTCACTTCATGTTGTGTGTTGAGTCAAATTGAATTAATGATCATAAATTATGAAACTTATACATGTAAAAGGTTTTCATTTTTGGCTTACCGAGATGAAGTCGGGGGGAGCTTAGGCTTTCAGCATCAGGACCTGGTTAAGGGTTTTATTGCAAGTCCTGTATCTAAGTTATTACTTGTCCTATTTTCACCAAACTTGCATGGATGATAGATCATCTGGACCTACTTATGAACTCACTGTCTTACAAGATATTGTATAATATGATATTGTTTTATATAATATAGAAATGTATTACACGATATTATAATATAATATTGTATCATGTATTACATTATTGTATATTTTATTAAATCATGATTCATTATGGTATAATATGATATTGTATTATAAAATATATTATTATATCACATAAAATTGTATCATATGATAATGTAAAATATAATACTCTATCAAATGCTATGACATTGTACTATATGCTATTGTATTATATAAAAAGATACACTGTTGTATCATATTATATTGTATCATATGATACAATATCATATTACTATCATATATAATACAATACCATGATACAATATTATAATTTTTATCATTGTAAATATTTTATTAAATCATGATTCATTATGGTATAATATAATATTGTATAATAAAATATATTATTATATCACATAAAATTGAATCATATGATAATGTAAAATATAATACTCAATCAAATGCTATGACATTGTACAATATGATATTGTATTATATAAAAAAAATACACTGTTGTATCATATCATATTGTATCATATGATACAATATCATATTACTATCATATATAATACAATATCATACAATACCATGATACAATATTATTATTTATATCATTGTTATCATATCATACAATATAATATCATATGTTACAATATTGTGATGTATTTTGTGATATAATATTGTATCTTATAATACTATGTAATATTATATTATGATATTTAAGAAATGAACTCAATGTCTACCCAAGTTATACGAGTATAACCTGGGTTGGGGCAATTTACGCTTTATAATCCGCGAAGCAGATTATAAAAAAGTGTAAATTGCTCCAACCCAGGTTATACTTGTATAATTTGGGTAGATATTGAGTTCATTCCTTATAATTTAATTTTCTGTAATTTGCTGTACAAAATGAGTCCGTTTACTTTTAGAAATGATATTAATCTATTCAAAATTCAAACGTAACGTCAAGCGGATTAGTACGTTTTTGACGTTAGTGCATTGTGACGTGTCTTGTGACGTGCAAACCAGGTTATACAAATTTAACTTAATTTTTCTATCCAATCAAATGCCGCGTTACAACCAGAATTAAATTATAATTGTATATATGATGAAATATAATAATATAACTTGATACAATACAATATTATGTTTTATGATACAATATCATATCTTGATACAATGTCATATGTAACAATATCATATTGTTTCATTCTAAATTACAGTATTAAATTGCATCATATGATATATTATGACAATATTGTATAGTTTTATAAACAATTTTTAACATATGATATTATATGCTATTGTGTCAAACCACACTAGAGTATCCATGAATATCCAAGATCATTAACTTGTCTATGATTTTCATATAATATGACAAAGGTGGTCTCATAAAGGTGATGCCCCGTCTTGGTGAGCTGTGTAATCTGTGATTACCTATGTTTATATTAAAAATTTTATTATCTAGAGCTGATGATTGTGTTGATAAATGGGTTTTTTTTTTCAATGTGAACCTCAATATATGTGGTAAATGTAACCAATGAATTTTATTAGTGCGCTATAAAAAATCCGTTTGTTTAACCTCATCAAACTCATTGTCTGAACTTTGGTTTTTTAAAATAGTAGGCAAAAATATAATTTTCATCTTTTAAAGTTATGTGAAAATTTTAATTTAGATCCTTTCATTGAACTATTTAGCAAACAGATATGCAAACTTTATCAACTGTATATAGAAATAAAAATTATGATGCTTAGAATGTTATCAAATTATGAAAATAACTGAGTCTGGGATATTTAATCTGTGGGAAGAAGGAAATCAAACTCTTTCTGGTGACCTCGAGCATTTTTCTTATCATACGGTTAATTAACAAAGAACAAAACTTGTTTGAATATTTTCATTGACAAGATATATAAAGAATTTCAAAGATATAATTCACACCCACTCTGACTTTCAAAATTTATATAAATGTTCACCACAAATACATTTCATCACATTTAATGTAGATGTAGAACTGATTCAACAATTCATCATTCTGACTCGATCTCTTTCTTGGACTGGTCCTCCTCCTCAAAGTGAACCAGGGTAGTTCCTTTGGCCACAGTTTCTCCTTCATTGTATGAAATGGTCTGCACTTTGGCATCTTTTGGCGCTTTGATGATATACTACAAAATACCCCAAATCTTCAGTGTTTTGTATAATCCAAATTATACATCTGTTGCTGTCACAGCCAAGAAAATTGCAACCATATTATACAGTAAACTCCTCCTTACCTCCATTTTCATGGCAATCATGACCACCAATGGGTCACCTTTCTGCACTTGTGTGCCAGGGGTCACTAGCACTTTCTCTATCACCCCAGGCATGGGGGCTAACACATCTTCAGAGAAGCCCGACTCGTCCTTTGACTTCAGGTATGACGGGATGGGCAGAGTCAGGTCATATTTACCCTCCTACAAAGTAGTCAAGATAAACTTTAATGAAGAAATAGGAGGAAAAACTATTATGATAATCCCAATCTTTATCCCTAGAGAGGGAAGCTTTGTTGTCAGACTGTGCTGTCACTAGATTCAACAAAGGCAAGATGTTCTAACATGTAATATTTTTATGAAGTTTAACATATTCACTGTGCAAAAAAATAACCATATTGACTATCTAACTTGGAGTCTTGCGCAACCAACTGATGATATCCTTCTCTAAATATATACCCAATCATACAACTACAGATATATAACGGAGGTCAAGGCCATTGTTAAACTACATAAGAACTTTGTATAAAGATACAGTAAAACATTCAAATAAAGCTTATATATTAAGAACTTCTCTTTACTAAAAAAAGTTTATAATTACAAAATCATGTTAAATTTCAAGGAAGATCTGAAGGTAAATTTGTTGACCATCCAGCGTCCTCAAGTCTCTGAAGTAATACACTGGTGACTTACAGTGGAGAAAACATGCACTGTGCTGTTGTTGAGGACAACATCAGCCTTGGAGAAGACCCCGTCCACGCTGCAGGTCAGTTTGACCCCCTCCCCCTCCTCGTGAATCTCCCCTGACACATGGAACAATTTCCCTCCAAACGTCAGGCAGTAACTCCGGTCTGGATTGGTTTGAATAGCGATATCCAGCTCTGTAACAAAGATAGAATTCACAGATCATAGGCACCTACAGCTCTAGTACATGTATTAAGAATTTACATTAATATACTAGTAGTCAACTTAGGTTTCAACACAGTCATATACATTATCAATATCTAAAATTTTGAAATAAACTGTAGGCAAATTTATAAAGTTAAGAAAAACTGTTGAATTATTTTTGTAATCAGTAGAAGTTCTTGTAATATTTTAGACTGAATTACTTTTGTCCCCATCCTGTAGTGACAGTTTGTGGACAGCGGCAGTATTAACACGCACTGAGGACAGAGCAGAAAATGGCGAGAAGGGATCTATAACACAAAGAATAGAAAATCAATTAATACAATGTATACATCAAATCATTTTATTAATACCACATTTTTTCATTCAAAGTAATAATAAAAGTCCAAAAGTAACCCAAATAATACAAATGTATGCAGAGCAGCATTTATATCTAGGTAAGAAATTAGATCTACAAAAGGGGCCATAACTCTTCCTTGATATATGTTCTACATTGTCAAATTGCTATTTACTGTGGTTTCATTAATATTCAAGGGTATCAATTTTCGTGGATAAAGTGAAAATCACAGTTTCAAGGATACGTAAATTCGTGGCCAATGACCCTATCAATAGAAAATATTTGTAGAAATTGCAGTTCAATGAATATTTAATTTCAAGGATAAACTTCACAAGGAAATCAACGAAAATAGGTATTCAACGAATATTGATGAAACCACAGTAATTCCCAAACAATAACATCTTCCAGGATGGATTTTAATCCATTCCTCCTCTCACAAAACCTTTGATCAGAAACCCTTGACTTAAGAAGATGAAACAACCAGCGTCACTCTTTTTCTTCTGACCTCTTTCCCTCACCCTCACTAAGGCTTTATTTTTTCCCAATCCTTACCAACACCAAGTACTGTTCCTGTGATAATAGGATAATCCAGAGAAATTAAAGGAAGAGTTACCCAACGTGCTGCAGGCCTGGTGGTGGACCTTCTCCTGCTCTATCAACATCAGAGCTACGGCGGCCTGGCAGATAGTTTTGTCCGACAGACTGCGGACAGGAAACAGTTGTTCATTGTACTGCGGGATGAAGTCTGTGTGGACATTCCCCGCCTCAAACTCTGGGTGTCGCGCTAGGTCCATTAGGAACTGAATGTTGGTGCTTAGTCCAAGCACCTACAAATACACAGTCACAAATTAACATACCTGTCTGTTTACCAACTCTTATACATGCATTTATATGCCTGTGAAATAGACACAATACTGAAAATAAACAGTCACAAATTGATATTCCAATATGTTTACCTTCTTACCATAATAACACATGTAAATGTAGACTGTATTTATATCGCTATGAAATTAAGACTTCCCTGATACTGAAAATACATTCAATATGCAACATATCAGTAAGTTTTCCTACTCTACATTTTCAAATCTCTAAATGAATACTGCAATATGACGACTTACATGATACTGAGAGAGAGCTGAACGAATGCTTCTAAGGGCAGATAATCTATCATCTGACCAAACAACAAGTTTAGCAATCATCGGGTCATAATGAACAGATACTTCATCACCTGTAGGAGAAAAATATCATATGATAATCAATAAACAACAATAAAAACTTTTATCAAATAATTACATGATGTGGAACTAGTTATAAGTCTAATTATATAATTATCAAATAACATATCATATATCTTCGGTGGCTTCTTTCTTATCATGTTATTCCATAAACAATTAGCTTCTCTGACACCTGTTTCAATGCGAGTATCATGTTATTCCATAAACAATTACCTTCTCTGACACCTGTTTCAATGCGAGTATTCTGATCAGGTTTGGGAGTTCTGAGGTAGTCTAAAGGCCCTGCCCCAGGCATGAAAGCATTGCTGGGATCCTCTGCATAAATTCGAGCCTCAAATGCATGTCCCTTTAGTTTGACTTCACCTTGAGTGATTGGCAAAGGCTCGCCTCCAGCGACCTGTATGAAAGGTTTGTTTTAATACAATATCAAAATTTCAAGTAATTTAATTTTTCCAGTAATGGGCAACTCTTAGCAGGGACCAGCATCAACTCTTCAATCATTTACAACCAGGCAGGTGTAGGCATTAGGCAAACTCACCTAATTGGGATGATGTGCAAAATGGAGTAGATACGGTGTATTGGGAGAATAGGTATTAGATTTACAAGTATATTTTTCAAATTTCAATAGCACTAGTGTTTTGAATAAAATTTAAGTTCAGTTGTTTAATTCAACAGATATAAGTTCAGATCATTTTGTGATCCTATAGTGTAGTACAGGTATATGATACATGTCATGAACAGGCCGTTCTGTATATAAAGTGGAAACCTTTATAGACCACTAGAGTCCATTGTCTCTCAGTTGCGTACCTTGATCTGCCACTCTACAAGATCTGTGTCGGTGACCATCTCTGTGACCGGGTGTTCTACTTGGAGCCTGGTGTTCATCTCCATAAAGTAGAACTTTTGGTCCTTATCCATAATGAACTCCACCGTACCTAAATGTTGGTTATACCGGTATCACTTTTTAAAAAACTTGACTGCCAACATTATTTTGATTAACATAATCTAACATGAAATTATTCTGGGTGAGACAGCTTATTGTTACAAACAGGGGGTTGAGTCAATTCATACTTAATTTTAATCAAAATAAATTTACATCATGTGGTATTGAATACATTAATATACTTTTGAAATCATTAAAAAACAAGTTCTGGATAGATGTGTTTAAGGCATGGGTTGACCTGCATAATATATTAGAGTCTGGTGCAACTGCAGACTCACCTTTATTTTATAACCCTTTGATCCATATTGGAGGGAAATCTTTTTTTAATAAACAACTATTTGATAATAATATTAGATACATCAATGATATCATTGAGGAAGGTAGTACTTTTCTTAGTTTTGATAAGTTTTGTGATATGTATACGAATGTAAAGGTCAACTTTTCAGAATAAGCAAGTATAATCCATGCTGTAAAGACATACATCAGAAAATTGGGTGAAAACCAAACTTTAAGAAAATTAGCAAACCCGCTTATTAGAGAAAACATACATAAAGTTATGAAATGTAAAAAGTCAAAGTTTTTTTATGATATTTTAAACAATAATACCTCTGTGACAACAGGTAAAAGAAGGTGGAATGAATCATTAGATATAGAGGATATGGAATGGAACTTAATCCATAAACTACCTTTCATAATAACAAAAAACTGTAAACTTCAATGGTTCCAATACAGAATAATTAACAAAATTTTAGCAACAAACTCTTTTTATTCAAAATTAAAAAAATAAACTCTAAAATGTGTACCTTTTGTCACAGAGAAGAGGAAACTATAGAACATATACTGTGGGATTGTGAATATGTTCAATCTTTTTTAGAACATTTTAAACATTATTTAGAAGAAAAAATCAATTTTCAGGTTACATTTACCAAGAAAACTTTCATTATAGGCATCCTTAATATCATTTTTCTTTGGTTAAAGTACTATATTTACACAGCAAGGTGTACCGAGAAACAGTTGAGTGTTTCTTATGCAATGTCGTCTTTAAAGCTCTTTTATGAAACACAGAAATTTATTTCTTATAAAAATGGTGAAAATGAGATTTTTGATACTCATTGGAACATCTGGAATCCAATTTTTACTTGAATTTTCTCTCTCTCTCTCTCTCTCTCTCTCTCTCTCTCTCAAAATTTTTTTTTTGCACTTCTGAATTATTATATTTAAAGCATCATAATCATGCATTGTATGTCTGCAGAATGTGTGAAATAAAAAAAAATTAAAAAAAAAAAAAATAAATCTAACATTACAAACTTAAAGATTTGAACTGAATACTGTATACATTTGGCTGTGTATTCTATTTAGAATTTTTAGTAGGAAAAGGCTTCCACCTAATCAAGTTACTAAATGCCATTCATACTGGTATGATATGTAAACAGGTACATGTACTTTCAAAAATGGGCAAAATCAAATCGAAGTTTCCATGTTGAAAAAATCAAATTAGGTCGATTGTTGTAGTCGCAAAATATAATATGTATAGAGTATACAGTAACAGCTTGTCATTTATTTACCTGCCCCTACATAATCCACAGCCTGGGCGGCTCGTACAGCAGCTTCTCCGATAGAACGCCTCACTTCTTCATTCAAACCAGGCTATACCAGAAAATAAAATAGTATAACAAACCTAAGGACCTAGTTAACCATGCAAACTGTGTGCCACAGAAAGGGAGTTAGATTTTTATACCGCAGGTGCCTCCTCGATGATCTTCTGATGCCGTCTCTGTAAACTGCAGTCTCTCTCAAACAGGTACACGTAATTCCCATGTCTGTCTCCAAACACCTGCACCTCTACATGTCTACGTAAAGCAGGAGAAAAAGAATCTTGTGAAAACCTAACATTCATATACTGAACCAAATGGGCCTAATGAGTCGCGGTTGAAAGTAAATGGAAATGGTGAAATCATGATTCTAAAACAGGTGAGGTAGTGATACCTTGGTGTCTCTACAAATTTTTCCAGCAGCATTACGTCATCCCCGAATGATTTCCTGCCTTCAGTCCTCGCTGACTCTAACTGTCCTTCAAACTCCTCAGCATTCATAGCTATCCTCATTCCCTGTCATAAGAGGAGGTACCCTTTATTTCTACCCAGTAAGTGAATTGTGAAATTGCCATCTCTTGAAACATCTCAATTTATAAATACTATATGTTATCTTAAATAGGATCTGTCACTAAATATTATAAAGACAACAATGTAAAAGAAAAGACAGCTGTAAACATTTGTTTTATCTATCAACTTTGTTTATGTATGATGTTTTTATTAAAGTAAAAGACATTCTATAATACACTTTTTTTCAATAAACAGTTGATAAAAATTCAGAAGATAGTTTTACGAACTGAGAATACAAAAAAGGAGTCTCTACAACTTATTACCTTTCCTCCACCTCCTCTCACAGCTTTGATCATTACAGGGTAACCAATCATCGCTGCTTCTTTCTTCAAGGTCTCATTTGATTGGTCCTCACCATGGTAACCCTCAATAACTGGTACTCCTGCACTAGCCATGATTGACTTGGATGTACTGAAAAATAAATCAGTTGTCACCTCATACATTTTGTTAAAAATAAAGCTTAATCAACTACAGTGTATGATTTTTTTAAGTAAGCTCAAGGTTTTTGGAGAGGTCAATGTCAGACATTATGACCCCTTAAATACTCTCACAAATACATATTTTTGTATGACTTTTAGACTAAGCCTTGAAAATATTTTTTTTAACTGAGTTGGAACAAGAGTAGAGAACAATGAAGTCAATGCCATATTGAAGATCAAGGTCAAAAGATTTTAAATTATGACACGGCTGAATTGCTCTGATGATTGAGTCTATAGTTTTTTGAAACTTTGCTGCAAGTCTGATGAACAGAGAGAAGGTCATAAGACAGAGGAATGTTTAATTCAGACTTCAAAACATATCTTGTGATACCGGTAACTTGTGATTATTGTGATACCTTTTGATACCCATGTCCCTGATGGCTGATGCTGGGGGTCCAATAAATATAACTCCCTCCTTGCTACAAAGCTCTGCAAATTCTGTATTCTCCGAAAGAAAGCCATAACCAGGGTGGATTGCCTGTTGGAATTGTTGGATGAATCACTATTATAATAATTGTTATATTGTCTTTTAAGAGTATCCGCTCCATATTGGTAGATGCATTAAACCTGACGAAGCAAGCTCTTAATTTTGTTATAATAGCCTACATGTAATTACCTGTGCCCCTGACTGTTTTGTTATAATAGCCTACATGTAATTACCTGTGCCCCTGATTGTTTCGCCACCTGGATTATTTTGTCTTGTTGGAGGTAGCTCTGAGAGGCTGCTGGGGGTCCTATGTGGAAGGCTTCATCGGCCTGGGAAAATCAAGAAGGCTTAAAATTTTACATTACATTTTAATGACCAATTGTTTAAAATTAGAAAATGAAATAAATATTTCAGTATATTGTCAATACTGTGTTGTGATCTAAGCTACCAAGGATCAAATTTATGAGACACTTTCTAGTCAAAAGCATCCTTTGCACATAGAATAAGCTTTTTTTTACATGAAATTAAAATCTTGTACATTTTCCCCCCTATATAATTATTATCTTATGACATATTTCATCGGATAATAAATGTCATTCCTTCAAATTCTCCAACCTTCTACAGGTCAACAACAACTTTTATGTGAGCATTAGTCTCTGTTGGATACTGTAAATTCCTTATATAACGCGAGTACTTAATTCCGGGATCCAGCTGTTAAGTATCAAATAGCGAGAATATAAATCGTGAACACGGAACATTAATACATATTTCTTATAAATACCAACTCACAGAAAATAAGAGCGAGATTTTAAAATCTGAGAGGGGTGCTTCTCATGATTTTAGGCAGATTTCTAGTGTTAACCATGGTGGCTACAGCCAATGGCATACATGTAAATGCATCCACGCCTCAGATCAATCAGAAGTCGGATTGCAAACGTTTTGCATTGGAAAAAATGGGGATCTAGATGAAGGTTAGTGCAATAAATTGATAAGTGTATTGTAAACCATATAATAACATTAACATTATAACAATATATATGTATGATAATTTTATTTTTTGTAGGCCACTGTCTAAAGAAAGAGAGCATATGTTTCCTGGCTGCAGATTCTTTTACCATGGACCTGAATTTTAAGCACACTTGTTGAAAGTTTTACATTTGTTGTTAAAGAATAAATCTTTTTGTTTTATATTTGTTAGCTTGTTTGGATATATTGAATAAATTCTTATCATATACAAAAAGAGACAAATTTTATTTTTACGACTAAATGTCGCGAATTTGTAGACATGAAAAATGTCGTTCACGAAAAATCCCCCATGAAGATTTTCAAAAGTTGGCATGTATGAATTAAATTATACCATTGCCACATGTAGAGACTCTCGATCAGCATCACTGTAGACAGCCACCGTCTGAATACCAAGGCGGCGAGCTGTCCGAATAACACGGCAAGCAATTTCTCCCCGGTTGGCAATCAAAATCTTGTTTATGGGTGTTGCATCTGACGAATAAAATTTCACTTGATGTTTTAACAATTCTCAATGGACAGGCTATACTTACTGCAGCCAAAGATGAAAAAAATTGATTTAAGTTTTCATGTTCAAATGCATTTAGATTTACCTTTACTGCTTAGCTTCCTTAACTGATTAACAGTTGAAGAAAACCTGAAATAAATACATGAGTTAAATATTACATATAATCAAGATTACATGTAATGACCTAGGCCCTACTGCAGTAGGCCTGTAACCAACTAATGCATGTTGCATACATCTGATTTTCTTAAATTTAGACGAAGGTCACGTAAAAAAAAGAAGCTAATTGCAGTTACTCTAATGATTATTTTTTCCTGTATAATGTCGTACCTGGAACAAAGTTTTAATTTCGGAAACATCCTTCTCACGTTACCGAAGTTGAAAATGTTTACACTTTACCCTTGCCATTCCATAAGCGGCCTTAATGCTTAATTTATACGATATCTGCATTCAGACAATATTTTCCATCTTTATTTATAATTATTGTTTTTTATCTTCAGAAATGATCAAAAGCAGGTTTTAAAAGAGAAATATTAGAAATTCAACACTTTGAATGTTTATTTTCAACATCATGAGCTTCCTAGGTTGGCGTCTGGTTAACCATGATTGTCTTCGGAGCGTTTGTAAATAATGTAAACACATGTAATAATTTGAAATCAATACAAATTGATTTTGAAAATCTTTTAAAGACGTTTACTCAAAAATTGTTTTGGAAATAATGGTGAAAACGTTGAAAATTTTAAAGCTATCAAGTTTCTTGTATATGGACGATTAATAATACAGGAAACGTTGTTTTCTTCGTAGCTCGAATTATCTCAGTGTTTTGTAATCATGAACGATTCGGTAATTTCATCGGTATCAAAACTGATTCTTTCCTCAGATGAAATCATTCAGAATTATTTGACTAACTACTCTATCAAACTACCAAACGTATTTTTCCTAGCTCTTACTTTCTGTGTGAGTTTTGTGTATTTGTGGCGAAAACAGTTACTGAATTATCCTCCAGGCCCAATATCGCTGCCGTTCATTGGAAATTTGGACTTCTTTAAATCTAAATCATATATACGAATTGCAAATTTAAAAGAAATTTATGGAGATATATTCAGTTTGAAAGCAGGTAAATGGGATGTGGTAGTTGTGTGTTCAAAAGAAGGAATCATTGAAGGACTGACAGATCCTGAGAATAACTTTGATGGCAGACCAGATTTTTTAGCATTCCATAATTTGTTCATGGGAAATAGACAATTAGGTAAGTCATTCGTGAACAACACTAGATATTAAGAAGTGGATATTTTAGGTAAAGGGAGAGTTAGGGAGAAACTATGGTTTGACAGACCATAGAACACTACCTATTATAAAGGTTGTAAATGAGAACTAGTACAATTTTTTTTTGTATGCTGTGAATTGCAAGTATTTTGTTTACAAGGCACTGTATCTCTACAAATAATTGATGTTATTTATGCATATGAATTTTTTCTTAGTGCTGATTATCAAATACTAGGACATGTATTTATATAATTTTTAGGCATTTCAACAGCTGACCTTGATCTGAAAACACAAGTGAAAAAGGAATATATAATACAGAGTCTGATCAGCCATTGGAATCCTGAACCGGGACAAGGCCAGTTATCATACTCAATAGAAAAGTTGATAGTGAAGGAGATCCTTAGTTTAATGTGCTTCTTTATTAATGAAGAAGGTGCTTTTGATCCCGCAGAGTGCTTTAAATTTGCTCATCTACATATCATGATGTCATTACTTTTTGAGGATGCATACGATGTAGATGATCCCATTACACATGAAATATATGATTGTTTAGAAAACAGAAAAGATGCCATGAATGTTAAACTTTATAATTATTTTCCAATTTTGAAAACCATCTATAAGCAAAAGATAAGCCAACTTGAGGAGAGGAATGCCCTATTGACCAGATACCACCGAATTCTGTTGAACCAGCACAAGGATACTTACAATCCCACTGAATTACGAGATCTTGTAGATCAGCTCCTGATTTTTATTGAGACAGGAAATGATCGTGAGTTATTTGACTCCGATGACATGGACAGCCTCATTCTAGAGTTAGCAGGGTGTGGCTTCTCCTCAGTTCCCGCTCTGTTGACATGGCTGATGGGATATATGGCAGTTTTTCCCGACATTCAAACGAAAATGCAGAAAGAGATGGACCAAGTTGTTGGCAGGGATAGATTTCCAACCTTAGCAGATCAACCCTTCCTTCCTTACACAATGGCTGTGATATTTGAAGTTCAAAGAAATGTTACCTTGTTTCCATTTCTGCATCCTCACAGAGTGATAAAAAACTGTGAATTTTTAGGTATTACTGTGGAATAATTAATTTTCGTGGTGGCTCAATTTTCGTGGAATTCGTGGGTACCTCTCGTCCACGAATTAACATTATCCAGGAATTACTAAATTAGAATTATTAAGTCATATTTCCTTTTTAGATATAAGATAAAACACAAAATTACGTCCCCACGAACATGTCAAATTTAGACAATCCACGAAAATTGGCCCCCACGAATTTAAATGATTCCACAGTGTATCAATTAATATTTAAATTTTAAGTACACTGGATGTATTAAATTTTTTTTAGTTAGATATATTTATACATTGTACACCTCTTTTTGCATTAAACATGTTATAATTAAGTCATTTTCAGATTCATGGCAGCCTTTTTCATCAAAATGATTAAAAAAAATTTTTCCTGTATTTTTCATTAATAGGTTATAACATCCCAAAGAACACTGTTATGCTGTTTAGTGTTTGGAGTCTTCACCATGACAAGAAGCTCTGGAAAAATCCATCAAAGTTTGACCCATGCAGGTAATAAACATGGTTTCATTATTTATTACTTGTACAGCATTTTGCACCTGTAAAACTGTATTGTTGACACTTCAGAAATCAAGGAAAATTGAGTCTCAAAGTGCTGACAAATAATACTTTTGTATACATGTTCCCTGATTCTTTTATATGGTTTAAGGGTTTTTTGTAAATATTTGTCCATTTTTGTCAGGTTTCTAGATTCCTGTGGTAGATTGACCATCCCTGAGCACTTTATCCCCTTTGGCCTGGGGGAGAGGCGGTGCCCGGGGGAGGCACTGGTTGATATGGAGGTGTACCTGTTCTTTACACACATCATGCATCAGCTCAATGTCCGGGCAGAGGGAACTATCCTGAATCTGGAGTCAGACTACAGACTGGCCATCCAGCCCAAACCTTTCAAGATTAGGATCAGTAGTAGGGAAGATTGAAGCATATTTCATAGGCAGTATTTGTAGCTACATTTAAAATAAAATGAGTTAAGATATTTAAGAATCTATTTTAGTAAAAACTCTCACCAGAAAAATAGTGAAAGTAATGTGCCTTGTTAACGTTTAACCCATCTACTGGCAATGCTTGAGATCAAAGTTATGTTAATGTTGTAATCGTGTCTTGTATTTTGTTTCATTTACTCGTGGACATCAATTTTCATAGATTTTGTTTAATCCACATTTCAAGAATAGATGTATTCATCATGTTCATGAGCAATGGCTCTCCCAGTACAATTTCTTGTCCTGTTTCTTACTTTGATGGAAATCAAATTTTGTTGATTGGTTAAATCATGTATGTTGTACATGAAAAAAGGTTCATACTGGTAATTCAGAGCATTATGAGTGAGCTTTGAAAACATCAAGTCACTGGTTCAAAACCAGTTGTGGCCACTTGATGTTTTTAGACAAGGTCCATCAAGGGGTAGTCACTGACTCTTACTGACCCAGCACGTCAGACACAGGGTTACGGATCTGACCATTTGTACCTTGGAAAAGATTAAATTAATTGAAGACATAAGTATTGATTTTATTTAGAAGTTACATGTAGGTGGTATTGAAGATGTACTTAGGATTTAGTTAAACATTTTACAGAAATGGTACTGTGTAGCATGGATGTTCATCAACCAATCATAGGATTTTTTTTAACTTGTAATAAATTTTATATCAATTGAGAATCCATTTCCTGGTTCAAGTGTAAAGCTCAGGGGTTCCAGCAAGTCATTAAGTGCAATAGGCTGATGGGTGTCTTTCCGTCCAAAACTTAAAGAATTAACGAAGGAAAAATAATGTGAGAGAATTTAAGATGTTCCCATACTAGTACATGTATATTGTTTACCGCATCATAAACAGTAATACATGTATTTTGATACATAGTGAACTATTTAATTAATCAGTTAACCAAAGACATATCAAAACTACATGTATTTTGATGTTTTGTGTCCGTATTACGTAAAAATTTTGTGATAGCTGAATTTATTGAGGTTTGACTGTGATAGCTGTAATATATAAATACAGGAGTATTACAAACTTGAGTGTATTCATCTTGAAGTGTTATAATAGATCTTGTGCTATACGTATGACGGTACCTGTTTATATACAATGATCTCCAATCTGATTAAAATTAGAATTGAGTCTAATTGTAATTAGATTGCAATGACCTTATAAAGGTTTGACTTTATATGTCTATGGAAAATATGTTTGTGATTTGTGTAGATATAGTTACCCCCAAGATACGGTCAAATATCGACATAATAACTTCTAGTCATTTTTTTCTGTTTACACTACAGTCATTTTTGAGTTTATATATGAACATGAAATATGTTTTAATTTGTGTATATGTAGTAATCCCCAAGATACGGTACATTTTTGACATAGTAACTTCTTGTCATTTTTTCTATTTACACTACTGTCATTTTTAAAATGATTTATTTGTATTGGTTTAGTAACACAAATTGTAATTGTTGAATTAATAAATATAAAAAAATCTACGTGTAAAGCTTTAATATGCTTATCTTTGTGAAAGCTGAGAATGAAGCACGAATAGTATCTTATTATTCACACAGAGAGAGAGAGAGAGAGAGAGAGAGAGAGAGAGAGAGAGAGCAATGTCAGCATACATTCTCATTGTTTTGAAGTTTGCGTTTGTGTTTAGTTGTTGCCACCAGGTAAAACAATGGAAACATTTCTGACCATGCTGTGGTTTTTAGCAAGTTTTACGGTGTTTTTTTTCACCATTCATTTATATTGAAACTCTTGGTAATTATGCATAAAAATGTATATATAAAAATAAATGGAATGTCTTTGATTTAATATCACAAGTGTATCTGGTGGAGTCCAGAAGGAGGCTGTGATTCAGGTATCCATGGGATACACAGCCGACGCTGTCCCTGGCGTGGCGTAGGACAATCCCCCACGTCTCTAAAAACAAACAAAGCACTGATTATAACAAAATCTGTAGGCAGTGTTACATTGTAAAAGGTTCAGCCTTAATAAAAAGCGACACAGGGAATCATAAATCTATAAACTGATAAATAAGTGCACATTTACCAAAAGGAACGGAAAGACGCAGTACTTGTGAATCATTCACCGGTATCGCGAGGTTAATGGTCGGATGACCGAAATTCAGAACAGGCAAAGTTTCCTTACCCTTATTGTGACGCCCACCTGCTCCTTCGAGCGGGAATCCTTCCAATGGCCGCCTAGTAACTTCTCCGCCTTCTCCTACAAACAGATCATGACATAGTGCGAAAATAACACTTAACGCCTGATTGGAATGCATTCATATTGCGACGTATAACACTAGGTGTTCCCTACCTCGTATATCTTCAGCTTTGATTGTAGTTCGTTATTTCGTAACACATACTGAAAGAAAACGAATCAATAAAAATCATAAAGAACGTTGATAGATTACACGTAAATTACTTCTATATTAACACCATAAATCGCTTGTATTACAGCTAAATTGACTGTATGGAGTATCCTTACTGTAATGAGCACTAAGGAAACAAAGACGACTAGGAAGAGCCCGTATCCAATGAGGAAGACGAGGAAGGCCCAGATGTCTATTGTCGCTTGTAGGTCATCGTCGAACCTCGTTATGACTGCGTGCCAGGCCGTCACCAGCCAGTTAAAGAACATGTTGGCCAGGATAAACTTGTCCTACAAACATTACTACTTTGAATTTTACATACAAAAACACGTTAATTTATTATTATTAAAAAAGTTTGGTACCTATTTTTGGAAAAGTCATTAGAATCAATATTCATTAACAGTCCAGATAGCATACGATTTTATGTTGACATTAGTAAAAATTACCGATAAATAAAGTTTGCATAATTAACATTTAGAGAATATACAGCACAAAAACACTGACCAGGCGGGTGTGATAGGATATTTTGGGGAGATTAGCGTTCGTCGTCAGACGGAAGGTGACCGCCGTCAACATGAGAGTTATGGACAGCCCTAACCGGTTCTCAGTATTCTTGCGACTGACTGCGAATGTGGCGAAGGAAGTGACACATATAAGAGTCTGAAACAAAATAAACCTCGTGTTAACCTCAGAAAGATGAGACATAAAAGCTAAGATATACCAACAAAGTTATTGAAATTCTTGCCATGATGACGATAACGTTCCAGACGAAGAATCCCGCGCGTCTGACTGCGCAACATCCGACGGAAATGCCGGGAAATTTGGTGTTGACGTTCCGTTTCTGAGAGAAGACTTTGGATTCTGTGTAGGATACGGAGGACACGTAGTCACACAGGGACCACTCCTGGACGTCCACGAAGCAGGACACATTGATGGTACTCAGCTCGTCCCTGTCCTCCTGGAACTCCAGATCAGTGGCGGGGAGCTCAGAGGTAATGATCAGGTTCAAATACTGCAAAACACACAAACAGAAACAAATCATATAGCATAGTTTCTGTCAAACCATTGAGTAGTGTATCAACCTGTACACATGCAGTAAAATACTAAATGGTAACAAACACAACCGAAAAATCACATTGCAACGTTTATTTTTCATAACAATCAGCTTAATTGAAAGTTGCGATTTAGAAGATTGATTTCTATATCTGGTACTTGGAAATTTACGAACTGTAATTCATTAACAGGGCAGCACTAATTAAACGCCATAGAGAGGGCATAGTTAATTAAAGTATTTAGTTCTTCCCTGAATTTAAAAGATTAGCTAGAAAACATTCTGTTTGGTCATGCCCTGGTTGTGATAGAGAACATTCTGTTTGGTTATGCCCTGAATGTGATAGAGAACATACTGTTTGGTCATGCTCTGATAGTGAAAGAGAACATTCTGTTTGGTCATGCCCTGATTGTGATAGAGAACATGCTGTTTGGTCATGCTCTGATTGTGATAGAGAACATACTGTTTGGTCATGCCCTTATTGTGATAGAGAGCAAACTGTTTGGTCATGCCCTGAATGTGATAGAGAACATACTGTTTGGTCATGCACTGATTGTGATAGAGAGCATATTGTTTGGTCATGCCCTTATTCTGATAGAGAACATACTGTTTGGTCATGCCCTGATTGTGATAGAGAGCATAACGTTTGGTCATGCCCTGATTGTGATAGAGAGCATAACGTTTGGTCATGCCCTTATTGTGATAGAGAGCAAACTGTTTGGTCATGCCCTGAATGTGATAGAGAACATACTGTTTGGTCATGCCCTTATTGTGATAGAGAGCAAACTGTTTGGTCATGCCCTGAATGTGATAGAGAACATACTGTTTGGTCATGCCCTGATTGTGATAGAGAACATACTGTTTGGTCATGCCCTGATCGTGATAGAGAGCATATTGTTTGGTCATGCCCTTATTCTGATAGAGAACATACCGTTTGGTCATGCCCTTATTGTGATAGAGAGCATAACGTTTGGTCATGCCCTGATTGTGATAGAGAGCATACTGTTTGGCCATGCCCTGATTGTGATAGAGAGCATATTGCTTGGTCATGCCCTTATTCTGATAGAGAACATACCGTTTGGTCATGCCCTTATTGTGATAGAGAGCATAACGTTTGGTCATGCCCTGATTGTGATAGAGAGCATACTGTTTGGTTATGCCCTGATTGTGATAGAGAACATATTGTTTGGTCATGCCCTGATTGTGATAGAGAACATACTGTTTGGTCATGCCCTTATTGTGATAGAGAGCATAACGTTTGGTCATGCCCTGAATGTGATAGAGAACATACTGTTTGGTCATGCCCTGATTGTGATAGAGAGCATATTATTTGGTCATGCCCTTATTCTGATAGAGAACATACCGTTTGGTCATGCCCTTATTGTGATAGAGAACATACTGTTTGGTCATGCCCTGATTGTGATAGAGAGCATACTGTTTGGTCATGCCCTTATTGTGATAGAGAACATACTGTTTAGTCATGCCCTTATTGTTATAGAGAACATACTGTTTGGTCATGTCCTGATTGTGATGGTCATGCCCTGATTGTGATAGAGAATATACCGTTTGGTCATGTCCTTATTGTGATAGAGAGCATAATGTTCGGTCATGCCCTTATTATGATAGAGAGCATACTGTTTGGTCATGCCCTGATTGTGATAGAGAACATACCGTTTGGTCATGCCCTGATTGTGGTAGAGAGCATACCGTTTGGCACATGCCCTGATTCTGATAGAGAACATTCTGTTTGGCTGTACCCCGATTGTTAAAGAGAACATGCTGTCTTGACATGCCCTAAATATGATAGAGAACATACTGTTTGGTCATGCCCTGATTGTGATAGAGAGCATATCGTTTGGCACATGCTCTGATTGTGATAGAGAACATTCTGTTTGGACAGGCCCTAAATGTGATAGAGAGCATAGTGTTTGGTCATGCCCTGATCGTGAAAGAGAACATACTGATTGGACATGCCCTGATTGTGATACAGAACATACTGTTTGGTCATGCTCTGATTGTGATAGAGAACATACTGTTTGGACATGCCCTGAATGTGATAGAGAACATACTGTCTGGTCATGTCCTGATTGTGATAGGAAACATATTGTTTGGTCATGCTCTGATTATGATAGAGAACATTCTGTTTGGTCATGCCCTTTTTGTGAAATAGAACATGCTGTTTGGACATGCCCTGATTGTGATAGCGAACATTCGGTTTGGACATGCCCTGATTGTGATAGAGAACATTCTGTTTGGTCATGCCCTGATTGTGATAGCGAACATACTGTTTGGACATGCCCTGATTGTGATAGCGAACATTCGGTTTGGACATGCCCTGATTGTGATAGAGAACATTCTGTTTGGTCATGCTCTGATTGTGATATGGAACAAACTGTTTTGTCGTGCTCTGATTGTGAGAGATTACATACTGTTTGGTCATGCTCTTATTTTGAGAGATTACATACCTGATATTGCTGTTATTGTTATAGAGGATACGCCTTTGCATTCTCATTATACGAGGGTTGTTCGGAAATTATTGAGACTTTTACTCTTATTTCCTTCGGGAAAAAGATATATCCTTGAAATTTCACCAAAACGTACACCAGGATAGAGTTGATCAATGTAAAAAATTTAGTGTCCATAGCATGATTAGATCATTCCTGGTAAGCTGACCAAATTGCCATCGCCCAGTGACCCGGCGCAACTGCAAACTTACAGCAACGTCATTTTGACGTTTCTTATTGATCCTACGTTTTAAAAACCTAACAAACAAAGGGAAATTAGATTTAATTCTTCATTTCTCATCTTTTGCTTACATTTCAAGATGTCAACATTCGCATATTCCCTCCATTCTTGATTTTTGTGGGAAAAAATCGGGTCATTTCTAACTGAAAGTCAAATTACTGTGAAATGTCTCCTACAGTGATTCTGTGTACATATTTTAGAACTGTTTACATCAGTTAGTGTGTAAAAAGTACTTGATATTTAGTCACTTTGTCTGAATTCTAGCTAAACAATTAGTGAAAAAGGCGATAAACTGAAGTTCTTTATCCCTTGCCATCGTATAGTTTTTGTTATAGCAATTGGGTGGCATTAAAAGGTCTTTTTCCGAAATTTTCATCAATTTGATGTACATTCGCTGCGCCGCCTTGACGTCAAATTTCTATGTACTGTCGTTTTCAAACTCCTATTGCTTGGTAAATATATCTGTACCATATCCGTATTTCAACTCAAACACTCGTGAAACTTGATCAAAAGTTAATCACAATAAATAGCATAATGAACATATATAATCTGATTTCTTTTAGTATAAGCTGTTAGTTTGAGGACACTTAGATTGACGATGTTTTAGTTTTCTTATTCTCCGAGTTTATGCTTGCGCCGGGTACCCCGACCACCGATTAGTTTATCTACCGTTGTAAACAAAATATTAAACATTTTGTAAATATTTCTTTCTTTAATTATTTGTTAAGGTTTCTTCAATGTTCATGCCAATTTTCACCATAATTCGTCACTTAAAAATGGAAATATCCATGTTGTCTCAATAATTTCCGAACAACCCTCGTATGGTTAATAACAAACCTGGTGATCAAACGGAAAGTCCATCAGCTCTAGCTTCTCCGAGAAATGTCCACTAATTTTTCTTTTCTCCGTAATGAAAGCCTCACCATTGGGGGTAAAATTCAACTCTTTAATTACTTTCTTCTTCTTAGAGTCGATTACATTCTGAACAGATATTTTGGGACCCCAGTAGTCGTTCAAGTTACTGTTTTCGAAATGCTGCAAAAAAGATTTACAAGAAAGAATAGTTATGTGCTTCTTATGATGTATTATATTTTTGAGCATATTTAAAAAAAAAATTGAACTGCACATACTTGACTGTGATCCAATGCCGGTTCCCGCCATCTTGCCTGCACGAAGACATCGGCAAAGTATTTCTCCTTGACCGTGTCAATTTCCCCCACCTTCAGGAACACCACGCGGATATAGACCGTTCTCTGTAACATGCAATAAAGAAAAGGTTAAAAATTCATAAAGTGTAAACAGGGAGAACGGTAAAGCATGTACATGTAATAAGTCTGTCATCGTTATATCAAGAAAGCGACTATTTTTATCTACAAGACATACATATTTGCATTGTAGCAGAGCAAAACAGTATATTACCAAACCTGAATTCATTAAATACTGATGAGTAAACAACACTTTTTTTACCAAACAGGATTTTATCTGATTAAGGAAGTTTGTAAATATTTTGATAAATATAAAAGTCAGATTACCTTTACCATGGCTTCTTTTTCCTGATATTTTCAGCTGAGATCAGTTCGTTACTAGGAAGTGGTTAAAATCAATATCTTTTCACCATATAAAAATTATTCTATTCATTATATTCTTTTACCTGATATTTTCAGCTGAGATCAGTTCGTAACTAGGAAGTGGTTAAATTTCAAAATCTTTTCACCATATATAAAACATTCTATTCATTATGTCCCTGAAAAGCAAGATTGGAACGATAATGTGAATATTTATATGACATGAAAACCAATCAAATATACCTAACGTTGATGACATTTCAAGGGGATTACTGAAAAAATTAAAAGGATTTAGAATTGATTCTCCGAACGCCTCAATTAAAAATAATTATTGGTCAAGACAATTATGGGGCCCTCTAAGGGGACACAGGGAGACTTTACCTGTATATACTTTGGGACACACGTAGACTTTACTTGTATATACTTTGGTTCACAGGTAGACGACATTGTCTTATTTTTGATTTTAAAAAAATGCAATTAATAGCGATAATTGCTGCATTTTCCTGACATTATATTAAAAATATCATATTTTTTAATAACCTAAATGTTTCAGTGAAATAAAATAATAATTAAATATTATAAAAAAAAAATTAAATATCTTTCTTCATTTTTAAATTTACATCTTAAATAAATAAAGATAAAACATTATATCTTCAGGTATAAATTAAAACCAGAGATTTTAAATGATGATTATCTAAGTTATTACTGAGATAAAATTATGATAAAAAATCACTTTCTTCAACAAATTTGTCCAAGCTTGAATAAATTGACGATATAAGCTTAAATATATTTTAATTACAAAGTCATAAAACCAAGTAATGTTGTAAAGATGTTGAACTGAACTCATCCAAGCTGTAAATAAATGATGTTAAACTGAAATCATCCAAGCTGTAAATAAATGATGTTGAACCGAACTCATCCAAGCTGTAAATTAATGATGTTGAACTGAACTCATCAAAGCTGTAAATAAATGAACACAACCTGCAGAATTGTATAAATAGAAGGAAAGAATCCAGACATCATCACTTTTCACTCACAATGGCAAATGCACAGATCAACGTTAAGTTCATCACCAACAGATGAGGGGGGTGTAATATCGCATTCAATGGCTACATTTACCGGGTAAATCGAAGGACGGACAACAAGATCTTCAGGAGGTGCACTACATCTGGATGTTCCGCCAGTATCTCAACAGAGAACGACATCCCAACAGGTTTTAGACGACAGCAACACACGCATGCAGCGGCCCACACTGAAGTTGTTGCCAAACAAATTATGACAGCCATCTCCAGAAGATGTACAGAGGAAGTTAGGCCCATCCCATCCATTTTCAGCGAAGAACTCAACAAACTCCGAGACAACGAATGGGACGACACCAGCAGAGATCTCATCGAGAGGCTCCCGACTTTCAACACCGCCAGGTCATCACTCTACAGAGCCCACAGGATACAGACACCACCACTTCCAAAGACTACAGCAGACATCAGACTGGAGGGGAAATGGACAGAGACAGAGACGGGACAACCATTCCTTCCACTAGATGGCATCGTCCATAACAACAGGTTACTTGTGTTTGCGACAACAGACAACCTTCAAGACCTTGCTGCCTCCGAGACCTTCTTCTGCGATGTAACCTTCTACACCTGCCCCAGCCTGTTCTACCAGATCTTCACCATCCACATCATGACTGACGACCAGATGACGCCCGTTGTGTATGCCCTTCTTCCAGGAAAGAACCAAGCCACCTACACAAGACTCTTCACTCTCCTTTCCGACAAGATGAACGACCTCGGCCTGCAGTTCTCTCCCACAAGTGCCCTTGCCGACTTCGAAACTGCATTACATAACTCAATCAGAGACGTTTTCCCCGGAATCACCACCAAAGGATATTTCTTCCATTTTACACAGACTGTTTGGCGCAAGGCACAGATCACAGGTTTACAGATCCCCTACAGAGATGACAACGTGAAGAAACTGATAAGAAGAGCAGCCGTCCTACCCCTAGTTCCTCTAGACAGCATCGAAAACGTGTGGTTCCAAGCCCTGGAAGACCGCGATCAAGCCGACCTGACGGAAGTGACAGAGACCTTTACAGACTATGTGACAGAACAGTGAGTGAATGGTGACAGACTTATTTGGAATCACTTCGGAACCAATGGACCTGTGCCCATTTAAAAGGCCCCATAATTGCCCAGTATAATTGAATAATGATAATTTGGCAGTAGGCGTTCGGAGATGCCTACTGCCAATTATTGAAAACTGGCAATTATTGAAAACTAGCCCAAAATTTATGTATACTGTGAATTGCAAGTTTTTGGTATGCAAGACACTGTAGTTCTATGGTCTGTTAACCAGAGGTTTTAGGTAGTACTACAGATAAATTAATGTTACTCATGCATATCACATTTTTTGGTGCTAATTATCAAATATTTGATATATAATTTTCAGGCATTTCAACAGCTGACCTTGATCTGAAAACACAAATGAAAAAGGAATATATAATACAAAGTCTGATTAGCCATTGGAATCCTGAACCAGGATGCATAGGATGTAGATGATCCCATTACACATGAAATATATGATTGCTTAGAAAACAGAAAAAATGCCATGAATGTTCAACTTTATAATTATTTTCCAATTTCGAAAACCATCTATAGGCAAAAGATAAGCCAACTTGAGGAGAGGAATGCCCTATTGACCAGATACCACCGAATTCTGTTGAACCAGCACAAGGATACTTACAATCCCACTGAATTACGAGACCTTGTTGATCAGCTCCTGATTTTTATTGAGACAGGAAATGATCGTGAGTTATTTGACTCCGATGACATGGACAGCCTCATTCTAGAGTTAGCAGGGTGTGGCTTCTCCTCAGTTCCCGCTCTGTTGACATGGCTGATGGGATATATGGTGGTATTTCCCGACATTCAAAGTAAAATGCAGGAAGAGATGGACCAAGTTGTTGGCAGGGATAGATTTCCAACCTAAGCAGATCAACCCTTCCTTCCCTACACAATGGCTGTGATATTTGAAGTGTAAAGAAATGTTACCTTGTTTCCATTTCTGCATCCTCACAGAGCGATAAAAAACTGTGAATTTTTAGGCATTAAATCAATTAATATTTAGTTTTTAAGTACACAGGATGTATTGAAGTTTATTAGTTAAATATATATATATATATATATATATATATATATATATATATATATATATATATATATATATATATATATATATATATATATATGGGAGCCTGTTTATCTAAACGATTAAAAAAAATTCATGTACTTTTCATTAATAGGTTATAACATCCCAAAAAAACACTGTCATGCTGTTTAGTGTTTGGAGTATTCACCATGACAAGAAACTCTGGAAAAATCTATCAAAGTTTGACCCATGCAGGTAATGAACATGGTTTCATTATTTATTACTTGTACTGCATTTTGCACCAGTAAAACTTAATTATTGACCCTTTAGAAATCAAGGAAAATTGAGTCCCAAAGTGCTGACAAATAATACTTTTGTGTACATGTTCCCTGATTCTTTTATATGGTGGTGTTTTTTGTAAATATTTGTCCATTTTTGTCAGGTTTCTAGATTCCAGTGGTAGATTGACCATCCCAGAGCACTTTATCCCCTTTGGCCTGGGGGAGAGGCGGTGCCCGGGGGAGTCACTGGTTAATTTGGGGGTGTACCTGTTCTTTACACACATCATGCATCAGCTCAATGTCCGGGCAGAGGGAACTATCCTGAATCTGGAGTCGGACTACAGACTGGCCATCCAGCCCAAACCTTTCAAGATTAGGATCAGTAGTAGGGAAGATTGAAGCATATTTCATAGGCAGTATTTGTAGCTACATTTAAAATAAAATGAGTTAAGATATTTAAGAATCTATTTTAGTAAAAACTCTCACCAGAAAAATAGTGAAAGTGATGTGCCTTGTTAACGTTTAACCCATCTACTGGCAATGTTTGAGATCAAAGTTATGTTAATGTTGTAATCGTGTCTTGAATGTTTTGTTCCATTTACTTGTGGACATCAATTTGTCATAGATTTTGTGAAATCCACATTTCAAGAATAGATGTATTCATCATGTTCATGAGCAATGGCTCTCCCAGTACAATTTTTTGTCCTGTTTTTTACCCTGATGGAAATCAAATTTTGTTGATTGGTTAAATCATGTATGCTATACATGAAAAAAGGTTCATACTAGTCATTCAAAGCATTATCAGAGAGCATTGAAAATATCAAGTCACTGGTTCAAAACCAGTTGTGGCCACTTGATGTTGCATGGTTTGTTTTTAGACAAGGTCCATCAAGGGGTAGTCACGGACTCTTACTGACCCAGCACGTCAGACACAGGGTTACAGATCTGACCATTTGTACCTCATGGCTTGGAAAAGATTAAATTAATTAAAGACACCAGTATTGGTTTTATTTAGAAGTTACATGTAGCTACTATTGAAGATGTACTTAGGATTTAGTCAAACATTTTACAGAAATTGTACTGTGTATCATGGATGTTCATCAACCAATCATTGGATTTTTCTTAACCTGTAATAAATCTTATATAGAGAATCAATTGCCTGATGTATGATTGAAGTGTAAAGCTCAGGGGTTCCAGCAATTAAGTGCAACAGGCTGATGGATGTCTTTTCATCCAAAACTTGAAAGAATAAACAAAGGAAAATAATGAAAGAGATTTAAGATGTTCCCATACTAGTATATTGTTGACTGCATCATTAACGGTAATGCATGTATTTTGATAAATAGTGAACTACATGTATTTAATTAATCAGTTAACCAAAGACATATCAAAACTACATGTATTTTGATGTTTTGTTGTCCGTATTACGTAAAAATTTTGTGATAGCTGAATTTATTGAGGTTTGACTGTGATAGCTGTAATATATAAATACAGGAGTATTACAAACTTGAGTGTATTCATCTTGAAGTGTTATAATAGATCTTGTGCTATACGTATGACGGTACCTGTTTATATACAATGATCTCCAATCTGATTAAAATTAGAATTGAGTCTAATTGTAATTAGATTGCAATGACCTTATAAAGGTTTGACTTTATATGTCTATGAAAAATATGTTTGTGATTTGTGTAGATATAGTTATCCCCAACATACGGTCAATTATCGACATAATAACTTCTAGTCATTTTTATCTGTTTGCACTACAGTCATTTTTGAGTTTATATATGTTTATATATGAACATGAAATATGTTTTAATTTGTGTATATGTAGTTATCCCCAAGATACGGTAATTTTTGGACATAGTAACTTCTAGTCATTTTTCTGTTTACACTACAGTCATTTTTAAAATGATTTATTTGTATTGGTTTAGTAACACAAATTGTAATTGTTGAATAAAGTGTTTAATAAATATAATAAAATCTACGTATAAAGCTTTAATATGGTTATCTTTGTGAAAGCTGAGAATGAAGCACGAATAGTATCTAATTATTCAGAGAGAGAGAGAGAGAGAGAGAGAGAGAGAGAGCAACATCAGCAGACATTCTCATTGTTTTGAAGTCTGCGTTTGTGTTTAGTTGTTGCCACCAGGTAAAACAATGGAAACATTTCTGACCATGCTGTGGTTTTTGGCAAGTTTTACGGGTTTTTTTCACCATTCATTTATATTACACCTCTTGGTAATTATGCATGAAAATGTATATATATATATATATATATATAAATAAATGGAATGTCTTTAATTTAATATCACAAGTGTATCTGGTGGAGACCAGAAGGAGGCTGTGATTCAGGTATCCATAGGATACACAGCCGACGCTGTCCCTGGCGTGGAGTAGGACAATCCCCCACGTCTCTAAAAATAAACAAAGCACTGATTATAACAAAATCTGTAGGCAGTGTTAAAAGGTTTAGCCTTAATAAAAAGCGACACAGGGAATCATAAATCTATAAATAAGTGCACATTTACCAAAAGGAACGGAAAGACGCAATACTTGTAAATCATTCACCGGCATCGCGAGGTTAATGGTTGGATGACCGAAATCCAGAACAGACAAAGTTTCCTTACCCTAATTGTGACGTCCTCCTGCTCCTTCGAGCGGGAATCCTTCCAATGGCCACCTAGTAACTTCTCCGCTTTCTCCTACAAAACAGATCATAACATACAACTGTAGTGCAAAAATAACACTTAACGCCTGATTGGAATGCATTCATATTGCGACGTATAACACTAGGTGTTCCCTACCTCGTATATCTTCAGCTTTGATTGAAGTTCGTTATTTCGTAACACATACTGAAAGAAAACCGAATCAATAAAAATCATAAAGAACGTTGATAGATTACACGTAAATTAACATCATTAATCGTATGTATTACAGCTAAATTGACTGTATGGAGTATCCTTACTGTAATGAGCACTAAGGAAACAAAAACGACTAGGAAGAGCCCGTATGCAATGAGGAAGACGAGGAAGGCCCAGTTGTCCATTGTCGCTTGTAGGTCATCGTCATAGTCGAACCTCGTTATGACCGCGTGCCAGGCCGTCACCAGCCAGTTAAAGAACATGTTGGCCAGGATAAACTTGTCCTACAAACATAACTACAGCTGTACTTTGAATTTTACATACAAAAACACGTTAATTTATTATTATTTAAAAAGTTTGGTACCTATTTTTGGAAAAGTCATTAGAACCAATCTTTATTAACAGACCAGATAGCATACGATTTTAAGCTGACATTAGTAAAAATTACCAATAAATATAGTTTGCATAATTAACATTTAGAGAATATACAGCATTGAACACTGACTAGGCGGGTGTGATAGGATATTTTGGGGAGATTAGCGTTCGTCGTCAGACGGAAGGTGACCGCCGTCAACATGAGAGTGATGGACAGCTGTAATCGGTTCTGAGGTAGCTTGCGACTGACTGCGAATGTGGCGAAGGAAGTGGCACATATAAGAGTCTGAAACAAAATAAATCCCGTGTTAACCTCAGAAAGAAGTACTGTGGAGAGACATAAAAGCTAAGATATACAATCAAAGTTAAAGAAATTCTTGCCATGATGACGATAACGTTCCAGACGAAGAATCCCGCGCGTCTGACTGCGCAACATCCGACGGAAATGCCGGGAAATTTGGTGTTGACGTTCCGTTTCTGGGAGAAGACTTTGGATTCTGTGTAGGGGACGGAGGCCACGTAGTCACACAGGGACCACTCCTGGACGTCCACGAAGCAGGACACATTGATGGTACTCAGCTCGTCCTTGTCTTCCTGGAACTCCAGATCAGTGGAGGGGAGCTCAGAGGTAATGATCAGGTTCAAATACTGCAAAAAAACACAGAAAAATCATATAGCATAGTTTCCGTCAAACCATTCAGTAGTATGTACACATGCAGTAAAATACTAAATGGTAACAAACACAACCAAAAAATCACATTGCATCGTTTATTTTTCATTATAATCAGATTAAGGTGGAATAACACACCTGGAAAAAAGTCACTCAAATTAACTGTAAATTATTTGATTATGAAAGATATAATGATAAATAAACTATACATATGTCAAATAAGCGAAACATTTGCAATTTTGGGATGAAAAATAAATTCCGTAAGTAACAACAAAAGCCCCTGCGGGCTTCGAACTCGGTATGTACGGAACATAAGCTCGACACTTTATCCACTCGGCTATGTGGTAAGTTATATGTTGCCGTCGGTAAAATCCTTTTAATAAAACGAAATGTCTTTCGATCAAATGTAGCCATTTTATGACGATGTGTTATTCCACCTTAATTGATGGGTGCGATTTAGAAGATTGATTTCTATATCTGGTACTTGGAAATTTAAGGAACTGTAATTCATTAATAAGGCAGCACTAATTAAACGCCACATTTTATGATTGCAATAGAGAGGGCATAGTTAATTAAAGTATAGATGGCGCATTTAGTTCGTCCCTGATTTTAAAAGATTAGCTAGAAAACATTCTGTTTGGTCATGCTCTGATTGTGATAGATAACATTCTGTTTTGCCATACCCTGATTGTGATAGAGAATATACTATTTGGTCATGCCCTGATTGTGAAGGAAAACACACTGCATGGTCATGCCTTGATTGTGATAGAGAAGATATTGTTTTGTCATGCCCTTATTGTGATAAAGAACATACTGTTTGGTCATGCTCTGATTGTGATAGAGAACATACTGTTTGGTCATGCTCTGATTGTGATGGAGAACATACTGTTTGTCCATGCCCTAATTGTGATAGAGAACATACTGTTTGGTCATGCTCTGATTGTGATAGAGAACATATTGTTTGGTCATGCTCTAATTGTGATAGAGAACATGCTGTTTGGGCATGACCCTTATTGTGATAGAGAACATATTGTTTGGTCATGCCCTAATTGTGATAGAGAACATACTGTTTGGTCATGCTCTGATTGTGATAGAGAACATATTGTTTGGTCATGCCTTGATTGTGATAGAGAACATACTGTTTGGTCATGCTCTGATTGTGATAGAGAACATACTGTTTGGTCACGCTCTGATTGTGATAGAGAAAATACTGTTTGGTCATGCCCTAATTGTGATAGAGAACATGCTGTTTTGTCATGCCCTTATTGTGATAAAGAACATACTGTTTGGTCATGCTCTGATTGTGAGAGATTACATACCTGATATTGCTCGATTTTTATAGAGGATATACCTCAGCATTCTTATTATGTGGTTAATAACAAACCTGGTGATCAAACGGAAAGTCCATCAGCTCTAGCTTCTCCGAGAAGTTTCCGCTGATTTTTCTTTTCTCTGTTATGAAAGCCTCGCCATGGGGGTTAAAATTCAACTCTTTTAATACTTTCTTTTTCTTAAAGTCGATTACATTCTGAACAGATATTTTGGGACCCCAGTAGTTGTCCAAGTTACTGTTCTTCAGGTGCTGCAAAAAGATTAAAAGAAAGAATAGTTATGTTCTCCGTATGATGTAATATATTGTTGAGCATTTTTTTGAAAAAAGGTAAATTTTGAACTGCACATACTTGACTGTGATCCAATGCCGGCTCTCGCCATCTTGCCTGGACGAAGACATCGGCAAAGTATTTCTCCTTGACCGTGTCAATCTCCCCCACCTTCAGGAACACCACGCGGATATAGACCGTTCTCTGTAACATGCAATAAAGAAAAGGTTAAAAAATCATAGTGTAAACAGGGAGAACGGTAAACCATGTAATAGGTCTGCCATCGTTATATCAAGGAAGTGACTATTTTTATCTATGTGACATACATATTAACAATGTAGCAGAGCAAAACAGTATATTACCAAACCTAACTAAATTTGATTGAAATCATTAAATACTGATGAGTAAACAACACTTTTCTTTACCAAACAGGATTTTATCTGATTACGGAAGTTTGTAAATATTTTGATAAATACAAAAGTCAGATTACCTTTACCATGGCTTCTTTTTCCGAAAATTTTGAGCTGAGATCAGTTCATTACTAGGAAGTGGTTAAAATCGATATCTTTTGACCAATATCAAGCATTCCATTCATTATGTCCCTGAAAAGCAAGATTGTAACGATAATGTTAGTATGTGAATATTTATATGACATTAAAACCAATCAAATATACCTAACGTTGATGACATTTCAAGGGGATTACTGAAAAATTAAAAGGATTTAGAACCGATTTCCAGGTGCACAATGCACGAGCATACAAATCAACATATATTTACCTGTTTATGTTTTTTTGACACATTATGTGTTGGAACCGTTTCAATAGTAGGTAAAAACCTTGCATATGAATGAGTTTAAACCTCCACATCGATCGCTGGGCAATGATCTTTTCACTCTAAAAGCTGGATGTAGACTCTAATACACAACCGCTACACACTGCTTCACGTTAAAATCGATCGGGTTTTCCATTAATACTTAGTTTATATGAAGGCTATGATATCAATCTATTCCAAATTTGTTTACATCTATTTGTATGTTTGAAAAGTTTCAATAGACATTTCGACATCGTTATCGTTCTAAGTGCTTCTGCACTTATCTGCGCCAGGCTCGATGGCCTGGTGCAGCCGATGAGCAGCCTACCTGTTACTGGGAGATGTCACGCGAGCTCCTGATCCTAGTCGTTCTCCTGGAAACAGGTGCTCGTTGGAGGTAATGTCACGGTTCAACTGTCAACCAAGGGATCGGACAAAAAAACAAGTATAGGGTAGTAGAATGGTTCACGTAATCTTCTGTTGACTTGAACAAAATTAAGAGGATTTCAATTCCGTCATTGAGTCCACCACAATTAAATCGGAATTAAAGATTAGCGGAATAATTTACACCAGTGTTATCAATCCAAAGCAGCCGAACACATCGTCGCTGACCACTTGACCTTGCACGTGCAACTATTGCCACACCACATCCAATGTTCTGATCTTTAAGAGAGAACTTATGACATATACCTCCATTTATTTAATGCTTACTATTCTAACGACGAAAATGTTCAACGAAATTCCAGTCAAATATCATTGCGGCTTTTAAAATAGTTTGGAAAGAATGAATCAGTAAAAGACTTTGCATATTGAAAATCATACTTTAGACTCATGAAATTTGTCATTCATTTGTAAAACGCAGTCCTACATGAATAACAGGAAAATGGTTCAACAAAAAGCTGAAAACCCGAACAACTCTGGACATAAATCATAAACCTCATAATGTAATGTGTATATACCGGTATATTCGTAAATGTTTGTTAAGTTATAATACAACACAGGTTTCCATTTTTATTTAAAGTGGGCCAGTTGTACAACATTACATTGCACTGGCGTCGGAAGCAAATTGAACGTGGGGGAGGGGGGGGGGGGGCTAGACTAATCCTCAGAAATATTGAGAAAAAAGTAATTCCCAAAATCATGAAAATCCTAATCCGTGGGGGGGGGGGGGGGGGGGGGGGGTATGCCTCTGAATCCAACTTATCAATCTTTCATGGTAAATTTAGGAACAATAATCTTTTCTGCAAGAAAAATTGGGGGAGGCTGAACCCTCTATCATGCTATGTTTCTAATGGTTACAATGTAGGTATAACTTTGCAAAAAAAGTGCCCCCCCCTAGCCCCCCCCCCCCCCCCCCCCCGGTTCCGACGCCTATGCATTGTAAAGAATTTGGTTAAGAACGTATAAGTAAAGGCGACATAATGGTTTACAAATGTTTAATCTGTACTTGTTGAACGCCGAAGAGAATATAACTATTTCATTATCCCGGCGACTTGATTCCTTGGTCTGTGGTTATGCTGGTCTCGGTCCCACTCTTCCCGTGGAAGCTCTGACACACAGACAGAAATCTGGCTCCCTGACGGGGTAACACGGTCTTTCCCCCGCCTGTCTACCCGAGTCTGCCCTACTCATGTTAATGTACGAGACAATGGCGAGGACGGTCGCGCTCTCTCGTCTGGGAGAGTCGATAAAATAACTAAATTATGCATGAAAATAGTATTGTCAATGAATGTGTACAAACCAATCCTTTATACCCAGAACAAAACTGCATAATTTATTTAAAAATACACCCGAAATTACCATATAGACGAAATCGACCAAAAGCGCGTACACTTACATGGTTTGTCCAGAATTTTAAGAGGTATCCTCTCCGGAGAAAAAACAAATTTTCTAGGGTTGTCTTTCTTTCGTTAAACTTTGAATAATTGTGATTTTAAAACGACTTTGTAGCTACATTTTCATTTTTTTTAAATGTTGTTTGCTAAATATCTACAACAAACTTTATTTGCTCTAGCACTGAAACTTAACCACCATCGTTGATGTATTAACATGGTACATGTACATGCAATTATAGAAGAATATCGTACAAGAGCAGTGACTTCTGTAATTCAAGTGCAAATAATGTAATCCTATAAAATTTTTGAATACTTTGATAATTGTAAATTTTAAAAAAGATCATTGGATAGTTAGGGAATTAAAAAATATGATTAAATATTTTATTTCTATTGGTGTTTTTTTTTTGGCATTACAAATTGGAAATAACAAACAAAGCCAAATCTCTCTCTCTCTCTCTCTCTCTCTCTCTCTCTCTCTCTCTCTTTCTTTCTCATGCCAGAATTGTTAAAAGGTTAAATAAATTGATAAATTAATCACGAATCCTTGCACACGCTCTTCGTTTCCCTTGGGACCCGGTATAACGAGAGAAAGGGAGACAACTCAGACAGAAATCTGGGGCCGCGCTATGTTGTTGGCTCCAATTTTCAGCGCTCTCGGACACAGTGCTGGGACCTCGGACACAGAGGGATAATTTTACTTCAATACCCAAAGCCGCCTTGAAAGAAGATCCATTGCGATCAACACAAGCTTCTGTGGCGCCTCCAAGATTAGGCTCGGTTTGGCTTGTCATAGCCATTGGTAACAATCGACAATTTTTATACAGTTTTTTGTCTCAAAGTTTTTTAGATTACACTCCTTAACTATCTCTTTGTCGTCCGCATTGAGTGTAGACGAGTCGCCGAATTAACTTTATTCCTTAATTTCTCTGGGTATTTTTTTATATTCTCTGAACATGATGTAAATATACACTGTTGCTCTAAATCCCGTTCATTATTTACAGAGCGCTGAAGGTCATATACAATTACTTTCATAATTTGATCCTGTATTTTTATGGCACCCTTCTTACATGGAAAAGAAAATTATACAAAAATGAACTAGTGCCCCAATCGTTGAATTTGTGTGTTCAACGAATCAGTGCATTGAAGTTTGGGTAACCGAGGCGCAATTAAAAAAAATATATTCAGATGAGTAAAAGCATGGCTGATCCAGAGGGGGGTGTCTGGACCCCCTGGAAAATTCAATGTTCCTAAATTCACATACACGTAGTAAAATTTAATTTATCGAAAATAGTAGATCTTGGACCCCCCTCCATGGAGAACATAGATCCTCACCCCCCCCCCCCCCCCCCCGAAAAATTTTCTGGATCGCGTGAAAAGTATTAATATTCAACTGCTTATTTGTGAATGAATGGAACCACTTTCTCAATATTAATTATAAAGAAAAAGACTAATTTTGTTAGTAGATATCTTACCCCCGTATTTAAATCAGTACACGCAATACAAGTATTTTATTGGTACAAACACAATTACAATAACTGGCAAAGGCCTAATATATAACAGAAGCTTTATTTTTTTTTTTTTTTTTACACATTAGTATAAAAGATATACATGTATAATTATATTTCACATTCACATGAGAGGAAAATAGTTCTGACAATTATGTATGTATTATGCATGTATTTAAATTTCTCTGCTACGATATGTAAATAAACTAGACACGATCTCGTTGCGAGCAACGAGGAGGTCTTCCGTTCGATTTTTAGAATGAAATATGACATCATCGACTTTGATTTTCGACAACAAAACATGTTATGGAAAAAGGAGTGAAGTACTAATGCTTTATTGTATCGCTTTTTATAAGTTCTCTTGCTTTTTTAAATACTTGCATTTCTTTCAATTAAGATAGAAAAGATCAAACTTGTTTACCTCTCGTCCCTCAAAAACCCTAATTGGGTAACGCAAGAGAAAATCATTATATTCTAAGGATATATAAACGTATTATACCTAATCTAGCTTTAATAACCTTTCATAAAATGGTTCTCATTAAAGGGCTATAGATAAAAGATTTTAGAGCTCTTTGATTCCCTAATTTAAGTGGCAAGTCCCTTTTTCTTGGATTCAAATCAATGGACATTTAGTTCTGAACACATTTTGTCAACAAGTGTTTAGAAATTCGCTACCGTTTTGGAGATATATGAGAAAGAATGTTTTAGGGGCCGATCCCTGATCTTCTTTTAGGGGCCGTTTAACGAAATTTTGAAGGTTGCAATTTGTTGAGAACATCATTTTGAACAACTTTTCTTCTGTACTGCATTACAAAATATTTTTCCTTTCTGAGATATGGGTGATCAAATTTTTGGACTTATGGCCCCTAAAACCCTTAATTACGTAACACATTATAAAATCATTACATTGCTTTGATACATAACTATAAGATAAACAAATTTGCTTCTATAATATTTCACAAAATATCCCTCAATAAAGGGTAACAGATTAAAGACTTTAGAGCCCTTTTGTATCATTTTGAACAACTTTTCTTCTGTACTGCATTTCAAAATATTTTACCTTTCTGGGATATGGGTGATCAGAATTTGGGACTTTTGGTCCCTAAAAACCCCTAATTAAAAAACACATGACGAAACCAATACATTGCTTTAGTACAAAACTGCAGAATAAACACATTTGCTTCTATAACATTTCACAAAATATCCCTCAATAAAGGGTTATAGATAAAAGACTTTAGAGCCCTTTGGTCCCCTAATTTTAGGGGCCAGCCCCTTTTTCTTGATATCAAATTAAAGGTTATATAATTCTACACAAATTTTGTTCAACAAGTGTTTAGAAATTTGTTACCGTTCTAGAGATATATGAGAAAGAAGGTTTTAGGGGCCGATCCTATAACTCCTTATAGGGGCCGTTTAACGAAATTTTGAAGGTTGCAATTTGTTGAGAACATCATTTTGAACAACTTTTCTTCTGTATTGCATTACAAAATATATTTCCTTTCTTGAATATGGGTGATCAAAATTTTTGACTTTTGTCCACTAAAAACCCTTAATTACGTAACACATGATAAAATCATTACATTGCTTGAATACATAACTTTGAGATAAACACATTTGCTTCTATAACATTTCACAAAATATCTCTCAGTAAAGGGCTACAGATTAAAGACTTTAGAGCCCTTTGGTCCCCTAATGTTAGGGGCCAGCCCCTTTTTCTTGATATCAAATAAAAGGTCATATAATTCTACACAAATTTTGTTCAACAAGTGTTTAGAAATTTGTTACAGTTCTGGAGATATATGAGAAAGAATGTTTAAGGGGCCGATCCCTTATTTTCCCATAGGGGCCGTTTAACGAAATTTTGAAGGTTGCATATTGTTAAGAACATTAATTTGAACAACTTTTCTTCTGTATTGCATTACACACAGGATGAATGACCATCTTTAAGTTCTCCTTAAAGATAGCTTAAAGATGCTTAAAGGAAGCTTAAAGACGATCTTTAAGCCACCTTTAAGCTACCTTTAAGCTATATGTGTTGCTTAAAGATGGCTTAAAGAAAGCGTAAAGATGGCTTAAAGGCAGCTTAAAGACTATCTTTAAGCCACCTTTAAGCCACCTTTAAGGACAACTTATAGGTCCTTAATGTCCAAACTTCTTTAAGCCACCTTTAAGCCACCTTTAAGCCACCTTTAAGCCATTAAAAAATGTTTAATTCAATATTGTGCTTAATTTCCAACAAAATGTATTAACTTTATGAAAGAAAAGGTATTAAAACGGTTTTTGTTCTAGAAAGAAAAATGAAAAAAAAAAACACAAAAAAAACCGGCCACGATGAGAATTGAACCCGGGATCCCTAGTTTACTAGCAACACCACACTTCCTCTGCGCCACGGCAACTTACATATATATGAGCGTTTTTATATCCTATATATCAGTGGATATTGAATCACTGTATTGAATGTGTTTACTTGAAAAGATTTTGACAAACCATTCAGTTTGTAACAATCAATTATATCTAATTTATAAATTACATGCATGCGTGTATTTAGAATGAAATACGGAACTTGGTCTTCAGTGAACAAAAATATATTATACCTAAATGGAAACCGTTAGGTTCACTATAGTAGGCTTTCTTAGTTAATAAATTTAAACCGAGTAGATATACGTTCATCTAATTTATAGCTATAAAAATGTAAGAAAGAAAATGAAATCATTTCTTTTATTAAATGCATTGATACTATTAGGGTATTTGTTCAATTTCCCGCAATTTCCCGGTTTTCATGATCGCGGCGCCGTTCCAATATGTTTAATATTTACATGTAATTGTATGTACATGATTTTTAAACTATCAATTCTATAACAAACAAAATTACCAATTACCGGTGACGTATTTACTGCATGTGGCAATTGCAAATGACTTGTACATACAATTGTATGATGTGCCAGGCCGGGTATATTTGACATATTTACCCTTATACATATATTTAAATAATCAACCCCTATTTATGATCACCGGTACATTAATTAATTAGCCTCAAGATTTTACTCTTACATACATGTATCGTTAATTTGTAGACGTAACATCTTTGAAACCCAGAGCTAGGAAATAATACTTTGAAAATGAATTACAAAATTAATGTAAATTAACTTTTATTCACTAGACTTATCGTATACTCGTACATACTAAGATTCAACGCCTTTAGAAACCCTGACGTGCACCTGGGCACACGACACACCTGTTGTGTATATCTTGTATATTCTGTGTTAGTTCCAGGGGTTTTCTTAAGTTGGACAAACAATAGACTTTAATTAGATATACACAAACATGCACCTGGGCACACGACACAACTGTTGTGTATATCTTGTATATTCTGTGTTAGTTCCAGGGGTTTTCTTAAGTTGGACAAACAATAGACTCTAATTAGATATACACAAACGAACAAAACTATGTCTAGACAAACAAAGCAGTAATATCCTGCCCGATATAACAAAGGCAGTTGAGAGTCTTTTCATCTTTAACATGTATCTAGCAGATCTAGAGTTAGAAAAATGAAAATTGAAAAAAAAAATACAAACCTTAAACCGATTATCAAATTAAATCATGCATTTTTGGTTCATTATCTTTATTTTGTTTAATAACCGGAGGAACAGAGAGAGAGAGAGAGAGAGAGAGAGAGAGAGAGAGAGAGAGAGAGAGAGAGAGAGAGAGAGAGAGAGAGAGAGAGAGAGAGAGAGATATTTTTTTCACTGGTTAATTTAAAATAGGAAACAAACATACTTTAATTAGTTTTATGCACATATTAAGATACAGAGACTGCGCTCATCCCTACAATAATTTTGAAACCCCCAAAAAATTATAAAGAATTTTATAACGGCAATCTGTGTCCATCGGAGCGGTGCTGATGATAGCGACCTGTGTTTAATGGCGCGACGATTAAAACCGCCTGGAACACCCCCCCCCCTTCCTTGGAAATTATATTATCACTCTGATGACCCCCTCCCATCTCTATAAAAGAGCTTTTGCATTTAATATATGTTTTTATTGTTCAGCTTGATCAATATTGACTTAAAGGCCACTTAAAGACAGTGTAAAGGCAGTGTAAAGAGAGCGTAAATGCCACTTAAAGATGCTTAAAGGTGGCTTAAAGAAGTTTGGACATTAAGGACCTATAAGCACTTGCTTAAAGGTGACTTAAAGGCGGCTTAAAGGTTGTATAGCCTTTAAGCTCCTTTAAGTCACCTTTAAGCCACCTTTAAGGACTTGCTTAAAGATGGTTTTTCGCCCTGTGACAAAATATTTTTCCTTTCTGAGATATGCGTGATCAAAATTTTGGACTTTTGGTCCCTAAAAACCCTTAATTACGTAACACATAATAAAATTATTATATTGCTTGGATACATAACTGCGAGATAAACATATTTGCCTCTATAACATTTTACAAAATATCCCTCAGTTAAGGGCTACAAATTAAAGACTTTAGAGCCCTTTGGTCCCCTTATTTAAGGGGCCAGCCCCTTTTTCTTGATATTAAATGAAAGCTCATATAATTCTTGACAAATTTTGTCCAACAAGTGTTTAGAAATTGGTTACCGTTCTGGAGATATATCAGAAAGAAGGTTTTAGGGGCCGACCCCTTATTTCCTTATAGGGGCCGTTTAATTAAATTTTGAAGGTTGCATAATGTTAAAAACATTCATGTGAACAACTTTCCTTCTGTATTGCATTACAAAATATTTTTCCTTTCTGAGATATGCGTGATCAAAATTTTGGACTTTTGGCCCATAAAAACCCTTAATTACGTAACACATAATAAAATCATTACATTGCTTGGATACATAACTGTGAGATAAACATATTTGCCTCTATAACATTTCACAAAATATCCATCAATTTAGACTTTAGGGCCCTTTCGTCCCCTAATTTGAGAAACCAGCCCCTTTTCCTTGATATCAAATGAAAGGTCTTGTAAATGTAAAAAATTTCTACATTACATATGTTAACAAAATATTTTTTAGAAGACAAATATGAATGCCAAATGGCACATCTACAATCTATTGTCTACAATCCCTGAAAGTTTGAACTCAATATCTTTTACCGTTTAGGAGGAGGTCCCTGGTCAAGCCGACCCTCTGAAAATCGCTAAAACGTCACTATCTTAAGAACGGAAATGACGTCATCAAAATAAAAAAATGTATATTAAGTTTAGATCAATATCTATTAGATCTGAAAGTTTCATGGAAATCGGCCGAGCCGTTTTTGAGAAATCGCGGGCACAAAATTTGTAAGAAAAAAAAAAGAAAAATAATAATAATAGGGAAAAAGAAACCGTACGAAAACAATAAGGTCTTCCGTTGTAAAACGGAAGACCTTAATTACAAAATGGAGAGTTTAAATTAAAACCACGTACGTTTTAACTTATGAAAGATATAAACCATGTATGTTTACACTTAAAAAAGATATTTTAATAAACAGTCTACTTTCTTATATGATCAGTAATTCTGTCTAAAAATATTTAACAAACATTGTTTAAGATTTGAGTATTTCCTGTTGAGATAAAATAGAATGGTGGGATTGTTTGGTAGACGGTGAAATACTGAAAAATATATTTCTATATACTATATAAGAGTAAATACATCTATGGAAAATACTTACAAAGCAAACAACCATCTTTTCTGACACCAGTTTAATTGGATTTAAAATGGGTTTGTGTTCAAGGCATCAAATGATTTTCAGTTGCTTCAGGACGAGATATAGACACCTGCAGTATGACATATATTTTTCATTTAAGATATCTAACAGTGACATTGAACAATAACCAATTATTATCTTTTAACATCTTGTGATCTTTGAATCCTGGGTTCTTACGTTATTTCACTTTCGTTTAAAGCAATTCAATAAATTTTATGATAACATTCAACAGGCCAAGTTTTGAAATTTTAATATATCCCAAAATCGTGATTATATCGTTTAAGTGCTGTACTTTCATCTATAATAAAATCTAAAAGTATCTCAATCTACATTAATATACGGATATTAGGCAAAAAAAATTCTTTAATATAACAATCCACTAGTGCAGTGAATAAAAAGTGTATTAAAATATTTTTCAGGTGGGTGTAAAATGTTAAAAAATAAGATAACAAGCATAAAATAAATCTCTCTATAAACACGAATGACTCACTGGGTTCTCTCAGTAAATTTCGTCCTCTAATTGCCCACGTTAGATTTTTAAAATACCGAGTTGAACTATTTTCTGATTTGTAATTTACTTCTTTCTTTTTTTTATAATTCCTTACAGGGAATTAACTCAACAAATAAATCATTGTTGTTTTCAGCTCACCCGGTGTGTAAGCTTAACTTCTTTTTTTCTGATCACATGTCCAGATTCGTCTGTTTGTAAACTTGCCATATTTTTTACTTTTCCTCCAGAATCAAGATTGCAACTGGCCAATATTGACCAAACTGAGTAAACCACACCCCTCTCTGAAGATGAATCAAAAGTTTTGTAATGAAGTGTCTTATTCTTCTTTTTTTTTAAAGTTGTTAAAAAAAATCAGGGATTGATGATCCGAACAACCATATCTAATAAGTCAAATGTACAGTAAAACTCGGTAAAGCGAACTCCGATTATTAAAAGTTTAACTGCATAACTGAGTAGATGTGCTTTACCAAAACAAGTCAAGGACATATACTAGTATTAATGTACATTAATTTTGTGCAATCATTATTCTTATTTCTTCATATCAATCTATACGTATTTACTTGTAATTCACATTTCTTCATATTTGTTTTAAAAAACTTAAAGATATTCTACTCAAGCACAATAATGTTATGAAACCAAGACCAGATAAGAAACATTAAAGGAGCTAGGTTTATCGTTAAAGAGAAATGCAAAATGACACAAACATTTGGCTTAAAATTCAGAAATACACAGGAATGCTTTCCAATAGCGATTCTTTTCTCTTCATTCATTTTTTGTAGATCTCATTACTAAGACGAGGCTGCAATATTATAAGAATTAAAAAAAAGGAAAATTAGAGGAAGTTATATACACAAAAAAACTCACTGTTACTCGGTTGAGCTATATGGCCCATAAACCTCTTGTTTGATCTTTTTCTATTTAATTTTTTTTTGTTTTAAAGTACAAGTTATGAATGAAATTTTGCTAAAAATGAGTTTCCGCATGGAAATCAAACCATAAAACTAACAGCCACGTGTTCAATCTTCGAGTTCCGACCTCGTATTCTTCTAAACTTTATTAAACCTGAACTTACAAAGATCCTTGGCGGTTACTTAATGCTCCAGCGATCTCCCAGGGGCGGTTACCCTGGCCGCTCTGTCACGATCGGGCCCAAAAAACACTTTATTGGAATTTTTTGTCAGTTTTGCTATTAACTGAATCACTGTCATGAATATGTATGCTGGATAAAAAACAACAGAACTTGTAAGTCGTCACTGGTACAATGGAATTCCCGGTGTGTCTACTTAGCTCTGCTTGTTGCTATACAGAATGAAGGACAGGACGTCAACCCTACAGAAATCCAAGTGTAATAAAATAGACAATGAATAAATGTGGTGCGGATAAGAAAAAATTAGTTCTGAATTTAGCTATTCAGGTAATTTGCATACTATATAAATTCTCTCTCTCTCTCTCTCTCTCTCTCTCTCTCTCTCTCTCTCTCTCTCTCTCTCTCTCTCTCTCTCTCTCTCATTGTACACTGAAGTTTTCAACAAAGCTAAAATAATTTGTGGGAACAACAATTAGGGGAGGAGCATATGGAGTAGTTGACGTGTTTTTATAAAGACATTTTGATTAACAGATCTTAGTAGAGTCTTTAAATAAGAATAAAGAATTTAACCAAGAAACGTTTAGAATGTTTCTTTTTCTGGTCTCTTTGCTTCCATAACATTACCTACACATTATATAAGGAAGAGATTTTATACGATGCTTTAGCAAGGGTTGGTTTTGTTTCACTTAATAAAACCTAATTAGAAATTAGTTCAAGGTACATAAAAACCGCACAAAGGAGTCCAAGGTATCGAAGATTTTTGCTGATGTACGGATGAGCACGGTTCCGCCATTACAAAATATAGCTATATGCATTGTTGCGTACAAAACACAAAAATGTGCATACATTTATATAAATCATAGCCAGATACTCTCGTTTAATGGTAAACATAGCTGTCAAACTGGCGAAAGTAATGAAACTCGGCACGTCAAATACGCGTCAATCCATCCAAAAACATTACATTTGAATTTTATAAATAATAAATTCCAGCATTTTACAATTTTACAGAGGACAATGATTTTAATAAAATGTTTATTTAGATGTATGTATCTATTTAAATGTATTTTGTAATTACATCATCGTTTTAAAATTTCAGTCCGATTTTATCATTATAACAAAATAAACACCGTGGCCTTGGCGTTCTGAAGTAACGAACAGCTATTCTTGTATAATATGTACAGCATAACGATATTACATAGAATGCTATCTAGTCTTGTTACGGATTTCCATTAAATTTCAATGCTAAAAATTCTCATAACTCAATAAAATACATAATATTCTCCAAAATGCAATACTATATTCCTTCACATCTTTTAGACAACCAATTTAAAAATTCTATAAATCATCCAAGAGAGGAAATATAAAAACCAAATGTCGTGCCAGGTATGACTTTAGAGAAGTTACAATGTCTGCTGACAACTTGCGCCATCTACCGCCCAGGGCTGCGTGTTTCTGGAGTCGCTACTCCGGCCCTGCCTATACTTAAACGATCTCTGACATTGACAGCGACCGTTTTACCAATTCCACGACATCTCGCATTAATCTGTAATGCCTTATACTTTTGTATATATGTATAGTTTGCACTCTGTTGAAAGACAGATATGTCTTTCACATAAGCTCAATTGCAATTTCATATGAAGAATTTTTAGTTTTTATTCTTAGTTTTAGCTTACTTGAGCTGAAAGCTTAGGTTGGAAATTTAGATAAACTTTTGTTGATGCGGCTGCTATTCTGTCTGTCCATAAACTCTCCTTATTTTGCCTTCTTCAGAATCACTGTGCCAGTTTTAATCAAATTTGGCAAAAACTCCATTGGTATTTCAAAATTGTTCAAACGAAGGATCCGACTCCTACGCAAAGGAGATAATAACAGAGAATGGGGTGGGGTATTTTAATTTTTTACATGCTCCAAAAAAGACGGTGGCCACCTCCATCTTATTTTACTTTTTTATATGTAAAATAAAATAAAGAAAATGTTTGCCGCGAGAAAAAGGGGGAGCCCCCTCCCCTCGTCCCCCCCCCCCCCCCCCCCCCGATGCTACGTGTCTGTTAAGAACAATTCATGACTCAAAGAGTGAAATATATTTTTTTTATAATTAATGTAAAAGCAAGCAACATCATTATTACTGCTCAGGTGAGCGATATGGCCCATGGATCTCTTGTGATTTTGAAAATTTTAGGTATTACTAAATCTAATACTGAGTCAAAATTGAAACACCATATCAATGCTGGTTTTTTAAAAATTCTTTTAGTGTACGGAATAACATCGGAAAAGTTTCATTTCAATATTACTTGTATTTTTCATGTTAATAATTAACACAACCAATACAGATATACAGATTTTGGCTAAGTAGTAAACACTCAAATAATGGTGAATTATACCCTTTTTGATAAGTCAAAGCTTGTCAGCTGAATAGAAGGGGAAGGGGTGGTGGTGATTGGTCGATTAATATTAAAAGAGCTGAATTGTACTTAAGCTTTTACTTCAAAGCACAAGAAATCCCTCACCAAACCCCTTGACTGAATGATTTGGCATACATCGTTTTCGAAAACATCCAGAAGTCAAATTAATTTAGGTCAATAAACTAAATGATAAATACTGGATTTATATTATTTGTGTTTGAAAAAGTCTTAAACTTACAAAATTTTAGAAAAACAATTTAGAATTTCCATAGAAAAATTAACAACATCGAACAAAATATTATATAGACTGTCTGACCCACTAAGTGCATGTATTCTTCTGGAATAATTCGACTTTGCTGCACAATCAAAGCCGGGTATCTCTTTTAGAAAACGAGTCAAGCAACCGGGATTCCTTAAGAAAAGAGGGCAATCAATAAAAATCAAGGTAGATAAAATTAGGTCACAGCTTGCTATACGATGACAAATGGATTTATAATGTGAGGAATTTAAGAAAATATGTCTTTCATGTATTGTACACCTTTAGTCGTGTGGGCCTAAAATTTTCACGAAGAACAAAAAAGATCGAAATTCTGAAATATCATTTACTGTTTTTATTGCTTTGTGTCTGCAATTAGTCTGTGCTAATCGGTTTCTAAAATAGACATGCTTGTTCTAGAGCGTTATGTGAACAGCGCCCTTTACGTATGGGAGTCATGTATATAGTCTGCTTACCTGCGCGCCAAGGTGAGCGCGCTCTGGGGAGCCAATAAGGGGCCGGGAGGGTGAGGAGGAGGGTGAGTCAGAATGTTCAGTTCAGTCTGAAATAAAACGCAGCGAAGCAAACAATGTACTAAATAAGTATGTCATACAAGATATATTACTCATAATGGATGGGAAAATGAGATTTATACAGACAATAAAAACTACTGACTTATTGTCCCTCTCGAGATCAATTTCTAAAATTCAATTTCCTCCACAAAATTACATAAATTGTACAAAAATTAGGATTAAAATGTGAATCACATAAAGCTAGAATAACTGTAATTTTGCTCGCTTCTAATTGGATAAATCAATATTTCTAATATGATAAAGATTAACACGAGAAAGGCAAATTTTGGTTTAGCATAAAACGTAATTAAGTATTGATAGATTCATGTAAAACAGAAAATTTGTCCTCATTATTACGACGGAACTAGTAAAAATTTAATTACATAAAACTCCAGCCAAGACATATATAATATGGACTGTATTCAATACTGTGGTTTCATCAATATTCGTTGAATACCAATTTTCGTGAATTTCGTTGTTAAGTTGATCCACGAAATTAAATGTTCATTGAAGTGCAATTTCTATTAAGATTTTGTATTGATAGGGTCATTGGCCTCGAATTTACGTATCCTTGAAACTGTGATTTTCACTTTATCCACGAAAATTGATACCCTTGAATATAAATGAAACCACAGTATCATATGAACTGCACATACATTTTTTCATTAATATAAGACTTTATGTCTTACATTTAGCACTATTGTTTGCGTGCATGTACTATGAGTATCTATTAAAGTTTTACTATTTCGCTTCTAGACTCTCTTGGATCTCAGACCTTTCCAATGGCCTCATTGTACTACAGTGTTTCACCATTGTCCCTATTCTTTTAATAATCGAATGCCTTCTATCCTGTCCTTCTGTGTCACATTGTGTTGCACTGTACTATGTAAAAGTATTGTCGGCTGTACTGTTAATCTTGTATCGATGGCCCTGCGTGCCAGCTTATTTGGCATCTCGTTGATAGTAGTTTTATTAGTCTATGTTACACCTTTATAGGTACTCAATGGTCACATGTATTTTACATTCTCTTTATTCAAGTACACGTACAAAATACCTTACCTTAAACCATGTGAGGTACACAAAAGCAGTACAATTACGATATATTTTAGGACACACGACTGTTTAGTACTGAATTTGCCAAGTTGAAATGACCATGTTTAAGTACGATTTTATTAATACAGTGCTTGTCTAGTACACAATGATTTACTAGTACATATTCACTAAGTTATAACAAGTTACCAATCTTAAGGTAGATGTTCAATACACGAACAACCAACTACACTGTTTATACAGAGTGTCTGAACAAGTATACACTAGAACCAGGTCTAAACCTAGACAGCTAGAAACCACAATAACATTGGGTTATCTAGTTCATGAGATACTCTAAACGCAATATATTTAGTGTGATTGCTATTTGGCGGAATTTTAAAAACAAATTAGCGATGATTTATATTAGTGTATTTCTGAATGACTTTTCGTATACATTCATGAATATCATTTAGCGTTGTACTTAAATTTAGCAGGAGCGGCTTTCCGCCAAAAACGCTAAAAATAATACACAGCCAAATGTAATACGTTGACAGTATCAGCAGCCATTTCCGTAACGATGGCAGATATATACATTTATTTAGTTCACGGTGTGTCAGCATTTATCTTGCTGTTTCGATGATGATAAGTTATTTTTACTGATTTTTTCTAGTTCATAAGATGTTTTTGCTTTATAAATTAACTTGACTCTACTTTTTTTTCAAATTCTTAAAAACTAATAAAAGAGTGGCCTTAACTAATTCCATGCATGTACATTCACATACACGTGCATATCGTTACAGTTATTATCTAAGTCATGTTGACTCGAATGTCTTCAGAGAGTTGAGATGGACTGATTACAGGGCATACTTGTCACACGTTATGACAGAATCGGGCATGTCAAGCACGACTCTACAGTCAGGGAATCAATAAGGTGACAATGCCTTGATGAACTTTACCGGTGAGAATATTTACGTTCAACATCATCCGGCTGATTAAACAGACAACCAATGTTCTGTCATAATTGGATTACAATCCAGTTTTGCATTACAATAGAAGAATTTCACTTCCTATTTGAAGTTCGAACTTTGGGCCTGATAAACCAAATTGTCTTTATATCATCTCGCACAGCGGTTGGACCAATCCAACTTTCTAGTCACGTGTATCTTTTTTTAAAACTTGGCTTAACATCACTTTTCTTTGCGACAAATCTTTGCCATTTTCTATTCATGTCAATTATTTATTTTTGATGAAACATTTCCCGTTATAACGGAACTACATGATACCCCGCTTCCGTGATTTCTGTTCTTCCCCTCAAGCTCTGGGATGTCACACATTTTCCTTCTTCGGACATTTCTAATCCCCGATACCAACGTTAAACAGCTTCAGTGCGAATAGAACGAATCGAATTTTTGGCATCTTCCTTGTCGGCGCGACGAGCTTCCAATTGGTTTATCAATCAAAGCACTGGTCGAAATAACGGAAAATAGAATTTTATGGACAATGATAAAATAAGGGATTCTTTTACGTCATGATATTAGAATTAGGAACCTTTAATGTTTTCTATCAAAATCAACACCAAAACCGTTTTCCTCTGCGCCTGAAGATAATTCGATTTGAAGTATTTCAACCGACTCATAAATGAAAGATTTACTATAATTAATCGTTTTCTACGTCATCATATATTTTGTAATCCTTTACAGTCAAACCTGTGTTAAGAGGCCACCTTAGGGAAATTTTGAAAGCGGCCACTTAGAACCATTTTAACAAAAGCTTGGTAGTTGTGTCAAACAGCAATATGACGTAGGACTGTCTATTTCATTTCTGGTCGCACAGTCATGGGTCTTTGAAATTAACAAGATTTGTCTGGCTTTTGAGCCAAGACTACGCAATCGGTGCATATTCACTTGTTTTGACGTAAGGAAAAGGTAGTTACATCCCGCCGAAAGTCCATGGTCTTGTTAAAATGGTTCTAAACAAGTTGTCTTTTTCAGTTTGGCCTAAAAAACCAGAATATCATTATCTGTACGCATGTTTGTGTTACATTAAGTATCAAAATTCAGAGAATTTAAAATTATCCATAACAATATCAATTGATTTAGTTTTTAATTTCAGAGAGAGAGAGAGAGAGAGAGAGAGAGAGAGAGAGAGAGAGAGAGAGAGAGCTTTAGATAACTTTTGGGTTGGCTAGCCATCCAAGGTCTGTTGTAAAAAAGCAGACCTGATGACGCAGACTGTGATTCCAAATGCGGAAATGACATTCACTACACATTCCAAATCCTGAACCAAGTTTTATACTACTGTCTCTCACAGCTTACAGCATCAGAGACAAATGGTTTTCTGCCGATTATCAACATCATCACAGACCTGCTTTGATATGTATCAATATCACAGACGGGTTTTTCTGCAACTTACAGAACAGTTTTGCATTGGTAACGCCAGCATATATCAATAAATTGAATCATTAGTAATACCCCGTAGACTCAGGCGCAAGGGAAACCAAATCTCAATTTTAAAACAATTTGGCCAGTCCTGTGCGTTGGCACCATAAAGTACAGAATTGGAAGTTTGCAGGTGTCGTTTAAAAAGAAGCTGGTTGTAAACAGTGTGTATGATGCACGGCGAAAAACACAGCATATATCACCCAATCTCTGACAGTTCTCGGCACTTCTTTGTAATACAGTCACTGTCTTAACGCCTTTCTGGGTCGGAGAAGTACATAAGAACTGAATAATGATTGGTCTTTCTAGCTCGTCATCATTTGACCGGTTCTTGATTTATTGGGCCGTTTTGTCAAAAATCCATCCGATTGGATAATTATGTTTTTTTGCAACGTCATGACGCATGCTCTTTTGCTGAATTCACACATTGTCAATCGTAAATAAGGTTAGATAATTGTCATGTTTTCTAACTGTGGTGTTTGTGAAAGTCTTTTACTTAAAGTTTATTTATTTAAGAACACGGTAAATAAAACAGCTAAGGAAAGTATTAGTCTAAAAGTTCAAAAAACAAAGTGTTATTATTATAAGTACATTATGCAACATTCAATAGTCCAAAGGTAATTCCTGCATATGCATTGTCTTGTTGTTTAACTGCCTATCAAGGGTCATCGCCCGTAGCACGGGATGCTGACATTATCTTACTGACAGACAACAAGACACGCCTCGTGTACATTATGGAAATGGTAAAGTTCTGATACTTTTATAGCAGTGGATATATATCTTATATATTGTTGGACATAATGATTAGTTTACAAACACATTATTATTATATTTTTTTTAAAAAGTTGTGTTTCTAGTTTATCTAGTCACCACAATACATTACACGAACTGGACAATAAGTAACATTGTTTCTAGTCATCATATTTAATTATTAGAGAAACTAAATAATAAGCTGATTCTCTTAGTCAAATCATTATACAAAGTGAACAAAACTGTACTATGTGTATAATTTTATATGTAATGATAATTGTTATGTGTTACGAAAGCTTATTAGTTTCATATATGCAACTGAAAAATAAAATAGTTGACATTACAACGCGAAGAAAAGTATTATAAAGCTATAAATTTTTAATCTTCCAAAAGACTCTATAAAGCTACTTGAAAAGGCGTTGTGTAACGCCTTTATTTGCGTAAAATGCCATTTGGAAAAGCGTTATTCGCAATAGTGTGCTTTTTTAGCGTTATTACGCCATTTCGCGTTCTTACGCTTTTTTGCGTTATTACGCCTGTTATTATTTTTTTTTTAGTTACATAAATGACAAAAGGCTTTCGTATTGTCATGCCCTTATTTAGAAATAAATTTTTATTCTTTTTCTATATTATCAATCTTTATGAAGCCATCAAACGCTTCCGCTTCATTTCGATGAGAGACCCACCGTCTATCGTATACCATTAACTTTGAAAAACTGCTGACGATGAACTAAGGTCAAAGAGACATTTGATATGTACAGCCTGGGACATTAGTCGAAACTCCATTTATCATCTTTTGACCATGAACAATAGGATAATCACTTTCCTTTTATTTCACGGTTTGGTGTTCTTATTGCACCACGTGTGACAAAAACTACCTGTAGAAACTATTGATTCTTATCCGTGCAATGTGCCTCCTTTGTGTACATTGCCATGGTCTTTTCTCATCAGAAGACACAGATGTTTCATTTTTATGCAACTCCTCGGATAAAACACTGAAGCTTATTCAGACATCGAGAATACATCTCCTCGTGTTAAATTTTTAAGCACAAGAAATGCAAACATTTAGAATAGAAATCATCGTGTTAATTTTAAAGTCTAAAAGAAATGCAAACTTTGCAAATACAGCTTGGTTTCAGTTTCTTTAGTGAACTTCTAGTAATTCAGGGTGCTAACTTTGCTGCTGATAGTACGAGTCGCTTTACATCCTCGAAATTTCCACAAACAATTATAATAAAGCAAATTTTATAAAAATAATTTATTCAGTAGGTCAACAAAATTGCAAAATGTATCACACAGTTTTGATAAATCATAAGACGTACAAATGTCAGGATAAACACACCTCTCTTCTCCAAGAAAATCTCTTGCTCTCTCTGGGTTTCTCTCAAACCCAACATGAAAAATATCTTTTGTAATTTTCTTTAAAAGTATTAAATATGAACACAAAATTGGCCAATACCTTTAAAAATAAGGCAGATATATTTTAAAGAAAAACGTTGAACAGTAAAACAAAACCTTCTTCTGGCTTGTGACGACCTTGGTGTCCCCCTTGTGACGACCAATACTGTAGATGAACGTTGATCAATTTCGAATCAATTTGTCCACAGAAATCATCATATTTTTGAACCAGTGTTTGCATCAACTATGCACAAGGTTATAAACAATTTTACTGGTATAAACTGGGGCCACGCAGTGAGCCCAGATGTAAACAACGCTTACTTTATCACAATCCAAGTTAGATTAAAAAAAATACCCAAACCACAAAATGCAATAACAGTCTACTATTCTTTGAATAAACAACCAATTATCATAACATCAAGTTTTGTGCTCAGTCATGCAAATGCAGGAATAAAATTCTGTACAATTCTAGACAGTCAATTTATCCGTATTCTTCAGAGACTGAGAAACGGCCTAAAAAGCATCGAATGTCTCCAAAACATTTATAACTTGTCTTTGTATTCGTTCTAGCCAGTAAGAATAATACATCATACAAACAAAAATTGATATAAATTGCGGATTGTTGTTAGTTTAAAGCCACAAAGAGGTTTTCTCATAATGTTGCTATTTCATTGTTATTGCCAACAAGGAACGAGGGGGTGTATAAGAACTAATCCCAACAGTTTTTGTGTACATGTACTTCAGATCTCAATGCGAATCAACTTGAACCACTTCCGAGTTTTCACCAAAATAATCCCAGAGATATATATTTATGATTGTTAGCGTTGACTTCCAGAGCATTGCTATATTTTGTGCACCATTGCCGATGTACCATATGCACGGCTTTGATGTTTTTCTCCTAGTGTTTCTATTTCAGTCCCTCGACACACCTTATTTTTAGAGAGAAACGGGATTTTACTTTTTTTTGAAAATGGAAGCTTGATTGCCCAAACAAAATGTCTTACATGCTCCAGCTATGTAAACTAGTTCAAATATTTGAGAAATTTTTTTCGATTTCAAAACACTGAGTAAAAACAAGAAGAAAGGACAGCGGCAGGAAGTCGTCTGTACATTTGAGAACATAAAACGAGTGTAGGACTGGAGTTAACAGTCAATGGTTAATGACACCTTCTGAAATCAACATGGCAGCAAAAGTCGGTCACAGATCCACAATGACTTGTTGATGTGCGGGTTGAAATTAAAATCGTCTGCCAACAACCTGGTTATAGTTTGACATTCACAGGAGAAAATATATGTATTGTGTTTTCTATAAATTGATCTGTCTGCGGGGATTAAGATTCTAACGAGTACTTTTATGTATATCTGTATCGTGCACAGGCCGCCCCAGGGCTCGCTGCTGTAGAATGTTGCAGTTAATGTAGGTACAAGAACAATGCAAGTACATACACAATAATCAAGCAATAGGCCTTACTTTTATCGTCCGAGATTTTATGCTATCTTCATATAGTGCTGTGTTTTCAGGTAATAAATTAATACGAAAATGGGCGTTATCAAACACTTAAAGTACACAGGCCTGAAATATGGGTGAAGTTATTTTTCTTGAATCAGAATAAAGCGTGCTGTAATTTGCAAAATTATGTCAAACACTTCCTGGAAACATTCAAATGGTTTCCATGCTCTGTGGGTATCGGACTTTTGAGGTCAATTACCATCCTGTCCACAATTCTTTCTCCTCAAATTTAACACGTCCTTAAGAGAAGACAACGAATTCCCGATGTTCTTCGACTTAAATATGGAAGATGACTCTTGTGATATGGCACCAAGTGAAAACTTTCTATTATTATCACAGAAACACTTTGTCCGATGAACCCCAATGGGGGAGATTTTGGCGTTTTTGCCTAGCGACTTTTGGATGAGATCGCAGCTTTTCCTCCTACAGAGGTTCTCTGTTGAGTTGTTGTTATTGTTGTTTTTAAACAAGTCTGTTTCGGATTTTGTTTTGGGCGGAATGCTAGGACAACACAGGAGTGACGACATAACGGGGGGAGGGGACTGCTCCTCGGGGAGGGAGATGTCATCACACGGGTTGGCGATGATGTTTATCTTAATCTCAGGACATTCATTTGTTTGCGATGCTGAATCAATTTCAGTTTCGCTATCAAAATCAATCTGAATTCCCTCCGAGACCTCTCTTACATCAGTGTTTCCATCGCTCTGAGAGATTACACGACAGTTCCCAGAATTTTCTTTCTCTTTCAAAGAATGGTCATTATTTGATCCGCTAAGTCCCTGTTTTGTTTGAGGTTTTGATGCTTTGTAAACTTCTACATCTACTCTTACCAGCTTGTTTCTGTGTACCCGAGGGCTAACTTCATTGTTTAGGCCTTGTGAGATATTTCCCTGACTTTTTTCTGCATTTTCGTCATTTTTGATATCAAAAGAGTCAACGTTCTCTCCATTCTTAGATTTACCTCTTGAAATGTTCGATTTCTGAGAATTGGCTCTTTTGTTACGACGAAAATCTACATCTACCTGAGTTTGTGCGTCGACCATTTTGCACGCTCGTGGTCGTCTGCTCGGTTCAAAGTGTTTATTTTTCTCTGTGAACGACACTCTACTCTTTTTATTCCTGCGCGGTATCGCACCCGTCTCCGACCCGTTGGATGACAGAGTGTCCGGGGATTGGGATGCTGTTCTCATTAGTTTCGGAGATTCAGGCTGAGACGGAGATTTGTTTAAACTTTTCAAACGTATGTAGTTGTCGAGGGCAGGCACTATTGAAAATCGCGTTCCTGGAATTTTTCGCGGTCTTTGTGGAGTTTGTCGACCATTAACTAATTTATCGTTTTCGACAATGTCCCTCTTATCAAAGTTGAACGTCTTTCTACCCTGGGGACTCTGCAGGTAGGATCGATATGACGTCACAGTATCGTACATTTGAGAATCGATGCGACTTTGAAGAGAAACGAATGAAGGCATTGCCGAGTGGGCTCGCCATGGGCTTTTCGGGACCCCTGAGATATAAGAATTCACAGTGTCATAATTGGACAGATTGTCAGATCTCATGTCAACATCACTGTAATCGGCGTCATTTTGACTTAGTATGATGTAATTAGTGACATCATAGCTACAGCCACGGTCTTTGAACTTTTGGTCCTCTCTTTGCCACGTGCAACACCGCAGCGATATCATAACAAGGAAGCAAACCAACGCAGCAACAGGCAGCAACACTAAGTTCACATAGGGGGAATTTTGGTTGTTTTTAGGTTGGTGCCAGGTATTTATAAGAAATGAATCGAGCAGGCCGGTTTTGTTTTGAGAGTTTTCGGAATTGGTTTTCTGTGTGTTTCGGGTAGTGTTTAAGGAATCGGTCTCATTGTTTGTTGAAATACTAGATGAAAATGTCCCATTTACAGGCAAACCGTTTATAAACGTTTCTTGTTCGTGTAAAATCCATATGAATGCGATAAATAGCCATTTGAATCGTTGCTGCATACCACCCGCGGACCAATACACCACTATCAAGAACGGTATCTAAGAGTAGAGCACGAGTTGACAGTAATGGTTCGTTATCACATATATCTACCAAAGCTTTCCCCAAGCCCGGTGTAGTAGCCAGTCACTAACTATTCATTAGATGCAAATTTCAGCCAAGAAATTGGTCATTTTAGGTGTTATCATTTTAGGTAAAGTCCGGAAACTTCATGTTGTAACGATCTGCTAGTTTAAAAGTTTGGCTTTCCTCCTCACCAAACCTGAAAAATAACAAAACAACCCATGAAAAATATTGCTGACAAAAGTCAATGGGAAACAACTTTTCAATTTTTGTACTTTTCATAAAGCTCCAAAAAATAACCAGAAAACCCCCCAAAATAAGATGTTTAAAAAAAGGAAACAAAAAGAAAGAAGAAACGCTTCTCTGCACCTGCTGGGTTATTAAATAGGTAAATAAATAGTTTAAATTGCAGTGACGATTATACCAAGCGGAAACACAGATTTCTGATTCTGTTAAAGGCTTCTTTGTTGTAAGGTTAGAGGAGTGACAAAATGTAAAGCAAGATTAAAACTGAAGCCCTTCATAAAATATCAATCTCGGTATCACAAGCCTTCACCTGCCGCTTCAAAGGATTTATAAGTGTGATTATCGAACAGCAATTAAAAGGTATCTCAGTATGTTCAGGTTTTTAGGGAAAATCCCCAAATAAGACAAATGAGAAAGAGAGAAAGAAAGAAGGGTGTCCCACCTGTCCCGGCTATATATGATTACGTCAGCGTAATATTTATTTAGTTTCTCATGGGTTTTCATGGGTCAATTCACTACAGACCAATTTCACTGCGGGAGATCTCGTTAACTATTTTACTGAAATCAACACTTTTGTCAACGAAATAGCAAACCTTAACTTTTTCTAAGTATTTTGATTTAGATTCACGCGAAGATCCATTTAACAATTGAACAACAGAGAACCCTTAAATTATAGTTTAAATTTCGGTACATTCTGTGCAAATATGGGGGCGATTCATGGAGAACAAGAGAACTAACGCCCTGCCAGTTGACGTATGAATACGTGAATGCATCCCATTCCTGTTTGTGTATATTACAGTAATGCACTGCACGTGCATTGTATGTAACAACTATGTAACAACAATGACGGGTATGTTAATAATTCGAGGAGTCAGATTTCACCAGTTCTACCACTGTATCAAAGACGTCACTGACCTTCAGAGCACCGACTCAAGATTTCTCCAAAACGAACTACAACACGGTGACACTCTATAGATTCTATATATAAAATCTTACCTTGGTTAAATAAAATTGTAAACATTTAATCCAAACGGCAATGATTTAACCTAACATTTTTCGAACCACACAAATTATTTTCCGCTGTAACTGTGTTCCGTATCAAAGGATTTAGTGAGTTTTCCATTCCAAGAGTTTTATGCACTGTGCAACCAGTGAATCGAGTCAGTCAAGATATTCAAACACGATAAAGTCCTCAAAATTCACACAGCATGACCTAGCCTTTTTTGTGAATAAATAACATAAAAAAATTACACCCGTTTCAGCGTTATTTCTCATGCGGTTGCAATTTACATAACACAAGTCTACTCGCTGTGTTTACTCGGTCAGACGCGTTAGCTATTGATGACAAAAGTATCTAAATCTTTCCTCTCTTACTTATCGTCAACTCCCGGGCCACGTGTTACAGTGAAAGCGGATGCAGCATGTTCCGCACGTGCATACAAGCGCGTCTGTTTCTGTCGATGTCGCGAGTTCTGTCCCGCCACTTCATGTGTTCACGTCTCGAAGCACACAAAACATTTAAAGGATCCTGGCTGGGGATTTCTTTTTTGTCTGTTCGTTCTCTCTCTCTCTCTCCCTCTGTGTCTATTGATTACGTATTGTAATCTCAACGAAAAAGAGAAAATGAATCGTCATGATAAACGTATCTTAACGGCAGCCAGCTCTGCAGCAGCGAGACTCTTTAGTCTGTTATTGAATTATGATGTTACTGAGATGAATCGATCTCAGTCTCACTACGCTAATCTGATCGCGGTAATCGAATGACCTGACCTTAAACAAACCAAGAAATCTCGCGGATTAACGGGTTTACTTGCTTAAGATACGCTCTAGTTGCAGTTTGCAACCAACTTCTTTAAGACGTGATTTAAAGCAGATTATTTAATAACATTTGGAACAAACTGAACATGAGGATCTTAGACGTCTTTTGTTTCGCTTACGCAAATTGCCGATTACCGAAGCTTTAAAAGCATAAAACGAATTTAAGATCATTATGAACGGGGCTTTTACTTCATTTCCGCGTTTGTTTTTTTTTTTTGGATCATAACGAATCTTGAGTAAAATGCAGTCACTTAATTTGACACTGATATGTTGGATCGGATGCATGAATAGACAAACATAAGCGTATGACTATAATGTAAAACAGTAAATAACTACATGTACTAACCTTAATGTAAAAATAACTACATGTACTAACCTAAATGTAAGAATGTAATATCAACAGCCCATTCAATAACATCCTTGTTTATATTTGTGGTGACGGAACAAGGCTACATGGATAAGTATTTCCCATTGAAGAGGATATAAGAGCCCCAGACGTGATTGACAGTTGTTAATCTATACGTAAAATTTACACTTCCCTTGCCCTAACAGAAACTTAACTTTTTACAATTGAATTTCTGAAACTGTCGATAAAAGCTGCTGACTTGTAATAAAAAAGGCAGAGTGTTCATGGAATCACCCCTACCCCTGATTGGGTTGCTGGTTAACCCTATTCACAGCGTATTGGTGGATTATCTAATTCTTGATGTTAATGTCTAATTGTTAACGGATTCAAAACGAGGATCTAACGCAGTAATTTCTATCCCGTTGTTTTATATTCAAATAACCCCGAGTGTACCGCGGTTAGAAAATAAAACCACTTTTTAAAAAAAAAAGTCCGATAATGTTTCTATTGTGCAAGAAACAGGAAGTTTCTTTGTGTGAAACTATCAGCTTTCAAGCTCAATATTATCCGAGACTTAAATACTTATGATAACATTAATGGAAAGGAAATTCGTTGTTTCACGCCAGAGTTGAACAGTCATTGAGGTTGTGAGTTTTGGTATTTTTGACAGAGACTACTGAAAACAATAGTCGTGACCTTGGAAAAGGTCAAAATAGGGATTTCATGACGAAATCTTCAAACAATAAGTAACAATGACTCACAGTGCTAAAGTCGTGAGGTGAAATGTTTTATGCTGGTATCAAGATTTCGGGTGCCGACTTATTGGTCAATGCAGTTGTCTTAATCTTTTAAAATCGGTGAAATCTTGTAGGAATGTGGCTAATAACTGGATAAAAGAAGTGTAGTAGTGTATATCGTAAATGTACGGAATTGTCGACACAGTTTTGGACTCTTTGACTTTCTACATGAGTAAACTGTCAGACAATCGCACGATGCCAGATCCATCACACTTGCTAGCTCTCTCGGTGTGGGAGCGAACTCTCGCCCCGCTCCTTGTTCTGGAGTGAGCAACTAATTAAACGCCGCGCACGAAATGCGAGTCCTTACAACAAATTATTTCCGTGTGTTTACGAGATGCATTTTTTATCGTCTTGCCCGTATTGAGATGATATATCGATACATTGGGAGGTTTGTTTGCATACAGGAAGAAAAAAAAAGAACCCGAATGAAGATTAACAGTATATTCTTGCGTAAAGTTATCTCCAAAGCAGGTTTCTAATCTCATTCATCAGTTTTTAGGAAAATCCAAGTTGAAGACATGTTATTTCAGAATTTGAAATCTCTTTTGTCTCATCAAGTGCAGGAAACCCTATTAATTACTAAATCAAAGATTTCCTCACAATGAATGGAGATAGAATCTAGAAGAAACAACTTAAGATTGGACCCTAGACAAATCTCCAGAGATCCTTGTTTTGTGATTGAGATAGAAAAAAAACCCGTGTTTGTAAATGGGCCAAAGTAAATAAAGCATATCATGCTAAACAATATAATTTACCTGAGATTTCCCCGACAGGTGACAGTTGCTGTATACATTACATGGCCTGGGTAGATACTCATTAAGATGGTGTCAATATACTGAGAAAATACGCAGAAGTCGACACAGGGTGATATAGAGACGTAGGGGCAACACTAGGAATTCGTCAACATCAAGCCTATTGTCCGACCCGTCTGCATCAGGGGCTATTGAAATTTACGCTTTATTCAAATGCTATTAATGATCCAACGATTTGAGAATTATCTTTTTAGATATTTACGTATAGCTAAAGTTAAAGGTCCGGGCAAAAGACCTTGTCACGTCTCTTTGAATCTCGTATATAAATAGAAAAGATTCAGGTGATAAATAGTCTGAGAAAACGAGCTGACTAAAAATATAACTAAGACATGATTACCAAAATACAACCAAGGCGTCACATATGTGGCAACTATCTAAATGCTTAAAGAATCGGGTTTGAGTGAATTTCAAGTAAGCGCATTAAAATGTGAAATCAAACTGTAAGACGTAGAAGTCGGACAATCAATTTAACCTAGTTAATACTCAAATTGACCTGAATGCTACTTCATACGTTTTTTTTCTTTTTATAAAACAATTTGGTTGATGATTTTTACGTCATTTTCCAGAACGAAATTTGGTTTGAAAATCAATTTAATTCCAAGGTTTGAGGAATTATTCTTACGTTTTTACGTGAATTGTTCTGCAGTGAGTCCATTTCAAATAACTGGAGGCTCATTTTTATATATAAAGATACATGTAAATCATTATTCAAGCCTGCACGGATTGACACTACTCATTTAAATGGGCAAGTGTAGCGGCTATAATAGGAGGTGGTTCAAAGAAACCAGCGAAATTGCCAATGAAAAATTAGTAATGTCGTCAGAGAAAATTAAAAGAAATCGAGTGTATGTTACCTCGTAATCATAATTCTATTTTTCTTATTTTTTAAAACTTTATGAAAATATCATTATATAAAAACGATTGCGAGGATATGAACATTGAGAAAGTAGATACTTTTTCCCTTTGCAAAAGTTAGGAAAATGGCCGAACTCGATGTGTGCAGTTCAGGGTATGTTGTTTCAGTATGATTAAAAAATTAGGAATGCATAGCCGATATGAATATTTATACGTCCACCGTCAATTTACATTGCGATAAAGACGTCATGAACATTAACCACAATAAGATCATATTCAAAGTTTTTTTTCAAGATACTAGTATTGGGCAACAGTGGTGAAATAGTATTGTTCAATTTCAAAATACCCCTCTAATTTGGAAACAAAAACAACCCTATTCCGTTGAATGTAGAATATATCCCAGTTGGTTAACCACGCAACCTATTAAACTCCCATGCAGATATTTCTATTAGAATTTTAATCTACAGTTAAAACTTGTGTGTGAAATACTAGAATCAGACTCATCATATACGTTTGTTTATATAAAACAGACAGAGCAATTATCCACATGCTTATGGTTTTAAAAATACATTTAAAACACAAGAGCACACAGAAAACTGACGAACCGGTCAAACGAGGTCATAGTCTGCAGAAATAAAACACGAATAACCATTCACTCAGAAAACAAAATTAAGTCGAATTCAAGATTTTGAATATCTTTATTTTAACAAAAAAAATGTTGTATAAGATATTAATTTGTTAAGTTTAAAAATATAAACATCATGAAAGTATTATTTTATTCCAGAATCATTTTTCGAGTAATTTTTTGAAAGTTTGACAAACGCCTGCTCTCATTTTATGGTTTTGGGACAGATATTGGCTTCAAGACCATGCACGCATATATCCCAGAATAAACTTGCGGCAAAATTTTGGATCAATTTTAGTTCTGAAATAATTTCAACAATTAAATGAAATTTTCGTTGTTGGTTTTCAGGCTTAAAACTTGACAAAATGGTGCATCTGATCGTTAATTTTTTTTCAAGTGTTGATGAAGAAATAAAGAAAAAACATATTTTATCTGATGCATGTCTACTTCAGTTTAATTCTTTGGAAGTGGAAGAATAAATCAGAAAAAAAAAATCATTTCAATTGTTAATAGATCCTTTGTTATAAATAAGTTCTTATCTCTCACTGTTAATTTATCCCAATATGCCGGAATGCATTGATTCATATTAGGAAAAAAAAGTTTGTTCTTATCATCTTGAATAAAAAAAAATATTTTCCTAGTTTTCTTTTCCATCGCAGTAATACCGGTAATCTCTGTATTACACTCGATCTTTCTCCAGGGTGAATTTTATCTATAAAACCCCCGATTAAGATATATCAAGGTTTATTTTAGCCAATTTATATGTATTTTTTTAATGGGACTCCCTATAACAATGACCGGTTTTTTCCAAGTTTTATATATTAAAAAAATATCTACTTTATTCGGTCATTTATCTCAAAGCCAAACACCCCATTTTCAGTTTCAACGATTTTAATCTCGGTTTGTGATATCAAGTCGCGCGATAATAATCCAAACATTAATTGATAAAACAAAAATAAAACCTCACTTGTAATTTTTACCTCTTAGAGCAATCTTTATCTAAAAACTGATAAATCCAGCTACATCACCGGATCTATTTTGAATTTAATGTGAAAAAAAGCAAACCACCCATCACATTTAATAACTAATAGGTTTTAGTGAAAGACATAACAAATTTTACTCCCATTTCCTTTTAAAAACCCCAGAGAGCACAGAAATTAATTTAGTCACGTGATCAATTGTCAGTTGCTGGCACTGGGGAGACCTCAGAAAACGACCAGTAATGGAAGAATTCCAGCAAATCTCGGATCAACTGTCGCTCGCCAGGGAAACTATGTCACGAGTACGATATTTGGAATGTAGGTTAAATGGGAACAATGAAGGGGAAACATCCCTGGTAATGATTGGAAATCAAGCGTTTGATTACAGAAAAGTTACACACAATGTAAATTATGATTAAATCTAAGGACTGAGGGTACTCTAAATATAGAAGAGCAGAATACAAAATAAACGTGACATAATTAACTCTTAATATATGGAACTTAATACATATGTCTGTTTATAGTTACAATGACCATGAACTATCAAAATGATCAATCGTACGTAGTTGGGAGACTTTGGTGTGTTGTTTGACTGCCGGAAGTCAGACATACATACTTCCAAGGTGCGCATGCTTCTTTAAAACTCTGTAATTCCCGAGTCAATAAATAATATTTACAAAATACAAAATTTTCTATATATCTGATATTTGCTTTGATACCCAAATGATAAATTGAGGAACAAATTATAAACTCGTATTATAAACGTGTTAACCCTAATATTAAACATGCATACAAATCCCATAACACGTCAAGTGTTGGTTATAAGATAATGAACACCGATACATTAGTATATTAAATCCATTTACCAACAATTTGTAGCATAACCATTAACCCAGCTATTAAGTTATTCTCTGCAAAGGTAATCTATGTAGCATATATTTATCGTAATAGAATCTACCAACCCGTAATTCATTAGACCTAAGTCTGTGTAATATGTTCAAAGATATGGCAGTATATAGTACTTCAATTAACACAATGCATTAGGGTGCATATAGAGTGAATCTGTATAAAATGCTCGTTTACATGTTGTACACTTATTATTACATCGCATGAACACACTATACGCCATTGTTTGCACTCTAGATGAGTATTTTGGGTTTAAATTCGAGATGCCCCGTACATGATTTCTCTATTCATAGAGTTCCGTATTGTAACAGACGGAAGTCTGAGAAGTCTTAGCTTCCGGTTGGTGTGTTTATCAAAATACACATCGACGACGTAAAACTAAGTGCATGTATTTGCATAGTGTGCACATCTATACTCCAAGTACTTTCTTTGTTGTTTCATACATGATATAAAACAACCGTTACAACCAAACAATAAAGTGTCATATTGCTTCTAACCATAGATACCGAAGTAGTTTAAAATATTTCTCTAACATGAGAGAAATATAGTGTCTTTTATTAATTTTCAATCTAAAAATGAAAATGATTACATGACAAATTAAATTATGTAATCATTTTCAACTTTAGATTGAAAATTAATAAAAGACAATAGTATCATCCGTCGGTATGATTCATAGATGGAAGAGCCAGCAAGACCTTCAACATTTCTGCTGCCATTAGATTTTTTTTTAAATGTCTAAGGAAAACACTGAATGAATGTTTATAGAATCCAATGAACATTTTTAATGTTAAGCTTAAAGAGTAAATGAGAGAAAAAACTCTTAACTTGAGATTTTACTTCACGGGGAACGCATTTACAAAAGACAAATAAAACAAAACTTATTATAAACAACGTTGAGTGTAACACAGGAAGCATTCAGCTACAACAACCTTCTTATATAGTTTTGTGGTATAGTATAGATAACGTAACCATAAAATTCTGTGTTGGTTTGCCTTAACTGCAAACCCTAACCTGTATAACTTCCCCCAAATAATTTTAATTGCTTAAAGAGGTAAAACGGTATAAATGTCATTTCAAAGGATAGAAATCTCCAAGAAAAAATATTTTGGTAAATTTTAGGTCTACATCACTGTATAATCATAATGTCAATAATTAAACAAAATGCAAATATGTCAAGTGTGCTATTTCATTAAGTTTATTGATTTCAGAATAGTGATTATATTATTAATATTTTTATAAGATGCTGTTACGGGACAATGTAATTTACAAGTCATTCCCCACGTGTACAAGAGGAGAGTTTAACCCTTTTCAAGCAATGGAAGTTTAAAATGACTTAAAATAATCGAGCGAGAAGCAGGTACATGTAGATGATTTAATGATATCAACGACCAGTTTTATCAGTCTTTTACTGCTTCCCCTCGATGTTTATAATTACTAAGCTCTCTCCCCCGGGGCACTCTCTTCTCACAATGGTCGTGTTCTCAGTGACTTTTCTGTCCGGAACACCTGGCAAGGTTGTCTGCCGAATTCCGTTCACAGGTACAAAGTCGGATTGTCATTGGTGACATCAAATAATTATAAGTTGTACAGTTAGCTGGGTTAAGACGGGTACCATGTTTGCTTTGAAAGCTAACGAAAAATGAAAGGTCCACCAAATTTCGTTTTGGGTACAGATGTTGTATTGTCACTGGCGACAGACGATGGATTTTGTTTTTTTCATGACAGGTATATCATTTAACTTTTAAATTAGAGCTTATTAATATATTATATCTACGGGAGTTTAATGACATTAATTGCAAAGATGGCAAAGTTTTACACATCTTTTAAAAACATATTTATAGACTTGCACCTATCAACCTTTTTATTGGGTAAAGATTTGAAAGAACACACAACGATTTCAGATGATTTTGAAGATATAAAATTTCATTGTAAAAGCCAGTTACAGCAATTTTTTCTGATTCACATTTATCATTTCAACAATTATTAAAAAATCAAATAGTTATTGCAAACTTTTAACAAATCATAAACTTGGTGTTTTTTTTCCATTTCAACACAAGCATTTTCAAATTTATTCGTAAAAGGTGGACCTTTTCCAAACATTTTGCTTGTATGCCCTTTTTATAAAGTGAAATTTCGTTCAGATTTGAGGCGCAAGAGGTCTAATAAGAATATAAACATATTTTGATTGAACATCTACAGAGATTTTACGCCTAAAAATAAAGATGTCCTTGAGTTCTTACTGGTTTTCTAGCAGCAATGTAGGCAATTAACATTTCTCAGACAGATCACTTTATACAAAGATGGTAATTTTCTATTTCCTAAAATGGCTACCCAAGGGAAGTGTAGAGAATTGATTGACAATTTCCTGAAATGTAGCATTACTGCTAATTATGAAAATGATGCCTCGCGATGCCAAGCTATTAATCAGAACATTTTTCGACACCTGCTATGGACCCTCGCCCATAGAGAATTAAAGATCATTATACATAACAAGGGCAAAACATCATCCAATGTTTCATGGTGATATATATATATATATATATATATATATATATATATATATATATATATATATATATATATATATATATATATATATATATATATAACGAAACAAAACTTGTATTGCGGTTACGCGGTTACAAATTTCAACCTTGTCGAGAGAATCAATTTAAGGAAATTGCGGCGATTCAGTGCAGCGACTCGCTTTCAAACCCGGTCTGTTTAAATTACTTAGTTGACAATCTTCGGAGAACAATTGGAAAAATTATCTGAAAACACTTTCCTGAAATATCTCTAATGTACAATTCTTCTTATCACAGTCCCTAATGACTGTTTACGACCTGCTTAACTCACGTGATGCGCCATTAAATTGGTCGTCGCGTAAGTTAATTTTTCCTGCACATTTGATTTCTGACCTGTGATTTTACAAGCACTTACATGACACGGGTACGTGTCAGTTTCTCTTTTATTCTCGCTGCATGCAACAGAACAGTAAAAATAATTAAACCGAATTCTACCCCGATTCCAGGCACTGTGATTTATTTTTCTTTCTTATAAGACTTAGCGACCTTGCCGAACAGGATCTTTCAAGTTCTGGAGCTGTGTAATTACACGATCAGATTTAGAAATATTTACCAAAAAAGCCTGATTATATATGGTGATTCAGGTGCAGTCCCGGGTTGACAGGTGATTCTACATCGAGGTGTAAAGGTAACATATTCAGGCCGACAGTTCATCAAATGATGAACAAGTTCCCCAAGAAATAAACGGAGAATCACGGCAATAAAACTTGAAGCAACTGCCAGTAACAGCAAGCATCAAAACATAGCGTTAGCAGAAACCACGACAGAAAAGAGAGAAATAGAAATATTGTTTTGAATGTAGAACTGTCGACTGTTAGGATTTTTTTTTATGATTTTAAATGAGAGAAAATTGACCCGATCTCATTGAGTGTTAATGAAACCAATAATGACATCACCAAATGTAACAGCGTTGACAGTGACCTAATTGTGCTCAAAATTGAAATTGCAACAAAGTTGAGAATGGCATAATTGTATTTAAATGTAACAAACTTAACTATGACCTTAATGATTTCAACTTTATCTTAGTTGGCTGTGACCTTAATGATTTCAAATGGAATTTAGTTGACGGTGACCTTAATGATTTCAACTGTAATTTAGTTGACAGTGACTTATAATGATTTCAAATGTAACTTAGTTGACAGTGACATCTTTTATTACAACATATGACACTGTCATACAAGTATACTTCTCAATGAACATAATTTAATACTTAACTTTATATTTAATTTTTTATTAACCTGGTAAGTTATGGAACAAACTTATCTATAATTCGAGGAGTTTTGCAAAATGATGTCATTTCGCCTTCTTTGCGTAAAAATCGGGTAAATATCTTACTGAAACCATAGCGACAGAAAATTTTACGTTCACAATTTGACTGACTTAGCTACAGTGTACATAGCTTTATAGCGTATTTGTTCCACTATACAAAAATGACGAAAAAGAGAAAACACTGCACTCGAAAATAGGGCCAACATAAAATGTATGTCCTTCCTTGGCATTATACCCGTAGGTATTCATCTGGAGGTCTGTAATATCATGGGAATGTCCTTCCTCGGCATTATACCCGTAGGTATTCATCTGGAGGTCTGTAATATCATGGGAATGACCAAATGTCTCATAGGTCTGTTTGTAGGCGGGTAGTTCAAAACAGGTTGCGAACACCCCAAAGATGCTGCTCGCCAAGGTCGCTTTGCAAGTTACATCCAATAATAACATCGTAAAAATCCACGAAATCTTACAAGGAGATGCAAGATATGCCGTGAGGCAATTGGCTCGGATGGCAAACTTGCCGTAAGCACGTGTTCATGGTATTTTGAAAAAAATTTAATATTTTAAAAAAGCTTCTATAGAAAGATTACCGCTAGCTGGATACCTCATTTGTTTAACGATAAACAAAAGAGTCTGTTTAAAAAATGCTAAGAAATTATTGAAATTGTATCTAAAATATTGTTACATTAAAAGTTTAAAATCGAAGATTTCTAAACTTACATTGTATCTATAACAATCTGGTTATAGATTTAAAATCTACAAGCTGCTATGAGAACTTAAGTTTATTTTTTTTTCTCTCAGATTAATTAAGCAATTTAGTAACAAAAAGGGGAAATAACCAAACAAACAAACGGAGATGCTTTAATGTGACAAAAATGTTAATCCTCTTGACACTAGTCTTTGATATCTTCTTTACTTAATCTCCAGGCAAATTAAAAAAATGTTGGACAATAGAAGTGTGAAAATATCGTAACAGCGAAATGTGTTAATGTTTATTTTTCTGGCATGTCATCACTATCCCTTTGTCATAAAAAAGCGATGCCTGTCAAGTTGGCATGGAATAATGTTGAATGGAGTAAAATTATTTTCAAATGGGTTATAATATTGGAAGTGATATTTTCATCATGGATGCTTTTATTTTCAATTCAATTCTTTATTCGCTCAAGACCAGTTCACTGGTATTTGAGGTTCAAAATCAGTATATACAAATGTACACGAATACAGTCAAGGATCACAAGTACAGTAGAAGTAATAATGACAAAAAAAAGTTAAAATCAAAATACAATAGGTTGTTAAAGTTGGTTTCTGGAAGAACAGACTTTGAAAATTTTCTTAATAAATATTGACAAGTTTTTTAGTTTTTCTACATTAAAAGTATTCATGAGCTCGTTAAATTTCATAATATTTGGGTTTTCATAATATCTTTTGGGTAAAAACATTTTTCTGTCGTTTACAAAATATGTACATTCTAAAATATAATGAAATTCATCCCCAATACTATTAGAATCACACATTGTACATTTTCTTAAATGTTTTTCAATATTATGCCATCTACCTGTTTCAATGGGGAATCGATGATTACATGTTCGTAATTTTGTAAACGTGATCCGTAGATCTGTAGGTAAAATCAACAAGTACTTTTCTAAATTGAGATTTGTTTTAAAAATTCTATAATTAATACATTTTGGTGAGTTATCTACAATACTTCTCCAATCTTGTACAAATTGATTTTGTAATATTTCTTTAACTATTGACTTAAGCCAGTTATAACTACATATTGTTTGATTTTCCCATATATATGACAACCCGCACGAGTTGAGTATATCATGTATACATTGTATCCATGGATGTATAAAAGATCCATTTTTGTAACATCTATAAAAATAACAATAGATTACATTAGTGAGTTTACAATCGTGGGCTGTCAAAACTTTTGCCCAGTACATTATCATTTTAATTTTAACAAAGAGTGACAATGGATACCTTCCAGTTTCTCCATACACCATACAATTTGGAGTACTAGATTTAAGATTAAGAATAAATTTCAAAAATTTTAAATGTACCTTTTCAATAATATCTAAATTTTCGTAACCCCACACTTCGCACGAGTAAAGTACCGGTAAAATTGGGTTAATGACCTTGTCAAATAGGTCTAACTGACAATTAATTGGTAGGCTAAAATAACGTATTTTACGTATTTCAAAAATTAATCATATTGTTCGTTCACCCCACTTACTTACTTGAACTTTACAACTATATTGTATATATGTAAATATGTTTGTTCTTCTTATGTACCTCTTGTACCATTATATGGTGTTGAGTGAAAATAAACTGAACTGTACTGAACTGAACGTAAAACACCATACAATGCCTTTGACGCTTGTTCTACTAAATGTTTTTTAGCATTATTAAATTTTCCACTTCTTGATAAAACAATACCCAAATAGCAAAATGATTTTACGTTTTCAATAGTTACTCCTTTATACAAAAATTTACGCTTTGACATTGCACCTTTTGAAAAAATGAGGATTTTTGTTTTGGCTATATTGACATTAAGTTTCCATATATCACAATAATTTGCAAACACATCTAAAGCCTTTTGTAAATCAGGCGCAGATTCAGATATTAAGACAGTGTCATCGGCATAAAAAAGTAGACAGAGTTTCAACATAGCAAATAAATCATCCTGTATTTGAAGAGAAGGACAAGTAAAACCCTCGATCTGGTTTCTTAATAAATAATCTTCCAAATCGTTAATAAAAAGAGAAAATAAAAATGGTGACAAATTTTCTCCTTGTCTTACACCTATGTTACACATAAAAAAATCTGATAAATGTTGACCAATTTTTACCTTTGATTTAATACCCTTGTACATGTTAATAATAAATCTCAAACATTTTCCATCTATCCCACTTTTAAGAACTTTCGTCCATAGTCCATCTCGCCAAACTGTATCAAAAGCTTGTTTAAAATCAATGAAGGCACAGAATAGTTTAAAGGTGCATGTCTGTTTCCTATTCTATTGGGACAAAGTGAAGGAAAGGGGATTGGGGCGTTTAGCACTTCTTATAACAATAGATTGTTTTGATACTTAGAATCCTGGGGGCATAGTGTGTTGTTGACACATTTCTTATTGAAGTGCAAACTAATTGGAGTAAATTGTTTAAATGATTAAAAACTCTTAATAACAACACTCTTTAAAATGAAACTGTGCTGTTATATTTAATTATATTAACAATTCAAAAATGAATTTTGAAAAATCTTTTTTAATAATACAATTAAAAATTTTTTTGTCAGGAATTATTATTTTTTAAAATAAATTAAATCAAATTCATTTCAACTATTCATTTATTCATCACATTTTTTAAAGTGAACACCGAACATGCATAAATAAGCATAGTAATGCAAAGTAATGCCATGTAATGCTAGCATTACACTAGATTTCGGAAAGTAATGAATTACATTACCATTACTTTAATGCTAATTTTGTGGCATTACACATTACTAGCATTACTTTGAAAAAATGTAATGCATTGCAATGCATTACCATTACATTTAGCATTACCCCAATCCTGCTGTCAACAAAAAAATTATAAGAGAAAATGGTTTAAGATCTGGAAGAGAACGGTTGAGCTAATTGTGCTGGAACCCCGCACGTTAGCATAGAGTGGTATATTGGGTATGATTTCCGCACATAAGTGTCGATTTTTTGCACAGAATTATATCGCGGACTGTCCGTGCTAGAATCTCCGCACGTTATTAAGTTCTCTCGGAGCTCCGAGAATCGGTTTTCATTGGAATACCATGTTTCATCAACCTAAATACAACTTGTTGAACTTCATCGTAATCTTGAGCGAGTGTAACGAACTGAGCTTTCCCTTGAATTCACCATATGGATTTTATGAACTCTTACATTAGGATTTACAGTTTACAATACATATAAAATACAAGATACGTTGGTGAAAGTTGGGTAGTATTTTAGTAGAAAGCCGAGTGGCATGCTATCGGGATAACCGTAACTTCACGGAAAATTCGCGATAGAAACTTAAAATTCATTGGTGAAAATATACCAAAATCACTTTTGATAGTTTAGTTACTGGTGATGAAACCTGGGTGTACTATTTTGAGCCAAAATGTAGGGTTTCAACAAAATATGGGCATCAAAGAATGCAAAACTACCTAGTTTTGCTAGAAGATTACAAACAGTAAAGATGGTTTTAAATTTTATTTTCTTTGACAATAAAGGTTCTGTCATGCAAATCCCTATGCCAAAAACCAAAACATTTACAGGTAACTTCTATAACAAGAGGCACATGGGCCGCATTATTCAAAGCAATTCTCATATATTCCAAGAATTGACAATACATAAACAATAGAAAAATTTGCTTGTTTGGATATCATATCCTAAGACCAAAGATGAATCAACTGACCAATATCTTTATCCTTGGCCAAACGTATCAAATATAACATTGTAGAACGAACTAAAAATACTAGTAATCATATAAAGCGAAAGATGATTACTATGACATTTGTGGGTATGAAGATACTTCGGTTCAAAGGTTAATAAATGTGGATGAAAACAGCTAATTGTCATTTTTGGAACATCCCTCGTATAACAAATTATACACCAACTTATGCCTACGGTTGATTGATTACGTGGATTACAGTCCAAAACTAAAGTGGCAACCGTCAGCTAATTAAGTAACAGCCATTAAAAACAAGTCGTCGGAAACCCACGGCCAGTGTCGCATATGCTTACTGACCGTGTGCCAACTCATTAAACTTTTCTCGTTCTCGTGAATACTTAATACTCTATTTTGGTTGTCTCTTCATAAATTCGTAGAGAACATCTCACCAATCCCATAAATGTTTAAGAATGCATCTATCAACAGCAGCATAGGTTTTTGGAACATGATAGTCATTTTTAAACCTCAAAAAAGTAAATAGGTTTGCTAAATCTCATTAGTGAATTGAGAAAAGTAAAATATTCATGAATACGAGATAAGTTCAACGAGTTTGCCCACGGTCACTAAGTGTATGCGAGACTGGCCGTGGGTTTCCGGCGATGTAAGAAACATTTCTGATGCTGTACTGCCAGACAAAAAGGCACATGGCACTTACCGGCTTTCGTAAATTTTAACAAAAAACATAGGAAATGCAAATCAAGCGGAGGTCTCCTCCATTCTTTCTTTGATGAATTTTCTTCAATCGACTGTTCATGCAGTAAAATTATACAGCTTATTTCGCATAAAATTGCCTTTTTTACACATCGAGATATTGAGTTTCTCATTTAAAAACAGGTCTGAACCAGTGTTTTCCAGCGAAACAAAGCGACTGTAACTACTAGCTGTGCTTATGGCATGCACAATAAGAAAGTTTACAGATTCATAATCAATTCTTGTTTCAAATGTAATAAAAATATGAAGATTTTTTCTCAAAATGAGTCTGTTTCTCTGGGCTAGTGGAGACATAACGCGCTATATAGCAGGCCACTATGTCGTCTGCTTGTTCACGTCAGCGGGGTTTTTTCATAATAATTAACCGCGTTATTGTTATAAGGTGTCATTTATCAATTTTTTTTCAAGGGGCATGGTCACAATTTTGGTCAAAAATTATTTTTCCAATTTTAATATTTACAATGCTTCAGAAAGGCATTTTAATAGGCAACCGAAATTGGAGTGTCATATGTTGAGTTATAAGCGAGTTACAGAGCTTGAAATTCTTCGCTATGTAAACAAAGCGTTTGTTTACATTTTGAACGTTGAAGTAAAAACTTCGGGTTTAAACCTAAAATGAATGTGCTAAACGTTAGGAATCTTTTATATATGCTTAAAATAAATAAAAAGATGGACAAATAAGCTGGAAAAAGATTTTTATTGGAATACTGAACCTATCTAAACAAAAACAGTGCACGAGCCTTGTTTACATGACAAAGAATTGTGAGCCCTGTATCTTGCTTATAACTCTACGATTGACTATGAAATTTTATTTGATAATTAGAAATGCATTTCTAAAGCATTGTGAATAGTGAAAACCTAAATATAGAATTTGACCCAAATCGTGACCATGTCCCTTTAAGGAAAAGAGACGATACATAACGTTTTCAGATCTTTACAATGAAACACCCCCATCACAGCTAATAACATCATACGAATGAATTATGTGTGTCTAATAGTATGGTCACAAGATACTAGTATTAACGTTATGAGCAATTCGATCTTGAGTTTGGCCTTGAACTTTCAAAGATCATACATTTATCCTATGACCTCTAAGGTCACCATGTATGGAGTTCAAAAAGGAAATTGGACAGAACATTACCATAGTGAGCTGATAAATTTCAGTCTTGGGATGCAAAAGAATGATTCTGGCATTGAAATCAAAGAAAATGGGGATAAGACAACGCAAATGCCCATTCAGTTTAGTCGCAAAATACAATTTTGAATTTATTTGTTTCCAATTGAATCTATTCAAATATATTTTAATTCAAGTTTGCAAAAGCACACTTTCTAACTATATTCAGTTTTTAATATATTTAACAAAAGATAAAAAATTTTGCCACCGAGTCACTCCACTGAGCCATTTCAGACACAACAAAGTAGCGTGTTTAAAGGAAGTAAACATGAAAAAATTAATTGTTGCTTAATTTATTTTAAAAGCCTTTTGAAACTTAAAAATGGGGTCTGTTACTTTTTTGTTTATTTCTATCAAGAGATTTTATCAATTTAACAGTCTCAGTGAAAGGTTTATGGAGGTAATCCATTATTCCCCAGCATGCATCTGTTCTCTGACGTAGATAAGCCACATTGCTGCTGGTGACTGGGTCAATGTTGGAACTAGGCCAGTGTTTATGTTCAGAGTTGATAAAAGTTACAAGAAAAAATATGCCTTGATGTGAAGAAAAATGTTGTGTACTGTCATGAGAAGACAAGGATTTAGTACATTTCTATAAATGAACCTCAGATAACAATATATGATTTGTGCAAAAAATGAATAGATAAATTAATTTGTGAAATATGAGACCATCGCATTCCAGATGTTTGTACGGAGATGTGGCAGTCAGTGTTTACATATATAAATAAAATGCTGTTTGTAGATTTCAATTTAAATTAATATTAAAATGTAATTTCATTTTCTTTGTGGGGTTTCTTACTGTTACTTTTTATTTAAATGCCCTGGAAAATTTTCTGATTTGTTTTTATCTTAATTCTTGATGATATATGTACGCCGGTTCTGTTTATGCTGTCAGAAGAATAACAGGACTAAGACACTTTTTAAAAGTCAGGATGCTGAGCAATGCACCTTGTGTGCTCATTTATGTAGCACACATAATGTTTAAACTCATAAACAAGAAATTCCCGAGTGCAAGAAAAAATAGGTCACAATAACACTGATCCACGGACATTCCATTCTAGTTACATGTCACATTAACTGCTGGTGGGAATGCATCATTCTGAGATCCAAAATCTTCCTCCATAAACACTTTTTAAAAATCACAACTCTTTACATCCATTGCAAGTTTCAATTCACATTTTGATGATGGCATTTTATCTCTGTTACTAAACGTGTGTAAAAATGCAGTGTGTCTCACTGGCGTCAGCATCAGTGCTGCCCTCTCTTAGATGCTTAGAGATAACCCAGCAGGGAGGTAATGAATCAAACAATATGGCAGCGCTCATGGATTGCAAGAATTAGTTATTCTAAGTGGCATATCTTCTTACTGAGGAAAGTTCTGTCTAAACGGTTTTCAGATATCATTATACACATCAAACAGACAAATTTGAGCCCTTGATAATTTTTTCATGTTCACTTCCTTTAAATACTATGTGTCACTTTGGGCTGGAATTTACGGACTTGTATTATTTTTTCAAAATGTTCAATTGTTGGGGTACAAAATGATATTTTTAATGTATAGTGGGTCACCTCTCCACGTTTTTGATGATTGAAATCGGTTTGTTTTCCTTCAGACCTTATTTAGGCTAAGAGAAAAATATGGAGCACAGACCCACTCTATATAAGAAAATACCTTGAAGTTCTAAAAAATGACACTATTTGCAGGTTTTGATATGTATACGCCTGTTTGAGTCAACAATTTCCCGGTGTTGAACATATTCATAGGTTAAAAATCAATGATATGTTAAAGCTGCTTGGTCCGATTTTTTTAGTAATTACAGTATCAACATTTTTTTCATACAAATCATTTATCTTAGAAAGTTATGGACTTTCTTCTATTTACACCAGCAGAATCAGTCTCTTTTCAAAGTTGGAAATATTCAAAGTAAATAAAAATAATTTCTCTTTGGGCAAACGAAAAAACAAACCAAAATGCATCACGGGAATGTTTAGAAAAGGAAACCGCTTGGTTTCGTCCCCCGAATGATTGGGGTTATTCAACCCGCATGCTATGCAATGATTGTAAAGAAAGCAGACTTTGGAAATATTAGCGAACAAAACGTACACATGTTTATTTGTAATTTGTCTGATCATTTCGACCTTTATTTAAAGCGATGTAAAATTCGTAATACAACCATACCCGTCTCGTCGTCAGGGGTGAAATTTGACATGAGGCGAAATAACGCGGTACCTTTTAATGTCGTTTGTTTTGTTGGCAAATTTTGTACGTATTTTTCGTCATTGAAATTTGGCATAATTGACGGGTAAAACTACTGCAATGTCTATTACTATACATATACTAAGCATAGCCATCGTTTAAAAGCATGCATAAAATTTGATATAAAATCGGACCAAGCAGCTTTAAATATATATATTATTTCAAATGATATTTTCAGAAATATCAGATTGATTTGATATTTTAATTTTTCAGTATCTTGTTCGACCGTACATAGGCAATTTACACGCCTTATCCACCCATCTTCATTATTGATAAAAGGTCCCATTTTATCAGTTTATCCCCACAAAATGTTAAATCTGATAACGTTAGTGTAAAAATGCCAGCATAGTCTTCAGTAACACAGGATGAACAGGGCTGTGTGGCACACAGAGACATTTTGGTATTAAATACACCGGAAATCCAAACGGATATCCAGGGATGGGCGCGGCTAGATCCACAACGGCCGGACAAGACTATGGAATGCCGTAATGAGAGCGAGAAAATCGCTGCACACCGCGGAAATCAATGCTACCAGACTCATCAATGTGATCTAACTACAGATAACGCACGTGTTTACAATCAGCAGAATGCTTTAATGACACTGCAGAAATGTAATATGACAATGGAATTTGAAATCGACATATTGATATATAAATTATGTCACAATCTGGGTCAAGGCGGAAGCACGTGGCACCTGTTTCATCAGATCCGAATCTCTCGGTGTCGAGGTTGAATCCAGACCGCCATACTAGGTGTCAAAGAAGCCCATGACATCACAACCTCGCTCAACTTTCGGCTAGCTTCGTTATCATTTTGGCAGCAATGTTAAATATGCATAATACAAATCACAGTTAATTAATCACAATGGTTACACAAATAAATTCCACACGCACGACTTATTTTATCCTCGTCTTTATGCAAGGAAAAACTCCGCATCTTAGTTTCGTTAAATTAAATCTAATTCACGAGTACATAACTAAACAGCCCACCGCAATAGCAATAAACTATACAAACAACAATATATCACAACCCATGTCTAGCCGAACGCGAGCGAGGGCGGCTAACCTCAGCAGCCCGTGACCGTTGGGTCAGCTCCTGACCTCTTTGTGATGTGGAGCTTGACCACTTCCTCCGCGGTGGTAGGGTGGATTCCTACAGACCCAGATAAACCACTCCATGTGGCGCCACATCTTGAAAACAATAATAAACTCAATTTTACAGTTGTTTCATATTAAAAATCTGGAGTCATCATAAATCTTATCATTAAGAAATATTTAATTAATTATTTTTAATTACCAGCTAAAGTGGTAGTATGAATAGAAAAAACTAACGTTAAAAATGTCGCTTTTTCAGCATTTAAATTTTTAAAACCGCATATAAAAATCAACGGATATCAGCTATCATACAAATGTATGTCTGATGTTGAGGTTATGTAATTGCAACATTATGGTACATTGTAGCTCTCTTATTAAAAGAAAAATCAGGTATTATTCATCACATTATTTTAATCAAATTCAACTCCCCTAAATCTCGCGAGAGTAATGTATCTACATAGATCATATGTACCAGGTCTGTACAATTTTCCCCTTTTGGTTACCTTAAAGCGACTGCGAATCCCTGAATAACTTCACCGGCATTTGGGCCAATCAGATGCAGACCTAATATTCTGTCACCAAAACAAATGGCCTGAAATTCGATAAATTGGCACCGTTTCTTTAAAATATACAAAAAAGTACAAGAACATGACGACATGGCTTGCACCCTTAAAAAAACACAAAATATAAATAAATCTCAATTAGAATACATAACCCCGGGATAAAGAATGACTTCATCGTCGCTTTGGATAATAGTTCCAATATGTCGGCATAAAAACAAAATAAGAAAAGTCAAAGGTTGTGTTCCGACACTGTAATGAATAATTCCCCTCGTTATAGCTGTATAGGCGGCAAAATGGCCTTATTCACGAATTATTCTACATTTTACATACTAATTGTTATCTTGAACTGATTTTCTTTAAATTGGTATATTACTCATAACACTGCTACGATGTACTTTAAATTTCAACTTATTTTGTTATAATCAAGAATAAATTGAGAATATCAGGCGAGAAGATTTACCTATGGAGAACATGTTTAATAAACAAATGAGAAAGAATCAAAGCTCTTCTGGAAACGCAACTGTGTATCTACGATATCGCGATGTACACATCAGCAACGCTTTGTGCGGGTTAAAGTGTCTGAGCCATCTGCCGCAATCAGCGGTATCGTTACCACTAAAGCGGTGTCGACACGGTTCGTTACCCCGCTTCTTCACCTCACTCTGCACAGCTATCTGTTTCAACAATTGCATCAGCAGTTTTAAATTGATGCGATTGGTGTAGCAGGTTCATCTAGTGTTTTCAACTTAACACATATCATTCATGTTTTGGCTTCAAACACAATGACACAGACTTTCAAACTTAAAACAGATGGCTTATCGCTGTGGAACTTTTAGTGAAGACTCGCTTTAATTATCGCGTCAATATTTCACAAAGCTTCTGAAATATCAAACAAGTTGTTGGAACTGCAGGTGGCAAATTTTTTGATTCACTTTAAAACATCAAGGTTAGGCTGCGCTGCTTCCCATGAAACAGACGGCTAACAGAATAACTGACAGGACTGATTCACAGAGGAAAAGACCAAAAAAATGTGTCATTAGGTCAACGATCCCCCCGCCCAACAGAGCTGGCACCGGGGCAGATACTTTAACCGGGTATATTTGTGCAAAAATAGGTTTAAGAGTCGAAAATACTAGTAATTAAGTCGCTAAGGGTTACACATAAATTTTAATTTATTTGCATCAGCATGAGTCAATGCCAACAAATAATATTTAATGGTATACGATTAAACTATATTTTTAAACATTTACACTTCATAGATAGTGAACAGTTTATGCACAAAATCAATCATCAACGTGAATTAAAAAAGAAGATAGACGAGGTCGTAAGATTTTGTTAAGATTTTGATAATCGTGAATCTGATACAATTTGTTTAACTCATCGTGTTAAACAAAAATCAACCAAATCCCTTCCGCTGAAGCTTTTTTAAAAGATAGGGACTAAACGGAAGGAAGTATGGGGAGGAAGTAGCGATAACAGATGGTGCACCCCTATAGGAGGATGTAAAAATAGTCCAGGGGAACCTCTGATGTGTCACCTAATGCTTCACAGAGGAAGGTATAGCACCAGACAGGTGGTGTGCTATTTTCGATAAAAACCACTTAACATGAAAATCGTGAACTGGGTAAAAAAGGACGCCATTAGCAAGCAAGGAGATTGTTATTGATTAAAGATAGACATAACTGCAGAAGCGTATGCACTTTGCATCTTCACTGCTAAATGGTATACAGAGACCTAGAATGTTATCATTTTGTAAAGACCAAGAAAACCACATCCTAACATAAAAGATATCTAAATCTCTTTCATATCCAAGGATTATGGTTTCGCTCGTTGCCTTAAAACGATCGACTTCCGGTGAGGACAGAGGTTTTAAGCTTACCCACATCAATAAAATATTGGTTCAAGTCTACATCACGTGACTTTCCGGAGACGGATTCACCCAGTGTCTTTATCTCAAGGTAAAAGTACCGGTACAATACAAATGCAAACAGAATGAGACTATATTGGCTATGATAATCTTTTGAACAGAAGAATAAAGAAACCTGAGCGAAGTGATCTTTTATTTACGAGGATGGTGAATGGAAGGAGACATGTAAGCTACATACAATAGTTCTATAATAATCCCAGCCTGAAAGTTCAGTTAAATTAGAATTTGGGTCTTTGGTCTTTTTCAAATAGTAATCTGTTTCCATTTATGTGTCGACTTTCACATTATCCACTTATTACCCTATTCAGATTGATTTCTTAAAATACTCACCCCACTGAGACCAAATCTTGTAATATGTGTCTTGTACAATATAATATGGTATACCTATGCGGATTGTCTTGTGTACCTTGATGTAGCAATGGGAGGCGTCCCTCCGTGGAACTGCAAATTCCAGCGGTGTATAAAAGGCGTGATATACCTGGAAACACAAAGACCAAGCATGTGCAATTACACATCATAAGATGGACATGAATTACAATAAAAATTGTACGACAAGACTACAATTCCCCAAAACTACATAAAACTATTGCTGATTATACGGGTTACCCCCACCCCCATCGTTTGAATTTTTCAATTACATGCAGTTCTGCTCCGAGACAACTTGTACAACAATGAGAACTCATTCAATGTACGTAAAAATCAACTGATACAACAATGAGAACTCATTCAAAATAATCAATCATTGCTTTAGATGAGTAACACTGTCTTCGAGTTTAAAAAGATTTCATTTTAACCGAACCAAGTTGTGTTGAAGAGGCTTTTGACAGTATCAAAAGCAAAATTTCCTAGGGAAAAAAGAGAAAAGATTGTTTAAAGAAAAAATCTAAGGATTACATTTATAAAATGACAAACTTTTGACTTTTTTCCTGTTGCAGTCTTTTTAAAGTAGAATACTCTCTCTTTCTCTCTCTCTCTCTCTCTCTCTCTCTCTCTCTCTCCTCTCTCTCTTGTATCTAATTATTTTATTTCAAGTGACATATTCTCTCTCTCTCTCTCTCTCTCTCTCTCTCTCTCTCTCTCTCTCTCTCTCTCTCTCTCTCTCTCTCTCTCTCTCTCTCTCAGAGAATCAGAATCCCAAAGTTAATTTTGTTTGATAGATTCAAAGAAGAAGAAAAATGATTTCTTAAATTGCAACAGTTTATACCTTTCAGTTATATCCACTCGGGATTGCATCCAAGAACTTTTATTATGGAACGCCTCAACTGCCTTATGTAGAATATCTTCATAATATGATGATACTTCAACATTACATTCTAATACTTTAACATTACATGATATTTACATTCACTTTCTTTCCCCCTATTAAATTGCATTGATTGATTTGAGAGATATTATTTACGCTTAACACAGAAGACCCAATCACCAAATCTGAAGCGTATGAATACATTCAGTCTTCATTTAGTAATTCTCTCTTCGCGACTTCAAACCGGATCACGACCTAATATTATACTTACACTGATTGATATTTCATTGGTGTAAATATTTTTAACAGATAAATGAATTCAATTGATTAATTTCTTAGTATACCAAAAGTAAATTCATAAAATTACATATTGAAAAGTAAAATTGTGTAACTATAATTCAAAACGCTGTGGACTATTTTGTTCAGCATAATGCAGCATAATTCGGCTGTTCCAATGGCTCTTCTGTTAATTGCGCATTACTTGTTGAATTACACAGAGATTTAAAAAAATCTGCAACGGTGTGTGCAAACAAATTTTCATAACACGCTAACGCGCGTTATTCAATTTGTATGCCCACACCGTTGCAGTAATGAGACCACATCTTTCTAAAAAGAATGATTCAATGCTTAAATGGTACTTTAACATTAAGTGCTGTAACCTCAACATTACATGCTCATACTTCATTATATGATGGTACTTCACTATGCGGTAGTTCTAGAAATAGGAATAGGGAAGCGTCGCCTAAGGTCAACTAAAACTAGTTTAGACCGAGATACTCAACAAATGCTACTATTTTATTAAGTGTTGTCTTTTAAAATGGTCATTTTAAATTTTAAAGAATGGCTGCATGGTGAGACCATTGGGGCTTAGCGCATAAAAATCAGGGGGTACGAAAAGTCCTTCAGGGGATTTTGGTCTAAAAATGTGCATTCAGAATCCAATCTTTTGGTGCTTAGTCAGAGTGGACAGCTAAAGACTTTAAAATAGCACCTAAACAAAGACATCTGTCATTCATGTTAGATTGGACTTATGGGGATTAATGGGCTCTCCCTGGAGATCCACGTAAAGGAGTGGGCAATGTAAGCACTGATTTGTTCAACAGTAAAGTTACTGCTCAAATCAGATTCAATAGCAATGCAATGCTTTAACCTTTGCATGAATGGGGCCGTGATCTTATAAGTTGCATGTGTGGTTGTCGTTTGCCTAAATACATTGCACCAAAACAAATCGTATGTTCTGACAATATTTTTATTCAGTAGAGACCCTCTCTTATGAGCTATAGCGTAATGTGTACTTCTTCAGTTCCAGCTTTTTTACATGATCCAAACTAGTCTCAGTGGACCTTAGTCCTATATGATCAATCTCTGAAACAGAGAAACAGACCAGTGTTAAAAAAACTTCCCTATTTTTAGAACCACTGCATAGTGAAGAACCATCATAAAATGAAGTATCAGCATGTAATGTTAAAGTATCAGCACGTAATGTTAAAGTACCATCACGTAATGTTGAAGTATCAGCATGTAATGATAAAATATCATCATATTATGAAGATTATCTACATAAAGCAGTTGAGGCGTTCCATAACTTTTAATTTATGTTCCCCTTTTCGTACAGATGCTATTTACCAAATTTGGAAGCAGCTGAGGAAGTTGAAAATGTTCTCAAGTTTACTACAGACGAACAGGTAACAATGCACGACGCTGGGCGAAAATGGCTAGCAAGGGTTACCTGAGTGACTCAGGTGACCTAAATACAACCAAATAGTGATGCATCGTTACAGATGCGATGCAGAATGATTATCAAATATAAAATAAAAAAGTTGTAATGCTTTGTCAGTTCCTGGAAAATGCCCTTAAGATTTAATTTCGTAGAGAAGTGGTACGCATTGAACGGTAGAAAACAATGCGGTGTGCTTTTGTTGCAAACTCAAAAACGGAGGAATTAATCAGGAACCGGCCATCGCTTTGTTTTAATTCATTAAACATTACATAATTCGGCAATCTGCATTAAAGCAATGCGCATTATGAAATCATACTGGAATTCTTATAAGAAGTCAATGCGTTCAGATGAGGTATAAATAATCACCAACGAAACAGAGTTGAAGGCCAATACAATTAAGATGCTGACTCAAATCTTGATTATAGCTGCTCTGGAGGAAATTATGAGCAAGAAGATTAAGGGTTCAATTTGTAATCATTTTAGAAAGAAAAGTACATTTTGTGTTAATTAAAAGCTTATTGTAACACACCATCCATCGGAACACTTCATACCCCCGTGCGCGCGGCCTATGATGACTGTATCGATATTGGTAAACAGAAGATTGAGTTTCTGCTTCTTTCATAAAACACAAACAGGGGGCGTAAGTATTGACGAGAGGTCTCCGTGAAGTGTTTTCTGCAGCCTGTGTTTGTCCTTCCTTTTCTCAGCATAACGAGGTTCTTGACTCTGAACCCAACCAAGGCCGTGTAGGTTGTCTGGGTGGTTTCTAGCCTCGTTCTGAGATTCCGTCACGGCATCGGGTGAGGGCAGTGTGGAGCGAGAGGACTAATCTCTGCCTCCCGGTCGGATCCATCCAAGGCCATACCAGGGCGGCTGATACGTTGGACACGATTTGTGACTATTTACAACTTCTGGTCCTTTGGGGTGGAACTGTATGAGATCATCTAAGATGGTAACTCCGACCACCTGGGCCGCAAAATCAATTTCATATTATTTGGAATAGCTTTGTCTCTCTCGGGCACGGCTTAAATTAATGACCTTAATTTGTAAGGTGCACATAATTTTCATCACATTAAACGGTTATTTTGTCTTTGTATCAAAACAAATCAGGGATATTATGCGCTATTAACTTTCAATCTTTTTTTATTCTTAAAGTTCAACCATTCCCATCGAAATCTTTGTACATGGATTCCCGCTTTTGATTCTGGTGACAGTGTCGTCTGGTGTAAGTCTTTGATCGTCTGCACGTTGAACGGGCTTCTTTTAATGGCGTGAACTGGTGAAAAGGTCGATAAACCTGTTCTGAGTTGACGGACTCCTGTGGTTTGTGTTTACTTGGTGTGACAACTTCTCACCGCACAGCATCTGAAGCTATGGATCCGATCTATTGACTCCTGCATTTTTGTTAATTAGAGCACATAATCATACCGCCATTGATTGCCCATATTAAAAAGATAAAGTTCAGAAACATTCTGCACTCGATTTCTGACATCAAACAAACATGACCTGAAGTGCGCAGCCAGCACTCCACTTGTGTGTTGACGAAACTGACATCCGTTGATTGGTTCAAAGTGGCGAGTTGGTCTTGATATCGTTATACGATTCTCAATGAAAAGGTACCGGTCCCTTGTTTATTTCAAAGTGTCATTTTTTAAAATTTTATTCAGGTATCTAGTACCCAGAAGTCCAAGTCCTGAACCAAAAGTGCAGCTGCGCGGAGTCAAATCCGATATAGATTTATCAGAATGTAAATGAAGTCGTTTTAGCTTGCAGAAGAAATTAAGCGGTGCGAGGGCAATTGCGGTGCGAGGGCAATTGCTTTGAATTTCAGAGTAACGAAACAATCATGCATTCAATGTAGTTGTTCAAATGCATATTCAATTCAGAACACACCATGAATGCATATCAAAATCATTGTGAAAATGTGATGTATTGACCATGTTAACATAAAATCAATGTGCTTCCTTTAGGGTTTAGATAAATTTGGAATTCTTTTCTCTCAAATTTCCAATCAAAACTGATTTCTGACACTTTGGCTACATACATGTATATATACTTTAAGATCTAAACGAACTAGTGAAATACTTATATAGATCATGATACCATCTTTATATTTGTATTAACTACTTTTATGACTACATAGATATGTATATTGTTAATATGTTATGACAAACTGATGTACATTTATTGGGCCGTTACCTGTTCATGTATGGACTATTTTGTATGTAGAATCTGTCTTTTAGACATTGATTTTCTCTTTAATAACTGAAATCTTGTATATCCCTCTGGGCCCAAAATTGGAAATAAAACTATTATTATAGATTTATGCATTGTTTCCAATAACTAAGACATCACCTTACTTAATATTTGTCAGATTTTTATAGCAGGCAATACATGTACATACATGTTTGCATCGTATGTCCTTCACAAAGATAGCTGACAAATTGAAAGGTACTCAGACAGATGTGATTTGTCAGTGAAATAAGTTATCCCTCTCTTCACATTGATCAGTGGTTAAATGTGCACATCCTCTTTTATCTTAGAGGGTATTCCATTGAGGAGTCCAAATCTCAAGGCCAAACACAGCCACTGATATCCTTTGCATCCATATAAAACTTACACTATTGGTGCAAATGTACTGCCATGTATGTTAAACATGTACAAATTGATACAGTTTACATTGTTTGAGATTATGTACTGCATTTCAGTACAGTATGCATATTTTTTTCCTGTTTTATTTTTTACCTATGAAAGATCTTCAACACCAACTGAATATTGTTAAAAAATGACTTCATGAAAAAAAATATGCAGATTAAGTTTTCAAATACTGATATTTTATTTTATTCTTTTAAAAAAAAGTTTCTATTTTTTACCTAAGAAAGATCTTCCAGGACTACTCAATATTGTTAAAAAATGACTTAATAAAAAATCATGCAAATCAAGTTTTATTAGGGTCTAATATCAGGTTAAGATAAACAAATTATTCAAGGAAAATGTCATTCACTGAAGGTCACATCTTTTTTTATTTCACACTAAGTGGTGAACCACTAGTACTGCAACTAAACAAAAGTATCTTGAAGTATATGTGCAGAGTAGAGGATCTTTCCAATGAACAGGGGTTTTGCACAAAATACTGGTGTCAGAGGAAAGCCCGCTAATAGAATAAGTAAATCTGATACTGTGGAATCATTAGATTTTGTAGTAGCTCAATAATTCGTGGGTACCTCTCATATTCCAATTAACACCCTCCTCGAAATAATAAATTAGGGTTTCAAAGTCATATTCTGTTATGTAGGTATAAGAGAATACACAATATTACATCCCCATGAACCTGTAAATTTTAAGCGATCCACAAAAATTGGCCCCCACAAGTTTTAATGATTCTATAATAATTACAAATGCATGAAGATGAAACCCTGACTGACCTCGATGTTTTCTTCTCCGTGTCGAGAGACAGCCTTTTCTTCAGAAATCCCCACTACTCCATACTCCAGGGGTGTGAATACTGTGGTTGGAATCTATAACAGGAATAAGTATAAACTTAAGAGTCAGGGCAGAGGAGGCTACAAAGTTGTCCACTTCACAAACAAATCCTTGGAACACCTCCCCATGCTTACCATATCGTAGTCCATCTGGACCTGACTGCCCCCAAACAAGCGGTCCGCCAATAACTGTCCAGCCTGAATGGCCACAGGGGTGAGTTCTGGACGATTCTAAAACAGAAGGAGATTTCAAACTGGATTACAGGAATCATGGATAATAAGAACACATATAGAAACTAATCCATTCACATACAGAGCCAAACTTTCTAGTGTTTTCTTTAGCTCCTTTTGTTATTATCAAACACAAAAATTTTGAAGTACTTTTTTTTTACAAAGTTTAAAACTTTGAGGTTTAAGACAAAGGTACATGTAAATAAACAAGATACAATGCTTTTTCTGCATCATTTAATAATTTTCGTATAATATGGGGTAATATTAATTTATAAGTTTTAACTATACACATTTGCCTTGATTTAAAGTAGTTACAATATATTATTAGTTACATGGTTTGAAGTTGACCTACCGGTAATATGGTTTATATGTGGTTAGTAAATTCCATATGGGGCGAGAGCAGAGCAAGAGACCCCATTTGGAATTTACTGACCACATCTAAACCATATTAGGTCAACTTCAAACCATGTAACTTATGTTAGATATTAGTTTATGGTTATATCTTGACATGGATAATGGACCATGATAATACATGTAATGGTCTAGCCCAGCATATGTCCCCATTCTTGTGAGCTGTTTGCCCCCAGTAATTCAACTTCAAAAGAGAATTACTTACATGTAAAATATCACCAATAGCATAAATGTTTGCTACACTAGTTCTCTCATGGTCGTCACTGTGACCCCCAAAAACCTTCTGGGTCGTTTGGTCAACTTCAACTCCTAGAGCCTCCAAGTTTAGATTATTTGCGACAGCGTGCCTACCTGTAAAAAAGAAAATGAAAAATCCCAAATATGAAACTTATTCATACAACACTTCCAACATTTAAAAAAGAAAATGAGAGAGAGAGAGAGAGAGAGAGAGAGAGGGGTCATGAGTGAAAGAGGCAGCTAATAAGCTACTAACCTGTTGCAAACATGACAGTATCAAAGACTTCTTCCTTTGTCTGTCTGTTTGTCAAGTCTTCATACTTGACGACTAGCCGCCGTCTGTTGTCTTTCTCTATGCTGACTGGCACACACTTCCTCAGGAACCTTGTTCCTTTAGATTCCATAGACTCTGCAACAAGTTCTGCCATTTGCTGCATTGAAGGGAAAATTATTAATTGAGCGAGTACCGGTACATGTAGAAAACAAATATAGGTAGTAGTAATAATAACAAACTTGTTGCACAAGGAGAGATAACTGGGGATATTTACCTGATCAAACTGCTTGAGAGGTCTGGATCGAACCATTATGCTAGTATCAAATCCTAATCCATTCAAAAAGCCACCACATTCTAAAGCAATATCTAACTTAGTCAGGATAATAACAGGAAACAGAGATTAGATGGTTTATAATTTCATTAAAAGTTTTCAAAACCTAACCCTAACCACCCAATTTTATAAAATAAATATTTGAGAACCAAAATCAACAGAATGATTTTTGTGGGTGTGTCAAAGGATACAACTAGCACCAATCAACAATCTGAAAGGACAGAGAAAAATCAAATCTACGAGGAAACTACCGACTTGCATAGGATGTGCTTTATATTCACACTAGACTTAAATTGAAAGAGAAAGACTGATATATACTAGTGTTTGAATAGTCCTTACGTTTTTCCAGGTGATTTCTTCATCCAGAATAAATCATCACTTGTCACACCATACTCAACAGCACCAGGTATCTGCAGTCAAGAGAAGTTTATTGAGCTTTACCTTGCAGTCACAACCATTTGGAGGCTGGATGGTCCACAAATTAACCATTAGATCTGCCTTAAAATTTCTTATGTGATATTTTTTGACATAAACCATCATTAAGTAGAGAAAAATTGAATTAAATTTAGCTTTAAAATTTGAACTTTTCCTATATCTTTAAACAGTCTGTGCCAGAGCCCTCTGACTAAAGGAGACTGATAAAGTCAAAAAATGGCCACAACCTCCAGACCTTTTCATAATCAGTAATACAAACTGGTTTTTCCAGATCACCTTGATCTATTACCTAGATAAATTGATGACCTTGACCCACCTGAGAAGGAACATAAGGTCTAACTCCTACAGCTATCACAGCATTCCTTGTCTTCAGCAGTCTCTAAAACAGATCAACAAATGGGAACTTTATTTGTTAAAAAGTGACAATGTTTTGGTTGAAAATAACCTAGTGTGTTTGAAATAAAAAACCACAAATATTTTCTTCTTCTTTAATAGATTTATTTCTATAAGATGGTGAAATAAAACATAGTTATCAATAAACAATTAATTATCATTTTAAGTTATTAAACATGGTGAAACAATGTGTTTAACATTGGTCTTCGACCTGATCAAATCACCTATAAAACTTTTCTTGTTTTAACTTTCAACTACTCACTGGAAGAATTTGAATTCCCTTATGCTCTTTTTCATGGTTTTATTTGGATCATGTTAAATTCACAGTCTAATTAACTTAAAAACAAACTTTGCATAACTGGCAAGTATTAAAGCCTGCTTTGTTACAATAAAATAGACCATCAGTAAGTTACTGACCATTCAGACAGCAGCAAGTTCCTTGCCCCCCCCCCCCCCCCCCCCCTTTACAACTGCCTGTCCTGCACCTCAGGAAATAGATGCTGTCTCTGCATGGGGGTCAATGAACAAACTATTGTCCTTTTTAGTTAAAACGGATAGGTGTACAATATTACAGTAAATGGCAAATTTTCCAGTATCAATAATGAGCCCCCAGTATCCCACTTCCTAGTTATATGTCTTACCTCTGTCCCATTACTCTCTTTAACCCTCACAGTGTGGGGGTCCTTAAAACTCCCTAACCCGTTGATGTACTCAACATTTCTTAAAAATGAATGCATTCAATGAGTTCACAATTCAAAGTGAAAATAAAATTACATATATCCTTATTTCTTATTAAGTATCAACTTCAAGTCCAAAAGTCTTACAGGTATCTATATCTACAATTAATAATCAAGCAAAATTTAGTTTTCACAAATTCATTTGATCTTTTAAACTCAGAATTACATGTATGTAATTGATTCATATAGTTTGAATGTATGCATCAACATAATATATGTAGAAAGAATTACTTGTCTCGGAGTTGCACCCTGTGACCCCAGTTCAAGGATTTCACGTGATTCTGTACAGCTGTTGATAAAGTCGTCCTGGAATGAAACCCTGATTGGATTAATGCCAATGGCAGGGAGGTTTCACATGAAAATCTATTTTAAAACCGAAATATCAGTATCATACAATTGTATACATGTACCTATTAGAATTCTCTGAATTTGATATGTGACAGGAAAACAATTGCTTGCCAAAACTTAATATATACTGAAATTGTTTTGAATGATACAAATAGTATCCTTATTTGTCAACAGTGAGAGAAAATGTCAATTAACAATAGATTACCAGTCACTCTGGACTTGATCGGGAACATTCCAGCCATAGGCTTTGGAATCTCTGATGGCATCACCAAGAAGGGAGGCATGATGCATCAGTTTCTTTGGGATGCACCCCACATTGACACATGTCCCTCCCAAACCCCATGTGGTTCCTGAAAATGATCAAGATTGTGAAAAAAACTTCTTCTTTGATTGACTGTCCTGTCATAATCTAATCTATAAATTATTTGCAAAATATTTATGGATCTGTTGTATTTGATTGATTTAGGAATTCAGAACATGTATACAGGTATGTAAACAAACAGTACACATGTACCCAAAAGCAATTTTTTTTTTACCTACCTTGGGTGGATGGAGTAACAAAATCTAAGACAGCTACTTTTTTCTGAAGTTGGGAGGCTATCAAAAAATCCAGTTTCACTTTTAGTTATCATTTTTTCAGTTCTTGACAACACTCACAGTTCAACATTTCAAATACCATGACCAGTTCTTGATTTTTCATATATATATTTTTTTTAATTTCTTGAAAGAGAGGTGAAGTTAGTATTACATGTATGTGCCTGTTGCTTGTGTTGTATTTCTTAGCCAGAGCATTAGATTCATTATAAGTTATATAATTGGTAACACAAGTAATATGCACATTTGCAAAGATTTAAATCCAGCTTCATTTGATCACTTGTGTAAATCTGCCCTAACTATTAACAAGCCAAAAAAAAAGGCAGATTTGTAAAATTGAATTACGTGGTCAGCTGGTCTAAATGATTGCATGCTCATGTGGGGGACATAGAGAGAAAGTATGTAAGTCATTGTACTGCTGTCCATACCAGCCTTTGCACATGCCAAGCCCCCAGATCCTCCTCCGATCACCACAAGGTCATAGTCCTCTGTAGAGGAACCTGTTAAGATTACACTTACAATGTATTCATTCGTGGGTATTCAAATGCAACCATACTGTTCTTAGTCAAATAAAATATTAGCATAGGATAAATTTATGTCAAATTTACTTGTATTCTTCTTGAAGATGAGAGAATTTAACAGCACCGAGCATTATTATTTATTTCTACTTCACCTAACTTTGCTGCTGTAGAAATTAGTCTTTTTTATCTCTCATATTCTGGAAGTAATTGTACAAATTCTGTGGTTTATACTCTTACTTGTAAATTGTCTGTAATTTCTCGGCAGCCGTTTAAAAATGAAAGTTCTTGAATGTTTATTTACAATGTTGTTTATGGGCGCAGACATCTTTTCCTTACAATATCTTGGATTTCAAACCCGACTAAAATTGATGTCGTACTGAATTATTCATTAAAATTAAAAAGAAAGCCAAAATTCTCTACAAAAGCTTTGCTTTTCATGGTGGTTTTCATTAACATGAAATCATATTTTGTCGAAATATTATCTACAAAAAAGTTATAATTGTGCAATAATTGCCTGAATTATCGAGGATTTACCAAACTATAATAATGTAATTGGTAGTAACAGCTGTTTTATTGGTTAATTAATTAAACAATGTAAAATACCACGCGATTAACCAATTATCTCAATAAGATTAATTTAGAGATGAAGTACAAGTACTCTTTTATGACATACACAGATCATATATATAATGGTCTTCCTTGTAATCCAAACTTGAGATATCAGAAAATCTTTCATAAGAATAAAAAGTTTCTCAGAGTTTTAAAAGAAATTTTAACATGGACGTGGATCTTACAAGAAATGATGGTATTTTTTTTTTACAATCTTTGCATTATCATAACAAATTTTATATGTACTTCTATGCTCAATTCAACTTCAAAGTATCTTTTTATTATTTTTTTAAATGTGTATGTGAGATAAGGAGACTGTTTTTTAGCTCTGAAACAGAAAGTTAATAGATAGTCTAAATAAAAATTTATGTCATATAAATCTGATTATAAAAAACCCAACGATGTCAAAGGCGCAAAAAACATTAAAAAAAGAAAAGAAAATAAAGGAATGCGCTAATCATGTCACTGTCCTTGATAAAGATCTAAACGTCACTGACGACACAATCTCAACCACGCGCCATGTTTGTTTACATTTCTCATTGTCCACGTGGAGGGTGTCATGTGCGTGAAATGTCAATATTGTTACGGTGGTCTAAATTAATCCCAACACACTGATGTCAAACTATGATTACAACCACAGCGTTTTATTTTCGTCCCCTACAGTACTTATTCCATAGATGTATTCTGACCGCTCTGACAATCAAATCTGTCAAAAAAATAGAATTGCATGTTTCAATTGTTAAATGATGATCGGAGATTGAACACTAAAAATGACTTGCAAGGATGAAGGTATTTCTCAATTCTTAACGTATTATTTATGTACAATGTATATAATTTCAGCATATATTGGTATTTTTAAAAATTAGTGGAATATTTGTGTTCTTTTCTTAAAATTCAAATTTATAACTATGTACATTTTTTCTCTCCAATTTCAAGGTGACTTCTGGGCCCAGAACAAAAACAGCGACCCCTTTGTGATGGTGCTGAAAAACAGATACGAACTCTGCGAGGACCTCAAGTACGTCATTTCCGTTCCAGATCTATGCGACGTCCTGTTTCTTGTTGGACCGGAAAAGACGCCCGTGTACGGCATTCGAGCAATTCTTGCAACAAGAAGCAGGTATTACTTCATCACTTTACCATGATTTTTGTAACAAATTAAAAAAAACCGGTTTGATAGAACGCTGAAATTTTATGACACCTTTTTCTTCTCTAGATTGATGTACCAAATGATTTTAAGAAGCCAGCAATCTACAAACACTGTGGCTAAAGAAACATCTACTATCAAGAGGGGACTGAAGTCCGTCAAGCAGGCTTTGAGCAGAAAGAAAGCCAGCCCCAAGACGATGCGACCCAGCCCCGACAAGGTCACGATTGAGGTCAAGGACTTTGAGGTGGGCGTGTTTGAGCGCCTGATGCGGTACATTCATTGCGGTGTGGTGGCCGTAGATCCCAGGACTGTGGCAGGTCAGGCATTTGAAAATCACATATCGGTAGTTACTGATATACTCTTCTTTTTTATTTATCGAAATCAAAGACATAACTAGCTAGCATGTGCAAAGCCCTGTCTGGTGTTTGCTTGGATAGCCTCTTAAACAGTCCGAAGCTTCGTTGATACAATGCATATTCATTGTATTGATTTTTTATGTGGAAAAAATAAATTTCTATTATTCAGTGATGTACAATATTGTATGCATTTGAGGTATTAAAACATAAACGTTGTCATAACTTTTACTCAACTTTAGGCCCCCAAAATGTATATATACAGAAGGAATATTTATACACACCACACAAGCAATGGAGCTCCTAGAGAATACGTTGATTATTATTTCAGGTATGATCAACGCCGCTAAGATGTTCGAATTTCCGGATCTTCACGCTGCATGCTGGGAGTTCGCCATGGAGTGCATGCGCCCCGACACACTGCCCCTGATGGTAGAGGGGGCCACCTTGTACAGTCAATTCAAAGAAACCAGAAAACTCATGCAGAAGGTATAGGATTTTTCTTTAACCAGTGCATGGAAAAAATTGCTGGGTTGATTTGAACATATTGCATTTTCATTACAATTAGGCTGGACAGTTTCCTAATATTTGTGAAAAATATTCAGACTTAAGTCTGAGATTTGACTTAATTTTTTTTCTCGAGAAATCGGATCTGGAACTGATATTGCAATTCTTCAACATATTAAAACTTTTTGCATGTCTAAAAATGGCAAGATATATCAAAATACATAGCAATGTTTGTTCATACATGTACAACAGAGTAAAGTTTCCAACAGAGCATTTTGATACAAATGAAATGTGAAGAATTCCCTGAATATATTAAGTATAATCGGTCATTTTTGTTATGATACAAAAATATCTATTATTTTGCACAAAATACATGAAGAGTCAGACAAGTGAATTTTATTGACAAAAGAAATGAAAATTGATGCATATTCTTAGATGTTGTTTTCTTGTCTTTACAGGTGATTTCTTACCTGGGAGATACCCCTGACGTTATTCAATGTTGTCCGGAAATTCAGAGCCTGATTCCACTTCGTTCAGATGAATTCATGTGCTAATTCATAGAAATGTTCACTTGTTCCATAGACATGATTATAATAATTCATAGTCATGTTCGTTCGTTCCGTGGTCAAGTTCATGTTTATGTGTTAATTCATAGACTTGATAAGACATGATAATTTCATTGTATTCATAAACATAATCATGATCATGTTTTAATTCACAAACCTTTCTTTGTTTATGTATGTAATTTACAGACATGATTTTGTTCATGCATAAGTTGATTCATAAAATATAATCATGGACTTTTCAAATGTTCCGAAACCGAGGATGAAATGTGAACTTTGGAACATAGTGACCACGATTTCTACAACAGTGCCAAAAGTTACACCAGTCTGAAGTAACACAAAATGTATATTTGTATAACTATTTATTTGTAAATAAATGTATCGATCCCGTACAAAGTAATATTATTTGTTGTTGTTTTGCATTCAGAGAACTTTGAATGAAATAAAAGTGTAGATTTTTTCTATGTATCCGCATATTTCCGAATAGCAGTAATGTTAATAGCCAACAGAATGCACGAATTTCACTATAGCATCAATAATGTAGCCTTTTCCCATTGGGGGGGGGGGGGGGGGGGGAGGGGGGTATTCTCTTTTGAGAGCGGACAAGCATAGCCCACACTCGTGTAGGTTATGCATGTCCACTTCTCAAAAGAGAATGGGGGGGGGGGGGGGGCTATAACCGGAGAGGGCTAGATTATTGCGGGTAGAATTGCATGCACTGTTTTTATAAAGTCCATGATATCCTTAAACAAATTTCAAATGGGTGGGTTTTAATTTATGAAACCGAAACTACTTGCCACCCGGAAGTAAATTTCAGTCGATTCGCGGAAGGCCGGGGAAGTTCTCGGAAAAGACTTGGCAGAAGTTCAGGAAATTAAAGCAACGCCCGGTCGGAAGAAACGGTAAGATTCACTGTATTTCTTTTACTTTTCTGATTTTCAAAAAAATGCTCACACTCTCGCGTATCCTGTATGAAGAGCAAGGTGCTAAAGGGGGTTGTTTCTATGCGATGCTTTGTTGATTGACAAGGGACCGCTATTTATAGCAACAAAACAGACACTTGTTACATCAAGAGAGCGCGGATCAAAATTTTCCATACACGTTTAAAACTATCGATCAAGATCAAATAGGGATATATATGTTATAGGAAAGCTTGCACGGGTCAAGAAATGCAGAGGGGGGAGGTGTCCGAGGCAAGGGATAATTTTGTTTGCCGGGAGAGGGGGGCGGGGGGGGGGGGCGGGAGTTCGAGGCTTACATGAAAGAGCACGGATCAAAACTATCTATTAATCACTATTATATAGGCTACTCGTAACTGTTGGGATGAGGTGGGGTGAAAAAACATGAAGGCAACTGTTGGTATGAGGTGGGGTGAAAAAACATGTAGGAAGATGAGAAATTCGAAAAAAAAATACACCGTTAATTTTATTAACAATTTTTAAATCTCATAATGTCAATGTATATCAGGGAAAGTCAAAATAGAAAACTTTCTGTCTCTGGAGGAATGAAAATAAGACAATTCATGTTACCTAGAGTTACCTCTCATCGACTGAGAGAGAGAGAGAGAGAGAGAGAGAGAGAGAGAGAGAGAGAGAGAGAGAGAGAGAGAGAGAGAGAGAGAGAGAATGTATTTTTGTGTAATCATATACAAATGGTTCAAACGTAAGTTCTAAAAAGTTCTAAGGTTCGTACCATACCAATTTAAAACTGTCTATATTAATATTCAAATCGAAAGTACACAGATATAAGCATATGAGATATACATACTTGGATAAGTGTACATGTGTATAAATATTTAAACAGTTCTAGCTGGTTATAATTAGGGAAATATAATACAGTCCGGTCGTTCATCCGATTTTGTTTAGACGTTGGGAGGTACAGCTAAGTCTCTAAGATATACTGAACACATGAAAAGACCAATTTAAGACTTCATTATAAATTATAACCCTTTCCACCAATGCTTTTGTTCAGTTTGACACGTATACATGTTGGATATACATGTACTACCCTTTACCAGTGCGTTTATGGATTGTGATGTGCAGTGAGGATTATAATTTGTTTTGACTTCGGGAGTTTGTTATTAGCTCACCTGAGCTGAAAGCTCAAGTGAGCTTTTCTAATCAAAATTTGTCCGTTGTCTGTCGTCGGTGTTGTCGGCGGCGTTGTCGTTGTAAACTTTTCACATTTTCTTCTTCTCCAGAACCACTTGGCAGATTTCAACCAAATTTGGCACAGAGCATCACTGGGTGAAGGGGATTCAAGTTTGTTCAAATGAAGGGCCACGCCCTCTTTAAATCTTTAAAGGGGAGATAATTGAGAATTATTGAAAATTTGTTGGTATTTTTCAAAAATCTTCTTCTCAAAAACTATTTGGCCAGAAAAGCTTAAACTTGTGTGGAGGCATCCTCAGGTAGTGTAGATTCAAGTTTCTTCAAATCACGGTCCCCATGGGTAGGGTGGGGCCACAATAGGGAGATCAAGTTTTACATAGGAATATATAGATAAAATCTTTAAAAATATTCTTCTCAAAAACTATTTGGCCAGAAAAGCTCAAATTAAAATGGGAGCATCCTCAGGTTGTGTAGATTCAAGTTTGTTCAAATCATGGTCCCCGGGGGTAGGGTGGGGTCACAACAGGGGGATCAAGTTTTACATAGGAATATATAGAGAAAATCTATAAAATCTTCTTCTCAAAAACTATTTGGCCATATAAGCTCAAATTAAATTGAAAGCATCCTCAGGTAGTGTAGATTAAAGTTTGTTCAAATCATAGTCCCTGGGGGTAGGGTGGGGCCACAATAGGGGGATAAAGTTTTACATAGGAATATATAGAGAAAATCTTTAAAAATCTTCTTCTCAAAAACTATTTGGCCAGGAAAGCTCAAATATGAGTGGAAGCATCCTCAGGTAGTAAAGATTCAAGTTTGTTCAAACATGGTACCCGGGGGTATGGCGGTGCCACAATGGGGGAATGGATTTTTATAAAGGAATATATAGAGAAAATCTTTGAAAATCTTTTTCTCAAAAACTATTTGGCCAGAAAAGCTCAAATTTGACTGGAAGCATCCTCAGATAATGTAGATTCAAGTTTGTTTAAATCATGGTCCCTGGGGTTAGGGTGGGGCCTCAATTGGGGTATGAATTTTTATACAGGAATATTTAGAGAAAATCTTTTAAAAAATTTATTTTTTTAAACTACCGGTATTAGGCTAGGAAAGCTCAAATTGGCGTGTAAGCATCCTTAGATAGTGTAGATTCAAGTTTGTTCAAATCATGGTCCCTGGGGGGTAGGGCGGGGCCACAATGGGGGATAAATTTTTAGATAGAGAGAAAATCTTTAAAAATCTTCTTCTGAAAACTATTAGGCCAGGAAAGCCAAAATTTGAGTGGAAGCATCCCCAGGTCGTATGGATTCAAGTTTGTTTAAATCATTGTCCCGGGGTACAGTGAGGCCACAGTGGGGGAATGGGTTTTTATATAGGAATATATAGAGAAAATCTTTAAAAATCTTCTTTTTAAAAATTATTTGGCCAGAAAAGCTGAAACTTGTGTAGAGGCACCCTCGGGTAGTGTATAAATTCAAGTTTGCAAAATCATTCTTGGAAAGTTTGCAGTCCAAAACTCAGTACTTTGTTTGAAACCTCAGGTTATGCAGATTTAAGTTTGATGAAACCATGATTCTCTAGAGAATAGTGGGACCACAAAATTCGGGGGGGGGGGGGGGGTATATCGGATTAGAGAAAAATCTTCTTAGAGGTTCAACAACAAAAGGGGCTTGATAATTACCAATGAAAGAGGTGGATAAAAATTGACAGATTTTCAATTTTTTTAAAGCAAAATCTACTGTACTTAGTTGTAAAGATATTTTGATTTCAATACTGTAATGCTAATTTGATCAGAGTTAAGGCTCAGGTGAGCGATGTGGCCCCTGAGCCTCTTGTATATATATATATATATATATATATATATATATATATATATATATATATATATATATATATATATATATATTAGAACCCTCCTAACCCTTTCAATCCCCACCAGTTACTATTCTTATTCAAGTCTTCATTTTTAGCTCACCTGAGCTGAAAGCTCAAGTGAGCTTTTCTAATCAAAATTTGTCCGTTGTCTGTCGTCGTTGGCGTTGGCGGCGTTGTCGTTGTAAACGTTTTCACATTTTCATCATCTTCTCCAGGACCACTGGGCAGATTTCAACCAAACTTGGCACAAAGCATCACTGGGTGAAGGGGATTCAAGTTTGTTCAAATGAAGGGCAACGCCTTTTTTAAAGGGGAGATAATTTAGAATTATTGAAAATTTGTTAGTATTTTTCAAAAATCTTCTTTTCAAAAAATATTTGGCCAGGAAAGCCCAAATTTGAGTGAAAGCATTGTCAGGTAGTGTAGATTCAAGTTTGTTCAAATCATGGTCTCCAGGAGTAGGGCGGGGCCACAATGGGGAAATGGATTTTTACATAGGAATATATAGAGAAAATCTTTAAAAATCCTCTCTTCAAAAACCATCTTGCCAGAAAAGCTTAAACTTGTGTGGAGGCATCCTCAGATAGTGTAGATTCAAGTTTGTTCAAATCATGGTTCTTGGGGGTAGGGTGGGGCCACATTGTGGGGATAAATTTTTATAAAGGCATATATAGAGAAAATCTTTTAAAAAATCTTCTTCTCAAAAACTATTAGGCCGGGAAAGCTCAAATTGGCGTGGAGGCATCCTCAGGTAGTATAGATATATTAAGTTTGTTTAAATCATGGTCCCCACGGGTAGGGAGGTGCCACAATGGGGGAATGGATTTTTACATAGAAATATATAGAGCAAATCTTTAAAAATCTTCTTCTCAAAAACTATCAGGCCAGGAAAGGTCAAATTTGAGTGGAAGCATCCTCAGATAGTGTTGATTCAAGTTTTTTAAATCATGGCCCCTAGGGTTAGGGTGGGTGACAATGGGGGAATAGATTTTTACATAGGAATATATAGAGCAAATCTTTAAAAATCTTCTTCTCAAAAACTATTAGGCCAGGAAAGCTAAACTTTGAGTGGAAACATCATCAGATAATATAGATTTAAGTTTGTTTAAATCATGGTCCCAGCGGGGGTAGGGTGAGGCTACAGTTGGGGATGAGTTATTACATAAGAATATATAGAGCAAATTTTTCAAAATTTTCTTTTTTAAAACTATTTGGCCAGAAAAACTTAAACTTGTGTGGAGGCATCCTCGGGTAGTTTAAATTCAAGTTGCTAAATCATAGTTCCTGGGGGTAGGACGGAGCCGCAATGGCGGTATGAATTTTTACATAGGAATATATAGAGAATATCTTTAAAAATATTCTGGGAAAGTTTTCAGTCCAAAAAGCAGTAACTTGTATGAAAGCACAGGTTGTGCATATTAAAGTTTGATGAAACCATGATTCCCTGGAGAAAAGAGGGGCCACAGAATGGGGGGGGGGGGGAGATATAAAGGAATAGATAAAAATCTTCTTACAGGTATAACAACAAAATAGGCTTGGTATTTACCAAAAACAATATGTGGATAAAAATTGACAGATTTTAAATTTTTTTTAGCAAGGTCTACTGTACTAAGTTGTCAAGATATTTTGATTTTGATACTGTTATGTTAATTTGATCAGAGTTAAGGCAATTGTTGCTCAGGTGAGCGATGTGGCCCCTGGGCCTTTTGTTTGATTTGGAACAAAACTAAGGACATAAATCAGGATATGACTTGGCAGACGTTACTATGTAACGTTATCTTTATATATTATTATTTATAATATTCCTGCAATTCTATGAAGTATAAACTAGTGTCATTCTCTCATCTATAAATCATGGAGCTGAGAGATAAACTTGCAACCAATTCAATATCGACAACACTAGTACTGTTTTTGGATAAGGTTTCACGTTCATCGTTTTAAGATAACTTTACATTCTTATCCGATATTTGCGATAAACTAACACCCCGATTTTATTTTATATGTAACCATTATAGCATTGGACAACATGCATTCTGCCCATCAAAGTCATTTTCCAAGATGGTAAAGGACAAAATGCCACTAATACATGTAGCACAAACGATGTATTTGCATATTTATACGTAAGGAGACTAATGTCAATTTGTTAGATCGTATAATAACTGAAAAATGATTTTAAATATGTCTTTTGGTGTTTTTTTTTCTGAAATAGACAAACTACTTACAGAAAATATTGTAGTGCACATGGGCAAAAGCTTATGATCACGTGATGCTGTTGAACTCGCCCACCAGGCCACGTGCCATGCACTGATTTATTAAACCAGACGATTAGTTGTGTTTTGTGGTTTCATCAAGTACAGAGAAGTTGAAAAATATAGATAATGTCACCATAAATCAGCAAGCTTAATGAAAGTATAGTGTGTGATTGTAAATTGTCACATGCGTTGATAAGTAAATTGTCTTTGCTCAAAGTAATTGATGTCAGCACAAAGAATTGAGATAATAAAAATCATAAAATGCACTACAAATATCAAATTTAGGAATGTCTCGAAGACTGCAGTTGTATAGTTCTAAGATTTTCAATGAAGACTTATGACGAAGTTTGGTATTTTTAATGGATGCTGTAATTCTATGAAGACAAATTCGAAAATTAATGGATTTTTAAAATAAAAATTTGAAATTGATTCTGAGGTTATTTGTAGTGGACATATAAAAATAATATTTTTGTCATAAAATTGTTAAAATTAGAAAGATCAATTACAAAGTAAATGTAATCTGTCCAAAAATGTTAGTCAGTGATTATAATTATGCGTTCAATCATACGAAAACGTGAGTTTTAGCCCCTCAAGGTCCTTATTAACAAACTGCTGACCTCTAATTATCCGGATGAACTACACATAACCCGTCCAATGTAGTGATTTTAAAATAACACGATTAAAAATTAATGCTTTTGCACAGCTTGATGTCCCTTCCTCCCCCCCCCCCCCGAAAAAATTAGCAACTAAAAAAAAAAAGAAAACCACTAAGCAGTTTGTAGCAGGACCAATTTCATTGTTTGTGGGATGACTGCTATTATTTACCTAAAATGAACTCACTAACAGACTAGTCAGAGATCAAAAACATTTTCTTAAATTAATGTATAAAATGTGCGTATAATCGTAAATTTCATTGAAGTCACTATACGGCTGCGCGATTTCTTCCTTCCTTGTCTAACTTCGAACTTTGAACTCTGATTCAAATTCATTTAGAACCATTTTAACAAGACCTTGGACTTTCAGTAGGACGTAGCTATCTAAATCTTGCGTCAAAACAAGTTAAAATGACGCGGTTTCAAGCGAAATATGCACCGGTTACGTAGTCTTAGCTCAAAAGCCAGACAATACATGCCCCTTTAAGGAATTTTTCTCTTAAATTACAGTAATAGGGACATTTCAATATAAAATGATATTCATCTTCTATCTCTGAAGTACATTAAGGACATAAACTTCTTTCTAATGGAACATTGCTGTATCTACCGTTTCGACGGTAAGACAATGAGATGACAATCTTAATTTACATATAAGTTTCTTATATTGTAAAGGAATTCTTTTTGTTAGATATGACTGCAAAGTACAATGATCAGCTAAATATTTATAGATTGTACATTTGGAAGATGCATTTATTTCAGTTAATAGACACTGTTTATAATTATCAAAAATACGTTGCTTGGCGACTGTTAAAATGATTTCTGGCTTTTCAAAAAATTGATTTTCCCATAAGTTCATTAATCCAATACTTGATAACATGTGTAAAGAAAGATAGCCTCATGTTTTAATAATTGTGAAGCACAGAATTAAACTACTGGGGAAGCATATTTTATTTATTTTCCTAATTTAATTTATTTTCCTAATTAATGAACATAGTTTTCTATAAAAAAAAAAACAACCAGTGTTTGCTATTTAGCATTATATGTTTAAAACTAATAGTATTTTTCTTTTTGGTATAACTTTCTGATAAGTATTGATCAAAGATTTTGCTAAGACCACCGACTGTTTTCTGAAAATATATGACATTTCCTTCGTATAATTACTAATACTTAGCTCCCATGACAACAAACTTAGATGTCTGAGTGGTCCAATACTGGGGAAGGGTTCAGAAAAAAAGATACGTTTACAATTAAGTCTCCCATGACTATGACAAGGTGTCATTTCGTAAATTTTAAATTCACACTCACCAAGTGACTTAAAAATTTTACAACATCACACAAATTTTTAGGAATCAATTGAATATGAAATTATGTTATTATTGTAAGTCAACCATGTCTTTGATGTTTATCTGGCAGTGGTGTCCCTCGGTACCTACCTTGTTGGTAGAGTTTTTTGGCTAATGAATGCTCTTTTTACCAGGTAACACACCTCTGGTTGACGCAATCATTATTGATGAGGGAGATAATGTTACTTAGAATATTGCCAAAAGATGTCGAACAGTATAGAACTAAATTGAATAAGTTGATCTGATTAAAACATGAAATGTAAACGATTTCCTGTTAAAAACATTAGATTTATAAATTAATGCATCTGCCATCTCTCTCTATATAACCTTGAAATCAGTGTCTGCAGCGTGAGTGTGCCGCTTCGGCGGAGCAATAGAATAGAAAATAAGTTTTGCATATCTCCTACGTCTATCATCCCACAAAGTTTTGATGTTTAAGTCTTTACCGTTTCTGAGATTTCACTGAGACAAGTATTTTTTGTCTCGAAACAGAAAAAGGATGATCGGGAATAAAATTTTAAAGCTGCTTCGTCCGATTTTATATCAAATTTTATGAACGCTTTTAAATGATGGCTATGCTTAGTATATGTATAATAATAGAATTGCAGTAGTTTTACCAGTCAATTATGCCAAATTTCAATGAAGAAAAATACGTACAAAATTTGCTAACAAAAACAAACGACATTAAAAGGTACCGCGTTTTTTCGCCTCATGTTAAATTTCACCCCTGATGACGAGACGGGTATGATTGTATTACGAATTTGACATCGCTTTAAATAAAGGTCGAAATGATCAGACAAATTACAAATCAACATGTGTACATTTTGTTCGCTAATATTTCTAAAGCCTGCTTTCTTTACAATCGATGCATAGCAAGCGGGTTGAATAACCCCTATCATTCGGGGGACGAAACCAAGCGGTTTCCTTTTCTAAACATTCCCGTGATACATTTTGGTTTGTTTTTTCGTTTGCCCAAAGAGAAATTATTTTTATTTACTTTGAATATTTCTAACTTTGAAAAGAGACTGATTCTGCTGGTGTAAATAGGAGAAAGTCCATAACTTTCTAAGATAAATGATTTGTATGAAAAAAAAAATGTATACTGTAATTACAAAAAAATCGGACCAAGCAGCTTTAAAATAATGGAAAAAAAAATCCTACAGGTGTTTTCAATCTCTACCATCCCTGAAAATTTTAGGAACATCTATCCAGCCGTCTCTAAGAAATTTTGCCGACAAAAAAAGGGGAAAATGATAAAAAGATTGAAAGAAAAAACAGCGCGATCACTATACGATAGATTGTGACGAAAGATCTTTAAAATAATAGGCCCATGGGTCACATAGCTCACCTGACAAACCCCATTTATTGTATTTCTAAGTTGTATTGTAAGACCCCCGATACCCAAAGATCGATCAACTGACAAAGTTTTTTGATATCCTATGCCTCATTTGCCCAAGAAATACATAGAAAAAATTGAAAAGCTTCGGTTCAGGTGAGATAAATAACAAAGAAAAATCTCACTTCCCTGTCAAAACAAACACGAGGCCAAATAACTAAATCTTTCATTTTTTCTCTCAAAATCATTAATCTGATTTTTTTCATGCTTCTTTATGAAGCATGAAGAATATCAAATTACACGTATCAATGTATGCTGCTCCCTTTACATACCAAAAACTGAAAATTCATTTCAATAAATATTGAATTAATATTGTCTGTAGATTTCCTTTGAGTTTGTCCCGCAATGGTGATGATATTAGAATTTATCATCTTTTTCTAAAGTAGCCAATGCTGTCATACAGGTTTACAAACTAATGTTATCAAATTTTTTTTCTTTTCTGTAAGAATGGACCTCCTTCAAAATCAAATATAGATATTATTAAATAGATTTTTCAAAGAGTAAGTGCAAATTTCATTCAGTGCATTTCTGAATAAACCTATTTAGATACATATATGCATAAAATCTATTATTCTAATTGATTCAACAGAATCGTTTTACCACAGCAACAAAACAGCTACATAGAATTCACAACCAAATGTAACCATACCGTTACAGAATAAATTCTAAAATATTGGTTTTTCATACATTAATTTCACAAACAATATTTTTTATTTAATCTTAATTAGAAGTTTACGTATCTCTTTTTTCTGAACTCAGTATTGGACCACTCAGACACCCAGGGTTGTTGTATGACAAGATTTTTAAGTTTTGTGTATATTAATCTTGCTATTGTATGGATTATATTTTGGAATTTATGAATATGAATACAAGTTACTGTGGTTTCATTAATATTCAAAGGTATCGCTTTTCGTAGATAAAGTGAAAATCACACTTTCAAGGATACGTAAATTCGTGGCCAATGAGCCCTATCAATTAAAAATGTAAGTATAAATTGCACTTCAATGAACATTTAATTTCATGGATGAAATTAACAACGAAATCTGCGAAAATTGGTATTCAACGAATATTGGTGAAACCACAGTATAAGTTCATTTCCTTCACCAGGATTCGTTTCTCAGAAAATTGCCATCTCCTCGGATTATAATTACCCTAAGTTGTTATTGTATAAATAAATCTGACACACCCTATTAGCTTTCTTTTATATTCATTTCACACATTTTACATTAAAGTTTGTGAATGTATATGACTGCCGTCATGAGAAAAGGGCCCTTATCTTTTGACGTCACAATGCGCAGAAAACGACGTCAAAGTAGCGGCATTATAAACGCAGTTTTTTTTTTTATTTTCTGTTTCTATTTTTTCTGCGTCTGTGTTGTGTTTTTTGAATAACTAAAGTCTGGCCTTGTTTTAATACCGCGATTAATATACTTTCAGTCAAATATTACATGTACTTGTTGATTTAAAAAATAAACATTTGATAAATGAAATATACACATGTAACGTCAATATTTCCACATTTCGATATGTAATATTGCACACAAGTTAATGCTGAGATATCATAAAATTGCGCTTTTGTATCCGCTATGAAAGTTAAACATCACATTTTCCATTCTAGTGTGTGATGAAAGTATACTCTAATTGGTAAATCACTTATTTTTTTTTTTATAAATCATCGTTGGAAACCAAAGGCACGTCTCGCATACCGTCAAACGCTTACTTATTGCATTGCGTATAACTGAATGCCAGACTCATCGCGGATTTCCGATGATGATTTATAAAGTATTCTGAGTAAAATTGTACAACTTTAGTTTGCATGAGCAATACATGTATGATCTATTATATTAAAAAAAAAACTACACTGCACACTCGTTGTTGATAAGAGGGGATAAAGGCCGAGACATACCGAATCGATGCAGAGCAGTATTGTTCATATCTAACAGTTATCTGTGCCGTAATTACTGTGAAACAATACAAGTCAAATATTTCAAATCATAAGTTTGGAAGTTCACCTCATGGGAGACGATTCTAAATTTCTAAATTTGTCGGAAGGAACACAAGAGAAGCGACTATGTTTCAATTATAGTGCTACTACCAATATACAAAATAAATTCTCGCATATTCTATAACTAAAGAATTTGCGATCAAAATTTGAAATTATTTAACGAATTTTAACGCATGTAACTAACGGATTAGAAGAGCTTGAGAAATATTTTCACAGCGTAAAACTCTACTCTAATATATCGCATTTGATTTCATGGAAAAATCTGATTCTTAATGACATTTTCATGTTATGTACCTTTAATGAAACAACATAAAAGTATATACCTGTACCAAAGAAAAACTTGTTTATTATTTGAGCGCAACATATTTTGTTTCCCTGTGCAATGTAACAACCCAAATCCACATGATGTGTGTACTATTTGAGCTATATTACGTAAAAAAAAAGAGTCATAACATGCCTGAAAACTCACCATATTTTCATGGATTTTTAGCATTTAATATTATTATATTCATCTGAAATAAGTTTCGTACATGATTCAAAATTCCTTAAATTAAAAAAGTTTGTAAATGCAGTCATTATACTACTATACTTTTGATATCAAGTCGATAAAATTGTCGTTTTATAAATCAATGCATGTTTATCGATAGATATAAAAACCACATATGCGACTTTTACAATTTATAACATGCATGACCGTACAATTCATCTTCATAGATTATGGTTTCTCATCTTTTCTTTTTTATACAAGAAACAAATTTCGATGATACTGAAGTCAATGTTTATGTGTGTTTGTTACAATGTACAGCAATGAAAATTGGGATGTTACTTAAAATTCGGAATACCGTATTCAACTTTATGCACTCTAGTATCGTCTACTATTTAATTTTTCTTTTTTTTTTAATCGATAATCACTTGGCCGATCAATATTTGTATTCAATGAGAGAGAGAGAGAGAGAAAGAGAGAGAGAAAGAGATTCATTCATCATGTAACATCGATAATAAGAAAATTAAATTTAGTCAACATGTTAAAATGTTAGTTCTCGCTGAGTATAGGCTACGTCTATCGGCACTGTAGTATCGATGAGTGCAAAATTGGACATAATTAATGCAGAAGTCTTATTAAATTTACTTGCAATTTTGCATTTTGAAAAAAAAGCGATTGAATAGACGTGCAGATTCAGCACGTGGGATGGCTTTTGTATTTTGTTGGTCTGTCGTATTTGATACACTTAATTAGGTATGTACGAGTATAATTAAACAATAAACATAACCAAAAAGTAGTGATCAATACTGAAAAAAATTAACGTAACCCGCGTTCTGTAATGTGGCTATTTTTATAGCCCGCATGTATCACCGAAGAATGCATTTTATTGTTTATACAAGTATTTACATCTTTCTTTTAATAAATTAATGAATTGAATTGATCGTAAAAAGTAAGTAAAAGTCACTAAATTATTGTTAATGTACACCAGTACGATAGATGAAAGCTGTAGCCAAAGCGTCTTATATTGGAATTTGAGTTTGGCATCATAATGATTAGTTCGTGCAATCCGTGATTTTTCTTAGGTTTCTGAAGATTTCGACCGATCGATAAACTGTATGGTTAGAATTTGACCGAGTAGATTTCAGTCCTGTCTGTTTCTATACAGCTGTGAATCACAATCAATTTTCGTAAGAAATAGAGAGAATCATATTTAGTGGATGTAAATTTAAATCTATAAATATAAGATGCCATTTTTGTTAAAATCTTTTCTATCAAATCAACTGTCCACAGTTGTAGTTGTAACTATTCAGCGAGACAGTCAAAGCCGATTTTTTTTCACCGGTAATTGTATAAGAATTAAGAACTGTTAACGTATAAAAGAGAAGAAAATCACAAATAATTTAATACCATCACTTCCGAATTTTAAATTATTCAATTAAAATCAGCTATTGATTTTAAACTTGCTTCAGAACTATAAAGGTACTTAAAAAGTAATATCAGTAAATATGCAATAAAATTTCCGTGCAGAAGGTTGATCAAAAAGAATAAATATTTCTCTTTTAGAAAATAAACTCGTGTATGTAATTTGACAATGCCCCGAAATTGTGGAAACATAGGCATCGGGTTTGACCATCTTTATCTATGTTTGTTACATGTTTGCTTATTTGCTTCTCGGCAGCTTAAATAACTATGATGTATTTAAAGGTTGGAGAGAAGTTTGATATTTGTTTTCTTTTAATATCTTTCATCTATCTTTCTTATGTTCGTGGGGAGGGGGTTATTGCATGTGGATTCATCGGAAGTGCATCTGGATTAGCTGCAGAACTTAAACTATATCTGGATATTCAAAATCTTTTGTTCCCTTTTGTTAAAATTGTAAGAAATCTAGAATTCTAGAAAATTAAATTAATTAAGTCTACTTCAAACAATTAAAGACGATGAAAGGAAGTATAGAAGAAAAAAAATAATCGCAAAACAAAATTTGACGTTTGTGATGTCGTGGCGTTATTGACGAGCTACGTCAAAGTCGTGTTAACATCTCTTACTAAAACTGTCTTAAAATGCTTAAAACACACAAGATCTTGTATATCTTTGTATATTTGTATTCAGAAAGAGTAGACTAATCGGAACTGACAAAAAAGTGAGTTTGTGAAATTTTGACCTTAAGGGCCCTTTTCTCGTGACGGCAGTCATATGTTTCAAAGGAACTTACATCCATACATTTACTTCTGCCCCTTGTACATGAAAGATAAATTATGTCAAAATGCAAGAAAAGTACGCCAACTTTCAATATCGTTATGTATACCTACAAGAAAATTATATTGGCATGTGAGTTACCAGTCTTTTTGAGAGAATCTGAGATAATTATTGATAAACTTACTTACTGTCGCCAGTATCGGACATTTTACAAACAAGGTTCAACATAATCATGTATATATGTATTCATGCGACTTGTTAAAAAGTAAAAAAGAAATTGAATTTAGCATACTAGTAATTGTTTTGCATATTGACACAATTATCCAGCATGCTGACATACTTTTCTTGGACGTTGAAAAAATTCATCTTGCATGTAAGGGGCAAAACAATGTCACCATTATCAATGCTTTCATTGTAATTTCACAATTTTTAGCATTATATATTCTTGAAAACTTGAAAACTTGAAAAACTTGAAAAGTCGATTTTGTATATTCCAGTTTTGCACCCTTCTACGTGATCCTAATTGCTCTATTCAGAATATACACTATGTCTATGAATCTTTTCCGTAAATGCTAACATTTCTTGTGCGGCGGTTTTAAAGAGGATTTTTATGGCATCCAATCCATTTTCATAGTTTTTGTTATTATTTACCCTTTGAATCACTTTATTTTGAGAATTCATAATCTCCATTACCTGATGATTTAAACATTTGGTTGCAAATGACTAAATGTGACTTGAGATGAAAACGTAACTGTTAATAGCTTAGAAACAGATGTATAAGACGGACGAAATGGGACTAGAATGCCAACTTAAACACAACTTGAAAGCAACAAAAATCCAGCAAAAATCTCAAACATAACTTAAGAAACAATTGAAAAAACACAAATAGAGAAATGTATTAGAAACAGTGATTCATTAAAGTCATTAAAGTTCGTGGGAACCAATTTTTCGTTGGTCTTTATCATTCACAGCTTCATGGAGACGTTATTTCGTGGATTTATGTATGTGATTATTGAATTAATGCTATATACAATATTCGTTTTGGATGTAGATTCTAGGGTGAGGAATGGGGGTGGGAGACGCAACAAAAACCACGAAGATTGAGCTACCAAGAATGACACACAGTAATTGAATATTGTACTTTTCTGTTTTATTACAAATAACAGAAATAAAACAAGTATAATTTAACAAACTGAAATGAAATTGGTTAATTAGCTGTCATGATGATAATGATCGACAAAATTCTAAGCTCAAATAAATACAAACAACTTTCACAAGGTTTGAACTATCGATTCTCTAGAGGAGATATCAAACAGGCGAATAAATTGTTAAAGACCTTTTAAAGTTAAGATTTAATGACTTCACAATATGGTTTCGGAGGAGTCGCAATAACAACAATTTCCATGTAAACTGTGTCACACTCATATAACCCAATATGCCCGATGTCTTTTTGACTTTAATTACTAAGAAAGTTAGGTTAGTTTTGCATAATTTTTGGTATCAGGAGTCGTTGATGCAGTTGTCAGATCAAAAGTCTGTAAAATCCCCTACAAAGTAACGCAAAAAAAATTGTAAGCGTTTAAAGTTTGAATATCTTACTGTCTAAAAGGAGAAGGACTGTTTGTTTACAGAGCGCAATAAATAAGTGAACATATGAAGTTTTAATTTAATCCACATTGTCCCACGCATGAGTTTCCCTAACATATGCTGCGCTATTTGATACCTAAAGCAAACAAGTAATTAATGGAAGTAAAACACGATGCAAACCAAAATCCCTGAGGTCTTTCTAACAAAATAGGCTTAAGCTTGAATTTAAAATGAAATCGTCAAGAGATTTACAGGACATTGATAGTTCAAAGAGGATATTTAAGAAAACTTACTCTAGTGACCCAAAGAGAGAACACGATAAAGTAACCCTCCCCCCGCCCCCCCTCCCCCCATCGTACACAAAACTAAAAAAGAAAATTGTAATGTGCAAAGTTAGTATACAAATGTGATATGGCAGCTAGGGTTTTGTTGCGTTTTAAACATTTGTAAATCTATTAGAAAAGAATTGCTTCAAAAGTTTAAAATACACATTTCCCTTTTTTACCTTACGAAATAAATAGTTTTTTGTCCAAAGATTGAGGAAAAAAGTTAGTTGTGATCAGTCGAATTGCATTTGGGTTTGAAATGCGATAATATCTAGTGAGCATGTATGGTAGGATCAATATTCAATAATTTGTTTAAAGCTCCAGATGGAAAAGATATATAATGCAAGATGTTGGGATGACAGGAAACCGTATTGTTATCAGTTTGTAACACTACTTGACACAGTGTGACAGGTGTACACGAGCCCAATCGGCGACAGATTGGAAGTATATTTCCGTTATATGGAAAAGTATTGTTCAAACGATTGAAAATAGACCTTGTATGGCCATTGCATTATTAAAAAATGTTTCCATTTTTATTGATATAACAGGCTCTATAAATAGCATAACAAATAATGGTAAACAATGTTTTTGTTGTGGTATGAATTGCGCAATATTTTTTGCCCGCGGAAAAGAATTTTTTTTTCAAGCAATGCTAGGTAACCACCAAACAGTATTTTCATGTTTTGCTAATCACTCTTAAAATGTGTCAGATAAATCAAAGTTTTGATCGAAAGAGAAAAACTTGCATTAACATTCAATTTGTTGTAAAGTATACTGACAATCTGTATATATGTTTTAGGTAGACTGACAGACTGTGTATATGGTCTGTGTAGACTGACAGACTGTGTATATGTTCTATGTAGACAGACAGACTGGGTATATGTTCTATGTAGACAGACAGACTGTGTATATGTTCTATGTAGACTTACAGACTGTGTATATGTTCTTTGGAGAATGTCAGACTGTGTATATGTTCTATGTAGACTGATAGACTGTGTATATGTTCTATGTAGAGTGACAGTCTGTGTATATGTTTTATGTAGTCTGACAGACCCTGTGTATGTTCTGTATAGACAGACAGTCTGTGTATATGTTCTACGTAGACTGACAATCTGTGTATATGTTTTATGTAGACTGACAGACTGTGTATATGGTCTATGTAGACTGACAGACTGTGTATATGTTCTGTATATACAGACAGTCTGTGTATATGTTCTATGTAGACTGACAGACTGGGTATATGTTTTATGTAGACTGTCAGTCTGTGTATATGTTATATGTAGACAGACAGACTGTGTATATGATCTATGCAGACTGACAGACTGAGTACATGTTTAAATCGAAAGAGAAAAACATGCATTAAGATTCAATGTATTCTAAAGTATACTGACAATCTGTATATATGTATTAAGTAGACTGACAGACTGTGTATATGTTCTGTATATACAGACAGTCTGTGTATATGTTCTATATAGACTGAAAGACTGTGTATACGGTCTATGTAGACTGACAGACAGTGTATATGTTCTATGTAGACTGACAAACCATGTATATGTTTTATGTAGACTGACAGACTGTGTATATGTTCTGTATATACAGACAGTCTATGTATATGTTCTATGCAGACTGACAGACTGTTTTTATATTCAATATAGGCTGACAGACTGTGTATATGTTCTATGGATACTGCCAGACTGTGTATATGTTCTATATAGACTGACAGACTGGGTATATGTTCTATGTAGACAGACAGACTGTGTATATGGTCTGTGTAGACTGACAGAATGTGTATATGTTCTATGTAGACTGACCGATTGTGTATATGTTCTGTGTAGACTGACAGACTGGATATATGTTCTATGTAGACAGACATACTGTGTATATGTTCTATGTAGACTGACAGACTGTGTTTATGTTCTATGTAGACAGACAGACTGTGCATATGTTCTATGTAGACAGACAGACTTTGTATATGGTCTGTGTAGACTGACAGAATGTGTATATGGTCTATGTAGACTGACAGACTGTGTATATGTTCTATGTAGTCAGACAGACTGGATATATGTTCTATATAGACAGACAGACTGTGTATATGGTCTTTGTAGGCAGACAGACCGTGTATAAGGTCTATGTAGACTGACAGACTGTGTATATGTTCTATGTAGACAGACAGACTGGATATATGTTCTATGTAGACTGACAGACTGTGTATATGGTCTATGTAGACTGACAGACTGTGTATATGTTCTATGTAGAATGACAGACTGTGTATATGTTCTATGTAGACTGACAGACCGGGTATATGTTCTATGTAGACAGACAGACTGGGTATATGTTATATGTAGACAGACAGACTGTGTATATGTTCTATGTAGACAGACAGACTGTGTATATGTTCTATGTAGATTGACAGACTGGGTATATTTTCTATGTAGACAGACTGTGTATATGGGCTATTAAGACTGACAGACTGTGTATATGGTCTATGTAGACAGACAGACTCTGTATTGTATATGTTCTATGTAGACTGACAGACTGGGTATATGTTTATGTAGACAGACAGACTATGTATATGTTCTATGTAGATGACAGACTGTATATATGTTCTATGTAGACTGACAGAATGTGTATATGTTTTATGTAGACCGACAGACTGTGTATATGGTCTATGTAGACTGACAGACAGTGTATATGTTCTATGTAGACTGACAAACCGTGTTTATGTTTTTTGTAGACTGACAGACTGTGTATATGTTCTGTATATACAGACAGTCTGTGTATATGTTCTATGTAGACTGACAGACTGTTTTTATATTCCATATAGGCTGACAGACTGTGTATATGTTCTATGGAGACTGCAAGACTGTGTATATGTTCTATGTAGACTGACAGACTGGGTATATGTTCTATGTAGACAGACAGACTGTGTATATGGTCTGTGTAGACTGACAGAATGTGTATATGTTCTATGTAGACTGACCGATTGTGTATATGTTCTATATAGACTGACAGACTGGATATATGTTCTATGTAGACAGACAGACTGTGTATATGTTCTATGTAGACTGACAGACTGTGTATATGTTCTATGTAGACTGACAGACTGTGTATATGTTCTATGTCGACAGACAGACTGTGTATATGGTCTGTGTAGACTGACAGAATGTGTATATGGTCTATGTAGACTGACAGACTGTGTATATGTTCTATGTAGACAGAAAGACTGGATATATGTTCTATGTAGACAGACAGACTGTGTATATGGTCTATGTAGACAGACAGACTGTGTATTTGTTTTAGGTAGACTGACAGACTGTGTTTATGTTCTATGTAGACTGACAGACTGTGTATATGTTCTATGTAGACTGAAAGACTGTGTATATGTTCTGTGTAGACAGACAGACTGTGTATATGTTCTATGTAGAATGTCAGACTGTGTATATGTTCTATGTAGACTGACAGACTGTGTATATGTTCTATGTAGACTGACAGACTGTGTATATGTCTTCATGACTGATAGACAGATTGTACTTTATTCCATAAGATTGTCGCCTCTCATTATGTTCTATGATGATTGTTAGTCTGTCGATATTAGTAGTTAAAACTGACATGTGTTATAATTTTCAACAAATACAGTTACCCTTCAATTGTGAAGACTGTCAATCTACTGTAGATTACTATTGAAATGCGAGGAATAAATATCTGCGTAAAATTCGCGAGGGACACATCTCGCGAATTTTAAAATCTTTTTTTATTCAGACATATGTTCACAAGATGAAACTACGACACAAACTTGACATTTTATGTTCCCGCAATTTGATAGAAAACGATCGAATCGCGGAATAAATTGCTCGCTTGAAATAGCGAATCTAAAGTATTTATTTTACTTGGTGTCTTTATTTGTCCTGAATTTTAATGCAATCTTTTATAATTGAGACACTGTAATAACTTTGAAGGCAGATTTTATAACTATAAAATGCTTTGTAGTATTTCTAACTTAGTCTAGTAAAAGAAATATTTTTAAATAATAACTTATTAGCATACATAGGTGCGGATCAAGATCATTTACCTAGAATAAAGGAGGTAAAAAAAATCTTCCTGTGATGAATATGATAAATATAACCTGATAAAAAGGCATTTTCGGTAATTGGTCGGAATCCAGATTCAAATACTACTTAAGGTTCTTCGTTGCCAAAGAATAAATATATCACAAGAATAGAATCGAAGCTTTAACAGATTTATTTCTTATTTCATTCAATATATTCAAATCGTGACAAAACTCTGTCCATAAATTCTTATAAATAAAGGGATGATAGTTATACATGGAATGAATTCTTTTAACCTATATGTCCAAATTTTTATTGGACTGGAATGATTAACGTCTTGCTGACGAAGGGATTTGCAAAGAAATGGCACTTCTGGAAAATGATTGATTGCGATAGAAAAAACTGTACAAAAATAGCAATCATTTCACTTCTACTATTAATATATTATGTAATATTGACAAATGATTAGTTATGCATGTAAGGTATAAAACATTCATAATACTAAAGTACAAATTGTGCAGCACACATACAGAATTAAATGCATTTTCCAAATCTGATGAAATGAAATAAAAGTTAGCAAATGAACAGAACACACCTTTTTAATGCCCATTTAAAAGTTTCTTCTAATATTCAAATGCCAAAATCATACACTTGATAAACGATACAAAATATAATAGTTTTATTACCATGAGTAAACGACTTTCTCTAAGATAAAAGTAAAAATGACCATTTACACAAGATAAGCAGTATGAGCAACTTAATCATTTTAGCACAGGTACAATGAAGAGATCCATTATCAATAAATACGCATAAAATCATCAAATACAATTATTCAACACCATTACACAGGTTTACAAAACAATCCAAATCTTTTAACTTGGTTGTTAAAATATAGTCTTTTTGTACTGTAAATACAAACAATTTATTCGTTATCATTGTCATTTTACCTTTATATGTATGAACACTTTTAAATATAGGTAAAAAAAACGATAGAGTAAACATTAATTCTCCATAATTATTATATCCGTAGCTGATTGCTTGGACACAGCAGAAGAGTTCTTGCACTGGTGTTGATGGGTGACCCAATGTTTTAGCTATAATAAAAGAGAAGAAGAAAAAAAGAATAAATTAAACGAGATAAAAATAAAAGGAAATACGTAATTAAGAAAATGGTGACCTTCTACTTACTTGGCATTGAGGAGAACAGTACCAGAACAGTTGACACTTGGAACAGAGATACAAAGCAAACTTAGAACACACGATACACTTTCCATTGACGTTCATATGCACGTTTGGTTTTGTCTGTTGCGGAGATGGCGTAAGGACCTCAGCGTTGAGAGGTATTTTCTGAGTGTCGTGGTCGACTGTCGGATGTACTGTTGGGGGGACCCTGACCGAGGAGGCGGGGGCTAAAGGGCGCATATAACTGCGAGGTCGCATAGTTGGTTGTTGGAGGGATGAAATAGCGGCCTGCTAAAAATAAATGATGTTTAGTTGTGAAAAACTGTTGAAGAAAAGAAAATTAAAATAAGTTTAACACTAATTTGTTTTTAAAATCTCAAAATTGTCACGATTGAAGCGAGTTAAAAGAAAAAGTTTAAAACAATATGCACAAAAAACCAAAAATTAAGAAACTAAAACTAAAATGATGTGACAATCAGTAACGGAACATAACAAGAAAAGGCTAAAATATGAACAGTAACCCAACATGCTCATGAAACTTGTCTACCAAAAAAATAAAGAATCCAAGAATACCATGATAATGGACATATTAAAAGAGAGTGAAATGATAACCAAAATGCTATAAACAACAAAAGTTTTCCTTGAATGCTGTGGAATCGTTTAAATTCGTTGGGGCTAATTTTCGTGGATTGTGTTTTTTTTGCTCATTTGAGGGAATGTAATTTCGTGGATCTTTTGAATTTTAGTTTCAGAAAGAAAAAAAAACTCTTTCTTAATTTGTTTCGTTGATGATGTAAATTCGTGGGAAAGGGCTATCAGCCTTTACTACGAAGATTGAACCACCATGAATTTTAAGGATTCAACAATAATGATTAATTTATCTTTACAGGTGCAAGAGAAAACTCGAAGAAGATGCTTGGGAGAAACAATCTGAGTTCATAAGATATAAAAAAACCCTTTACTTATATAAATTTCATGTACAGATGCAAATAGTTGAATTCAAAGTTTTCCAACGATTTTTAAACAACACTACATTTAGTTAGAATATTTAAGGAATTTGTTTTAAATGTCAGATCCTCTGTTTTACTTAATAAATAAAAAAAGCATTTTGTTGTATCTTAATTACGTTTTCAGTGTTATTAATTTATTCTATCATTATTATTGTTATTGTCATTATTGTATGTTATAAGCGTTATCAAATATATCATTATCATGAATACAAATTTATATTATTGTACTTTTGTATGCATTGAGATGAAGTAAAAGGCATAGAAAAAACCTGAAATTTATTCCATGGATGGACATTCATCCATGAAATTAATTTCACATTTGTTTGTTGTTTTTTTTTGTATCTGTTGCATAATAATTACAAAGTCAAAAATTCATAAATTTCGTTCTATGAAATATAAAACACACCTACGATGAACGACTTTAATTTTTTACATTTATGTCTCTATACATTATTTTCTTACAACAGAAATATGTAGTAAAAATGTGAGACAGAAACTAAAGGTGAGCCTTTATGGCCCCGAGGCCAGGTTGCAATTAGTTTTTAATATCCTCTTTGAGATTATTAAGTTTTCAATAATTGGCAAGTAATCACGTAAACACAATTTCATTTGCAATTTTTTGGCATTAGAATTTTTTAATAAACGATTCAGTTCTGGATACTGTGGTTTCATTAATATTCAAGGATATCAACTTTCGTGGATAAACTGAAAATCACAATTTCAAGGATACGTTAATTCGTGGCCAATACCCTATCAATGCAAAATATTAGTAGAAATTGCAGTTCAATGATTTTATTTCATTTCATGGATAAACTCAAAATCGAAATCAACGAAAATTGGTATTCAACGAATATTGATGAAACCACAGTAGTATAGAAGTAATTAGTTTGCATTTAAAATCAATAGCAATAATTGCGCATGTGTATAGTTCCTTTTTCCTCTATGTTTTTCGTTTTCTAAGTTAATGAGGATTTCTTGAGCGTAAACCCTAATTTGAAAAATTTGCAAAAAATCTTTTAATGAAAAAGCAGTTTTAATAACAAAGCCAATATGAAAAACGTCAATTTTTTTGGAAACTTTACTATCTAAGAAATGCGATTGGCTTGTGATGATATGAACCCACCTTTTTAAACTTAAAATATCGTTTGCTCGATAGTCCCTTCCGCGTAGACTTTATTTGGACTTGATTGCAAAAATGTATGGATTACAAAGGTAGGTAACGATTTCTGATTTATAATCGTAAAATGAATACATGTAGGCCATTAGTCAAGATACATGTAAAACTTCAATGGGATAATATATGTATTACATATATACATATTGTATTTGTATTATTGTCTTAGCATGGCAGTTCTCTCTGCATACCTGTAAAATTTGCTTACACTGATTATACATTTAATAATGTATTGCCAATTAACCATAACGTTTTGAGCTAATACACTAAAGAACTAGAAATGCATCTGGTTTTTCAAACCTAGTGTGAAGGACACTAGTAACTTCTTTTACGTATAACTTTCTATTATCAATCGGTTTAAACAATATATATTTCGACGCCAAGAAGGTTTTATAACTTTCTATGTACTGTGAAAATTACTATTACTATTGGATAAATCATACTGACCAAATTTTTTTCGAGAAACTGTGTAGAAAGTTGGTGTAATTTTTACCCGATATCATATTCCGGGAAAAGATTCAATATTATATATAACAAATATTCATTTAACCATTTTGTATTACTTATAACTTACTTTATATTTGTATCCATGTCTATCTAAATTTTAAAAAAATAAATCTTTTTTTTAAACATTTATTTGGCTTTACTTCAGTTTTTCTTGATTATATGTAACCATAATAAATGCCTTTATTTCCTCAAAAACTTTCCAATAAAGAGTTGTCAAATTACCCAAGATTAGAAAGTTTCTTCTCAATAGGGGAAAGAGACACTTGCTAGATAGATTATTTAAGCACAAAATGATGTTCAATTAATTTTGTTTTCTTTATCTTAATTATAAAAAAATCCCACGTAGAAAAAAATCTTTATAGTTTCAAGGATAGTTTGTTTTCAGACATTGCTTTATACGAGTATTAATTAGTTATCCTAAGTGTAATTTGTGTAATACTAGAGAATAACATTATCACAAAATCATCTGCAATGTACCTCTGTCCAGTTTTATCTCGTATTTTGGTGTGTTTTAGTTAAATTTAGATTTTAAATACTCATGTGCGTTGTGGATATTAAAATAGTATAAATTAAATCATTTCAGTCAATGTTGTTATGTTGTGCCACATGCAATTATAAAATTAGTACGGCACATTTCTTATTTACAGACAACATATTGACCTATCATTGCTATTTCACGAAATAAAGTTCTAGAAATAAAAATCATGCAATGAAATAATATCTTGTTCTTCTAATAATAATTATCTAACGATAAAAATATGTGCAAAAGACAATTCAAAAATAAACTTTATACAATATAGTTTATAATTTCAAATTATTATGCACAGAACACAAGAACATGGAATGAATAAAGCATGCAAAAATAAATTTAACACCAATGGAAATTGACATTCATAGAAATACCTCTCAACTTTGCTTGAGATACGATATTGCTAGTCTATAATGAGTTGAATAGAATACAAAACATTCCATTGTACCAAACTCAAAAGCTTACAATGTGAGAGAAATGTGAAATCAGAAGGCCAACTTATGAAGTTAGGGTTTCTACGACCTGATCCAACCTCTAAATGATGCATCGACTGGCAGCAAAATAAAAGCATGAAGGATTTTATGCTATATTACAAATTTGTAAATTATGTCATGCTATCGATAACCGTTAAAACGAAAAAAAAATAAAACTAAAAAAAATCCCATGAAAATACAAATAAACTTCAAAATGTTTGATACAATAACTGTACAGTATTTGCAACAAAACAATTATTGTCCAGTTCTGTTAAACGAAGTACGCTACCTGAACGTATGACTCTCGTTGCGGATCTTCTGTGGTTCTGGCAGCCGTAATCGGAATATGTCGTAGAATTTGACCATTTTCTAAACTTTGCACTCCATTAGAGTAAGTGGTTCGAGTATTTGATTGAGTTGGACTAACGATACCTAAAATATAATAGATAACAAATGCCTAGTTTGTTTGACCGAGGGTAGCAATATCTGGTTATGAAAATTGCAAAGAAAAAGCAACAAATCACTTAACATTGAACTTTACCTGGCACAGGTCTGATTGGCGTTCCTTGTTGGATCGACCCGGTGTTATGGTATGTGCTCCTCGGAAAAGACGAACCATAAGTGTGGTATGCTTGTCTTCCATCCATTGGTGGCTGCTGCCCATTCCCTAACGCTGTAGCTCCAAGGAGTCGAACAGCATGGGGACGAATCATGCTAGGATTAATAAGACGAGTGCTACATTTGGTCACTCTATCTAAGGACTGATTTTGAGGACTAGTAATTCCTCCATAAGACACTGGTCTTATCAATTGATTGGGGTATGTATTAGGCGGATACTGATTTACTCCTCTGATATCTTTTGATTTTGTATTATGCAATTGGTGTGCATTTGATGGATGAAAAACATGTCTGGTTGAGTAAGATTCTTCAGCCTGTTGAGGCTCTCGAATCACAGAGATATCTCTTGTCTTACTGACATCATGTTTGATGTTTATATCTTGTTTTTGTCTCTTTGCTGCTAATGCTCGACTAAGCTCTCGTTGAATTTCGACTTCTGAGTCAGTGTTCCTCTGAGAGAGATCAATGTAGGTGTTTCCTTGTGCATTGGGATTAAAACTATGTTTCACACTGTTAGTCGGCCTAGAATTGGTTATAGTACTAGTTATGTGTATAGCAGACGGTCTTGCATCTGAATAGGAGAGTGGATTATTTAAACCATTTTGGTTAAAACATGATACTGGAGCTGAAGATGCCCTGGTGTCACAACTTTTCTCTGTTTCGTGAGCATGTGGAATGTTGTTTGAACCGATGCTAGCATCTTTTCTAGAAACATCATTCCTGACGGATGGCAACTGAGAATGAGCACTAGTTGAGCGTTTACTATCGACACAGGATTTAGGAGAATGTAAAGGGGTTTTTCGAGTACTATATGCACTGTATGTAGAACAGTCAATCGGGGTTTGGGAATGGGATCGATCCATCTTATCTAAAAGTTCTCTAATGTTTTGTTTGGGCCTTTGGTGGGCTGGAGGAGGACTGTTCATTTCCAAATTGAAACTCTTTTGTCTGTCCATATTCCTTAGTTTTTCATTCAGAACTCGTTTGATTTCCATCTCTGAGTTGTTCTGTTGAATTTGTTGAAGATCTTTAAGCTTTTTCTCGCGGAGCTTTTTCACCATTTCTGCCTCCCGAGCTTTTTCCGCAGCTAATTGATCTAGTTCTTGAAATTCCTTCAGAGTTTTCTGAAGTTGATGATCAATATCGTTTTTGACCCTTGCAGCTATGATTTCTTTAAATTTATTAATGTCCATTACTGTGGAACCTTGGATTTTGGGACTTTTAATAGGGACGTGATCAGGTATAGGAGGTTCAGAGTTTATCTTTTCTTGTTCAACTATTTCCTCACACTCCACCAGTCTCCTTTTTCTTGCATTGGTTACATGTCCATCTACCTGATTTGCAGACACTCCACATCCTATATTAGATGTCACTATTAAAGTGGAGTCAGGAATAGAACTAGACTTTGTAACCACATCACAAGCATTGCCCACTTCCATTGCTGAGGTACAGACATTTACGATCGTTCTTTGATTTTCCCCAGCAGTAGAGCAGGTTCCATTTCCTCTGGTCTCTACCTCATCGTACGCGTCAACTGTGTCCTCGTCTACATCAGGCGCTTTAATGAGATGTGGCACGGGAGGTAGGACGTTGTCGGTAGATTTTTGTGTCTGTTCAACCTGCTCATCAACAGAGAGGGCGAATTCTCCAGTACCATCACTTGTCTTTTTAGTTTCATCTGCCTCAATGGAACCATTTTCTGTGTCAAAATAAACATTTTCAAGATTGTAGTTTTAAAGCAATTCATATCATGATACCTACGAAATAGAATGAAAAGATGTAAAAAATATAACACCTTTCATCTGACTGATATCTTGATTTTCTGTTAAATTGTCTGATGTTGTACAATCGTCAGAAGGAATACGGGTATCCATTTCTTGGTGATTCTGGTCCCCGTCAGTGACAATCTGAAGTCTAAAGATACAACAGTCAATCTATACGTGTTCATCTCAGAAAAAGAAAGAGTTCGAAAACCCAACACTAAACAACGCCCTTCTTCCCCCCGTTATATATATATATATTTATTATACTTTCATGTTAAATACTGAAATCTGATTGGTTTAGACGCAGTTGATAATCTGTTCTATTACCCTCAGCGTTAGCAACCCACTAAGCAACGGGTAACACAACGAATTGTTACAATTATGCGCGAAAATTATGCGTGTACGGTTCGCCGTAGAATTCACGTCATTTTTATATAAAAGCAATATAAAAATTCTCTAAAATTAAGACATTCAGTATAATAAAACAAATAGTGCCTGTTTGGGATAACAGTTGAAATTGACGCCCCTCAAAAACCTTTGTCAACCTCCGCTTCGCGTCGGTTGACAATGGTTTCCTCGGGGTGTCAATTTCAACTGTTACCCTCCCAAACAGGCACTATATATATATATATATATATATATATATATATATATATATATATATATATATATATATATATATATATATAAATATATATATATATATATATATATTTATATATATATATATATATATATATATATATATATATATATATATATATATATATACTTTATAGTGAGTGAACAACTGAATAATTATTTACTTTTAACTACAGATTTTAATATTGTCAAATACAATAATAACTTAGAACACATATTTTATTCATTACGTGGAATGCACTCTGGTGATTTATACAATTAATAAGTAATCTAAAATACCTTTTTAACAAGCTAAGAGTGTAAAATGTTTCAAACTGATTACTGGAGTAGTTATGTGTACCCAGTAACAACTCTCGTTACATAACTTGTTTTGGAAAAACCTTATGAAACACCTACTCCCGAGTACAACACAGTCTAACCTGTCATCTTCTGCCTGCTCTTCTTGTTTGTCGGCCGGATCAATGGAAATCGACGCATTAACCCGAGGCTCAGGGGTAAGAGCTATAGGATATTTAGGGCTGGAGTTTTCTACGTCTACCACAGGTTCCTGGTTGGTGATTTGCTTTTTCTCCGTTAAATGCTCCAGTGTTTCTATTGACTGCATTTTCCCCTCGTCTAATGAATATTCATATATTTCAGGTGAGGTGTTGGTGTCTTGGGATGGATCCCTTGCTGTTTCTTCGGTTTTGTATTTGTTTTCTAACCAGTTGTGTCGTGGAAATTCTTGTATCAATCTTTCCATATCATTTGATGCCAGAAAAGGCTTATTTTTCATTGCGGCGCCGCACTTAACATTCCGCCGTCTTTTCGGTGGAAGAATTTTTGGAAGATCATCTTCGTCTAAAATATTGAAACCAATATATTGAAACAAATATTTTTTTTCATTTTACCTGATGAAGAATTATTCGTATTTCAATCAAATGTTTACGTAATATGCTTTTAGTATTTTTAATGTAAATGTTGAAATAACAATGAGGAAGAGAAACTGTAACTTTATACGATCTGATAGACCCCTTAACGGTAACTGCGGTACTGCTCTTTTATTATCGTTTTACTAACAGCGTGCCAGTTTGCTTGTCGGGCCGTGCTAAAATTTTGTACGCTGATTATCATATTATTCATCGGTTGGTTGTTCGATTTCATTGACGTTAATACTAATTTGCATATTAAACACAGCAATGACATTACATGGTTTTATTTTTGGTAGTGAATAACAACACGTGGACAGTCCTAAGCTTGTTATTTGTTAAATGTATTAAATATATATGCTTAGAAATAAGTGATTTAAAGTATTATGTCTACATCATTTTACTCGGACCTCCTCGACGGGGTGTTCTGTATATGGTACTAACAGTTACATAACGTTTCATCCATTTTTCATATCGGTAACAAAACGCTAGAAAGGGGAAGATTGACAATGTATTCAAATGAAATAAACGTCATCCACCGTTTTTACTTGTTTAAAGAACGTCGCATCAATCGAATACTCCCCAGTAAATCTATTTATACTGGGGGCGTAAGCGCTCTAGCATGAAATAACCAGTCTTGTAGTAAACCAAATATTACGGAAACTATCGGATACGTAAAAAATAAATTCAACAAATAACAAGCTTTGGACTGTCCACGTGTTGATATTCACTACCATACGTCAGGTAATGTCATTGGTCAGTGCGCATCTAGGTTTAATGTTTGATATGCAAATTGTTTCATTTACGATGTTTATATATCGACTTAGTTAAACTTCAGCAAAGTATATCAATTTGCCCTGCAAGAGAGCAGTACCACAGTTATCGGAAAGGGTCTTTTTGTACAACTAAATGATAAACTCATCAAAAATCCGCATGTACCAATTTTCATTGGATTTACATATCATTTGACGAAGAACTAAAAACTTTCAGATTACGTCAGAATGGTTAAATTTTTCCGAAAGGTGACACATAATATTGGTAGAACCCGACACTTGACTTACCGTTGTTTTAGTAAAACAATTTTTTTATACGTCAACAACTTATATAACATTCTACATATCAAAGGTCTATGGACGCAATCGTTCATTTAGGTATAATAAAAGTAAAAAAAATGTAAAGGTTAGATATCTGTAAATTATCAGGATACTTTATTATAAATTAGTTGAACTGATTAAATTGAATTTTTTCCATTAAACAAGGTAAGATTAAAAATATAGTTTGAACTGCCATTCTACAACGTTTTCAAAATGTTTGGTTTAACATCAGATTGGAGACGGGATGAGACTTAGGAGCCATTGTTGATTGCATTAAGAAACCAAGATACATAAATATAACTATACATAATTTAGTTCAAAGGATTGTGTTCAAGGAATAATGAAAAACAACTTTTTCACATGAACCCAAAGATAACATTTTTATAGAACTTCCTTTCTCATCGTATAGCTAACTATTCACTAAGTTTGCTGTCAGATGCAACTAACTAATGAATATATTATTCATTGACTGCAAACAGCAAAGCAACAAGTTTTCTGAAAAAGCATTTGATAAGAAATATTAAAAGTACTACGACCCACCGTAACGTAAAAAAAATCTGACAATCCTTTCTTGATGATAAAAAAATCGGCATTGAATAAGGTAAAGATATATATTTTAATTCCATAGTAATGCATTGAAATGTAGAACTGATTCAACAACAAAATAAAAAATCTAGTTTTCATGATTGACTGTCAATCAGTAAACCACGTGACTGAAGGCACCGACCGGAAGAGAACATTTTTAAGAGCTTAATGAAAAAGAGTATAGTAACATACCTCAATGAAAAAAAACCCCTTTAAACCTTTTCGGAAAAACAACACTACAGCAATGACCATATCAAAACGACCTTGCAGTATTTCTTTAAGTTTGTTACTGTTGAAGGGACATCAGTTAGAGATAGTATCTAACTAGGTTATCGTCAATTTCAATATTGCGATTCAACAGAGGTGACAAGATAATAATGTTAAGGACACGTGTTGGGAGAAACAGATATTCTTATCGAAAGCAACGATAAACTGTTGTACCAAGGTGCAAGGTCTGCTCCTAATCAGTTGCAACTTTAAGACATCGCCATATCTATTTCAGAATCTATATCTGCGATAACAAATACAACGGGAACAAATAAATCAATAAATGGTTATTCAGCTTGTGCATTAAATCAGGTATAATTTCATATTTGATACGGGTTTGACTAGCAAGAGGGGATAGCTAGATAAAGAAGATAGATAGTTGTTTGGCAGGTCAAATTAGATATATTGTAAAAATAGGCATAAACTGTATATGAAATACAGTTTAAGCTTTAAAATACAGAGAGCGTTCATCTGTAACATCGTTTTGTCCATAATTTATGGATCATCAATAAAAGTTTGAAAAAACACAAAAATATCAATAATTCATAAAACGAGAAAAAAAATCGGTATCTTTTAAAACCCCACCTAATTTAAATTTGAATCTCTTTCTTAACATTACAATACCCCTTTTTTCCTTTGTGTGTCTTTTTTCAATGAAAATCAATGGTTTGAAAAATTCATCAATTTCTGGTTCACCGATCGTAGAACGATGGTTGAAAAGCAAATTAAATATAGACGTGTGCAATGACTTTGTAAAATAGTCAAACGTTATATAGACCCCTGGATACTTAAACATGGATACATCAGCAACATAAAGCCAGTTGACAATATAATTATCCATGGGGCAGATGTTATAACTTGATCCCATACGCATACAGCAATCATAGAGGAATTCATAGAACAATTATCAGACAGGGGGGACACATGTTGCTGCTTCAAGCTGCTCTCATACAAGCAGCTTTTGTTTTTCTCTCGGAAAATATATGTACGTAGTTCAAAGTTTGTCTTTTGTTTGAGATAAACAGTAAGCTCGTGAAATATATGAATAAATGTATATTTAATTTAGATCTTCAATAAAGAGTAATATCTACCCGTAGAATACGTAGGGAAAGTTCAACACGTTTTTTGCAAGAAACTGGGTAAATTACAAGTATGTGAAATTCACATCTTATGACAAGGCACTTTTTACAACTGAACCATTAATATTTAGATGCAATACATATAAACAGACCACAGTAAGTTACCTTAAAAACATCAAAAAGCAACTTACAATTATTCGTCTTCGTTACAAACGGCAGCATTCACCAACAAGCTAAACCTGTGTATCACATGTTTACCGCAAGTATACATTTCAGTAGTTCATTGATTTTAATTTAAACGTCACGTGTGTAGGCAATTACAGTTAATATGTATTATCTCTATTAAATCTTGATGCAAAATGACAAATATACAGCAAAGGTGCACAACACCACGGGTCGTTGCACTTGGATGATTTGATGACTAACTCATACATTAACAAGGTACCTTGTAAACGCAGTAAAATAAACACGACAAATTCCTTACTTTTCTTGCGTACATATCTCCCCTCTCTGTTACCCTTTCTAATTCGATTTCTCATTCCGATCATGAAGTCCACTACACAGCATTTGAAAGTTAAGTCAATTACTATCAGATGGTACAGATTACAGACGACTAGTAAATTACAACAATCCTTTGGGTTAAACTGTCAACACAAGTAGAAAAAATGTCCTGTATCACTGTCCAACAGCGACCCGATAGAGCGAGTCGGGATGCTGATTATCTGAAGCACACAATAGATGAGTGAGATCGACGTGTCAGTATACGATGTCAACGCTCCTCTACTATAAGTGTTTATGTGGCCATCATTCAAGCGTGTATTTAAAAGGAATAGAAGAGTGTCGCTGATGAGTGATAAGTGCAATAAAAATCGTAAATACCATGACTCTAAATAAGGCCTCAACATAAAATCAATATATGTTTATACGTGGAGCTTTAAAAAAATTACTTCCCAGAATAGCTATGCTTGGTTAACTGTAAAAAGTAGCAGCGTGATATCGCATGTTTCCCGGTGCTGTTTTATCAAAGGCAAATTTTAACTTATTTTTAATGCATGTAACACACAGACTTGCATTTATAGATATCCGGAGAGAACAAGGAAAACTATTTTTTTACAAAGTACGGTGTATGTGTGCACTAATAGATAGAAACAAAAAATAAAGTTGCTAAAATGAGTTTGATTGATTAATGCTTTACGTCACACCGAGAATAGTTCTGTTTGAAAACACTAATCTTTAAGAAAACATATTTTTTTACAGGGGTAAAGATAAAACTTCTGCCATAATAAAATATAGATCAATATATCTGAATATAATAGGTTTTCAAAAAATGATTTGTTCATGAATATCTAGCAAAATCATATTCACTTGCTTTTTCTGTCTCAAAAGTGATCCTTCAATCAGCAACTTTTGATCGGATCTTGAAGGCTTTGTTTGAAAAATAAATTTACAAGTAATAAAACCATACTTAATTCAGTAAATGCTATAAAATTCTTATAATTGGTCTCAGATCGATTTGTGATTATAGTCATGATTTTGATTTATCTGCACATACTCGATCGCGAGAATTTGAGGCTGATTCCTTTTGGTAAATCTGACTCTGATTTACAAAATACTTACTATAATTAATCAAGTTAACATACAAACAGGTCATTTCTATCATTACGCTCCAACATATTGCACAAAATGAAAAACAAAACCTTTCAAAAACCGGATGTCAATAGTTTTGAAAGGAACTTCCACACAAGCAAAGGAAGTCAGCTTTAAGAAATAAAGACAAAATTCAATCCCAAGAAACTGTAGATGAATAAAAAGTATTTCGACCAAGGACCTATTTATGTCAAATTGCTTTTTATGATAATAAAAAAGTAAATGAGTGAAAGCAAATACCTTACACGACAAGGAAGATAACATTATCACCTATATTTTATTTTGACTGAAGTAATTTAGAGTTTTGATATCTATCAATGTAACAGGAAATGAACTGTGTGGTGATACTGTTCGGTGTAAATTACAGGCAAAAGGAAGAAATACAGAAAATTGGCAAAGAACTTAATAGGAAAATATGTGGTTTGAGATGTATAATAGTATAAATGATAATAGTATTAGCAGGAACACATTTTAACGTAATCATATATTATAAACGACGCCCAACTGACGTCATACACCACATACAGAAGTCTTTAGATGTTTTTGAATAAGATAGATAACTTACTATTGTTTACAATATCACTAAACTTCCACAGGACCAATCTATTGAATACTAAAGGACACAAATGAACAGGATAAGGCATAGAACATATAAACAGCTCTAGAGATATAATTTCATTACCCAATGGCATAACACAATCTGCAAAACATCCGGGCCCTTTGTCTGTGGTTCCTGATTGCTCTCCAAGTGCATGTGCTACATTATTCAACATGTTGCAAAAACGTTTTGAGTAAACACTTATGATAAGTTGCACATAAGTATCATATACAAAGCAAAATGATTCCTATGCAAGAGCAAGCTTACATTCATTTGATAAAGTTGTTATGAGTTATAACAAAATCGTGATTTATACTGAAAATTCTTATTGTGAACAAGAAAGACTTTATAGATATATTTGAAACAGATGAAGTAGAAAAGTTTTGCCGCACCGAGGCTAAAGGCATTAAACCCCAACAATCAACACAAGTGTCACGTGTATCAATACTCAATTAGACAACGTTCATAACATTACAATTTACCCATTAAGTTGATACCGGTTACAAATCATCATCATTCAAGAGGTTCTACATCCGTTTTGAAAATAAAATACTTATATCTTAATCACAGCAGGTCTCCAACCCTACATTTTGACATAAGAGTAACATTTTTTTTCACAAAAAACCCCCCAAAACTCACCAACACAAATTCATTGACAGGGCGTTTCCTTATAAATCCTATCACATTTTAAAAAACCGGCTCGACCTTGATAGGAAATCAAATGTTCCTCGTAGGAAATGACAGAAATCGTTGTAAAGCTGAGCTCTAAGTGTTCATGAAATATCTAAGTTTGATGACTCAAAGGAGGATGTCCGTAGCCCTTCACTCTATGGTGACATGGAGTGGTGTATTACAGACACATTGTACATGTAAGTGACAATGATTAAACTTCCTGGCGATAGTTAAAACAGTACCATACCGACTTTTCCGGAAACGAGACGAGAGAGTCTGGTTCTATATATATAACTCTATACAAAATTAAAGTAATGATTGCCTTGCCCGGAAAAAATATATTAAAAAAACATGTATTCTGCTTCCTTCTAATACAATTCATGGAACTAATACGCCTTTTCTTTAAAATAAAAAAAAACCCCGGAACTTTGATAACTTGAGCTTATTTGTAGAATCAAATAGGAACGTTTTACAATAGTATAGACATAAGGGTATACATAAATATATTAATCATTTTGATTATAAGTGTTCTGTGAAAAAAAAAATCTCTTACAATTTCTTCCAATATGAAGTTTTAAACTTTAGTTAGATTTTTGACTGATAAAAGAGAATAGTTTGCATATTGTTATGACGACACTATTCAAAATCATTTCATTACATGCCTCTGAAAAACCGTTTATATCAAATATCTATTTCTTTAACCAGGCATAACTTTCAATTCAAGAAAGTCGATGTTTTGGAAGTTTGAAATATTCTCCGCAGTTTTCGTAGGTTTTGACATGTCCAATATGAAAATTTATAGCAATTTCAAAAGCCATTTAAATGAAAATAAAAATTGCTCTGTGTTTCTATGAGTTTTTGTTTCCAAATTGTCCTTCTTTAAGAGTAAGACCACAAAATTCAAAGAACTAACAAAAGCTTTAGCTTTACTATTTTGTGATTATAACAATTCATGACGTTTTGTGTTATTTTCATCGATTGCGTTGTTCATTTTAGTGATTTATATTACAAAGCCAAAATCAAAATGACAAAAATTTTGGTTTGTCCACTTAGAAAGAAAACAAGTTAAAATCACTAACAGTTTGAGCTAAATTAGTGCAATACTCAAATCCAACAAAATTGCAAACCCTGACACCTGTAACAAATGACTATATTAGCAAATACGTTATAGTATGAGTTATTTTGATGCAATACTAAAATGATATGGCTACAGAAATATCTAGGAACCAGCAGTCAATCCCGCCTGTAATCATCGACTTTTACGCCAAAGCATTGGATTTTTCTTGGTTTCATTGTTGATTCACTTCCATTTTCTATTTGAGTTCTTTGTTTGTCTGTTATGATTGCCAAAAAAATCGCCAAACTCAACCAAAACAGCATATGTTTTTTACATGCTTGTAAGGTCCTCTGGAAAGTTCTTAAAAGTGGAGTTGTTGAAATGCAATGCACGTTCAAATTGCCACTAACAGGTTCGCTTGCTTGTTGCTTGTTAGTTAACTTTTGCGAGAATGATCTTGAATTTCCTCTTCAGATGGAATTTATACAAATAATAATGGTATATTCTTTCTTTCCATTACTTTGCTATCCTATATATTATACTTACTTTGAAATTTTGGAATAGTTTATTAATATTGGTATCAACATTTTAAAATTTGTTAAATCAGAACTGTATTGGCTATGTATTACGCAATAAATAAAAATAAGAACAAATAACAATTTAAATAAGAACCCGATATTTTGTGCATTCAAACATACACACACACAGTTTAGCGCCTTAACGCACACCAGCAAAGTTCTTAATCCGAGATCGTATTTTTGTTAGAAAATGTGTAGACGTACAAGTTTGTAGGTATGAATCTCAAGTCCGCCATTCTTGAGTTTTCTCAATTTTTTTCCTACATATATGTTATATTTTCAATTACTATACAACTCAGCAGGGAATAATGTTAGATATGTAAAGTTATTATTCAAAATTGATTCGGTAAATGCATGAAGTTATAAAAATCGATATGAATAAAAACCTTTAGTGTGCTGACTGAAAATCGGTAGTTAGTCTGACTGATGTATATACATACAGTATGAGTCACCTAATTTTTTCATTTATACCACAGACAAAGAGCTTGAATTAATAATGTTTTGTTTGCATTGTTGTTTTTCTTTTCAATAATCAAAATATTTTATCTGATGTTGTTTATCAATGAGTGGAAAAAAATTGACTGTCTGATGAAACTTACACAATGCTCACCAAAGTTTGTTATTTTGTTTGTATGAAATTGAAAACGCTCTATATTAAGGTTTCATCTCAATATGTTTTACTCTCAGTCTAAACTTTTGTTCATGCCCCTATCGCATTGCAAATTAAAATATATACGCACCTACCTTGTTGACATTCATCATAGGTAGCAGTATAGGTGGGATTTACCCACAAATACCATACCAATGATATTACTCACCCGTATTTTCAGTGGCTCCTACGATCGTGGTTGTAGACAAAAATATATCCGAATTTCTTTTTCCTCTATTTACACCTTGCCTAATCGTGTTCTTCTTTCTCCTTTTTTTGCTTCTTACTTTTATCGTTGTTGAATCTTTTTTTATCAAACAATTTCTGTCGAGGGCCTTTGTTGCATCCCCAACGTCATCACATTCGTCAAAATTGAAAACGTCATGTAGTTTCATTACATGATGTGGGGCTTTATTCAGTGGCCTACCTTCTGTTACAGGTTTGAGATTTTTTCTTGGGGATATAGTCAGAGTCAAATCTTTGCTTATGACATCAGTTTTGCTTTTTGTCTGTTTTTTACGTTGTTGTCGCTGTGGTTTTAGCTTTATTCTAAGTACATTTCTAGCTTTTTTACCCTTTGATTTTTTCAATACGGAAGTTTGCTCTGTTGAAGTCTCTGAATTTTGCTTGAGGAATTTACGTAAAGATAACGTTTTGTGAAATGTCTTTTTTAATTTGGCAACTCCTTCAGAATTTTTTATTTTTAGCGCTGAATCCGAGGGGCAGTTACTTGAAAAACAACTGTTTATAGTGCCCCCCTTTGCCAATTTATCTGACTGCATATTGTCGCGATCGTAGTCATCCTCGTCGTAAACATAGGTAGCATCACTGTCATAGCCATTTACACAAGCTGCTTCGCTTGGTTCTTTTGCAACAAGACAAGAACCATCACCAAAGCTTTTGTTGGTACGGATGGATTGAATGATTGGTAACCCCTGACATCGTTTGCTTTTCTCAAGCAGGTCAATCGATGGTTCGGCACACATAGTCAAACCTTCTGGACAGCCTGCTGTGTTCTTGTTGTCCATTTCATTTTGATTATGAGATGTCTTTTGTTCACAGACCCTACTTGACATATCTAGTTCTGAAACTTTTTCAGCTGTATTACTTTCAGAAGGGAGAGCACATGATGAATTTTCAAGCAAAGAATATGATGAATTTTGAATAGTAGTGAATTGGGTAGTTTGATGACTAATGGAAGAAGTTTTGCATGAGTGATTAGAATGGCAGTTTGAATCGATGATTAATGAATTTGTATTTGGCACTTGGTTTTCAAAAGTAGTTATAGCTAGTGGTGGAGACATGTCATCAACTTCTGAGTCACTGTTAGAATGACAATCGTCACTTGCTGTCTTCGAAGCTGAGCTTCTACTCTTCTTTGGTAGTGAACGCATCAAATCTACATTGTCTAAGCCGCCATTTCCTAACTTCATTGTATCATCTGTGGGGTCTTTAGCTACAAATACATCCAAATGCTGACAGCGGCTTCCTTCACTACAATTTATGACACTGTCAAAATCATTTTTTTCAGTCAATTCTTCGTCAGTTTCTGAAATCGAACTCGAGGGCGTGTCTTGAATAGCCATTTCTCTGTTTAGCTCTGTTACGTCTGGCTTTGTTTCCAAATAAACAATGGGGCTATTTGTTGAACAGTTCATTTCAGGAATTAACGTAGGTGGTTGAAGACCATCTTCACAATAAGAAAATAAAGCTGTGTGATTTTCTACTTCAAGGTTTGGAAGACTTGGGGCCTCTTCTTTATCGTCTGCTTCGTTCTCTTTTGCGATGTGTGTAGGTGATTTTGTTATCGATTTCTCATAGGAAACCGCCTTTAGTTTTGACTTTATCTTATTAAGGTGTTCTGGTGTTATTATTACAGTCTTTTTAGGAAAATCATCGCTGTTACAAACTTTAAAACTTGTTGGCGTGTTCTCCTTGTTCATTTTATCTAATGATTCAGTCTTTATGTACCCATCTTTGCTTAAAGTTTTCAAGTCTTCTTGATCAATTGGTTGAATGGAGATATTTGGTTTTTTCTTGAAAAAATGCGAAATACTGCTAGCTAACAATTTATCCTCAATTCTTTCTTCGTTTGAAGCAATACCAACACGCTTTAAATCTATTGTGAAATGTTCAAAATCGTCGCTTCTGTCATATAACTCGCTATCGCCGTCAATTTCAATTTTATCATCTTCTGAAGATTCGAATATTGGGGATTTTCTGCTTTCTTTCAATGGTTTCTTAGATTTGAAAATACGTTCCCTTTTTCTGTTTTGTTCAGTTCTTCGTCTTCTAGCCTTAATGAGGGAAAATTTGTCAATATATGGATCTAGAATATCACATTTTGTTCTTATTTCTAATTTTTCCTGCCGGAACTGTTTGAATCCTTGTTGGCTATCCCGCTTTTTTGTCTCCATTGTACGCTGACCATTCCGACACGATCTCACTTTAATCTTGATTGAAGTCCGCGAAGCTTGGAGGGATGATGATGATATGTTGGTAGATTCTACCCAATAAGTGCGATTTTCAACTCTGCTTCGTTCGTTTATTTCATGATAGAGGGATTGGGGGCGATAAAAAGGTGAAGTTAAAATATCAGTCTTTTTCTCTAGGTATGAACTTGTCTCGTGCTCATCTTCGTCTTCTTCGTAAAGCAAAGGGTCAAAAGAGTCCTGCAATTCAGAAAAAGAGACATAAAAGATTACCGCTGCAATTCAAATCTCTCTCTCTCTCTCTCTCTCTCTCTCTCTCTCTCTCTCTGAGAGTTTGGTTTTATTGGTAAGCGAGCATAACACTATGATTCAATAGAAATAAAACTTCATAGCACTTTATCGTATTTTTAAACGATTTATTTCTGAAAACATAGATACAGAAAATTCTACTTAGCAAAAATCAAAATAGAAATTTACTGGAAGAAAAATAAATTTAGGAAAAGGGGATAAATTCCGGAAAACAAGGAATTCCTTTTAAACAATTAAAACGATTATCAACAGGAAATGTTGTTCAGTATATGGACTATATAGCATGTACTTAGAAGTGCACGATGGTTAAAGTATTGTATGACATACACGCTGAAGTTTTCACACCACAAGTTTGCATATTATCTCCTATATGATTGAATTAAATTATGGCTGATTGGTACTAATTTATTACAGCAACTTTAACAAACCGGTTTTTCATCTCATAACCAAATAAGTTTTCCTTGATTTAAATGAGAAATAAAATAAAATTACTTACAGGTTTATTGGAAAACATTCGAACCGATTTTATGTATGGTTGGAATCGTCACTTTAATTAAATATTTAATATTCCAAACGAAAGTATAGATTTTCCACTCAATACGGCATTTTCCCAACGAAAAGAAAAAGCATCTTTAAACAAACAAACTTGGTTAGCTTTGTTAGATTTCACCTTTACCTGTACCCTAATGAAAACGATTTAACCCTTGAGAACGATGAACCGGCGACAGCTAAACATGTTTGGTACCTAGATTGATTACTCTGCGATTCCTGAATATTTAAGAACCCAATGGAACTTGGACACGTCGCTGTACGAGACAATGCCATCCCGATATTGATCAGTAGCCGTGTTATGGTAGTGGTTAATTTACCTTTTCCATGAAAGACTCCATCGCAAATAGTTAGAGAGCTAGCAGTCAGTACGAATGTTCGGTGTCACGCATGAATAACTGCCACAGTTTTAGTATGACTAAAACGTAAACAAGGGAACGCAAAGCGGTCTGACATAAGACGGAGCACGGAAGGATGTTGTCACGTGACTCGTCTACAATCAATAAAGCTTTAAGATAAGTGAGGCGGCGTTCTATCGGCTGTGTATAGTGTATAAATAAAACAATGCCTCTTTTTTAAATCTTGCGAAAATATGGTGCGTTTCCTCCAGATTTTTCTAGTGGATGATTGTTGTGTAACATACCGCCTCGAAACTTGAAACAAGCCGAGGTCCCTGCAACAACATGTAACCGTCCGATAGGTTATCTAGAACGGTGAAATATAAACAACGACCAAAGGGCCAAATTTACGGCTAATGGTTATTTCATATTATTACCTTAATAAAAGATATAACCTGACTATCCTAATTAGAGAAATACAAAAATCATATAAATTCATTATCCAGAGCTTTTAAATCGATTTGCGATATAACATGTTAAATCGTTAATGTTTTCTGTTTCAATACAGCTGTTAATAGTAATCTGTAAATGTACTTTTTTGCATTCAAAATGTCTGTGATGTATGTTTTTATTTGCTTTACTTGTATCTGAAAATCGGGCAAAGGTTTAACAACCGGCATTGCCATGATATCATATAACCAAATGCCAAGCTCGTGTCAGCCAAACAAATACAGTAGGAATTTCACTAATTTGTTACAATGTCCCACAATGGAAGATTGTGTAACAAAAACCGTTTAATCTATCATACAAACGTATAATAAATGGATTAAGTATATATAATTTTTTTGCGTTGATTATGTGTTTAATACGCACTTGTTCATGAGATAAACTGTCAGTCCTACCTCTTGATTAGTTTGTCACTTGGCTCACACACTGGTGCAATCGTACGACGCTCTGATTGGTGAGTGTTAACCTACACATAATGCGCAGTTCTCTTGATCCCGTGGTCATAGTACGGATTATTATCATATAGCTGGTAGGGACTGTTACAAAGATCAAACGGGTGAACCTTACGTGTACTTAGAATACATCATTAATCGGTCAAAGGTTTCAATCTTCACTATCTTGTACACCAACCTTCTTATACCACTATTCGTATGTTTTTTATTCAACACAGAGAACGAATCGGTCAATGTTCACAACTTTGCTCAAGTTAACGTTGGGACTTAACAATCCTCACCTTGTCATGTGATACAAAAGATAAACAGTTTCAATATCTTTGGCTTAATCAAAACTATCTTATCTTAGATAAACTATCTTATCATATCTTTTTTACTTTTAATCTTTATTTATCTATTAATGACGATGAGACGATGTACCTGTAATACGGATATCGTTTTACAATCCTCTCAGACCACAGAATTATTTTAAACTCCTAAAGCTCTTAAATTTTGACTTCCAAAAAAATATTATTTTGGAATATTTGTGCTTAAATCCAACTAGAGAAGATTTCAAAGATGAAAAAAATGGACTTTTCGATTTATGACCAAGTTCTCGGCTAAATTTATACAAGAGTGTCAGATTGTATTTCAAAATGATTAAAACTTTTATAAGCAGATCTGGTTTCCATTTGCGAAAAAGGAGACACTGAAAATGCAAGTTTAATCTAGATTAACTAATAATAAGTTTTCTAGCAGATCACAGTACCGTATTCAATATAAAGGCATGTAAAAGTAATTAAAACTGTTTTCAGAATTGCTCATACTTTGACTCGACTCTTTTGAAAAAGGGTAAATACAATATGAAAGCTCCAAAAATGTTAGGGGCAACTATGAAATAAGAGATTGAAGAACGCCGATCTATAGAAGCAGAAAAAAAGTTGGTTTAAATTTCAACAAAGCCACCTGAATTATGACGTACGCTACACAATATAATCATGTCGCGCTTGACAGCATAAACACAAGTAACTTCGGCAATGTCGGCATCATTGAGGGCTGTTTTAATGTATTATTTCATCTAAACGTCTAGATAAAAAAACCCTGATATTTAAAGAGAACATTGCTGGTTGAATACTAATGCAATGCACGGGTGTCTATGTGTATATCAACTGTCTGTAATGTTAACCATAAAGGAAAACCAAACCGGTTGCTTTGTGTGGTGAATGTATGGGTATTCCCACTTGCGGTTTCGTTACCTTTGTTTTGATGACCTAAACAGAGAACCAAACAAAAACATGAAGACTGACACAAAATGTCGTTCCTTAAATTTTCTGTTTGGTTGCAGGATTCACAATAGCAATAACGGATTCAAGATTTTCAATTGTACTTTCTATTTTGAAGTCATTACGAGTTTGCATTGTCGAAGATAAACCCCTTATACTGTAGCTTGAGAAAAATCATTTTGAAAGAAAGAAATGGAGAGTAGGATTTATTTTCTCATGATATAATTCAAGTTTTAAAAGTTATCTACTTTACAAATTAAGATTACCAGTCGTAACTTTAATACCCTTCTTTATAAACTTACTATTGTATTTGTAGGAAATTCATCTAAAAACTTAAAAAGTGGAATTAAAAGCGATTACCTTAGAAATATCCTACTCACGACGTCATGAAATGCTAGTACAGGCGCTACGCAATGATATATTTCAAAAACTGAATTCTGAATTTTTGTTATAGTTTTAATTAATAATTCATACTGCAAGAAACGAGGTTACAATTAATTCCGACAAAAACAACTAAATACAGGCCCAAGAGGGATTTAAAAGATATTTCTGTCTGTGCTTGTTTGCAGGAAAATTGATTAAACGCCATTAATTTTGTGAAAACGTAAAATGTCCATACATGTGTATATTTGGGTAAAAAAACAAAATATTAACTCTATGGAATAAAATTACATGTCTTTCAAATTTCAAATATTTTTCATTAACTATATAAAAAAAAACAAAGTTCATTGAGAATATTCGATTTTTTTCACATTTGATTTATTTATGTTTTGTATTTATTGCTGAGAGAGAGAGAGAGAGAGAGAGAGAGAGAGAGAGAGAGCAAAACAAAATGCTACGAGCTGCGATACTAGCTCTTAGCTGCAGAACTGTAGCTCCACGGGAAATTCGGGTTAGTAGACCGTTGAGCGACAGTTCTGTCCATATAAAATCTGTATGTGTAATGCGCACAGAAGCTGCACACGGTTTTTGACTTGTTAAACTACCTTGGGAATATATTATGTGAACATTTTCATACCAAAACATTCCTGAAAGATTTTTTATTACTACTGATTCTCCACATAACTTGCATCAAACGTTTTCCTAAACCCCCTAATCGACCTCGAAAAGTGAAGTATGTTTATTTCATGTCCGGTTTAGGGGTGGCTATCTTCACCTGTAAACAAACCACACCGTTTCACTTCACAGTGGTGAGGGTATTTAAAATATGCATGTATTTAGAGGCAAGTAAACTAACGGGATCCTTGGAATGTTTGGGTATTAAAATTTTCAAAGAATATATTCATAAATTAGTTTAATAAGTCCGAAACCGTGCGCACCTTTTTGTGTGCAATAAACATACAGTTTTTCTTATGGATGAAAATATAGCACGGTCCGTCAACCCGAATTTCCCGTGGAGCTACAGTTCTGCAGCTCACTAGATCTGAGCCAATTATAGGCTATGGCCAGTTATGAGCTTTTTCGAGGGTTTGGTAATTAAATACACAATTACCCACTAACATAGTTATTCTGCTACGAAAAAATCCCAAATCATTAAATATCTAACATAACAAAAAACAAAACAAAACAAACTACCAGTCTTTCGGCGGTGAGGATAATGACGTAACAAATTAAATAATTGTAGTTAATCTCCATAAAAAAAGTACTAGTACTGTTTTCTTTTAGCAAGTGTGCCAATTGGGCCATACTTTTGGCGTCCTAGCAAGACTATTCATCTACATCCTTTTTCAAGTTTGTAATCACTGATTTATACCTTACAGTAATAGGGGGTCCCTTTTCTTTATACATTTTCTGCCAGTCTTAGTTGGAAAAGTGTTTTCTGTAGTAATTTGGTCAACGACCGACTGAACTTTGGTTATGACTAATGAACAAATTTACACTAATATGGAAAACAGGTGACATAGTGACATGTAATACCGATCACCAAAGTTACACTCTGTGTGTTTCTAGAGGCGGTATAGGCAAGCCATTGGTCAGGGTTCGGAGATTAAGGGTGTCTTTCTGGTGATCATTATACTGCCCTCGATTTCTGTTTCGTAACTCTTACAGTGTATTTATTTGGTCACCGATCTTCCATGGCATATACGACCTAAATTCTAGGAAGACTTGAATTTGGAAAATAATGTAAAATAATAAACGTGGATTAAAATTTTACTTTTCAAACTAGTTGGGACAGTGTATTTTGTGTCCATTCATCAATCCGATAGAACATTAACATGGACTTTATTAGTTAATTAAACTACAGAAATAATGAGAATACACAGTTTCTGAACGCTGAAAATTAAATAAAACAAAAATGCAATAAAAAGTGAATACGTGTAGTTGTCTTTCTTTTGGATTTTTAAAAATTGTATCAGTTAAAATCTTCGTTCAGTAAGAAATCGATGTTTCTTATTAAGTCTCTCAAACGGAGTTTGGAGACTTATTTTAAATTGATTTACGTTTATACCAGTCACAAATGTACTTACATGTTAGAGCGACCAAACCTCGATAAAACCCTAAGTAATAGCGTTGGTCCTCAGCAGTGCCTCGCCTCGCTAGATAAGCGACTAACTAAATATAGAACTTCTGTGCATAACTAAAACATGGAAACCAGATCTTTGTCATAGCCTTTAAAAAATCTACCCCTGGCACAGATTCAACAAGATCTCATCTTGCGAGCTTACGAACGACGTAAAATCCGGCATTTGTCCACCGATTAATTAAATCGCTAAGTTTTTTTTAAAGTTATAACTTTAGAACTGACTATACGTGGTAAATAGATATATTGTTAACATAAAATAACTGTGTTTATCGCTAACACACCTTAACGCCGCATTTAAAAGAACAAATATCGGTCACAAAACTAGAGTAAATACTCAGGTAAATATTTGTTTTTGTAAAACTGACACGTGATCGAAGTTCTATTCTACTTTCGATTTTAAAGTTAAGTGTGAAAAAATGGCGACAAAGAAGGAGTAAACAGAATACGGCAAGTAAGCTTTTGTTTCAAACAGAATGACTCATATCCGTTTCAATTTTGATTCCAACTAGGTTGGGTTAATAATTTAACAAGTCTAGAATGTATTAATGATTTGTATAAAGCTCTTTCTATTTATATTCTCTGTAAGTGTTTAAACTTCCTCATTTTATATACATTTTTCTAATTTTTGTGTAGTTTTGATCAAGAGTATACACCAGTGAACTTAAGATTGTTGTGTCAAAGTTTATACAGTTATTGATGAAAAAACAAATGATCATCAATATATCGTTTTGTGCATATATTGTTGGGTGACTATTTCGTAACGAATACACATGCATAAGAGCCCTATACCACTTGTTTGTTTTATTTGCTTGTTCCGGCATTTTTAGGTTTGGTTACAAATATGTGTATCTGAACAATGTTCATTCAATTACGTAATGCCACTTAAAAAGTGTATATTATCTTTATTTCTAAGCATGCTTCTTAAAAACAACGTATATTCAAACTTGTAAATAAATTATCGTCAGCCAATATAATGGTGACAGTGTTTTCGACACCCATGACCTTATGTAAATTACCGTGACAATTGATGTTCACAAAAAAACAGTCGCATAACTTTCAAAACAATGTCATCAAATGCGTTGACTTACCTCGATTATAGTAACATTTGAAATAGCAATAACTCTCGATACCAGTCGATGCTAGCTGCCAAGTTTTTATTTCCTAATGACCGAATTACTTCCTTTTCCATCAGCCCGTTTTTTAATCCGCATAAATGGCGCCCTGGCAGAGACCGGAAGTGTCGATACTTGTTGATAGTTACGGCAGTAGATGGCGATCCTTTTTGCGTTGCCGGACCGATTCTCGTCAAGGTGCCTAGATCTTCGGGTAAAGCATGAATCACGTGATTTCACGTGACAATTACTGTTCAGTATCACCGCAGACGTAAACCGACGCTGTTTATCAGTAATCGCTGATGACTTAATGTCACTGCAAAATTCTTTTTTTTTCAAACAAGGAAGCATGAACAAATACAATATGCATTGTGTTGAATGGTTTGCTGTTAAAATTCAGGTTTAAAATAGTTACATGTATGTCTGTTTTTAAGAGTTTGGAAATAGTTTTGCAGTTAATTGAAAAGCAGTGATTTTTTTGAAAATAACTAAAGGTGGGTCGCTGGTTTGCTTTCGTCCTTAAAATCTGTACGAAACTTAGACGATTCGAAGGCGGTTTTGTGCACATTAATTATAATTATTTCGACCAAGAAAATGTATAAATCGGGAACCGAATAGTCTTGCACATACTTACAAATCTGTAAACCAACCTTCCTAACCGTGGATTAATTATAAATAATATAAAAATATTATGCATTAGAATTGGGGGGGGGGTAATGTTTTTTAGTTATTATCCTATATTATTATCAATTGTAGTTATTTAAAGGCCCGTACACGTAAGCTTTACCCCCTCCCTCCAGTCATATCGATTTCATAACAATAATATGTTAAATCACTTATAAATTTCGGTAGTTTTGTGGGCTTAATTCATGTTATAAAGAGGGTCATCCTTTGAATCTTACACCTGGAATTTTTTTTTAGATCTAACAGTGTTGAATTTATTGTAAAGTTAATATTATTACTAAATTAGTGGGACAGGTTAAACAATATTGACGCTGTACTTATGACGTAAAAAAAAAACCCCAACATTTTTTGTTAAATAATCAGAAACATAAAATTAAATTGCAAAAAATCAAGCGAGAACGCATAAAAATATAATTTTTGACATCAATGATTTTTAAGGCTTTTCTTCTTTCCGCATACAAAAATTTGAAATGTTTAAAAGATATTTACATTTTCTCAAAATAACTATTTTTTCCTGTATATTTCATTAGAAAAGCGTCAAAACAGCATCACAAACAAAACTAAGTTTTAATTGGTTAAAATAGCTCGACAAAGTTGATAAAAATCAAACAATCCTACGAAACGATTTGACAAATTTTTAGGTTATTTTTTCTCATGAGAGTTTGTATTGGGTAAACCCGTGTCCAACTTTAACAGGAACACTGGCCAATATTTTCTTAAAGCTATCGCCGGTCTCGCTATCTAGAAGATAATTGGAACAGTTAAAATAATGTTTTCATAGAGTTGAAATAAACACCAGTTTATATTATTATACTTTTATGTTAAATACTGAAATCTGATTGGTTTAGACGCAGTTGATAATCCGTTCTATTACCCTCAGCGTTAGCATCACACTTAGCATAGGGTAACACAACGAATTGTTACATGCGCGTAAATTATGTGCGTACGGTTCGCCGTGAAATTCACGTCATTTCTATATAAAAGCAGTAAAAAAATCTCTAAAATTAAGACATTCAGTATAATAAAATAAATAGTGCCTGTTTGGGAGGATAACAGTTGTAATTGACACCCCTCGAAAACCATTGTCAACATCCGCTTCGCTTCGGTTGACAATGGTTTTCTCGGGGTGTCAATTTCAACTGTTACCCTCCCAAACAGGCACTATTTATATAATAATGAATCATGAAATTTGTTGTTGCTTCTGTTCACTTCGAGAATATTTCTCTCGTGTCTGTACATCTACTGTGTCGTAAAAATCGATTATTGATTTCTTTTGTCACTTACTTGTATGACACGTGACATAGATAAAGTGCCGTGTTGTGTAAAAAATAAATGGTAACTTGAATGGTAGCTTTATCAAACCTCTGTACACAGAGCAATGAATCAAACAATAAAAATCTTACTTGATATCAAATATTTAGCATAAATACCATCATTAGTTAGGTTAACACCATGTATACAAACTGCAAAAGTCTACATAGAATTTTCTTTACTGTATACATGTAACCAACTATTGTAGATAACAAAGACTGTATGGCTTCACACTATGGTTTACTTAAAATTGAAAGCTATATGAAGAGTAGGATGCTCAAGTATTTGCCAAGTAAACAGGACACAGAACGTTAGTAAGATACGAAACTTATCTATAGATCACTTAAAAATGAAGAGCTAACGCCGCCTGAAATACAATAATAAGACAGATCTCGTTACATTGCGCCAAGGGTTGATATCCGCTTACATCCGTTTTCTACAAGAGACACTTTACAAGAGTAGTTTTAAGGGATTTACCAGACATTTATCGGCGGAAAGAAAACAGCCCAAAATAAAACACAATCTATATTTTCATGCACTTTTTCTAGTTTCAGTAAATTTACTGTGTTTTATTTAGTAAAATCCATATTGAAATCGAGATCTATTTCTAAAAAAAAAAGCCACTCGATAGTTAGTTCAAATTTAGATGGTAAATCATAACTTTACGATTTTACATAATGTTACACTTGCCTAAATGTAAATGTATACATGTACATACCATTCAAAATTATATTGTTACAAGTGGAAATACTTGTGCAGGTTGATAGATGCTAACATACAATGTGATGAAAAATATGGTTTTTGTTGTCTTTATAAATAATAAGTTTATAAACTGTGTTCTTGGTTTTTTTTATTATATACAAAACAAAATTGTCAAAGGAAATTGGATAATAACACTATATTTCTCATATGTCTAATTCACATGGTTTAGGTTGAATTTGATTTTAGTTCAACTCGTCTCTGTTTCATTTTGTTGTTCATTCAGCTGTTAACCATTGCTTTTCGTTTAAGCTATGATAACATCTTATCTACGAAACGTTTCATCACGTGAATTATCGATTATTCCAAAAAGTAGTAGTATAGTTGGCAAAACGTCGTTTTTATAGCCAATATTGTCATTTACATCTATTTTTCGATTTATTGCAGAGTATTGATTTGTTTTAGTTAATTATTGTCCCAATATCAAATGGGTTTCGTTTGATTACAATCCGTTAGCCAGAACAAAGACTTGTAAATACCCAGAGTGAAATATCACTATCCAATTTCAACTAAATTAATAATTCAATTATTTGTGGAACCAACCATCAGTCAATCAATTTTTTTTTACACTGACAAGATACAAAGTTAATCATACAATTTTTACAGTGGGTTTTTCTTTTATTTGAATTGGTCTCAGCAAACAGTATTTCTTTAATTAAAGGGGAAGGAAAGTCAAAAACATAATTTATCTATTTTAATAAAGTGGTGTAAATTATCGCATGTGGTCATGCTGTTTTGAAAATAAAATACGTAATTAAGCTTTAATGAACGTTTGAAGTTGGAGAAATCGTATTTACTGGAGGCTGACATGATGTAGAACTCTTTTGTATTAAAAACCAAAAAATTTAATTATTTTAACGTCACACCATCTATTCCGGTTTGGTTTACATATACAAATGAATGTACACAGTGCTCTGAATATAATTAACGCTGGTTTATGCCTTTCTGTTACTCAAATAATCGACTTAACAAAAATGATAATGTTTGAGTTCACACGTCAATCTAAAGAATAAATACATGTATCATTGGATGCATAAATATATGCATTTTCATAAGTAAATGACCGCTGTTAATCTGCTATCATTCAAATTTGAAAACGACCTCGATTAAATATTTTATTCCAAGTCAAGTTCTTCGCTAACTGAATAAATGTTATAATTGTAATCGGGATGTTTAAAATTCATTCTTTTAAGTCGGAATTACCATGTCGAAATAACGACGGCAGACATTTTCTATGATACTTGGCATCTGTTGACAATTTCCACATTTACGCGGAGATTTCTCCGACACTAATCTCCGCATTTAGATTTCAACGAACATGCTCCATTTGACGTTAGTTTGTAGATTCTAGTTTGCAAAGGTAAAAGAACGTCTCAAATCAATATTGTTTCAAATTTTCCAGAACTTGTCATTTAGAGCGAATATCATGATTTACTATATGATGTTATGTTGATAAGACAAACCGGAATAGATGATGTGACGTCATAGATTAAAGTTCAATGGCAGCCCCCATGGCGGCGGGAAATTTAAATTAAGCGATCGATTTTCTTGATTTATTCATTGTTCCGGGGTTTTTAATGAAAATAATTACGATTTACAATTATAGTAGATGATAATTAATTGATTTATTGTACAACATATTTTAATTTTCCTTGCCCTTTAAGTTCTTGCAATGTTGATGAAAAATGAAATGAATGTTTCGAACACTGTAATGTCAAATATTGTTTTCCATATGTTACAACTTACAAACTGTATCTCTCCCGTTACAGTAATGCTTCTATTGTTGTAAAGAATAAAATACAACTTTGTTTAAGTACAAATATGACAATGATTATCAAAATTTTTGTGATTGTATGTTTTGTGTGTGTGTATGTTTTTTTTTTGTAAATAGTGTTCTGAATGTTGAATGAATAATCATTGTTTACAGATTAATTTGTCGTCTCAGGAAAAAAATGAACGCTTTTAGTGACTCATCCAATAGTTTGTTCGTTATTTACATTTATTAAATTAATTTTCAAGTGTTGTACTGTTCGGGCAAAACTAAATATAGTACCAGTGCATATCGTAATTAATTGCCTTGATATAATATTGGACTGAAATAATCAACATTAAACTAATTAACTAATTTGCAGGGTTTTAATGCGTTTATAAAGATATACCGTATATCCGGGTTTTTTCGCGTGTCACAAAATTTGTGAAAATTGGGAAAATGTGTAGCATTTTTAATTTTCGCGAGTCATTGTTTGCGATTTAAAAAGTTTCTAATAGAAAATAATACAGAGTATAATTTTTGCGTATTCAAAAATTTGCGATTTAAAAAACGAAAATTAGATCATCGCAAAAATCATCGCGGATATACGGTATTTGTTCAAGAGTATGCACAGTATACCTGTTTCTATGTATGTTTAATACAATATTCGAAAATAAATGAAAGAGTCTACTCCTTATTGTACTTGTTAAGTAATAATAACTGTTTTAAATGCTTAAATAAAAAAAATGAACTGCTTCCGAAAAACAAGATCAATTATGTTTTTTATTGCTTATATGAAATTAAACGTAAGTATAACGAATATATGATAAAACAAAGTTCCTTAAGACGGTATGTCTATTTATGATTTGGTTAAAAAATGCTTATTTCATTCTACCTTTATTACATTTTTTCTAGATCTATGCTCCATACAGACACTTTATCTTTTACATTTTTTGTTCATGACATATTCAACTATGTAAGAGATTATTTACATCATAGATTGTAACGATTTTAATAGCAGTTTTTTTTTATATAGAAATTTAGAATATTAATAATACAATGTATCATCAAAGAAATTGATAAAAAAAAAAATGACAAATACTATTAATGTGTAGACTAATATCTGTCTTTGCAAACAATTATATAAAAGAAAATCTATGAAAATTGATCGAAACACGTCAAAACAGTTATGATTTATTGTTATACCTTATTTAAGGTTTTAATAATGCAAAGAAATGCCCGTGGGGCACACACCGATGAATAGAGGAACATCTTTTTTACAAAACAATATTCAATGAATATTAAAAAGCAATTTTTTGATTCAGTAAAGCTTTATAGATTAAGCCTGTAATTACATATTATAGTAGCTGTATCTTACCTAGAAACAAAAACTATCGTCAGCTGGTGTTCGACCCATCCGCTACAGTTGCACAGGTGTCGTCTGAACAATGGAGCATGCAGGTACTACCGGTATCACCTTTTTATCACGCAGTTTTGTTTTTAGATTTCATCAGTAATGAAATATTAAATTGGTCGCAACATAGGACCTTGTTGAAAATCATGAAAATCAAATACAAAATGTACCATTGAATATATAATTGCACATAGTCTTTAAGTTTTAACTTTTTATTTAAAAGATTTTTTCTTTGTTTTGAAAAGGAAAGTTATTGACAATTTCAATTAAATTCTTTTGTTTTGTTTTCGTTGAAATAAAGATGTTTTATGCTGAATGCTTTGTTCTTTCTGTATGCATTTTTGCTTCACTGTAATGTTTAAAATGAAATATTGATCAGATACAAACAGGGAATTATGCTTTTTGTCATGACTTATTACGTACGTTATTTTAAACGTCAATATTAACCGTTATTAACCAATTATGATTATTATTAATCAAATACTCTGAAATAAATTACGCACTTTATTAATTCCTTCTCAGAAACCCTCAAATCAAATACTCTAAAATAAATTGCGCACTTGATTATTTCCTTCTCAGAAACCCTTCAGTTCCATTTTAATTTTATATATTCTCAAACATCTGTCGCCCTTTAGAATGTGAGATACCTCAATTGTGTTATGTTTGCATGAATTGCTCGCTGGCAATTGGATGTTTTGTCAAGAAATCTGAGATTATTGTTGCATGCAGATATTTTTCCTTTAATAGTTTTGTAGAGGCGTATCTATTTTTTATGTTGAAACCATTGCTTCTGACTGGTATAAATAAAATATCAAGTTTGTTTTCCTTCATGACCTTTAAAGTATGTCATTTGGTGGAAGACCTGAAAACTAATACTCACGTGATGCAGGTGTAAATATGATGCCAGTATCAGGTATCTCAGGTGAACTGACATACCATACAATACACACGGCTACACGAAGAATGAAACTCTTAATATTCGTCTTAGTTTCGTTAACATTTTTAATTTCAAAGATTTAAAAAAAACTAAGCATCTCATTTTAAGAAAATTGAGTTTACCACACCGTTTAATGTACTATTTTCATTAAAGTAAGGTTTTGCCTTCCATTCCACTGGTGCTTAATTATGGGTTATGACCATTTAAAAAATCAACGTTGTTTACATTTATGGATTTAATCAGATAGCTAAATATAACGATTTTAGAATTTTCAAAATTGGGTGTTTTTTGGTTTTTTTTTAAATTAAGTTTTATATTTGTGTAAAAAAAAATATATCACTTTGGGGATAAATACCAAACAAGAAGCTAATGGGTCACATCGCTTACCTGAGCAACAATAGACATTTTAAAATCAGGTTTGTAATGTCATATCCAAAATATTTGGACAATGAATTATTAAAAAAGATCCTATATTAAAAGATTTCCAAAATTTTCTACGGATGTTCATATGTTGAGCCCTATGTGTAACTAGATGATTTCATAGTTATATCACATATTGAGCATTGTCATTCTCAAAAAATCTTAAACAACTGTTCATATAAATAAAAACATACATCATACTTTGAACCCCTTGTATCGCGTTGGTCTGGAGAAGAAGTAGAAAATGAAAAAGTGTACAGACAGACGGACAGACGGACGCCGGACAAAAAGTGATTAAAAAAGCTCACTTGAGCTTTCAGCTCAGGTGAGCTAAAAAAGATACATGTATTTGGTATATTTTCAACATATTCTGGCGGGACAAACGGTAAAAATTGATGAACAGATAATTTACATTATTTAACACAATGTAAAAGTTGATATAAAAGTAAAAGGTTTTAAAGACATATACCAGTAAATAAAAAAATATATGGTTGAATTATAAGTCTTGGCAATGTTATGACCATAATAACTCTAATTTGCCCTAAGGTTGTGTGGATAAAATGTGTAAGTGTTACCCTATGGTAACCTTCTTTTTTCATACAATTACTAGAAACATAGAGAGAATAGACAACTAAACTTTACAATGTGGATGTTTTAAATATAAGTGTTTTTCGCAAATTAAATCATTTTTTTCATAGGTAATGTGTTATCTTGAAACCTAAATTATATCATGGTCAACTTAAAAGAAATAAGTCGTTTCGTGTCATTTTCGATAACATACAAGGAAAGAATCGTTTGAAAGAGCTGTAGGTTTAAATTGTAATCTGATCTATCTAGAGATGCATTCATGCATCAATCTTTATCCTTGGTTATATTTTATGGCATTGTTATTACTCATGGGTGTGGTTTGTGTTATAAATCAAATATGAATTATACCTTTTACAGAATTGTTTTCTATTCATATTTTAATTCATGGCAGATGACATATCTATTTATCTTGAAACTTAGAGTCGAAATAGAAACTACGGAAATACCAAATTCGGGTTTTTAAAAGAGTTTTTCTTGAACAATAAATTATGAATTAATGTTATGTAAGGTACCCAATATGTTAAATATCAAATTTCGATTGTGGAAATTGAAATTTGAACGACAGATGATAAGGCAATTACCGGATATTGTGGTGTTTGTTTATTTTGGTTTTTAACTTAAAGCTGCTTGGTCCGATTTTATATCAAATGTGTGTACGCTTTTAAACGATGGTAATGCTAAGTATGTGTATAATAATAGACATTGCAGATGTTTTCCCGATTAATTAAGCCATGTTTCAATTAAAAATGATGTACAAAATCTTTTTACATAACAAACGACATAAAAAGGGTATCGCGTTATTTCGCCCCATACTCAAATTCGCCCCTGACGTCGAAATGGGGATGAATTATTACGTCTTTGACATCGTTTTTTATAGAGGTCATTCCGTTCTGGCAAATCAAAAATAAACCTGTGTAAATTTTGTTCACTATTATTTCTGAGGTTTGTTTTGTTTAACCCAAACATACAGGGACGAAACCAAACGGTTCCCTTTTATAATCATTCCCATGATGCATTTCGTTTGTTATTTTATGACAATAAAGAAATTATATTCAATTACTTTGAGTATTTCTAACTTTGAAAGGAGACCGATTCTGATGTAAATAGGCGAAACTGTATAAAGTTTAAAGATGATTTGTTTGTTTGGAACATTATTTGATAATGTAAGAGCCAAAAAAAATGGACCATAGCTTTGAGCTTTCATGATATTCAAGTATGAAAAATTGTGATAATTTAATACAACATATGTAATTATGCTATATTGGGGCCAATTGATCTCGGGGCATTTAAAGAATGTCGTTGTATCTGTGTTGTTATCCTCAGATATCTTTCTATACAGATATATAATTCCGAAAATTGGTACGTCTTTTGGGGTTTCTTTTGTTTTGTTTTTTAATTCAATGATGTTAGGGACCAACTGCATTCAAAATAAACACAGCGGCGGTCATCATTTCCACATGAAGTATAAAAAGTCAAAATCATGCTTTTCAAAATAAGATTCATTTTCTTGATTCATTTCCTGCAGGAGTATGCAGTTAACTGTATGGTATTTTAGAAACTGTTACACTAGCCAACTACTCACAAACACATCCTCAAACACACACAACTCAGAACATTTCTATTATCCTTTAAGGACCAGCAATAGTTTACATATTTTCACGAGGAACACCATCTATTTGGTCAAACACCAATTGTTACACCAATACAATGATATAAAATCTGATCTTATGAGAGGTTATCATTGGCAAGTCGGTGTCAGCAAGGCTTTTTTTTAACTTTTGATTGTATAGATACCTTACAGTACATATTGGATCTGATATTAGGCTTTTTCTTAATATTTATAACTTTAAATTAGAAGCAATTACACCGAGCAACAGTAATATAGTAGAAGGTTTTATACTGTGGATAAACAGGGTTTACCCATGTATTGCTACACCCGGAGACAATGTGATGGACTATATGTAGGTGAGGTTGTCTAGCGGGCTAGCCAGGATATTACTTGGACATTAACGTAAACCTCTATATATTGCTAATATAACCTTATTTGTATACAAGCTTTTTACTAGCTCTATACGCCTGTCATTTGTGTGTACATTTATACTACACGCAAACTTTATTTGTAGAATCTATACGACTCAAAATATTTTACCATCGATATTTTATTTTGCAAATAAATACTTAGTATTTTAGGTATAAGACAATATGCTGTTTTGTAGATAACTAATTAGAAAAAAGTGTTGTTTTTTAAAGTGAATTTCAATGAGAGCATGTATATCTATATGTAACATATTTATAAACAATTATATAAACAATTCGGGAACTGTACATTATGTCTTAATACTGATTATTGTGCCTGAAGCTATTGTATACTTTGTTTGTTCTTATCAGTAAACAAATTTAAAAAAAGGATCTGATATTAGTTGCTCAACTAACAATCCATGTTCTCATGCAGTAAAGAAAACCTTACCAATAGCGTCTTCAGCCAAAGCTGAAAGTCTTGTTATCGTTTCAAAACTACAATAGATATAACCAATATGGCTCGACTGTAGATCAGAATGAATCACAATGCAGAAGCTAACAGAAGAATCAAATCATAAGAAATCCACAACATTTCATTCCTGAAATAAATCTGACACAGGAAATCACAAAGAACATAAAATAGTGACGATCGTTTAAAGTTTACAAAACCGATAAGTGAGTTCAAATCTTTTTGTAACGCCAAAGACATACTAGTAAGGAGCAATGGAGTTCAGGTAGTGAAAGATTTTCATGTCTAGAAACCGTATAAAAGGAGAAAAATGAAAAATTACTTTTCCGAGTTGAAACGCTTCCCTGCCATACTGCACAATGAAGGTAACTCTTGAGATTCTATTCAATGCAGTAGACAATGAAAACATTTGTCTCAAGGGAGTAAAGGCTCAGTCACACCTCATTGGATAACACTTCCAGATAAAGGTATCCGATTGGTTACTTTGCTTGCGTATCCTGTTTTAATATTACGTTGAGCTTTGTTATGATGTTCTGTGTACCACATTATGATGTGATATGTTGTTTCTTGGAACATAAACCAGTGAAGAAAGAAAAAAGTCTTCACTTAAATTCACTGAATAAGATGACGTCGCTGAATGTCACGGGGAAAGGAGAAATAATAACAATATGAATTCCATTCGGAAAACAAAGAAGCAACCTTGATTATGCAAGATGGTGCAAAATGCATGACCAAAGTTAATTGCACATTTGCGTTTAATTTCATAAATTTTTGGTGGTGAAATACAAAATTTAACGAACTGCTTTTAGCTGAGAGCAGCGGTTGCAGCAACATAATTTTAGACTTGGGAATGGTGAATATGTAAAATCCGAGATAATACTTCTTTCTAAATATATTTATAGTACATAGTAAAGTATAACAAAAATATACATATTTACTTTGGCGTCAGTGGTGGCAGACTCAGCCTTCTGTTTTAATTAAACGATAACCAGATTAAGGCAACGGACAAGTTGCAGACACCGGAGGAAGGTACAGCTCAAGTGTGCCAGTCAACTCAGTACAACAAGAGGGTCTTGAGACCAGTCTTATTTCTTGCTGATCTTAACTCAGTGTAGCTGTCATAAACCAGTTCCGGGCTACAGGAGTCGAGAGGGAGCCATTTGCGGATTGTTGATAACTTATTTACTCGGTGTAACTTTCTATGAAGAATCAGATTGTTAACAAAATAGTAATTGTATTTCTTTTAGAAGAAGTCGCAGGTGTCGGAAAACAATTTATATCTGTGAAAATGAAAACAGAATTTTTGGGTGGAAATTTGATGAATTGTAGCAGAATCATTACAATTAAGTAAATGGTGACCAAAAGTCAGTTAATTAGCTAAAAATGTTAAATGCTTGATAAACTTTATGATATGAAACTGGGTGCCCCCCCCCCCCCCCCAAAAAAAAAAATGAGGCAAAACTAAAACGTAATAATAGTACATGATATAAAGTTAATATAGCAAGTATTTTAAAATAATGGCAGCATTGAAAAATTAGAGACCATAGTAGATGTGAATACAAAATTATCAAATTAATAGGTAATGATTATGACCTTAATTTGAAAATTGTTATTTACAAACAACAATCAATCGATACAGGAATTGACAATAGGCCTGTAAGTGGTGACAAGAAATAGGTTTATTCCAGGCTATGTGATACTAAGAAACGTTGTGCAAGCTGGAGTTCTAATATATCTACAATAAACATCAGAGGACCAACTACCCAAAACTTTAATGATATGGTCCTCCATATGAACAGAAGTTGCATTAATGGCAGTACCAATGCGGAAAGAATGCCCATTGAACACATCTACATTGCAACCAATACAAGTTTGAACATGCTTAATGCCGAAATAGATTCAAATTTTTGTCAAAGGATCACCATTTTGATTTACAAACAATTGACTTGCGATATAACTGATCAAAGATTTTAGGACTAGAGCGGCATCCAAATCATAATTTGTTGTGATCATAATAGTTCGACATCCACAAGCAGTGTGTTGGATTGCCACAAATGATTACGGTGTTAAACGTTTACTCCATTTGTTTGACAATTGATTACTTTTGAACGTCCAGAGGAAGATAGAAAAAGAAAAACAAATATGAAATTTTAATTTTTGTTTTCATATTTTCACTTAGCATGCCCATGGCACTGCATAAAACTGAAGAACCAACAATTTGTTTCGAATTTATACCTGGGCATAATTCTAGATTCTGAGGCTATGAAAGCCAGATAACCAGATGACAAACTGTCCAGAATAAAGGAAATTTAACCTCGTTCTATTCATGACGAAGTTGCATGAAAAGGGAACTCCTGCAGCTATAGGACATCTAAATTTTGCTATTACCAAGACGATCTGTTGAGTCCCATCTCATCCGACTGTCAACTACGGTGAAAGAACTGCACTATCACATTAACCTTTCACATTGAACTTAATGAAGAATGCAGGGAGGCCATTCCCCAAGTTTGTATAATTTAATGGCATCGTCTATCTTAACATACATGTTTGATAAGAGCAATCCTCTTTGTTAATCCTAGAGTTAACACTTACATGTTCATTATCATGTGGTGAGGATAAGTCAACAATCAACCAAGGCGTTTTAAAATACTTGCTAGTAGGAATGACTAGTTTATCTACGTTTTCAGGTTCTGTTATTGCTGACAATAAGTCTTTACATTCTAATGTTTCTATTGGTATACTAGTATTCGAAATCATAGTATCAAAGCCAGAATTAAATCCGTCACACATATAGAGATAGGGTATTAAAAAAAACTGTCCATGCGTCATGTTCACGTCATGTTATTAAAAAGTTACCTTGCTCCGTTGTGACAAAACATGTTTTGAAAATCTAGTTACAAAAAACACCTTTTCATTAATTGGAAATTAAACTTTTATCAAAGAAATAAATAATAGTCCCTGGGAAGTTTGTTAGTGATGACTTATATGAAAAATATATGATAGACAGCGATATTATTCAAGTAATTTTTCATTGAACCTCGTATAAAATTTAAATGAAAATTTAATGTATTCCTTGAAATAGGGGAAATATTGAATGGATAATTGATTTATAACAGGATGGTACAGGAAAGGGAATAATGGGTTTGATTTGCATCTCATTTTCTTCATCTTACATCCAATCATATCCCACCTATTATCGAAAATTGCATTGCATGTCAATGTATAGGTTTTTCCGTTAGATTGATTCTGTGTTTAGATACGTCCCTTGATTGTTGTCAGAGGATGTTCGTTTCAACATCCAAATTGATTTTTTGATAGTTTTTCCTGTGCATTTATCATTCGGTAAATTGCTATGCAATATTTATTTGAGAACATATTTGTTCTTTCTAAATTGCTCTTAGACAAGATGTATTTTTATGCGCGATGTTAAAAGTTTTTTCATCGATTTATAAATTAATGTCTGTTATTTATCGCCAATTGCTTTAAATATGCACTCATTATTAAATAATTATATTTTAAATTGATGAAGATTTAACAGTATTCTGAACGTTTATGATTGCCTAGAAGCTGATCAATAGCTCTGGTTGTATCGGCATATCTGTAGCAGGAACAGAGGATTGCTGGATAAGGTTTAGACCACAGAATATGATCTGCCGAAATTTGATCCACAACATCAACAAGAGTCAAATGAATCGAAACTAGTGATTAAAAGTATTCTCTTATTCATTTGGTAGTCCCTGTATAAATTACCGGGTATAGTATTAACATTGAATAAAAACACAACTTATTTGGTTTTTGTAATTACATACAATATCAAAGATCGTATTTAAGACTGTTTAGGTTTGTAATTTATGGTAGTCTCGAACTTTCCTACTTTGAATGTAATGACTATGAGCAGTGGGATTACTTCATGTAAAGTTTTCACTTTACGTCCACCCTTAACTATTCACGTTTCCAATGTTTTGCAGTGTTATGTTACATTTTCAAAGATGGTTGTTCATTAAACAACTAGTGTAGATAATCAATATTTTTTTAAATACACCTACAATCTGCAATATTGTTGTTGTCCTCTCTGAGATCTGGTAGGTCATTAATTAACAAGAGGAACGTCCATTGTCCAAGTGTAGTAGCATGGTGGACCCCAGGCCATTGAGCCGTAGCAAACTCACATTTGGTCTCAGTCTTATTTTTTTTTCTTTGAAAATTCCTTTTAAAAAATGCAGATTGAGATCAGAAGTGGGCTGCTCTAAGAATTATGACCCCAGGCTCCACCGTCACCAAAATTTTCAAATCCCTTAACTCATTCCTCAACTCAAATCCTTTAAGGAAAAGTGCATAAATTTGAGGTCAAACCTCAGATCTGAGGCTGAGTATTGACTTGAGGAAAGTTGGTGATGGCGGGGCCTGAGCCGGATTGGATTGTGGGATTTTTATGGTGTAAATTGAAAATTATTTCTACTTTATTCTTCTCCCTTTCTCTATTATGGAACTTTTCCTATTTTCCACTCTGTTTGAGTATATGTCTGGTTAAGAGATGCACGGAAGAGAACCTTTGACATTGGAGCAATCTCTCCGATAGTTTCTTTCAGTAGCTTACATTCTGCTCTTCCATGACTGTCCTGTTTATGATGTCCACGAAGTCCAGAACAGAAATGGGGACGATAGAAGGCTCCGATAATTGGTTGCTTCAGTTTTTCTAAGGTACCGTATATACTCGCCTATAAGTCGGATTTTTGGGAGTAGAAAATTGAGTGAAAAGTGGGGGTCCGACTTATAGGTGAGACATAGTAAAAAAAATTCACAAGAGAGAAGTAAGTTATATTTCTTTTTAAATGATAAACAGATAAATGCATTGAACCTGTGTTCATAAGGAAAATTCAAGCATTCAGTTTTTCACACCTAAGGTGATAATAGATATAGGGGTCATGTCACCTAAAACAACACAAGCCAACACCCCAGTTTAAGGGGCTAATTACCAACCTAATCAGTCAGTAAGGAAATAAATCACTATCATCAAATTTTCAAAAGGACTCTATTTGAATACTTGGTAGTTTTGAAGCTATTACCAACTTGTAATTAGTGTTATAAAAAATAATGGCATTTAAAAATCAAAAGTTATTAACATCATAGACCCATGATAGAAATAGTCTTGAAGCAATTATGGGGTGAAACAGGGACAATTTTTTTTAGAACTCAAAACATGTATGATAAAATGTGGTATTATATTGAGAGTATCTGTACATTAATTGTCCTGAAAAAGTGACCCGACTTATAAGGGAGTCAACAGCAAAATCTTCAAATTAAAGCTGGAAAAAGGCAACCGACTTATAGGCGAACCGTACTTATAGGCGAGTATATACGGTAACTGATAGATATAAAGCCTTTCGTGATGTGCTCTTGTGTGCGGTCATAGACGATACCTAAACAGACAGTAACAAATAGAACGCCTTCAATTCCGACTATCTTGTATGAAAACTAATCTGGAAGAAACAAACAGAACTGAGTTTACATTCTTCGTACTAAACAGAGCACAGGGGTTGTAATTAATTCGATTTTTTTCTGGATAACCTGAGAGTTCACATTTAGGATTATAGTTACTTCATGATTTATCTTTAATATTTATAAATATTTATATCAAACTATAATTTTAAAGTTCGAAAGTGTGTTTTTCAATGAGAATGGTAAATGAAGGCAATTTGTTTACGTTATTTATTTATATGAAAATTCCCCGCAGTTTAACTTTAACCAAACGATGTACATGCATTGTATCGATAGTTGTAAAGAAAAAATTCAGAGAGAGAGATTTAAGAAATATCGTAACATTTATTGCATTTTGATAAGCTACACACCCCGTAATAGTAATACCAAAAAAAACATACTGTAATATTGTTGTCTCTGTATTTTCGAAGTTTTTTTTCTGTGAGATATTGTATCTGTTCACGGTTGTGCTTTTTTATTTGCAAGGCACTTACATTTATTCCAACCTGATTGAAGTCGGTAAAATGTATGATTAATGGAAAACAAAAATTGATTTCAAATACGTACAAAATCAATAACAGTGCATCATGTTTTTTTTTATATTGACTGGCAATGAATTAAAATTAATTATTGATCGTGCATTTTTCACAGCCAATTGAACATAAAAGATTGATAATTGGTTTTTTTCTTCTATTTCTGTTTATTAATTTCGAAATTTTAATATACAAAGTACTCTCCAAATACATATATTGATATTTTTATTCATAACTTTTATAAATGAAAGTTACTTTTTGAGTTTGTAAAAGAATATGCAAATTTTAGAACAAAACTCTCTAAAAGTTTTTGAAATAGACTATACTTTTTTTAAAGTGACATTTCACGGAAACAGGAACACGTTTTTACATGAAGCACAGATGTTTTTATCACACTTCCTTGTAGATAAACAAAAACCGTGCTTACTTGGAAGAGCCCTTTTCATATTTTTGAGAAACCAATACAAACACATACACAGAATGCCAAAAATAGAAAAACACATCGGGAACAAGCACTGCTTTTGTGTTTCCTTTTAGATAAAACTAACTTTCTGATTTTCTAGCATGACAAAAGGACAAAGCCGTTAAAAATAGAACTGCTTAAAAATTAAAAACTCATTATGGTTTTTCATTTCGTATCCTTGTTTACTAGCTCACGGTAATGGCTAATTAGTGAAGCAATTTAATTGTATTAAGGTTAAGATTCCAGTGTCCTTTTGGTGTTTTAACCATTTGAACAATTGATTTGGTAATTTTTTCTCGCACTTTACGGCTTTAGAGGAATTACGTAAAAAAGAAAGTTTTTTTGACATTCTATGTTAAATCCTGTGAACAAAAATCCCGATACCTATATTCAATTTGGCATCATTTGAAAGAGCCTGTTTAAACCCGTTTTAAATAGACTGAAGGCATTTTAGATATATTTCATAAGTAAAAAATGGACTAAAATGTAACATTTGTCACTTATTTCCTTCATATTTAATTGAAAAATGACAGTTTAGAATATGATTTTTCATTTTACGCCCCGGTACACCCTATCAAACAAAGCTATTGTTAAGAAGCATCATTTAAAGAATTTAAACCATGAATTTCATAAACCTGCAGGCACTTTTTATTTACTAAATCTTGACCCTACATGTAAATAATATCATTAGTCAACATTGACAGATTTTCAAACTAATTATTAGGCTTTAACATGCCATGTTCTGATACTTGACGTCAATTAAACTTAATGATGTAAATATACATAAACTAAGTAATATCAGATCTAGCTGGAATATATTCGATTGAATTGAGTAACTATCAATTCAATGTTCAGTTGTGACTCAAGTGTAACATCATATTCTATGATAGTTTCAAATAAGCCATTAATTATTCCTACCATCAGAATGATACATAAGAGTGATGTGAATATTTTGTTTTGATGTATATTAGTAATTAAACGGCTACAAATTATGAGAAAATTGAATTTTTTTTCAAAAATGATAGAAACCTCAATTTTTTATTAATGAATAACAGACGTTTATATAAACAATACACATAATAATTCAAAAAAATGAAACAGCATACTTTGGAATCATGTAAGTTCATGGGAATCAATTGTCTTATTTTTTAAAAGATTCATGAGATGTTTTTTCGTGGATTTGTTTTGACAGATGATGGATTATTATTTCCAGTATTTTTATTATTTGTTTTTTCAAAAATTAATCCACAGCGAACGCTGTCTATTCCAAGATTCAAGTTTGCCATATGTCAAACTGTAGAGAAGATAATTCTTAATTAAGAAGAAATGCATATTCAATATAGTTTTACTAGAGTCCCGCCTTAAGACACTGTGTCATACATTTCACTTTGTTAAAGGTTTTGTAACCATAATCATGTGCTATGTTTGTTTGCCGAGTTAATAGTAGACAAAAAAAGAAACGCCTTCACAATAAGATTTTTAATGCCCCACCTTAACACCTAACACCATAACCCAAGGACCATAAATTCACAATTTTGGTAGTGGTTTCCTTGCTCAGTGTAACCATGTGCTTAAAGAAACTTCTAGTTGTTTCAGAAGCTGAAATGTTCAGATGTTAACGCACGACGGCGTCGACAGAAAACAAAAAGTAATGGTCATCTGGGTGACTCAGGTGTTCTAAAAAAAAATAGCAAACTGAACTTCTTATAGCTTTACTGGTTTCTCATACTTTTTTCCCGGAGCTGAAATTTAACAAAATACTTATCTGAAGTTTTTAATACGTGAAAGATTTTTACATTTTAAGCTGTATGTTTTGCATTATAATTGAATACCAATATATTTTGGTGTGTTACATTTTCTTTTACGTTTTATTCCTGCTGTTAAGGTAAAACAAAAATTATATGTAGATCGAAAAGACGAAAGCGTTTACCAATTTTGTTTCTGGAGCTTTTCTCATGTAAAATTTATAATTAATTCTGTTTAAAGATATGTTTGCCATATAATTTTAGTATGTTTGGTTGGTGTACATTTTAGCACCAAAACCGAAACGATTCGTTTGTTTTATGTATTTTAAAGAAGAAACACCTGCAGAGAATTCCTGTTACTGAAAAGTAGAATGTCTAAGGTAAGAGAAATAACCCCTACAGAAATCGTATTTCTAATGACGTGAGGTAAAGGTTTTTGTCCCGCAAAAATATTTAATATCCATTATTGTAAAATGCAAGCAGATGTCAGTAGAAAACTAATATTACCCTATTTAAGTTCACAAGAGTGACTGTCCAGATAAAAAAAACTTTGAAAACCCGGATGTAAAGGAAATTAACAGGCAATTCTCTGTTTCTTAGTATACAAAAGCAAAAAGGCAGTGGATAAACAATCAAACAAAACAATTTGAAAATTGCATAATCTTTTTATTTGATTTCATAACAGAAAACCTTTAATTGCCCTATATAGGCAAGTAATAGTTAAGTTAACATTCAAATGCATATAACCCTTTATACATGTATAATACATGAACCTCATGTCATGACAACTTTAAGTTAACGTACGACAAAACGATATACCATACATGTGTATATCAAAAGTATATAAAAGGAATTGCAAAATAAGTATAAATAACATACGGTTTTAACGAATATGTCCTATAAAAAACACTTTAAGCTTATTAAACGAATGCTTTATCCTATATAACCAAGCATTCATTTGCTAAGGACAGTCGGTGTAATGATAGCACAGTTGTATCCATTAGTTTTGTTGTGTACCCTAGGCCACTAGACATTCTACCCTGTATTTTGATCAGTACCATGATATGATACACAGCTATAGGTCAATAAACATCGGAATTCACAGTCGCCGGAACTACTTTTTCTTCTCACTACTTCTTGGCCTCTTTGCAGACTCGTTGCGAGAACTCTTTGGTGTTTTTAATGGTTTGTTGTTTTTCTTTCCTTTTACTCTCGTCTGTGGTCTTGACATCACGCTCAATTTACCTAGTACAGAATGTATGTGTGTTTATAGAATTCTTCTAGGATTAGTACATGTAATATAAGTAGTATCATCTAAGGAACAGCTATTTTAGTAATTTTTATAATATAATTAAAATAAATATTGCCAATAACTTGGACAAAGAAAGATACATTTTACATGTATGTTTAAATAGTGAAATACATACTATTTTTAAAATTACTGTTAAATTCATTAATGACCGCTTTGAACACAGATGTCAATTACTCTAAGGCAATGTTAAACTGATCTATATAGATCAGTAAAACTATATATACTGTACATGCAGTTATTGTAAACATACAATGATGTTTCTATATATCCATTGGGCCTTTGCTAATTATTGTAATTGTGTTTGTGATAATAAAATATTTGTATTTGTATTTGTATTTCAAGTAACTTTATGACATTCTAATCCCTTTTTGTTAGTCTTACGTTGCTTTCAAATCGCATTGAAAAGAATACCAAAATTTAAGTAATCTGTTGCGAACCTTTGCATCATTTATTCGTAAAAGAAATAAAAAGCAAGTTAAAATAAAATAAACTTCACTGGGATATGAACTTGGTTGGTCACGTGATCAAATCCTGTGCTTCACAGAGGTTTTGATCACGTACCATGCAACCAAGTTCTTATCCCACTGAACTTTTTAACATTGCTGTTTATTATTTACATTTAAGAAAGGTAAATCGTTCAGAAGCATTAATATAACACTATTTTTACGCTTAGAATAATACAACCGTCAAATGATAAGTTCTTGCGATAATCATTGTGTCGTCATATAAAATTAACACAGAATTGAACGTTTTTGTCTTTCTAATGGTTCATATAAGGATGCATTATAAAATGGAAATATAAGTGTTGTATAAAAATGGCTGTATCATAGTTGCATTAATTTTTTTTAAATCTTTCAGGTTTCTAATTGAGATTCTTGTATACATATCAAGAGCTAAGACATTCTGTACATTGAACCGATTTACCACGGTGTCTCAAAATATGTTTCACAATGAACTACGTTATGTAAATATGTTTGTTTATCATTACAATGCTCGCTTACTTTCAACTGATCACAGTCATTTTGCTGATTGGTATAAAAAAAGTAGAAAGGAAAGAGAATTTTACCACACTTTAAAAATACTCATCTGTATATCTACTACACAGTGTAACTTTTAAATAGACGTTTTAATAAAAGAACCATATTTTTAATGGGTTCTAAGAACACTTCATAAGCAGAGTTACACCGCTTGGTTGACTTACCGAATAGCTCTGGGTTTACGTCTCCTAGATTGTTCAGCAGAGACGTATAGTTGTACTTGCCATCTCCTATCTCTGAAATGTAAATACAGGGATTTATTAGAAAAACAAATAATTTAGATAATAAATCATGTACTTTTTATCAGTAAGACCTCCCAATTGTGAGAACATAAATAATATGTTCATCAATGATATTTTAAAGATCGAATCATGAAATCAGAGCAGACGTTTCTATTTTTTAATTTCTTAACAATTTCTGGTTTCTAACGACCGAAAAACAAAGTTTGTGATTCACTGTGAATCAGCATTTGCCAATCTCTACATGTTGAATTATTCATCGTCAAGGCTAAAGGGATTCTTAAGATTAATGTTCTTAGCTATCAGATTTCCCTTTTTCTGTAGATGCACTGACGGAATGAAATTCTTAGTTTGTGTAGAGTGCAATACTATTGTTCACCAGACGGTGTGGGACAATTATCCAAGGGTACCCGGGAAACAATCGAATTAATGGGATAATCATTGGACAACTGATAACTAAAATTCCATCGGTTTGATAACATTCTGATCTCTGCACGAACTTGATACCGGAGATTTTCTCTATTGCAATGTAATTAACGGGTAGGTGAAATAATTTAATCCGGATAGAAACGGAATCAATGGCGACTTCGCGTTGGTACTCTTCCGATTTAATTCATTGGTTTCCTTTATTAACCATTCCATGCTCTTCGTACAGGATGATGGTATTTTTGGATGCAATGAATAGCTAAGGAACTTTTATGCTAGGGCAAGCTTTAAACATGCTATTTTAATTCTCCGTTCAAGGTCATGTAATGTTAAACTATGTCTTTTACGGCAGTTAGTGAACTACTTAATTCGATTAAAGGGAAAACTGCAGAGAGCATTTAGTTTCTGACTAAATTTAGATGCCCTTTAAGAGATCGGATATTAAATAGATTATCAATTCAAGGTTACAGACATCTTGCACTGAAAATAATTGAATTGAATCCAGCTTTCACTGTGAAAATGTGTATTATTTAGGACTATCCATTGAAACCCGTCCAACACAATGAGTAAAAATAACTCCAGATTTATTTGTTTGTGCAATATATTACCGCAGTATTGGTATCGCTCTACCGGTAAACTTTCTGTCGATCATATTGACAAGCAACAAAAACCCTAATCAAAATATTGATATGTATTCCAATACAAAATTTTCAATATACATGTATAATGGCTTTCACTGATTTTATGTTTCACAGTGAGAGAAATATAACGATCGGAAACGCAAGTGCCAAAAATGTTGAAATGTAATTTGTATATATACATTTTAGTTATTCTTTATTCTACTACAGTTATTGCCGAGATCAAAGAGATGCCGCGGACATTATTCTCCAATATACCACGAACGTCATCAGTAAATTATCAGATCAGAAATACCTATTTGTCTCGCACTGACTATGAAAGTACAACTTAAAACCGTAAAAAGTTTTAAAACCATGTCAGTTTCACGTGTTAGTTCCAGTCAAAACTATGTGTATTGCCTCAAATGTTTATTTTTAAGAGATCAATGCGGCTGTTCCTAGCACCTCCCTAGCATTTTTTCACCTTCATGTTTTTACATAAAATATATATCGTGTAGTAGTAATAATCGTATTAAATTGCTTTTATAATATTAGGAACATGATTCAAAGATATTTTATAAATAAGATAAGAGTATTAAAAAACCAAAGAAATTTCTGTCGTCTGCATGTGATTCCTTTGATCGATACACATGTAAACATTACCAACAAAACCATTGGGGTTACACGGAACAGCCGTCAAAATGACCTAGATCGTCTCTCTATAGGAGAAACGATCCATAGAAATACTGGGCTGTTAGTAGAATAGAAATAAAGTTCTTGTTATCGTGAATGTTGCAGGATAACCTCCTCGGTCTCGAAATGTTGTTTGAAATATAAAAGCCTCGGCTAACGCCTCGGCTATTATATTTCAAAACAACATTTCTCGACCTCGGAGGTTATTCTGCAACAATCACGAAAACTCGTACTTTATTTCTTAATATGACGTGTGTTTGATTGATAGTTATACAGGTCCAAAAGACACTATAAGAGATCATATTTTTCCCTAAAAGATTATCAACTCTGACCAATCACTCACTTTCCACGCGGATTAATACATAGGTTTCCCTGCCGTTGACCACTTCACTTGCGTATTCCTTGGAACGACCTGACAAATTCTTCACTTGACCGTCCATATCCACTAGGTCAATCAAAACTGGAAATACAGAACATATCAAATCAGATAAACTTCAAATTAAGTTTTAATTAATTAAGTTTTAAGCTTAAAATCTGAAGAGTCGCATGTATCTAGTGTATAAAGTGTCGCATGTAGCTAGTGTATAAAGTGTCGCATGTAGCTAGTGTATAAAGTGTCGCATGTAGCTAGTGTATAAAGTGCAAGAAGAGACCGGAATTGAACGACATTACGGACAGAAACATGAAAGAGGTCATTGTCAGGTGCGAATCATAAACGTAAGGTGCTTTTACAAGTACATTTCCATATACACATGTTTTCATCAAAAGGCATATACTTTTAGAGCATTCTTAACACATGTGAATTTTGACTTAAGCAGTAGTAATTCAGCTTTAAATTAGCTTTGAAGTCTAGGATTCCAGACGGCCATAACGCAGAAGAACAAAGTAACCAGGGTTATGTCATAGCCTTGATGATCCAATCCGATTATCCCCATTGCATTATCAGCCATGTAAAGCACTTAATGCAGAGGCCCTTCCTTGACTACATTCGATAAAACTTTCAGACCTGAAATGGCGAATTCAATTAAACCCTTGTAATAGAATTGCAGTTATTGTCGTACCCAGTTCAATAGACCTCAACTCTCAATTTCCCTTGTTATAGATATTCAGCCTAAAGTCTGCGATAAAGAATGACAGTGTACTGTAGTTCTGAGTTACTTATATGGTTTAATACCAGCATTTAATGGAACGTGCATGGGTTGTTTACACCTCCCTTTCTCAAGAAGCAGCGACTGATCATTACAAATTAAACGGCTGGCACCGCTATCTAGTAAACTCGGATTACTCAAACTTTAATGGAACTGTTGAGATGTGACCATTACATGTTTCTAGTTGTTGAAATTCTTTTTCGGTTTTTTATTTCACTTTTGATTGTTCACTTGTAACAAAACCAACTGAAAAAAAACTTCTTTAAAAAAACTAATAAAAAATTGTTCTCAAGAACACAGACTCCAACACTGAGGCTTCTTACTCTGTAGGTAAACAAGTGCGTACATGAGAAGATCTACTGCACTTTAACACATTACTTAAAATACGTTGTGCTACATTGAGTTCATTAGTATGATGCAGTAAGTTAATATGTTGCGAGGTGTATGCTGGCAAATATGGAAATACCATGCGACGTCGTGGTAATTAAGACTTGTCACTGAGATAATATCAACGGATTTTACAAGTCATATCATGACAATAAGCTGTCACTGCAATGCTAGCGAATTAAGATTTTTCAGTGATGGTCACCATAGAATGTTGCCATAGTAACAAGAGCCGCTGCCGTTTTTCCTGGGCCAAGGTTTTGGTAGGACACTTACTGTCACTATCACAGTTACACTTCTTTCTGATCCACTCCATCAGGGTGTAGCTGGAGCACCAGGGGTTAAAGATGGCCTCCTGGTTATCTGCAAGATAGAGCACGGGCAGACATAAGAACATTAATGACAAATGGAACAATATATCACGACTGTTATGTCAGACCACTCCGATATTGAAACAATTATTTATGGCTAATACTGCTGATACATATAGTTTCAGGTAAAGCTAATTCAATGACAATATTAATTATATTTTCATATTAGTGCAAATAAAGACAGAGAAGCTGTAAAACAATCGAAGTCATTTCTTCTCTTTACGAAACACGCCTCAGTGCCTGTCTTCTTTCGCAACGACCAAGGTAAACATCTCTCTAACGCCAAAGAAAGCAATTATCCGTCCTATAGTTTAAATATTTGGGTGGTAAACCCCTTAAGAGCTTCTTGAGAGAAACTAAATATTGATCGAACCTGGTCTTACTCTGTTGAAAATATTAAATCGATTTCAATTTTAATGGATTAGATTGAAATCAGAATAGTAAAGTAGGACATCTCTCTCTCTCTCTCTCTCTCTCTCTCTCTCTCTCTCTCTCTCTCTCTCTCTCTCTCTCTCCTCTCTCTCTCTCTCCCCATTGATCTGTACGCTGTTGTAAAAGAACGGCGCTTGGTAATTACAAAAATTATTATTAATGACAAAATTTTATTTCAATTTTATGACAATATAATATTGGTTCTTCAGCAGCAAAACAATTATCGTGAACAAAATAACAACAGCCAGCAAAAGAACCAACAAAGTAGACGTTTATTGCTTCTATCATTCCAAGATAAATTGTAACTTAAGATTCTGTTCGGAGAAAGAAGAAAAGAAAAAATTACAGGTGCATTTCCAACACCGACATTTAAATTCCTTGCCAACGTCAGAGCTGTGTATCCGTAATGAACCATTCTAATACACATATATCACCAGTATGTTCCATAATTAAATCTTCAACTTTATGTTGATTTATCTCTAGAACTTGATTCGAAACAAATCGGGACAAGAGAGTATTATTTTTCCCCCTTTCCTTTTTCTAATGGGTTAATTATGAAAGAAAGAGTATCTGTTGCCGAGACGGACCCCAAAGACAAAAAGAGCAGAGTTTGTATTAACTTTCCTACCCATTCCCCATCTTATATTAGCAGTTTAATTAGACTCACGTTCAGACTCAAATAAATGACCGGTCACTCTTAATTATGTTTATATCTAAACACTTACCTCCATACTTGACTCGGATAAATGACTGGTCCCCGTTGTCTGTCATCATGTCCTTGCTCCTATCAATCCAGTTCCATTATATCTCACAACTTTCAAAGTTTCAATAAAAAATTTCTGAAATTTTCTATATAACAACACTAGTAATAATTCCTACATTCTCCTTGCTGAAGTAAAATTCACAATTTGATCCCTTCGATCAAAATCGGACTTGAATTTCCCGTGAGGTTCTAGGTTTCCACGAGTAGAGGCAGATAAGACAGCGGGGGAAACGACTCCTAAATACGATTGTTTGTGTGTTGACCCCTCTTACAGGTAGCAATGCACAGAGGTCGCGCTTGTCTTTATCGTCGTGGTATCAGGTTCGGAAAGCTGTCTTCACGCTTTAACTTGTTTCTTTTAACTATTATAATATATGTCGATGGGGTTTAAATTTTAATTTGTCTACATTCGCTTTGTTTACGCCTATATACCGCTGTTCGCCAATCGCCACAAAGAGGTTCCGCTAGCACAGTAAATTCAGTTTCAGCGAATTAGCGTTTGTCCACATGCACGAGAAGAATGGGCGCTATTGATTATAATAATGCAGGTATATAACGCTATACTCTCGTACTACGTCGGAATTTATTGGGTCATTCGACAAAAACTTCCAACAAAACTTATGACAGCAGTTTACTTAAAGCTTGGATATAATTCCTGCTGTCGTTCATAGTACAAAACTTAATCCATAATAGGATTAGTATCGGATTAACGCGGTAGTTAGGCACGCGCGTGATTAATGACTGACTAATTAATTTACCCTTTTCGTTCTTCATTGAAAGTATATGTTCTAAATATAGAATTATTTGTACAAATTAAGTTCATTTAACAATAGAATTGAACGTAAACAATCAATAAGTCTTAATGAGGATATGCCATTCAATTATCTAAAAGCTCCTTATACACCCGATGAATTCCATTACCTACAGAATACTTATATAAACAGGTAAATAAAAGTACACGGTTGTCAAGGTGAGTCCACTCAAGCTCAGAGCATTAAATCGATGACACTTCAATGTGCACTCGAACACATCCAGACTTTAATAAATTACAACATATACTACTGAAAACAACCTAACAATTTAATTGTATTTTCTTATCACAGATGGATCTTTAATATATATACAGTACAATGTATGACATATAATGCATAATGCTCAACAAAAACCACTTCGTATATATACAAGTACGTAAATATAACAAAGAGCAAGGCGACAATGATACATACGTTTGGCATTCTCACGACTGATTCAAGTCTCTTTTGGTCCCTTATCTTGATAAAAAAAAATTGACCAAACTTTGTCCAAAATTAGCCAGGTTAGAAAATTAACCGAGAATTGACAATATATGAAAAAGACAGTAATATAAATGAATGAAAGGCACTTTAAATATACAATGTACTAATCAAAACTAAAAACCCGATGTTGGGTAATTTTGCCCCGTTAATTAATTCATAAAGCTACAAAGCTTACAATGTACATGTATACAACAAATCATGTTTTGATTTACTTCAAAATTTAAAGTATTATAAATGCTGCATCATTAAAATCATATTATATTTTAGCACTTTATCAAACTTATACGAAAGCAGAAAAAAGACATCTTGACTCTATAAATCATTTCTAGATGATTCTGAACGTAATTGATTTTAAAACCGATGAACATAAGTATTGGCTATTCATGATATCCTACAGTGAGTATTTTATGTCCAGATAATGTAGCAATGAATGGACCCAATGGTGCGATCTTTACCGCCACGTACATACAACGTCAAGTTTCACGTTCTTGAAAGTCTCATGTTTTTGGTTTTTAACTACATGTACTACATTGCAATAAATAATAAAAAATAAAAATGAAATTAATATTCAACAACACTTCTAATTTTTACTGCTAAAATATGAAAGCTATATTAGTTCTTCGATGAAGTGAGTCTTATAACCAATGAGATCTCTCCACTATATGGCAAGGGTATACCATTAGTGTTTGGCAAAATCTGGTTTAACATACACCGGCATTCTCGCGTTTCAAACTTAGGAAACACATTGAAATACTGATAGGAACTCATAAAATTCACTACGACAAACGTATATAAATAACAATGTTCATGTCTAATTTGTACAATTAAGCATAACATTAACAAAATCAAATAAATTATTAATAGGCTGTATTGCAGCTGTAAAACACGATTTAAAGGAAACTCTTAATCCGAGTATCAAACATATATATGTAGATGCCATATTGAATACTAGTGTAACTAGCAATTTGTAAATTAAATCAACAAATATATACAACATATTCATTTCCATAAAATCAAGATAAAACTAATATCAAACTCGCTCTATCAATTTTACAAACTAGTTTAAGTGCAAATAAATCCTAAGGTTGTTTTATGATGGTAGGCTTTTTTCTAAACAATAGTAGCTTGAGATCAAAACTGCCTTGAGTATTTCATTCTTAAGAAAATATGGATTTCTCAAGTTAACAAGATGATATAAACCTGTCAAATGTTTAAACATCTCCCTGTATAAATCAGTTAATGTCCGCTGTGATGACGTTAGATTCCGTGAGCAGTGCCACAACAAGAAAGATGACGTACAACACAATAAGGCCGATACCGTAAGGACGTGACATCCGGAATTTCGACAAGGGCACAACAATCAATGACGTCAGCAAACTAAGCGCCAAAAACCCTGCCAACACGTACTCCTCTAGTGTAATGGAAAGCTGCAGAAATAGAAAACCAACGTACACCAATGTACTGAGAGGCGCAAGGTGACTTTGCAACTACATGTATCTATCACAGAGACTCGACCACCCCACCCCTTTAAGCATAACAATATTGAGTACGCTGTTGGTCAGTGAAGTACCGATTCAAAGTATAAAAGATACCCCAATTCTTAACTTAAATTTTGATAAATGGGTCTTGACTGATACTTTACATAATTATATACAGGTACGGTAAATATGAATTCTTACAATATACATATATATCATAAAATCGACACGATGAAATTAACAGAGCGATTGTTGATATGGGACCGATACAAACATCTTTATCAACACACTGATAAATATTCTGTATATGAACATACTTGTATGTAAGAAGACTGAAACAGGGGACTTTATGATACACAATGTTGTTTTCCCTGAAGACTGGGTCAGATTAGCCAGACCTTATATTTACATGTAGGTGCATTAATACAAACGTAACCTCACCTCATAATCACCTTTCTTTATTGTTGCTATTGTGAATGGAATACCTATACCTAACAATAAATCTTGTCTGTTAAGGAACCAAACATTATGGTAGTAGGATGCCTGTAACACTCTGTATTCTACTGTATAAAATCGATGAGAAAATTATACCATTTTCGTTTGTTAGAAAATTAATATAGTGTATAATTATCTACTTCATGTTTGAAACATTCTAAAGCAAATACAGTCAGCAAAATGAAAAGATAACAAACAGTAATATGGACAATAGAGAAATGTGATAATGCTGTCGACTACACAATAATACAATGGCATTTATCTTTTGACAGGGTATTTAAATGTTATGCTGTACATAGAGATAATGTGTTGTATATGTTTAGAGATCTTAATCTAAGCTATCTTTTATTTAGCTGTGTGGAATCTCTTTAAGTAATTCAAACAATAATTCAAAACATTAGTTCACACCAGTATTCCGATGCTGATCACTAAGTCAGATGTGGGTCTGAACCAAAAAATGTATTGGGGGTGATACAAAAATTCCCAGGAGTCAAATTACTTTCCACTTGTTTTAATTTACAAACTTGTGTAAAGGTTTAATCACCCATATAGGCCCTGAAAGAACTGATCAACTAATATATCTGACAAATATGTCATTAAGTTCTACTAAAAGGTTTAAATAAAGTAAATCAAGATCTACTGTAATCTTTAATACAAGAAATATTTTTTTTCACAGTATCACATCTTTGAAAATTACATTAAAATTTCAACATATATTGAATTTTCCAGACAATCATTATTTCCTGAATATTTTATGGTAACAGCCCCAATCATTTTTATTTCGAGTTTTCATAAAAGGATACTAAACAGAGGTCCTCCGAAACATGCAGATATGCCGATCCTGGGGTAACCTTGTCTGGCCATCACTGTATCAGCTATCAAATCTGCAACCAAAACAAAGAGGCACATAGGCTACATTGCTCACCTGAGTAACAGTCCTTCAGATTGTTTTTTAATATTCCTTCTAACATTTTCTTACATTCAATGACAATGCTAACAGCTTCATTAATGACAAATACAGACAACAGCAAGTTTTGATCAGAAAAGCTCACTTCAGCTTTTTACTCCGGTGAGATAAAAATATTTTTTTTCAGGCGTCCAATAAATGTCATCAGTTAACTAGAACACAAACCTCCTATACTGTTTCCCCATGCGAGCAGAGTCAGGCCCAAAACAGCGTTACTGATACTGAACACAACTCCAAAAGTCTGCAAACAAATCAAAACTTTTATTTTGAAATAATCTTTTATTGTTATTACATGTAAAAACTTTTATAATCGAACTTTTTAGTTTTTATATGCACAGAAAAAAATCTCTCTTAAATAACATATTACAATCAATACAATGTACATGTATATAAAAAAGAACTGTCTTTAGGGTCATGCTGGATAAAAGGGAAGCAGACAAATAAAACTGAAATAATACAATGGCATTTTTCAAAGAACACATATTAAGGTCAGACGACACGTTCCTCAATTTTAGATAACTTTTTCCAGCAATCTGTTAATGGTTTACTACTACTTTGACAAGCCTTCTTGCAAAAAATTAGAGTACCTTACCAGGCATTTCTGCAAAATACTAGAGTATGAAATTCTCTATATAATCTTCTTGAAAATACATTTGAATTGCTGATATAAAAATAAATACCTCTACAGCACAGCGAAATTCACTGTAATATATGTACTATATCTCCGCCGGGGCGGGGATTTGAACTCACGACCTCTAGCACCTCTACGCTTCTGACAGTGAGCGGCCACGGTTCTAACCACTCGACCATCTAGACATATAACCACAACAAAGTAAATCTTAATCATTTTTAAAGTAATTATAAAATTAATATTTTTTATTGGAACTCTTTATTACGAGGAGATACAAAAAAGATTCTCGAGGAACGTGTCGTCTGACCTTAACACGTAAGAAAAATAATGAAGAGAGGAAGGATAAAATGCAGAATCAAACACAATTATTCAAGATGTTTGAAATTAACTATTTGCATGAACAGCTAAGTTATACAGTATATCTAAGATCAAAGAGACATCTAATATTTGTTTGTTTGCCTGCTCTACATTCACTGATAGTGGTAGGTGTCTTAATTTCATGCAGCATCAACTCAAGTAAAGACATTAAACTATTTGCATAAAATTTGTATTTTAGTAAAAAGTAAAGGCAAAGCAACCTCAATATTGTTTCATACTAAATCACTCATCATCAATTAGAGAGTTAAAACAAGAACAGCAAGACCTTCTATCATTCATATAAACAAATATTTACCATCCATCAGATTTCTCATTTCATTGCCAATTCAATCAAACTCAGCATGTCGCTACCTCCAACAGCCATTACTCAGACAAATGACACATTTAATTCAGCCGCTTGATGATCCCATACAGAAAGTCAAATTAAGGCATTAATGGAAACTGTGGGATAAAGCTGGTAAAAGTTTGATACCTGTAGAATGTTGACCACCTCATTGGCCACAGAGTAGATCCAGACGACTGCCACCACGAAACCCACATAGGCAAATAGCTGAAACAAGGAAAAGCCAAATACTAAAATAATTTAAAACTTTGAGAATTTAATTTATCCTTTTTTTTTCCAAAATGCAAATGAAATTAAATAATTCCTAAAGAATAAGTTAATAGATTGAAAATGATATAAATGTATATCATAACATATGTAAACATGATAATCACCGGGTGATACTTGGGTTGCTGGTCGTTTTTAGAGGTGAAGAAGACAAGGAGACTGAGAGCTACTCCAATAATGAGGACCAATGCCCACACAGGGAAGCTGCTACCAATGGTGTTCAGGCCCACTGTAATCAAGGCAAAATATAATTAAAGTCCCTCATATTCAGAAGCATTTAAATGCAAAAATGTTGCACTGTAATTTGAAACAATATGAAATGATGGTCATCTGTAATCACACCAAAAGGTGATGATGGCGCACTGTAATTATAACAAAATATAATGAAGGTCCACTGTATTAATCATAACAACATATACCGGGTAACTAAAAACCACTGTAATCATAAAAAATTGAAATAAAACCCCACTGCAGCTATAATAAGACACAACATGTTGTAAAATTTCATTACATCCAGACACAAATGAAAACCAATTGTAATCAGAATCAAACTGTAAAAAACACTACTGTAATCAGTAACAGAATGTATTAAAAGTCCAATGTAACAAGAAACAAATGTAACAAAACCCCAGTGTAATCAGACACAAAATGCAATGAAAATCAACTGTAATAAGAAACAGAATGTTATAAAACCTACTGTAATGACAGACAAAATGTAATGATGCTCAATTGTAAAAAGATACAGAATATAATAAAGGTCCACTGTAATAAGAACAACATGTATTGAAAACCCACTGTAATCCAAACAGAATGCAATGAAACCCCACTATAATTGGACATAAATTGTAATTAATGATACACGAGATGTTCCTCAATTATATATAATTTTCCTTCATATATCATTCCTTATTTATTATCATTTAAACCTGTTTATACCCCAAAATTCAGGGTATATTACTAGGCTATTTTCGGAGCTAGAATATTTTGAATTTTCCTTAAAATTCCTTGCAAAATGCAATTGAATGCTTATAAATAAAGTCTTAGTATGTATTTTCAATTCAATGCTTTATATCAAAATAAAAAAAGTATCATATAACATGAAAATATAAATATGGAATTACTTAGTGGAAATCTTCAAACTGTGTGGATAAGGAAAAATGGAAAAAATGGAATTTAGGTCGCATCTGACCTTGAAGTCTACTGGAATCAGACATAAAATTTATAAAGTTCATTGTGATCAGAAACAAATCATAACCATATGAAGCCTTACAGGACGAAACATATTCTTTTATGACCACACTTTGAATGGCCTCTCCAAAAAAGTAAACATTTGGAGTATTAACAACATAGAGCTAAAAGACAGCACATGATGAGTGAATTATTTAAGCAGTAAAACACAGTGGAAGAGTATGTACAATTAAGAAAGGACATTATTAGATCAATACTAGATTTAAAATGTAAACAAACATGTACTGAAAGTTTTTTGCCAAGTCATGTGCAAATATATGGTGAACATTCTAGGTTTTATTCCTATTTAAAGAAATGTAAAAATTGTATAATCTGATTAAATTAGGGGTCTAAACAAATAAAGTTTAAAAACTGAATCTTTAAAAATCAAAACTGCAAGTTACACTGACAATGACATGGCTACTCTTCAACCAGAATCCCACTAAAGTGACTAAAAACTGAAAACATCCAACAAAATTTCCTAGCAACAAAGAAGAGAGCAGACCTTTTGTGGCAAGAGAGGCAAACAATAGTCCTGTGGTAAGCTGTAGTGAATTAAGGTAGCGGTTCCACTTGTGAAGTTCTTCATCATAATCTACTACAGGTGTTGTAATTACTAGCAGGAAAACCATCGGACACTGTAAAATACAACCAAATAAACAGCATGATAAATTAACACACACTCATTTAAGAATACAATTCTAAAACTGATATTTCATTCAGAAATTTATGGTCAATATATACCTTGAACACTTCATAAATTTTTTTGATTAGGTTCATTTCTGGCCAGTTTTCGGTATCTATTGGATTAATGGCATATAGGAATTGCTGGAATGGACTCGGATCCTCGGGACTACTCTCCATACTCTCTGTGGAGATGTTTACATTGCCTCTTGTTTCTGAGCGTAAACTGGACAACAGGGGCTTACTCTCAGAACCTGCTGGTAAAGGTGCATTCATGTTTTTATGATTTTGTTGAATACATGTTTGCACTTTGCACTGAGTATGAAACATTATAAATGGCAACTACATGCAGTCAAACAATCAAAACAATTGGTGAGATTCCAAAAATCAAATAAGAATTATGGTCATGCATTCAAACTTTATGCCTTAAACTGTTAAGTTCCTGTATAGAAACATATTTGGATATTTTGGGATAGAGCTAAAAAGTTTTACCGCTGTCTCCTGTTTCCTCTACATCACTAGCTGTTTCATCTTTATCTTCATTTTCTGCAATCAAGAAATTAAGACATATCCAACAAGATTTTAAAATTAGAACGGAAAACACTTCCTCTGTTTTAATGACATGAATCTGTATGTTGACAATGTTATTAACAGACAGAGACAGACGGAAGCACTCACTGACTGTGATTTCTCCAATGACATCAGGTGTCTTGAATCTCTGATAGATGTATCTCCCCAGCACCACAACCAACACATAGACAATGTACAGCAGGATAAAGCCTACAACACATGCCAGATACACACACAAATCATACATTTGGACATGTTTCAAATGTATTCCCTCACTCCTTATCTTGTCCATAGAACCTCAATGTTTTCTACACAAATTTCATCTGACCTGAACTTTGTATTTTTTAGCAATTTGAGACTAAGCCAAAAGAACTGGAAGTAATGTCAAGGTCAAAGGAAAGGTCCTTGTAAACAGAAACAAAATTTGCATTGCTCCTCTGTATTTTGAAGCTTGAGCAAAATACTTGGATCACAAGCCTTGTACAGTTTTCAGCTTATACCCACTACATACATGTACAGTGTATGGATGGACATATAAGTCTTGACTCTCAAACACTCACATACTTAAATTACAGTTTCTTTATTCATATTCATAGTATTGCTTAACTCATTTAATAAACTAATGTTAATAATATTACAATTCAACTTTGCCGCAATTTACAATTTTTTAAAGGAAGATAATACTCTAATTGTTTGAATTTATCATATTGTGCTCAACTTTTCTGAGAGTGACTATTTGTCACTATTATGTATTACCGGTATATAGATATATATATCTCAGGTTCAGTTTACCTATAGCTTCTATTTTAGTGATCTTTTTGTCCCACATTACACTGAATGTCCAGAAAACAGCTGCCAAATAGAAAACAATGTCTCGGAGAAACGGTCTCTGCATGGCATTAAATGGGTGAATGATAGCAATGGTGCCTGCCACTACAGCGGTAACAAACACACCGGCCCCTGAAACAGAGGGTCAGGAACTCAAATGTAATTACGTCTAATATCAAATCGAGGGTATGAAATAAATTCATCTAGACACTATAAATCTACATGACATTAGAAATACTACATGTAGTTACTGGCTGAAAAATATCTGATATACATGAAATTTTTTACATGTATGTATAGTTCAGATCTACATTTTCATTTAATGCCGATAATATATAATATTTATCTCCTTTTTTCCTCAGTCTATTGTAATTGTAACTTCAAAGACTTTAAGAGTGGAATGTGTTATCTAGATCACTAGAGTTATATTTGTTTAGTTTTATTATATCTGTTATTTCTACATTCTTTTTTCACTACATTCATTCAGCTGGATGCTCTCTATTTAGTATTGGTCAACTATCAAACAGGCAATACAAACCAAATAACGCTCCAAAAGCCAGGCCTGCCTCTCCATTCTTAGCATTGCCAATGGCTGCAATAGCAGAGAAAATGTCTGGTGCTCCATTACCGAAGGCAAGGAAAGTCACCCCCTGTACACAGGTCAAGGAACACCCGACAAGGAGCAATACTTGCATGTGTTATCATTGTACAAGTAGTATTTTTACTACTGTATTATTTTTTTGGTTTTTCAGTCTTAAAAAATATCCCACATAATTTTTTGGAAGTGATACATTGGGTTTTGTAATTTATAGAGTACCTCAAGTTATGACCTTTGTGTAAAGACTATCACTATGAAATGTGCTTTATATTTCTTTGATTGAATGGCCAATTCAAAATACAAAGTGTAAAATATTTAAATAAATTACAATTTTTATACATTCAAATTAATCTAAAACAAGTAAATAAATGCTGATCCTAGTTAATTGAAATTAATTTTATTTCAAAGTTTTGTTTATCATTTAAATTTGCAAAGAATGGAGAAGAGAGATGTACAAGAATCATCTTTAACCTAAATAACAACAAAATGTTCAGTTTCTGCTCCTTAACAAAGGATACAGCAATGTTATGGCTGAGATGCAGGGTCTTTGATATGACTGTCAATGCAGGGCAAAAACTAAAAAAAACATGGAAAACAATATCTTACAAACATGCAATTACCCTGCTTGGTTACAGAGAGAGAGAGAGAGAGAGAGAGAGAGAGAGAGAGAGAGAGAGAGAGAGATGTTTCTCGTAGAATTAAGCGCAATGGTATGTACTTACTAATCATCTGCTGTGATGGCCAGGCCAATAAACAAGAACAGCCACCAAATAAACTGCAAAAAACCCATTCAGGGATGCATTAATTCAAAGTAATTCACACTGAATCATTCACTTATTATTTTTTTAATGCTCTCAAGCTTATCAGAGTAGTTAACCTACAAACAGGTGCAGCTCTAACAACTAAAAAACAATTGCAGACTTTGAAAAGAACCTGTAACACAATATATTTTGTGTCTCATATGTAGATTATACATGTAGATTTGTCATTAACAGGGTGTAACATATACATGCAGCTTTCGATTGGCCAACAGGAGCCAGCAGAATCAATAATTTTGAAATAAACCTGTTGGTGGGCACGTAAAGTAAATTATATTCTAAGGTTATAAGAGCATATTTACATAATTTATATACATGGTTATATATGACAATTGATATAAGCCATACCAAAATCACAAGAGCCAGTGGCAGAAGGGAAGGAGTGAACTGGCAGTAAGCAAAAACTGTGTAGTCAACAAACCCCTCGTCAACAGAACAATCATCCGTCGTCTTTGTGAAATCACAGCGCATTGATTTGTTCACTTTGTGAACATCACTGCACTGTAAAACAAAAGTTTAAAAATGTCATTTTACTTTGTCAGGATAAGCTGTGACCCATTTAAAAAAAAAATTCTTTTCTGACACTTTGTGCTATTATTATAATAATAAGGTTTAAATTAGGCCAAGCTACTTCTTTTCTGAGTGATAAAAACCCCATCATTAATCAGTGTTGATAATTGTTTTATGTGACAGGAGCCCTATATATACATTTTTACACTAAGTAAACCTGTCTTCAGATAGATAAAATAATATTTCATCAAAATAGCATACATCTGCGTCTGAATCAGAATCATTTCCAAACAGGCTGTATCCAGAGCCATTGGTCCATCCATCGGCACCAGTATCGCTGTACCATAGGAGGGCCCGTAACACTGAACTGTCAACATTGAGACGCTCGGGATCGGAGTCCACAGATGCAACGATGGGTACACCTTTTTTCAGAACTGTCAGCAAGACGACAATTACACTGGAGAGCGCCAGTAAGACGATGCTTAAAGGTGAAAAACGCTTCATGCTTGGTAAACTCGATTTTCCATTACATTGTTGACAATGATTTTACTGTCTATACTTCCCTCCTTGTGGTCACATGCTGATTGAACTCCGACCCCGAGAAAATGTAAACAAACCGAAGTTACTCCTCTTTTGCCATTTACGGGAAATGAAATCGACTTTTCGGGGGGGGGGGGTTCTTATAAAAATTAATCGATTATTCCGAGTCCTCCTTTTTGAAAAGGAAAACAACCCGAAAGTACAAATAAAATAAAACAAACAAACAAAAAAATCCAACAAAAACCAACAATTAGAACGTAAAAACAAACATAAATCAAAGTACTGAAGAACTGATGGGAGTTGATTTTGTCAATGTTTATTTATTTTAAAATCAATGATATGTTATTTTGCACGACAAGAACATATAGTTTCTAATTTGAATTATGCACATTTTTATAATATGAATTTTTGACTTTTTCGACAAGAATGTCGAGAAACCCCCATATGAATCATGTTATATGATATTTAAAGATAAAATTAATTCAATCAAACTATATATGTATCAGTGATAGAAATATTTCTCGAAAATTGTATGGATCCAAGCAATATTGAACTCTAGTCTCGTTCAACCAAACGCTCGGCTCACACCGTAAATCTCCGACAAGGATTTAGGGAGACCGCCGAGGGTCGAGTTGAACGAGACTTATGGGCGCGCTTGATTAAGCTTAACTTGGTGTACACCGGTATACACCGGTGTAAACATTTTGTATTGTATATCAAGTCCACTTCAATAGTGTAGTGTACATGGTGTAGGGAAGTTAAGAATGAATATGAAGAAAAGGGTGCAGTTTTAACAAAGAATCTGCTGTTCTGCGACAATTAATTGGTTTTTTGTGATATAAATGCAATAAAATAAACACACTTTTCAAATTTAATTGCTTTCATACAAACGACAACTTTTATGCGACTTCTAAACCGTTACATTACTTAAAATCATTGTCCAAGTTTCCATCATAACATTCGTCCGCCGTATTGGATTCAGTGCTACACCCAACAACATATGCCCCTGACTCGGTGTAGAAAAGCTACACCTTTGCACTTGATTTACAAAAGTGTACACGGTGTACACCTTTTGGTAAAATCAAGCGCGCCCTATTGAACCCTGGCGTAGGAATACATACGACTACAAAAAATATTTAAATTGTTCGTACCATTTAAAATCTGACTATTTTCAAGGTATTTATAAATAAGTTTCCTTGAAAAACAATGCTTTAGCATACATTACATCGAATTCATCAATTATTTTCAAGAACTAAGTCTTGTCAGCAGCAATGATTTGTGCTGAGGTCCAAACACTGTTTCACTTTCGGTTTGTCTGCGTGACTGCATAGGAGAGTTGATTAAAATCAACTCCCAAAAAATAACAAATAGACCCCCCCCCCCCCCCCCCCCCGGCAGATGAAATCCCCAAACCACCCCGAAATAGTCTGCATCAGCGCATGACTTCCCCAATATCCAATGAGTTGACTTTTTTTACATATTGATTTAAGATATGAAACAAGGCAAGCTTATGGATTGATCTTTATTCTTTAAAACAATGCTTGATAGTGCATTCGTAAAATATTTTTTGAATAATATTAATTTCCTTTGTACAGATCTAGAGTTGAGTAAAATATCTAAATTTAAATTTCAAATGAAATAATTTGAATGTCTAGACTTAGTTACTTGGTTCATAGTTTTGAGAATCTTGATTATTCATATGTTCATATAAGGAAAAAGTTAAAAAATTAATTTTATTGGTGTCGAGTATATTATATGAATTAATGCTTTTTTGCTCGGCAGTAAAATAACTTAGTATACATGTACCTTTAAATAGGCAAATTTATTGAAATAATGTAAAATGCAATCCAAAATGACAATATTATACATATAAATTACATAAAAATATATTACAATATGTAAATTCAATGTTTAAACAAATGTAAAAATATAGTATCTTCAATATTATCACAAATATGTATCGCCCATACAATCATCAGAAAATAAATAGGTTACAGAATCATTTACTCTGTCATGGAAGAAAATGAAAAATTGAGTCGTAAAGTTTCTTAATGCCTCCCAACATCATTGTAACATTACACAGAACCCCTAACAGTCCGATTCGTTCTTGGACTGGTCCTGTGGGAATATTTTGGTCACCAGACTCCGCCACACTTCTCCGTGTGGGTTGTACAGTTTGTCCTCGTTTTGCTTGGCAATCTCGCTCAGTTTTTCTTGTAACTTTGACTTGTTGACTTTGAGAGGCTGGTTTGACTTGTAGATTTTAGGCTTTTCTGGCTTTGGCAGGCGTTTGCTGAGAGGAACATATGGCCTGCCTTTGCTGCGTCTCTTACGACCCTTCTTTACGGGTTTGGCGCCGCTTGTCTCGGTAGAGGCGCCCTTTGACGTTCCTTCCGAAGTCTCAGACATACCTTTTGATGAGGTGGCATTATTACTGTATTCTGGCGAAGTTTCAGTTTCTTCATCAGAAAGGTCTGCGGAGGAAACTGATCTATCCCGAGATGAAGCACCACTTGATTTCGGGGATCTCACTCCTTGAGACGCTTTGTCAAGTGCGTCCGCTTGTGCTGACGTTGAGGGTCTATCGGCTAGGTTGCTGGACTTTTGTGAAGCAACATCCGGTTGCTTTTCCATTGGCGGCGTTATTTTATCGTAGCTCGGTGGTCTCTCTTCTGGAACAGATGCTTCGTGACAGAACTCGTTGAGGTAGGCTAGGTTATCCGGTGTCGGTAACATGTCTTTTTCTTTTGCTAGTCTTGCTTTTCTGATATGAGGAAGGGTGTCCTCTCGCGTCCACATGTGAGTGCTTGGTGGGACCATTCGGGTTGCCGCCACAAAAGACGGAATCTCGAACTTATATTCGGTATTGTGATATTCGTCGTCATCATCTTGTATGGAGAGTTCTGAGGAGTGGTAGCTGCCCGTTTCCGAATCTTCTTTGAGAGGATCCTTGTGCGCCACTTTTCGTTTCCTCCGAAATCTGTTAAGAAAATAAATTGAAAAAAAAAAGAAAATATATTGAAAAGAAAATAGGAAACATTGTTTCTTAGTTAGAGTGATATAAAATCTAAATAAAATCGTAACGAATCCACATTTTACCTCTTAAAGGCTAAAATAAGACAAATTGAACACAGAATCATGAACAACAGGCTTATCGCTGTGACCACGCCGATGATGACTGAAAAAGAAACAAATATAATGATATAGACAATGCACGCTAGAACAATAAAAACATGTCAAAAGCAGGTACCCTTTATAACTTTGAAGAGCACTTACTGGCAGCGGATGAAGAAGAATCGGTTTTCTGTATCTCGGTCTTGGTTACTGTAACATACAAAAATACTTTAACAGCTACTTATTAAACGAGATAAAAGTTTTCAGTCTACATTTTTTAGTACATGAAGACAAAACACTTACAATACACCAAAGTGGAACCAACTTTTATGGGTAGAGTTTTTGGTGCATTTTGAAGAGTTGACTTCACTCGTGTTACTAAGTTGTCGTCACTTCCTGTCAGATGTATGTGTGATTTTGAATAGTATACCTCACTCAACACATGTATACTTCCATTGCTGCAAAAAATCAAGGTTTGAAAATAAGCACTATCAAAAATTCTGAAGGATACTCGAGCTTAATGTTTGCACAAGCACAAGACAATATAAGTTATGGCATGTTTATTATCTAAATGTTTACTTTAAATAAATTTACATGATATATTAACATCAGTTCATTGAACAGTTGACAGAAAGGTCTATCTAGGAAACCTTTTTAATGATGCTGTGCAAATGTAAGCATAAAGTTACTTCGAGTGCCGACTTTAATCATTTAACTTTTGTGCCCATTTTCCTAGTTACAGTGTTCAGTGAATTTATGCTCAAAATGTTGTAAAGTATCATAATGCAGCATTATACTCTGCGCATGAATATGTTCAATTTTCTGTTACTGTTATATAAAGCAGTGGAGATATATTTTGGCTAAAATAATAAAACTCATTTTATCCATGAAATAATAAAAATTAGGAGAGTATTTAATTATATAATCTTGTCAAATTCTATAAAGTATTTCGACTGTAACTGTAACAATTACGTTGCCATTTGAACTCCTAAATCTCAAATCAATCGGTCTTACAAAAGGCGCAAATTGATGTATGTATTTTGAATCTCCGTCTACAAAATGGTAATACATAGGTGAAATAAATCTATAGCTATATTTTTAATAAAGTGAATAGGGTGACACATCCTAGCCACTAAGGTGCTGCTAGCTTACTATTTCTTACCTCCCTTGGCTGTTGCACAACATGTAATGAACATATCAATATAAACAACGTAAATAAAAAAGACAAACTAGTTATTTCTTTGATTCGCACCAATTAAGTGGAAGTGTGAGAAAAATGATTCATTGATAGTTATGTTTCACAGATGGAAACCAATATCAAATGAGAATCACCCAGTAAGACACGGTCAATATTCACACAATTTAATGTTTCCTAAAAAGTATTGACTGAAATACTCCGTCGATTTAACATTAATAATTGTTGCCTGAACTTTTTGCATAAATCGTTTATCTAGATTGCATATAGAAAGTAAAGAAATAACTATTTACCTGAATGATGTGACTTTGCTTGAATTGTAGTATGTTGATTCATTATTCCCGCTACTAAGAATTCTGTCCAACTGAAATCAATTTTGAACAATGTATATATAACGAAATCATTCTACGAGCAATACATATTTTAGAATAACAGCATTACAATATATAACCACCATCATACCTCTGTTTCAACCATTTTAGCTTTGTCTTTAAATGTTGACGAACTACTATTTGCTAATTCTGGATTCCATGGTTCGTTTAATATCAGCTCAACATAGAGTGTGACAACTTCGGGATCCATATAGATATCAGTAGTAGTGGCGCTCGTAGTTGTTGATGGCGAAAATGTTGTTGAAATCAAGGACATGTTTCCTGCAGTTGTAACTGAAGTGGATGTGGTGTCCGATAATGTTGATGTAGCCACTGAAGTAGATGTGGTGTCTGATACTATTGCTGTAGCCACTGAAGTAGATGTGGTGTCCAATACTGTTGGTGTAGCCACTGAAGTAAATGTAGTTTCTGATACTGTTGGTGTAACCACTGAAGTAGATGTGGTGTCTGATGCTGTTGATATAACCACTGAAGTAGATGTGGTGTCTGATACTGTTGGTGTAGTCACTGAAGTAGTAGATGTGGTGTCTGATGCTGTTGATGTAGACACTGAAGGAGATGTGGTGTCTGATGCTGTTGGTGTAGCCACTAAAGTGGATGTGGTGTTTGATACTGTTGGTGTAGTCACTGAAGTAGTAGATGTGGTATCTGATACTGTTGGTGTAGTCACTGAAGTAGTAGATGTGGTGTCTAATACTGTTGATGTAGCCACTGGAGTAGATGTGGTGTCTGATGCTGTTGATGTAGCCACTAAATTGGATGTGGTGTCTGATACTGTTGGTTTAGTCACTGAAGTAGTAGATGTGGTGTCTGATACTGTTGGTGTAGTCACTGAAGTAGTAGATGTGGTGTCTAATGCTGTTGATATAACCACTGAAGTAGATGTGGTGTCCGATATTGTTGATATAGCCAATGAAGTAGATGTGGTGTCTAATACTATTGGTGTAGCCACTAAAGTGGATGTGGTGTCTGATACTATTGGTGTAGCCACTGAAGTAGATGTGGTTTCTGATACTGTTGGTGTAGTCACTGAGGTAGATGTGGTGTTGGATACTGTGGTGGTCTCTGTCGACGAGCCTGCCAGTGATGATGTTTCAGGAGCAGTTGAAGTACTTTCTGTACCAGCACTTGCAGAGGTTTCAGTAGAGGTTCCTTCAGTAGAGACCGATGTGGTCACACTTGTACTCTCCTGACTTGTGAGTGTAGAAGTCAATGTTGTTGTTTCCTGCGATGTTGGCAATTGTGTACTTTGTTGTGTGGTCGACGAAGTTTCGCCAGTGGTTTCCGTTGAGCTAATAACGGAAGAAGTCTCAGGCTGTGGTGCTGACGGCGTTGTTGTTTCTGCAGTCAAAGATTCAGTGCTTGTCTCGCTGGTGGTAGTTGTGTACGCAGCTGTACTTTCTGCGCTTCTGGAAGATGTTGTTGAGGGCTGCTCAGAGGAAGTTTCAGACACTGACACCTGGCTGGTGGTACTTTGTTCAGTTGATACGCTAGTTGAAGTAGTACTTTGTTCACTTGCTGGGCTAGTAGATGTGAAACTTGTTTCCAGGGTTGTTGTGTCCGTCTGTGCACCTGATTGTGTGGTAGTGGATTCTTCCGAAATGGTAGAGCTTGAAATAGATTGCATAGAAGTAGTGGCTTCTGTGTTGGTCTCTGTCGACGAGCCTGCCAGTGATGATGTTTCAGGAGCAGTTGAAGTACTTTCTGTACCAGCACTTGCAGAGGTTTCAGTAGAGGTTCCTTCTGTAGAGACCGATGTGGCCACACTTGTACTCTCCTGACTTGTGAGTGTAGAAGTCAATGTTGTTGTTTCCTGCGATGTTGGCAATTGTGTACTTTGTTGTGTGGTCGACGAAGTTTCGCCAGTGGTTTCCATTGAGCTTGTTACGGAAGAAGTTTCAGGTTGTGTTGCTGACGGCGTTGTTGTTTCTGCAGTCAAAGATTCAGTGCTTGTCTCGCTGGTGGTAGTTGTGTACGCAGCTGTACTTTCTGCGCTACTGGAAGATGTTGTTGAGGGCTGCTCAGAGGAAGTTTCAGACACTGACACCTGGCTTGTGGTACTTTGTTCAGTTGATAAGCTAGTTGAAGTAGTACTTTGTTCACTTGCTGGGCTAGTAGATGTGAAACTTGTTTCTAGGGTTGATGTGTCCGTCTGTGCACCTGATTGTGTGGTAACGGATTCTTCCGAAATGGTAGAGCTTGAAATAGATTGCGTAGAAGTAGTGGCTTCTGTGGTGGTCTCTGTCGACGAGCCTGCCAGTGATGATGTTTCAGGGGCAGTTGAAGTACTTTCTGTACCAGCACTTGCAGAGGTTTCAGTAGAGGTTCCTTCTATGGAGACGGATGTGGCCATACTTGTAATCTCCTGACTTGTGAGTGTAGAAGTCAATGTTGTTGTTTCCTGCGATGTTGGCAATTGTGTACTTTGTTGTGTGGTCGACGAAGTTTCGCCAGTGGTTTCCATTGAGCTTGTAACGGAAGAAGTTTCAGGTTGTGTTGCTGACGGCGTTGTTGTTTCTGCAGTCAAAGATTCAGTGCTTGTCTCGCTGGTGGTAGTTGTGTACGCAGCTGTACTTTCTGCGCTACTGGAAGATGTTGTTGAGGGCTGCTCAGAGGAAGTTTCAGACACTGACACCTGGCTGGTGGTACTTTGTTCAGTTGATAAGCTAGTTGAAGTAGTACTTTGTTCACTTGCTGGGCTAATAGATGTGAAACTTGTTTCTAGGGTTGTAGTGTCCGTCTGTGCACCTGATTGTGTGGTAGTGGATTCTTCCGAAATGGTAGAGCTTGAAATAGATTGCGTAGAAGTAGTGGCTTCTGTGGTGGTCTCTGTCGACGAGCCTGCCAGTGATGATGTTTCAGGAGCAGTTGAAGTACTTTCTGTACCAGCACTTGCAGAGGTTTCAGTAGAGGTTCCTTCTATGGAGACGGATGTGGCCACATTTGTACTCTCCTGACTTGTGAGTGTAGAAGTCAATGTTGTTGTTTCCTGCGATGTTGGCAATTGTGTACTTTGTTGTGTGGTCGACGAAGTTTCGCCAGTGGTTTCCGTTGAGCTTGTAACGGAAGAAGTTTCAGGTTGTGTTGCCGACGGCGTTGTTGTTTCTGCAGTCAAAGATTCAGTGCTTGTCTCGCTGGTGGTAGTGGTGTACGCAGCTGTACTTTCTGCGCTACTGGAAGATGTTGTTGAGGGCTGCTCAGAGGAAGTTTCAGACACTGACACCTGGCTGGTGGTACTTTGTTCAGTTGATAAGCTAGTTGAAGTAGTACTTTGTTCACTTACTAGGCTAGTAGATGTGAAACTTGTTTCCAGGGTTGTTGTGTCCGTCTGTGCACCTGATTGTGTGGTAGTGGATTCTTCCGAAATGGTAGAGCTTAAAATGGATTGCGTAGAAGTAGAAGTAGTGGCTTCTGTGGTGGTCTCTGTCGACGAGCCTGCCAGTGATGATGTTTCAGGAGCAGTTGAAGTACTTTCTGTACCAGCACTTGCAGAGGTTTCAGTAGAGGTTCCTTCTGTAGAGACCGATGTGGCCACACTTGTACTCTCCTGACTTGTGAGTGTAGAAGTCAATGTTGTTGTTTCCTGCAATGTTGGCAATTGTGTACTTTGTTGTGTGGTCGACGAAGTTTCGCCAGTGGTTTCCGTTGAGCTTGTAACGGAAGAAGTTCCAGGTTGTGTTGCTGACGGCGTTGTTGTTTCTGCAGTCAAAGATTCAGTGCTTGTCTCGCTAGTGGTAGTGGTGTACGCAGCTGTACTTTCTTCGCTACTGAAAGATGTTGTTGAGGGCTGCTCAGAGGAAGTTTCAGACACTGACACCTGGCTGGTGGTACTTTGTTCAGTTGATAAGCTAGTTGAAGTAGTACTTTGTTCACTTGCTGGGCTAGTAGATGTGAAACTTGTTTCCAGGGTTGTTGTGTCCGTCTGTGCACCTGATTGTGTGGTAGTGGATTCTTCCGAAATGGTAGAGCTTGAAATAGATTGCATAGAAGTAGTGGCTTCTGTGGTGGTCTCTGTCGACGAGCCTGCCAGTGATGATGTTTCAGGAGCAGTTGAAGTACTTTCTGTACCAGCACTTGCAGAGGTTTCAGTAGATGTTCCTTCTGTAGAGACCAATGTGGCCACACTTGTACTCTCCTGACTTGTGAGTGTAGAAGTCAATGTTGTTGTTTCCTGCAATGTTGGCAATTGTGTACTTTGTTGTGTGGTCGACGAAGTTTCGCCAGTGGATTCCATTGAGCTTGTAACAGCAGAAGTTTCAGGCTGTGTTGCTGACGGCGTTGTTGTTTCTGCAGTCAAAGATTCAGTGCTTGTCTCGCTGGTGGTAGTTGTGTACGCAGCTGTACTTTCTGCGCTACTGGAAGATGTTCTTGAGGGCTGCTCAGAGGAAGTTTCAGACACTGACACCTGGCTGGTGGTACTTTGTTCAGTTGATAAGCTAGTTGAAGTAGTACTTTGTTCACTTGCTGGGCTAGTAGATGTGAAACTTGTTTCTAGGGTTGATGTGTCCGTCTGTGCACCTGATTGTGTGGTAACGGATTCTTCCGAAATGGTAGAGCTTGAAATAGATTGCGTAGAAGTAGTGGCTTCTGTGGTGGTCTCTGTCGACGAGCCTGCCAGTGATGATGTTTCAGGGGCAGTTGAAGTACTTTCTGTACCAGCACTTGCAGAGGTTTCAGTAGAGGTTCCTTCTGTAGAGACCGATGTGGCCACACTTGTACTCTCTTGACTTGTGAGTGTAGAAGTCAATGTTGTTGTTTCCTGCGATGTTGGCAATTGTGTACTTTGTTGTGTGGTCGACGAAGTTTCGCCAGTGGTTTCCGTTGAGCTTGTAACGGAAGAAGTTTCAGGTTGTGTTGCTGACGGCGTTGTTGTTTCTGCAGTCAAAGATTCAGTGCTTGTCTCGCTGGTGGTAGTGGTGTACGCAGCTGTACTTTCTGCGCTACTGGAAGATGTTGTTAAGGGCTGCTCAGAGGAAGTTTCAGACACTGACACCTGGCTGGTGGTACTTTGTTCAGTTGATAAGCTAGTTGAAGAAGTACTTTGTTCACTTGCTGGGCTAGTAGATGTGAAACTTGTTTCCAGGGTTGTTGTGTCCGTCTGTGCACCTGATTGTGTGGTAGTGGATTCTTCCGAAATGGTAGAGCTTAAAATGGATTGCGTAGAAATAGTGGCTTCTGTGGTGGTCTCTGTCGACGAGCCTGCCAGTGATGATGTTTCAGAAGCAGTTGGAGTACTTTCTGTACCAGCACTTGCAGAGGTTTCAGTAGAGGTTCCTTCTGTAGAGACCGAAGTGGCCACACTTGTACTCTCATGACTTGTGAGTGTAGAAGTCAATGTTGTTGTTTCCTGCGATGTTGGCAATTGTGTATCTTGTTGTGTGGTCGACGAAGTTTCGCCAGTGGTTTCCGTTGAGCTTGTAACGGAAGAAGTTTCAGGTTGTGTTGCTGACGGCGTTGTTGTTTCTGCAGTCAAAGATTCAGTGCTTGTCTCGCTGGTGGTAGTGGTGTACGCAGCTGTACTTTCTGCGCTACTGAAAGATGTTCTTGAGGGCTGCTCAGAGGAAGTTTCAGACACTGACACCTGGCTGGTGGTACTTTGTTCAGTTGATAAGCTAGTTGAAGTAGTACTTTGTTCACTTGCTGGGCTAGTAGATGTGAAACTTGTTTCCAGGGTTGTTGTGTCCGTCTGTGCACCTGATTGTGTGGTAGTGGATTCTTCCGAAATGGTAGAGCTTGAAATAGATTGCGTAGAAGTAGAAGTAGTGGCTTCTGTGGTGGTCTCTGTCGACGAGCCTGCCAGTGATGATGTTTCAGGAGCAGTTGAAGTACTTTCTGTACCAGCACTTGCAGAGGTTTCAATAGAGGTTCCTTCTGTAGAGACCGATGTGGCCACACTTGTACTCTCTTGACTTGTGAGTGTAGAAGTCAATGTTGTTGTTTCCTGCGATGTTGGCAATTGTGTATTTTGTTGTGTGGTCGACGAAGTTTCGCCAGTGGTTTCCGTTGAGCTTGTAACGGAAGAAGTTTCAGGTTGTGTTGCTGACGGCGTTGTTGTTTCTGCAGTCAAAGATTCAGTGCTTGTCTCGCTCGTGGTAGTGGTGTACGCAGCTGTACTTTCTGCGCTACTGGAAGATGTTGTTGAGGGCTGCTCAGAGGAAGTTTCAGACACTGACACCTGGCTGGTGGTACTTTGTTCAGTTGATAAGCTAGTTGAAGTAGTACTTTGTTCACTTGCTGGGCTAGAAGATGTGAAACTTGTTTCCAGGGTTGTTGTGTCCGTCTGTGCACCTGATTGTGTGGTAGTGGATTCTTCCGAAATGGTAGAGCTTGAAATAGATTGCGTAGAAGTAGTGGCTTCTGTGGTGGTCTCTGTCGACGAGCCTGCCAGTGATGATGTTTCAGGAGCAGTTGAAGTACTTTCTGTACCAGCACTTGCAGAGGTTTCAGTAGAGGTTCCTTCTGTAGAGACCGATGTGGCCACACTTGTACTCTCTTGACTTGTTAGTGTAGAAGTCAATGTTGTTGTTTCCTGCGATGTTGGCAATTGTGTACTTTGTTGTGTGGTCGACGAAGTTTCGCCAGTGGTTTCCGTTGAGCTTGTAACGGAAGAAGTTTCAGGTTGTGTTGCTGACAGCGTTGTTGTTTCTGCAGTCAAAGATTCAGTGCTTGTCTCGCTGGTGGTAGTTGTGTACGCAGCTGTACTTTCTGCGCTACTGGAAGATGTTGTTGAGGGCTGCTCAGAGGAAGTTTCAGACACTGACACCTGGCTGGTGGTACTTTGTTCAGTTGATAAGCTAGTTGAAGTAGTACTTTGTTCACTTGCTGGGCTAGTAGATGTGAAACTTGTTTCCAGGGTTGTTGTGTCCGTCTGTGCACCTGATTGTGTGGTAGTGGATTCTTCCGAAATGGTAGAGCTTAAAATGGATTGCGTAGAAGAAGTGGCTTCTGTGGTGGACTCTGTCGACGAGCCTGCCAGTGATGATGTTTCAGGAGCAGTTGAAGTACTTTCTGTACCAGCACTTGCAGAGGTTTCAGTAGAGGTTCCTTCTGTAGAGACCGATGTGGCCACACTTGTACTCTCCTGACTTGTGAGTGTAGAAGTCAATGTTGTTGTTTCCTGCGATGTTGGCAATTGTGTATCTTGTTGTGTGGTCGACGAAGTTTCGCCAGTGGTTTCCGTTGAGCTTGTAACGGAAGAAGTTTCAGGTTGTGTTGCTGACGGCGTTGTTGTTTCTGCAGTCAAAGATTCAGTGCTTGTCTCGCTAGTGGTAGTGGTGTACGCAGCTGTACTTTCTGCGCTACTGAAAGATGTTGTTGAGGGCTGCTCAGAGGAAGTTTCAGACACTGACACCTGGCTGGTGGTACTTTGTTCAGTTGATAAGCTAGTTGAAGTAGTACTTTGTTCACTTGCTGGGCTAGTAGATGTGAAACTTGTTTCCAGGGTTGTTGTGTCCGTCTGTGCACCTGATTGTGTGGTAACGGATTCTTCCGAAATGGTAGAGCTTGAAATAGATTGCGTAGAAGTAGTGGCTTCTGTGGTGGTCTCTGTCGACGAGCCTGCCAGTGATGATGTTTCAGGAGCAGTTGAAGTACTTTCTGTACCAGCACTTGCAGAGGTTTCAGTAGAGGTTCCTTCTGTAGAGACCGATGTGGCCACACTTGTACTCTCTTGACTTGTGAGTGTAGAAGTCAATGTTGTTGTTTCCTGCGATGTTGGCAATTGTGTACTTTGTTGTGTGGTCGACGAAGTTTCGCCAGTGGTTTCCGTTGAGCTTGTAACGGAAGAAGTTTCAGGTTGTGTTGCTGACGGCGTTGTTGTTTCTGCAGTCAAAGATTCAGTGCTTGTCTCGCTGGTGGTAGTGGTGTACGCAGCTGTACTTTCTGCGCTACTGGAAGATGTTGTTGAGGGCTGCTCAGAGGAAGTTTCAGACACTGACACCTGGCTGGTGGTACTTTGTTCAGTTGATAAGCTAATCGAAGTAGTACTTTGTTCACTTGCTGGGCTAGTAGATGTGAAACTTGTTTCCAGGATTGTTGTGTCCGTCTGTGCACCTGATTGTGTGGTAGTGGATTCTTCCGAAATGGTAGAGCTTGAAATAGATTGCGTAGAAGTAGTGGCTTCTGTGGTGGTCTCTGTCGACGAGCCTGCCAGTGATGATGTTTCAGGAGCAGTTGAAGTACTTTCTGTACCAGCACTTGCAGAGGTTTCAGTAGAGGTTCCTTCTGTAGAGACCGATGTGGCCACACTTGTACTCTCTTGACTTGTGAGTGTAGAAGTCAATGTTGTTGTTTCCTGCGATGTTGGCAATTGTGTACTTTGTTGTGTGGTCGACGAAGTTTCGCCAGTGGTTTCCGTTGAGCTTGTAACGGAAGAAGTTTCAGGTTGTGTTGCTGACGGCGTTGTTGTTTCTGCAGTCAAAGATTCAGTGTTTGTCTCGCTGGTGGTAGTGGTGTACGCAGCTGTACTTTCTGCGCTACTGGAAGATGTTGTTGAGGGCTGCTCAGAGGAAGTTTCAGACACTGACACCTGGCTGGTGGTACTTTGTTCAGTTGATAAGCTAATCGAAGTAGTACTTTGTTCACTTGCTGGGCTAGTAGATGTGAAACTTGTTTCCAGGGTTGTTGTGTCCGTCTGTGCACCTGATTGTGTGGTAGTGGATTCTTCCGAAATGGTAGAGCTTGAAATAGATTGCGTAGAAGTAGTGGCTTCTGTGGTGGTCTCTGTCGACGAGCCTGCCAGTGATGATGTTTCAGGAGCAGATGAAGTACTTTCTGTACCAGCACTTGCAGAGGTTTCAGTAGAGGTTCCTTCTGTAGAGACCGATGTGGCCACACTTGTACTCTCTTGACTTGTTAGTGTAGAAGTCAATGTTGTTGTTTCCTGCGATGTTGGCAATTGTGTACTTTGTTGTGTGGTCGACGAAGTTTCGCCAGTGGTTTCCGTTGAGCTTGTAACGGAAGAAGTTTCAGGTTGTGTTGCTGACGGCGTTGTTGTTTCTGCAGTCAAAGATTCAGTGCTTGTCTCGCTGGTGGTAGTGGTGTACGCAGCTGTACTTTCTGCGCTACTGGAAGATGTTGTTGAGGGCTGCTCAGAGGAAGTTTCAGACACTGACACCTGGCTGGTGGTACTTTGTTCAGTTGATAAGCTAGTTGAAGTAGTACTTTGTTCACTTGCTGGGCTAGAAGATGTGAAACTTGTTTCCAGGGTTGTTGTGTCCGTCTGTGCACCTGATTGTGTGGTAGTGGATTCTTCCGAAATGGTAGAGCTTGAAATAGATTGCCTAGAAGTAGTGGCTTCTGTGGTGGTCTCTGTCGACGAGCCTGCCAGTGATGATGTTTCAGGAGCAGATGAAGTACTTTCTGTACCAGCACTTGCAGAGGTTTCAGTAGAGGTTCCTTCTGTAGAGACCGATGTGGCCACACTTGTACTCTCTTGACTTGTTAGTGTAGAAGTCAATGTTGTTGTTTCCTGCGATGTTGGCAATTGTGTACTTTGTTGTGTGGTCGACGAAGTTTCGCCAGTGGTTTCCGTTGAGCTTGTAACGGAAGAAGTTTCAGGTTGTGTTGCTGACGGCGTTGTTGTTTCTGCAGTCAAAGATTCAGTGCTTGTCTCGCTGGTGGTAGTGGTGTACGCAGCTGTACTTTCTGCGCTACTGGAAGATGTTGTTGAGGGCTGCTCAGAGGAAGTTTCAGACACTGACACCTGGCTGGTGGTACTTTGTTCAGTTGATAAGCTAGTTGAAGTAGTACTTTGTTCACTTGCTAAGCTAGTAGATGTGAAACTTGTTTCCAGGGTTGTTGTGTCCGTCTGTGCACCTGATTGTGTGGTAGTGGATTCTTCCGAAATGGTAGAGCTTGAAATAGATTGCGTAGAAGTAGTGGCTTCTGTGGTGGTCTCTGTCGACGAGCCTGCCAGTGATGATGTTTCAGGAGCAGTTGAAGTACTTTCTGTACCAGCACTTGCAGAGGTTTCAGTAGAGGTTCCTTCTGTAGAGACCGATGTGGCCACACTTGTACTCTCTTGACTTGTGAGTGTAGAAGTCAATGTTGTTGTTTCCTGCGATGTTGGCAATTGTGTACTTTGTTGTGTGGTCGACGAAGTTTCGCCAGTGGTTTCCGTTGAGCTTGTAACGGAAGAAGTTTCAGGTTGTGTTGCTGACGGCGTTGTTGTTTCTGCAGTCAAAGATTCAGTGCTTGTCTCGCTGGTGGTAGTGGTGTACGCAGCTGTACTTTCTGCGCTACTGGAAGATGTTGTTGAGGGCTGCTCAGAGGAAGTTTCAGACACTGACACCTGGCTGGTGGTACTTTGTTCAGTTGATAAGCTAGTTGAAGTAGTACTTTGTTCACTTGCTGGGCTAGTAGATGTGAAACTTGTTTCCAGGGTTGTTGTGTCCGTCTGTGCACCTGATTGTGTGGCAGTGGATTCTTCCGAAATGGTAGAGCTTGAAATAGATTGCGTAGAAGTAGTGGCTTCTGTGGTGGTCTCTGTCGACGAGCCTGCCAGTGATGATGTTTCAGGAGCAGATGAAGTACTTTCTGTACCAGCACTTGCAGAGGTTTCAGTAGAGGTTCCTTCTGTAGAGACCGATGTGGCCACACTTGTACTCTCTTGACTTGTTAGTGTAGAAGTCAATGTTGTTGTTTCCTGCGATGTTGGCAATTGTGTACTTTGTTGTGTGGTCGACGAAGTTTCGCCAGTGGTTTCCGTTGAGCTTGTAACGGAAGAAGTTTCAGGTTGTGTTGCTGACGGCGTTGTTGTTTCTGCAGTCAAAGATTCAGTGCTTGTCTCGCTGGTGGTAGTGGTGTACGCAGCTGTACTTTCTGCGCTACTGGAAGATGTTGTTGAGGGCTGCTCAGAGGAAGTTTCAGACACTGACACCTGGCTGGTGGTACTTTGTTCAGTTGATAAGCTAGTTGAAGTAGTACTTTGTTCACTTGCTGGGCTAGTAGATGTGAAACTTGTTTCCAGGGTTGTTGTGTCCGTCTGTGCACCTGATTGTGTGGTAGTGGATTCTTCCGAAATGGTAGAGCTTGAAATAGATTGCGTAGAAGTAGTGGCTTCTGTGGTGGTCTCTGTCGACGAGCCTGCCAGTGATGATGTTTCAGGAGCAGATGAAGTACTTTCTGTACCAGCACTTGCAGAGGTTTCAGTAGAGGTTCCTTCTGTAGAGACCGATGTGGCCACACTTGTACTCTCTTGACTTGTGAGTGTAGAAGTCAATGTTGTTGTTTCCTGCGATGTTGGCAATTGTGTACTTTGTTGTGTGGTCGACGAAGTTTCGCCAGTGGTTTCCGTTGAGCTTGTAATGGAAGAAGTTTCAGGTTGTGTTGCTGACGGCGTTGTTGTTTCTGCAGTCAAAGATTCAGTGCTTGTCTCGCTGGTGGTAGTGGTGTACGCAGCTGTACTTTCTGCGCTACTGGAAGATGTTGTTGAGGGCTGCTCAGAGGAAGTTTCAGACACTGACACCTGGCTGGTGGTACTTTGTTCAGTTGATAAGCTAGTTGAAGTAGTACTTTGTTCACTTGCTAAGCTAGTAGATGTGAAACTTGTTTCCAGGGTTGTTGTGTCCGTCTGTGCACCTGATTGTGTGGCAGTGGATTCTTCCGAAATGGTAGAGCTTGAAATAGATTGCGTAGAAGTAGTGGCTTCTGTGGTGGTCTCTGTCGACGAGCCTGCCAGTGATGATGTTTCAGGAGCAGATGAAGTACTTTCTTTACCAGCACTTGCAGAGGTTTCAGTAGAGGTTCCTTCTGTAGAGACCGATGTGGCCACACTTGTACTCTCTTGACTTGTTAGTGTAGAAGTCAATGTTGTTGTTTCCTGCGATGTTGGCAATTGTGTACTTTGTTGTGTGGTCGACGAAGTTTCGCCAGTGGTTTCCGTTGAGCTTGTAACGGAAGAAGTTTCAGGTTGTGTTGCTGACGGCGTTGTTGTTTCTGCAGTCAAAGATTCAGTGCTTGTCTCGCTGGTGGTAGTGGTGTACGCAGCTGTACTTTCTGCGCTACTGGAAGATGTTGTTGAGGGCTGCTCAGAGGAAGTTTCAGACACTGACACCTGGCTGGTGGTACTTTGTTCAGTTGATAAGCTAGTTGAAGTAGTACTTTGTTCACTTGCTGGGCTAGTAGATGTGAAACTTGTTTCCAGGGTTGTTGTGTCCGTCTGTGCACCTGATTGTGTGGTAGTGGATTCTTCCGAAATGGTAGAGCTTGAAATAGATTGCGTAGAAGTAGTGGCTTCTGTGGTGGTCTCTGTCGACGAGCCTGCCAGTGATGATGTTTCAGGAGCAGATGAAGTACTTTCTGTACCAGCACTTGCAGAGGTTTCAGTAGAGGTTCCTTCTGTAGAGACCGATGTGGCCACACTTGTACTCTCTTGACTTGTTAGTGTAGAAGTCAATGTTGTTGTTTCCTGCGATGTTGGCAATTGTGTACTTTGTTGTGTGGTCGACGAAGTTTCGCCAGTGGTTTCCGTTGAGCTTGTAACGGAAGAAGTTTCAGGTTGTGTTGCTGACGGCGTTGTTGTTTCTGCAGTCAAAGATTCAGTGCTTGTCTCGCTGGTGGTAGTGGTGTACGCAGCTGTACTTTCTGCGCTACTGGAAGATGTTGTTGAGGGCTGCTCAGAGGAAGTTTCAGACACTGACACCTGGCTGGTGGTACTTTGTTCAGTTGATAAGCTAGTTGAAGTAGTACTTTGTTCACTTGCTAAGCTAGTAGATGTGAAACTTGTTTCCAGGGTTGTTGTGTCCGTCTGTGCACCTGATTGTGTGGTAGTGGATTCTTCCGAAATGGTAGAGCTTGAAATAGATTGCGTAGAAGTAGTGGCTTCTGTGGTGGTCTCTGTCGACGAGCCTGCCAGTGATGATGTTTCAGGAGCAGTTGAAGTACTTTCTGCAGAGGTTCCTTCTGTAGAGACCGATGTGGCCACACTTGTACTCTCTTGACTTGTGAGTGTAGAAGTCAATGTTGTTGTTTCCTGCGATGTTGGCAATTGTGTACTTTGTTGTGTGGTCGACGAAGTTTCGCCAGTGGTTTCCGTTGAGCTTGTAACGGAAGAAGTTTCAGGTTGTGTTGCTGACGGCGTTGTTGTTTCTGCAGTCAAAGATTCAGTGCTTGTCTCGCTGGTGGTAGTGGTGTACGCAGCTGTACTTTCTGCGCTACTGGAAGATGTTGTTGAGGGCTGCTCAGAGGAAGTTTCAGACACTGACACCTGGCTGGTGGTACTTTGTTCAGTTGATAAGCTAGTTGAAGTAGTACTTTGTTCACTTGCTGGGCTAGTAGATGTGAAACTTGTTTCCAGGGTTGTTGTGTCCGTCTGTGCACCTGATTGTGTGGTAGTGGATTCTTCCGAAATGGTAGAGCTTGAAATAGATTGCGTAGAAGTAGTGGCTTCTGTGGTGGTCTCTGTCGACGAGCCTGCCAGTGATGATGTTTCAGGAGCAGTTGAAGTACTTTCTGTACCAGCACTTGCAGAGGTTTCAGTAGAGGTTCCTTCTGTAGAGACCGATGTGGCCACACTTGTACTCTCTTGACTTGTGAGTGTAGAAGTCAATGTTGTTGTTTCCTGCGATGTTGGCAATTGTGTACTTTGTTGTGTGGTCGACGAAGTTTCGCCAGTGGTTTCCGTTGAGCTTGTAACGGAAGAAATTTCAGGTTGTGTTGCTGACGGCGTTGTTGTTTCTGCAGTCAAAGATTCAGTGCTTGTCTCGCTGGTGGTAGTGGTGTACGCAGCTGTACTTTCTGCGCTACTGGAAGATGTTGTTGAGGGCTGCTCAGAGGAAGTTTCAGACACTGACACCTGGCTGGTGGTACTTTGTTCAGTTGATAAGCTAGTTGAAGTAGTACTTTGTTCACTTGCTGGGCTAGAAGATGTGAAACTTGTTTCTAGGGTTGATGTGTCCGTCTGTGCACCTGATTGTGTGGTAACGGATTCTTCCGAAATGGTAGAGCTTGAAATAGATTGCGTAGAAGTAGTGGCTTCTGTGGTGGTCTCTGTCGACGAGCCTGCCAGTGATGATGTTTCAGGGGCAGTTGAAGTACTTTCTGTACCAGCACTTGCAGAGGTTTCAGTAGAGGTTCCTTCTGTAGAGACCGATGTGGCCACACTTGTACTCTCTTGACTTGTGAGTGTAGAAGTCAATGTTGTTGTTTCCTGCGATGTTGGCAATTGTGTACTTTGTTGTGTGGTCGACGAAGTTTCGCCAGTGGTTTCCGTTGAGCTTGTAACGGAAGAAGTTTCAGGTTGTGTTGCTGACGGCGTTGTTGTTTCTGCAGTCAAAGATTCAGTGCTTGTCTCGCTGGTGGTAGTGGTGTACGCAGCTGTACTTTCTGCGCTACTGGAAGATGTTGTTGAGGGCTGCTCAGAGGAAGTTTCAGACACTGACACCTGGCTGGTGGTACTTTGTTCAGTTGATAAGCTAGTTGAAGTAGTACTTTGTTCACTTGCTGGGCTAGTAGATGTGAAACTTGTTTCCAGGGTTGTTGTGTCCGTCTGTGCACCTGATTGTGGGGTAGTGGATTCTTCCGAAATGGTAGAGCTTGAAATAGATTGCGTAGAAGTAGTGGCTTCTGTGGTGGTCTCTGTCGACGAGCCTGCCAGTGATGATGTTTCAGGAGCAGTTGAAGTACTTTCTGTACCAGCACTTGCAGAGGTTTCAGTAGAGGTTCCTTCTGTAGAGACCGATGTGGCCACACTTGTACTCTCTTGACTTGTGAGTGTAGAAGTCAATGTTGTTGTTTCCTGCGATGTTGGCAATTGTGTACTTTGTTGTGTGGTCGACGAAGTTTCGCCAGTGGTTTCCGTTGAGCTTGTAACGGAAGAAATTTCAGGTTGTGTTGCCGACGGCGTTGTTGTTTCTGCAGTCAAAGATTCAGTGCTTGTCTCGCTGGTGGTAGTGGTGTACGCAGCTGTACTTTCTGCGCTACTGGAAGATGTTGTTGAGGGCTGCTCAGAGGAAGTTTCAGACACTGACACCTGGCTGGTGGTACTTTGTTCAGTTAATAAGCTAGTTGAAGTAGTACTTTGTTCACTTGCTGGGCTAGTAGATGTGAAACTTGTTTCCAGGGTTGTTGTGTCCGTCTGTGCACCTGATTGTGTGGTAGTGGATTCTTCCGAAATGGTAGAGCTTAAAATGGATTGCGTAGAAGTAGTGGCTTCTGTGGTGGTCTCTGTCGACGAGCCTGCCAGTGATGATGTTTCAGGAGCAGTTGAAGTACTTTCTGTACCAGCACTTGCAGAGGTTTCAGTAGATGTTCCTTCTGTAGAGACCGATGTGGCCACACTTGTACTCTCTTGACTTGTGAGTGTAGAAGTCAATGTTGTTGTTTCCTGCGATGTTGGCAATTGTGTACTTTGTTGTGTGGTCGACGAAGTTTCGCCAGTGGTTTCCATTGAGCTTGTAACAGCAGAAGTTTCAGGCTGTGTTGCTGACGGCGTTGTTGTTTCTGCAGTCAAAGATTCAGTGCTTGTCTCGCTGGTGGTAGTTGTGTACGCAGCTGTACTTTCTGCGCTACTGGAAGATGTTGTTGAGGGCTGCTCAGAGGAAGTTTCAGACACTGACACCTGGCTGGTGGTACTTTGTTCAGTTGATAAGCTAGTTGAAGTAGTACTTTGTTGACTTGCTGGGCTAGTAGATGTGAAACTTGTTTCCAGGGTTATTGTGTCCGTCTGTGCACCTGATTGTGTGGTAGTGGATTCTTCCGAAATGGTAGAACTTGAAATAGATTGCGTAGAAGTAGTGGCTTCTGTGGTGGTCTCTGTCGACGAGCCTGCCAGTGATGATGTTTCAGGAGCAGTTGAAGTACTTTCTGTACCAGCACTTGCAGAGGTTTCAGTAGAGGTTCCTTCTGTAGAGACCGATGTGGCCACACTTGTACTCTCCTGACTTGTGAGTGTAGAAGTCAATGTTGTTGTTTCCTGCGATGTTGGCAATTGTGTACTTTGTTGTGTGGTCGACGAAGTTTCGCCAGTGGTTTCCGATGAGCTTGTAACGGAAGAAATTTCAGGTTGTGTTGCTGACGGCGTTGTTGTTTCTGCAGTGAAAGATTCAGTGGTTGTCTCGCTGGTGGTAGTGGTGTACGCAGCTGTACTTTCTGCGCTACTGGAAGATGTTGTTGAGGGCTGCTCAGAGGAAGTTTCAGACACTGACACCTGGCTGGTGGTACTTTGTTCAGTTGATAAGCTAGTTGAAGTAGTACTTTGTTCACTTGCTGGGCTAGTAGATGTGAAACTTGTTTCCAGGGTTGTTGTGTCCGTCTGTGCACCTGATTGTGGGGTAGTGGATTCTTCCGAAATGGTAGAGCTTGAAATAGATTGCGTAGAAGTAGTGGCTTCTGTGGTGGTCTCTGTCGACGAGCCTGCCAGTGATGATGTTTCAGGAGCAGTTGAAGTACTTTCTGTACCAGCACTTGCAGAGGTTTCAGTAGAGGTTCCTTCTGTAGAGACCGATGTGGCCACACTTGTACTCTCTTGACTTGTGAGTGTAGAAGTCAATGTTGTTGTTTCCTGCGATGTTGGCAATTGTGTACTTTGTTGTGTGGTCGACGAAGTTTCGCCAGTGGTTTCCGTTGAGCTTGTAACGGAAGAAGTTTCAGGTTGTGTTGCTGACGGCGTTGTTGTTTCTGCAGTCAAAGATTCAGTGCTTGTCTCGCTGGTGGTAGTGGTGTACGCAGCTGTACTTTCTGCGCTACTGGAAGATGTTGTTGAGGGCTGCTCAGAGGAAGTTTCAGACACTGACACCTGGCTGGTGGTACTTTGTTCAGTTGATAAGCTAGTTGAAGTAGTACTTTGTTCACTTGCTGGGCTAGTAGATGTGAAACTTGTTTCCAGGGTTGTTGTGTCCGTCTGTGCACCTGATTGTGGGGTAGTGGATTCTTCCGAAATGGTAGAGCTTGAAATAGATTGCGTAGAAGTAGTGGCTTCTGTGGTGGTCTCTGTCGACGAGCCTGCCAGTGATGATGTTTCAGGAGCAGTTGAAGTACTTTCTGTACCAGCACTTGCAGAGGTTTCAGTAGAGGTTCCTTCTGTAGAGACCGATGTGGCCACACTTGTACTCTCTTGACTTGTGAGTGTAGAAGTCAATGTTGTTGTTTCCTGCGATGTTGGCAATTGTGTACTTTGTTGTGTGGTCGACGAAGTTTCGCCAGTGGTTTCCGTTGAGCTTGTAACGGAAGAAATTTCAGGTTGTGTTGCCGACGGCGTTGTTGTTTCTGCAGTCAAAGATTCAGTGCTTGTCTCGCTGGTGGTAGTGGTGTACGCAGCTGTACTTTCTGCGCTACTGGAAGATGTTGTTGAGGGCTGCTCAGAGGAAGTTTCAGACACTGACACCTGGCTGGTGGTACTTTGTTCAGTTAATAAGCTAGTTGAAGTAGTACTTTGTTCACTTGCTGGGCTAGTAGATGTGAAACTTGTTTCCAGGGTTGTTGTGTCCGTCTGTGCACCTGATTGTGTGGTAGTGGATTCTTCCGAAATGGTAGAGCTTAAAATGGATTGCGTAGAAGTAGTGGCTTCTGTGGTGGTCTCTGTCGACGAGCCTGCCAGTGATGATGTTTCAGGAGCAGTTGAAGTACTTTCTGTACCAGCACTTGCAGAGGTTTCAGTAGATGTTCCTTCTGTAGAGACCGATGTGGCCACACTTGTACTCTCTTGACTTGTGAGTGTAGAAGTCAATGTTGTTGTTTCCTGCGATGTTGGCAATTGTGTACTTTGTTGTGTGGTCGACGAAGTTTCGCCAGTGGTTTCCATTGAGCTTGTAACAGCAGAAGTTTCAGGCTGTGTTGCTGACGGCGTTGTTGTTTCTGCAGTCAAAGATTCAGTGCTTGTCTCGCTGGTGGTAGTTGTGTACGCAGCTGTACTTTCTGCGCTACTGGAAGATGTTGTTGAGGGCTGCTCAGAGGAAGTTTCAGACACTGACACCTGGCTGGTGGTACTTTGTTCAGTTGATAAGCTAGTTGAAGTAGTACTTTGTTGACTTGCTGGGCTAGTAGATGTGAAACTTGTTTCCAGGGTTATTGTGTCCGTCTGTGCACCTGATTGTGTGGTAGTGGATTCTTCCGAAATGGTAGAACTTGAAATAGATTGCGTAGAAGTAGTGGCTTCTGTGGTGGTCTCTGTCGACGAGCCTGCCAGTGATGATGTTTCAGGAGCAGTTGAAGTACTTTCTGTACCAGCACTTGCAGAGGTTTCAGTAGAGGTTCCTTCTGTAGAGACCGATGTGGCCACACTTGTACTCTCCTGACTTGTGAGTGTAGAAGTCAATGTTGTTGTTTCCTGCGATGTTGGCAATTGTGTACTTTGTTGTGTGGTCGACGAAGTTTCGCCAGTGGTTTCCGATGAGCTTGTAACGGAAGAAATTTCAGGTTGTGTTGCTGACGGCGTTGTTGTTTCTGCAGTGAAAGATTCAGTGGTTGTCTCGCTGGTGGTAGTGGTGTACGCAGCTGTACTTTCTGCGCTACTGGAAGATGTTGTTGAGGGCTGCTCAGAGGAAGTTTCAGACACTGACACCTGGCTGGTGGTACTTTGTTCAGTTGATAAGCTAGTTGAAGTAGTACTTTGTTCACTTGCTGGGCTAGTAGATGTGAAACTTGTTTCCAGGGTTGTTGTGTCCGTCTGTGCACCTGATTGTGGGGTAGTGGATTCTTCCGAAATGGTAGAGCTTGAAATAGATTGCGTAGAAGTAGTGGCTTCTGTGGTGGTCTCTGTCGACGAGCCTGCCAGTGATGATGTTTCAGGAGCAGTTGAAGTACTTTCTGTACCAGCACTTGCAGAGGTTTCAGTAGAGGTTCCTTCTGTAGAGACCGATGTGGCCACACTTGTACTCTCTTGACTTGTGAGTGTAGAAGTCAATGTTGTTGTTTCCTGCGATGTTGGCAATTGTGTACTTTGTTGTGTGGTCGACGAAGTTTCGCCAGTGGTTTCCGTTGAGCTTGTAACGGAAGAAATTTCAGGTTGTGTTGCCGACGGCGTTGTTGTTTCTGCAGTCAAAGATTCAGTGCTTGTCTCGCTGGTGGTAGTGGTGTACGCAGCTGTACTTTCTGCGCTACTGGAAGATGTTGTTGAGGGCTGCTCAGAGGAAGTTTCAGACACTGACACCTGGCTGGTGGTACTTTGTTCAGTTAATAAGCTAGTTGAAGTAGTACTTTGTTCACTTGCTGGGCTAGTAGATGTGAAACTTGTTTCCAGGGTTGTTGTGTCCGTCTGTGCACCTGATTGTGTGGTAGTGGATTCTTCCGAAATGGTAGAGCTTAAAATGGATTGCGTAGAAGTAGTGGCTTCTGTGGTGGTCTCTGTCGACGAGCCTGCCAGTGATGATGTTTCAGGAGCAGTTGAAGTACTTTCTGTACCAGCACTTGCAGAGGTTTCAGTAGATGTTCCTTCTGTAGAGACCGATGTGGCCACACTTGTACTCTCTTGACTTGTGAGTGTAGAAGTCAATGTTGTTGTTTCCTGCGATGTTGGCAATTGTGTACTTTGTTGTGTGGTCGACGAAGTTTCGCCAGTGGTTTCCATTGAGCTTGTAACAGCAGAAGTTTCAGGCTGTGTTGCTGACGGCGTTGTTGTTTCTGCAGTCAAAGATTCAGTGCTTGTCTCGCTGGTGGTAGTTGTGTACGCAGCTGTACTTTCTGCGCTACTGGAAGATGTTGTTGAGGGCTGCTCAGAGGAAGTTTCAGACACTGACACCTGGCTGGTGGTACTTTGTTCAGTTGATAAGCTAGTTGAAGTAGTACTTTGTTGACTTGCTGGGCTAGTAGATGTGAAACTTGTTTCCAGGGTTATTGTGTCCGTCTGTGCACCTGATTGTGTGGTAGTGGATTCTTCCGAAATGGTAGAACTTGAAATAGATTGCGTAGAAGTAGTGGCTTCTGTGGTGGTCTCTGTCGACGAGCCTGCCAGTGATGATGTTTCAGGAGCAGTTGAAGTACTTTCTGTACCAGCACTTGCAGAGGTTTCAGTAGAGGTTCCTTCTGTAGAGACCGATGTGGCCACACTTGTACTCTCCTGACTTGTGAGTGTAGAAGTCAATGTTGTTGTTTCCTGCGATGTTGGCAATTGTGTACTTTGTTGTGTGGTCGACGAAGTTTCGCCAGTGGTTTCCGATGAGCTTGTAACAGAAGAAATTTCAGGTTGTGTTGCTGACGGCGTTGTTGTTTCTGCAGTGAAAGATTCAGTGGTTGTCTCGCTGGTGGTAGTGGTGTACGCAGCTGTACTTTCTGCGCTACTGAAAGATGTTGTTGAGGGCTGCTCAGAGGAAGTTTCAGACACTGACACCTGGCTGGTGGTACTTTGTTCAGTTGATAAGCTAGTTGAAGTAGTACTTTGTTCACTTGCTGGGCTAGTAGATGTGAAACTTGTTTCCAGGGTTGTTGTGTCCGTCTGTGCACCTGATTGTGTGGTAGTGGATTCTTCCGAAATGGTAGAGCTTGAAATAGATTGCGTAGAAGTAGTGGCTTCTATGGTAGTCTCTGTCAACGAGCCTGCCAGTGATGATGTTTCAGGAGCAGTTGAAGTACTTTCTGTACCAGCACTTGCAGAGGTTTCAGTAGAGGTTCCTTCTGTAGAGACCGATGTGGCCACACTTGTACTCTCCTGACTTGTGAGTGTAGAAGTCAATGTTGTTGTTTCCTGCGATGTTGGCAATTGTGTACTTTGTTGTGTGGTCGACGAAGTTTCGCCAGTGGTTTCCGTTGAGCTTGTAACGGAAGAAGTTTCAGGTTGTGTTGCTGACGGCGTTGTTGTTTCTGCAGTCAAAGATTCAGTGCTTGTCTCGCTGGTGGTAGTGGTGTACGCAGCTGTACTTTCTGCGCTACTGGAAGATGTTGTTGAGGGCTGCTCAGAGGAAGTTTCAGACACTGACACCTGGCTGGTGGTACTTTGTTCAGTTGATAAGCTAGTTGAAGTAGTACTTTGTTCACTTGCTGGGCTAGTAGATGCGAAACTTGTTTCGAGGGTTGTTGTGTCCGTCTGTGCACCTGATTGTGTGGTAGTGGATTCTTCCGAAATGGTAGAGCTTGAAATAGATTGCGTAGAAGTAGTGGCTTCTGTGGTGGTCTCTGTCGACGAGCCTGCCAGTGATGATGTTTCAGGAGCAGTTGAAGTACTTTCTGTACCAGCACTTGAAGAGGTTTCAGTAGAGGTTCCTTCTGTAGAGACCGATGTGGCCACACTTGTACTCTCTTGACTTGTGAGTGTAGAAGTCAATGTTGTTGTTTCCTGCGATGTTGGCAATTGTGTACTTTGTTGTGTGGTCGACGAAGTTTCGCCAGTGGTTTCCGTTGAGCTTGTAACGGAAGAAGTTTCAGGTTGTGTTGCTGACAGCGTTGTTGTTTTTGCAGTCAAAGATTCAGTGCTTGTCTCGCTCGTGGTAGAGGTGTACGCAGCTGTACTTTCTGCGCTACTGGAAGATGTTGTTGAGGGCTGCTCAGAGGAAGTTTCAGACACTGACACCTGGCTGGTGGTACTTTGTTCAGTTGATAAGCTAGTTGAAGTAGTACTTTGTTCACTTGCTGGGCTAGTAGATGTGAAACTTGTTTCCAGGGTTGTTGTGTCCGTCTGTGCACCTGATTGTGTGGTAGTGGATTCTTCCGAAATGGTAGAGCTTGAAATAGATTTCGTAGAAGTAGTGGCTTCTGTGGTAGTCTCTGTCGACGAGCCTGCCAGTGATGATGTTTCAGGAGCAGTTGAAGTACTTTCTGTACCAGCACTTGCAGAGGTTTCAGTAGAGGTTCCTTCTGTAGAGACCGATGTGGCCACACTTGTACTCTCCTGACTTGTGAGTGTAGAAGTCAATGTTGTTGTTTCCTGCGATGTTGGCAATTGTGTACTTTGTTGTGTGGTCGACGAAGTTTCGCCAGTGGTTTCCGTTGAGCTTGTAACGGAAGAAGTTTCAGGTTGTGTTGCTGACAGCGTTGTTGTTTCTGCAGTCAAAGATTCAGTGCTTGTCTCGCTAGTGGTAGTTGTGTATACAGCTGTACTTTCTGTGCTACTGGAATATGTTGTTGAGGGCTGCTCAGAGGAAGTTTCAGACACTGACACCTGGCTGGTGGTACTTTGTTCAGTTGATAAGCTAGTTGAAGTATTACTTTGTTCACTTGCTGGGCTAGTAGATGTAAAACTTGTTTCCAGGGTTGTTGTGTCCGTCTGTGCACCTGATTGTGTGGTAGTGGATTCTTCCGAAATGGTAGAGCTTGAAATAGATTGCGTAGAAGTAGTGGCTTCTGTGGTGGTTTCTGTCGATGAGCCTGCCAGTGATGATGTTTCAGGAGCAGTTGAAGTACTTTCTGTACTAGCACTCGCAGAGGTTTCAGTAGAGGTTCCTTCTGTAGAGACCGATGTGGCCACACTTGTACTCTCCTGACTTGTGAGTGTAGAAGTCAATGTTGTTGTTTCCTGCGGTGTTGGCAATTGTGTACTTTGTTGTGTGGTCGACGAAGTTTCGCCAGTGGTTTCCGTTGAGCTTGTAACGGAAGAAGTTTCAGGTTGTGTTGCTGACGGCGTTGTTGTTTCTGCAGTCAAAGATTCAGTGCTTGTCTCGCTGCTGGTAGTGGTGTATGCAGCTGTACTTTCTGCGCTACTGGAAGATGTTGTTGAGGGCTGCTCAGAGGAAGTTTCAGACACTGACACCTGGCTGGTGGTACTTTGTTCAGGTGATAAGCTAGTTGAAGTAGTTCTTTGTTCACTTGCTGGGCTAGTAGATGTGAAACTTGTTTCCAGGGTTGTTGTGTCCGTCTGTGCACCTGATTGTGTGGTAGTGGATTCTTCCGAAATGGTAGAGCTTGAAATAGATTGCGTAGAAGTAGTGGCTTCTGTGGTGGTCTCTGTCGACGAGCCTGCCAGTGATGATGTTTCAGGAGCAGTTGAATAACTTTCTGTACCAGCACTTGCAGAGGTTTCAGTAGAGGTTCCTTCTGTAGAGACCGATGTGGCCACACTTGTACTCTCCTGACTTGTGAGTGTAGAAGTCAATGTTGTTGTTTCCTGCGATGTTGGCAATTGTGTACTTTGTTGTGTGGTCGACGAAGTTTCGCCAGTGGTTTCCGTTGAGCTTGTAACGGAAGAAGTTTCAGGTTGTGTTGCTGACAGCGTTGTTGTTTCTGCAGTCAAAGATTCAGTGCTTGTCTCGCTGGTGGTAGTGGTGTATGCAGCTGTACTTTCTGCGCTACTGGAAGATGTTGTTGAAGGCTGCTCAGAGGAAGTTTTAGACACTGACAACTGGCTGGTGGTACTTTGTTCAGTTGATAAGTTAGTTGAAGTAGTACTTTGTTCACTTGCTGGGCTAGTAGATGTGAAACTTGTTTCCAGGGTTGTTGTGTCCGTCTGTGCACCTGATTGTGTGGTAGTGGATTCTTCCGAAATGGTAGAGCTTGAATTAGATTGCGTAGAACTAGTGGCTTCTGTGGTGGTCTCTGTCAACGAGCCTGCCAGTGATGATGTTTCAGGAGCAGTTGAATAACTTTCTGTACCAGCACTTGCAGAGGTTTCAGTAGAGGTTCCTTCTGTAGAGACCGATGTGGCCACACTTGTACTCTCCTGACTTGTGAGTGTAGAAGTCAATGTTGTTGTTTCCTGCGATGTTGGCAATTGTGTACTTTGTTGTGTGGTCGACGAAGTTTCGCCAGTGGTTTCCGTTGAGCTTGTAACGGAAGAAGTTTCAGGCTGTGTTGCTGACGGCGTTGTTGTTTCTGTAGTCATAGATTCAGTGCTTGTCTCGCTGGTGGTAGTGGTGTACGCAGCTGTTCTTTCTGCGCTACTGGAAGATGTTGTTGAGGGCTGCTCAGAGGAAGTTTCAGACACTGACACCTGGCTGGTGGTACTTTGTTCAGTTGATAAGCTAGCTGAAGTAGTACTGTCTTCACTTTCTGGGCTAGTAGATGTGAAACTTGTTTCCAGGGTTGTTGTGTCCGTCTGTGCACCTGATTGTGTTGTAGTGGATTCTTTCGAAATGGTAGAGCTTGAAATAGATTGCGTAGAACTAGTGGCTTCTGTGGTGGTCTCTGTCGACGCGCTTGCCAGTGATGATGTTTCAGGAGCAGTTGAATAACTTTCTGTACCAGCACTTGCAGAGGTTTCAGTAGAGGTTCCTTCTGTAGAGACCGATGTGGCCACACTTGTACTCTCCTGACTTGTGAGTGTAGAAGTCAATGTTGTTGTTTCCTGCGATGTTGGCAATTGTGTACTTTGTTGTATGGTCGACGAAGTTTCGCCAGTGGTTTCCGTTGAGCTTGTAACGGAAGAAGTTTCAAACTGTGTTGCTAACTGCGAGGATGTATCTTCAATCAAAGCTTCCGTGGTTTCATCAATGTTAGTAGTAGTGTACGCAACGGTACTGTCTGTGCTACTTGACGATGATTTTGAGGGCTGATCAGAGGAAGTTTCAGACGCTGACCCATCGCTGCTGCTTTTTTGTTCTGTTGATAAGCTAGCTGAAGTAGTACTTTGTTCACTTGATTGACTAGTAGATGTTAAACTTGTTTCCAGGGTTGTTGTGTCCGTCTGTGTACCTGATTGTGTGGTAGTGGATTCTTCCGAAATGGTAGAGCTTGAAATAGATTTCGTAGAAGTAGTGGCTTTTGTGGTGGTCTCTGTCGACAAGCCTGCCAGTGATGATGTTTCAGGAGGAGTTGAAGTACTTTCTGTACCAGTACCTGTACTTTGACTCGTTGTTTCCGAGTTTTCATTGGATGTTGTTTGCGAAATAAATGTTTCAGAAGTATCAACTTCCGATAGTGTTGTTAAAATTTGTGTTGACGATAAAACTTGTGTACTTGCTTGGAATGTTTTATCTTGAGCAATTGTAGATTCCTCTGTTGATGTTATTTGAGCAGGTTCTGTCACCGGTATCGAGTGCTCTAAGGTATTAACAGTTGATATTGCCGATGTTTCATCCGTCATTTGAGATGAACTGGAAGTTGATTCCATCCCAATTGATGAACTAACTTCTGAAAAACTTGTTGAACTTTCCACATAACTTTTGCTAGAGGTCTCTGTTTTATAAGATAATGTACTATCTGAAACGATTGTACTTGAATCCGAAGTGACTTCGGATGATTGTTGAACACTTTCGGTTGAGGAAATAACGTCGGATGTGACATTGTTTAATATTTGCCCCGCGTTGGCTGGCTCGGGAGTCTGTGTTGATCCTTGATCTGTGGCACCAGGATGAGTTGATGTCAAGGTTTGTGACTCTGTTGATGAAAGATCAGTGGACGAGGGGTATACTAGCTGAGGAAGAAGCAGGAGTACTAATACCACCAGGTTGACTGTCTTTCTTAAAACTGTTTTGTTCATCACTTTATTTTCATTGTGTCTGAAAATAAGATGACAAAAATAATCAATTGTAATAGTTGTAAGAAATAGTTTTTACTTGAATTATTTTTTTCTGTTCATAATGTTTGATACATCATTGATATCCTTGTATATTTTTGTGGTCTGCTTAAAAGTGAATTGGTTCGTGAGATTTTTTTATTTTACGTCGCGACTAAAGGTAAAAATAAATAAATGTTATCGTTATACAAATAGTTTACTATTCATAGTTCAAGGGGTTCATTATTTCTTGGGAACAAGGAACCAACCCGAGAAAATTAAGGTCCAATAAGTACTAATACTTTACTTTCACAACATGTTTTATAGTGATTTCTTAAAGCGCAGTGTATTAAGCATACGACCATTTCTTCTATTGTTTCATCTTAAAAATTTATGGGTTTTTTTTAATATAAAATTAATGTATACAAATGCAAGGGTTGTAAACTTCTTTGGTTGTAGATTGATTTTTTCATATAATGGTTAGCCTCAACTTTTTGATAACTATGATAGATAAATAAAAACTACCGGTTTTTCGAATGAAGTACATAGCCCAAAAGATATTAGAAAGTATTTTATATCGCAGTTAGTAATTAACAACGTACTTGGTACAGTGGTTTCGCTAAAAACAGAAAGTATTGAAGTCAAGTAAGCAATCACCCGATTCGCATTTTTAAGACTAAGTTAACACTCCTCAACTGTCCAACCATATTAGAACTTTGCAAAACGCATGGATAACAGTCAAACTACTCTTTACAATTTTTATCTATACATGTATTTTTATTTTTGTTTATTTTATGAAAAATATGAAATAACTTCTTTCGGTGATAATACTATTTTATAATTAATCGGGCATTAAAGAACTTAATGACTGTGATAGTGAACTAGTTTCTGTGCGCGTAGCAGAACCGCTTGAAACAACAGAACATCTGGCCTAATAAAGACAAAGTTTGTCATCATTGAACAATGTTTCTCTATTCTAGTTGTGTCACCACTGAACGCGACTCGGATATCAGTTAAATTCTAGATATTCTCTTAAAAGATTACCTATAAGCGTTCATGGGAATTTCAATACTGATTGTTTAAATCCTGGTGCCCCATAAGACGTTCGTGTGAGTTCTGTACATAAAACTGGCACACATGAAAAATTGTTATCGACGATAATGAAGAAAACAAAGTTTTGAAGATTTTTTTTCCTATTCTAATTTAATCAATTATGAATAAAGGGCGAGGCTGGTTGGTTTTGCTGACGAATCACTGGATAAGGAACAGGCAGGGTGGGATATCTTATCTGGGCAGCGAAACGGTTTTCAGGGGCTGTCCGGCGTGAAGTATGAGAAACTCTTAAAGAAAGCTTTACAGGTTTGGAAGTCTGATAAAACTGAATACTATCTGCGACTGAGAACTTCTGTACCTATTTATTGTTAAGGTCATTCAGATTAAAAATAATTTAAACTAATTAGAATTGCACTTCCATTATATAGGATCGACAACTTTAGGTGCATTGGTCTGTTAACCATTACCTAAAGACTTACAACGGTATTTCATGCAAGTAACTTGCACATGATGAATTTTTAAGAAGTTAGAGGTTTTTCTAACAAATTAATAAAACTCTGCGAAATAAAGCGCACGCCATTAAATGACGATTGTTGGAATTATCTGAGTAAACACGTCTTTAAACATTCTAATGAGTTCTTTAAACTAGATGTCAATGAGACCTTGTGAGTTCCCAAGCTCAGGTGTAAACTATTACTCTCCCTACAATGGGATAGAGCCTCCTCTATCTCTCTGTTCTACAGTCTCGGGGAGGCCATTACACTGGCACTGAGTACCAATGCTGTGTGTAAGCAAATTTAAGAATTAGTAAAAGTGTATTTTATCAAATGTTTGAATGCCTGGCTATAACAGAACTTTCATCAAAGGCTAGATAAGAAGAAAACTGAACGAGGTACTTGTAAATTAGAATATATAAAAATCATGGGTACCCACGAAGTCAGTTATACATGTATTGTATACATGATCTGTATCAACTTATTATAATATTCTTGTTATAACATTCTTTATAAAATACCTCGATTCAGCCAGGAAAAAAATAAAACTATATTTCGATGTTAAAATTAGTTTTTGAGAACTGTGTGTAGTAATATTGCATTGTTCATAATTATTACCAATGTTGTGGACTTTGTTCATCAGATCCAAAACAGACACCGCAGTGTGCTGAACTGTGACCTAATGTCCCATGTCATTACAACAAACGGGGGCGTGGATGCGGTCACCCGGGGACAGAGCAGACAAATGCCTACCCTGACACCCGCATGTCCTCTTTAATGGGTGGTTAATTGGGTAAACGCATCTAAACACTATTTGAACAAGAACCCAAACATCTTGTGTGCACACTTATATTCCCCACACCCAGTTTATTGAATTATCTGGTTAGCAATGTTTATTTGATAAATAAAGCAAAGTGCGTTCTTTCGTCATTTTTTTTTCTTACGTTATCGTTTCCTAATTGACTGTAATGCTTAAGGACTCTACTAGTGCGGTCTAAAATCTAATGATTTAAATGTTTTCCTAAACATGTCCTCTCCCAATCGCTGCACGTAAGCAATCAACCCAAAAAATTAAATCTTTAAGGCTCTCAGAAATTCCTATTGTCCATCCTTTGTCAGGAGTATTTTATCTAAAATTACAAGAGAACCGGCGTGTTTGATTTTTTTTTTCCCAGTGAATTGGAACAGATTTTCAGAGTTATTTAGTAATATACAGAAACTTAGAGAACTTAGTTTTAATGAAATTTTTATAATAATGTTATTATTAGTGCAAAGAAAGATTAAATGTTTTAAAATGAGTTTCGAATAAAAGTCCCAATCTAATATTGGACAACCTTTCCTAAGAGCGTTGGGATTTTAATATGTTTCACATTAATTCCCAAGCCTAATTATCTACATAGGTAAAGTAAAGTCCTGTACTGTTCATAACTGACCACACGTCAATTCACAGAAAATATGATCTTGAAATTAATCACAGGTTCTACCGAAAATTTGAGTACGGGGGGAGATATTCTTTTGTCATTTTATCGGCGATGTTTTCCTTCGTTCAATATGACAACTTTTAGTTACTGTTGACAGTATGATATAGGGGCTATTTGCAGGTGAACCAACAAAATGAAAGATTACGGTTTCATTCAAGCCACCCTTACAAAATCACGAGAAAATAATGTATATTCCTGCAATAATTTCTATATAAACTTTTGAAATTTGAACTAAAAATAAATAATTTATAATTTGGTTTTTGTAGAACAGTATGTAGGAATTAAAGTCTAAAACGGTTTTTATTTTTTTGCTGAAGTCTAAAATAAACCATTGTTGTTCATACAGAATATACTATAAGATGGTAAATTTTCTTACCCAGTATAAATATCTCCAAGTATATCCTCATTTCTTTTTTTATCAAATCGAAATCCGAAAACTAATTCACTAGAGCTTTGACTAAGCTCTCTCACCACTTGTTTAAAGTCCAAGACATTCTCACATGGTCTGATGTTAACGAAATGCGCGACGGAAAATCGTATTCATTTATTATCTTGATTCCACGTTTTCTGGCAATACCTTTTTGTTTGTTTGTTTGTTTATATTTAAAAGAATGTCATTTGTAATGTTACAATCTGCTCTTTAAATTCTAATTGTTTCGAAATAGAGCTGATAGTCAAGATATCCGAATTCTGAGCTACAGTCCAGGGATAGGCAGGGATCGAAGCAGTTACGTCACAGGCATCACCTTGGTTCCGTGTCAACATCAGGCAGGTACCCGCATCTTCATGCGTGTCATATTTCTCAACTATTTGTCTTATTTGTTTGAATTTGAACATCCACCTTTTTCATAATTAATCATCTTTTTTCAATAACTCTAAATTTACCGTAAAACAAATAATGGAATTCGCCTGAGTATCCGGTTCCATTAATGGCAAAATGAAATGCATCTTACCAGAGAGTAGATACCAATAATGTATTTTTTCTTTAAAATTCGATTGTAAAAAGAAACAAAGTCGATTTGCTGTTAATTTAAAATTCCAAGACGGACGGGTAAATATGATGCCAATGTGATATTTCGATCTTTGTTCCTAAAAGCAAACGATTTTAGACAGAGGCGTGTTTATTTTTATAAACTTTAAGTACACACAACTCAAACAATGGACATCAGGATACAGCTCATTTCTGTGATCATCGTTCTACACAACAGGGAATTATTGTACCAGATTTCTTTTGTGTTGTGATAAGTTTGTGTACACTGAATAGAAGATCTGTAGTACCTTAAACATCAGAGAGGGGAAACCGAGAGAAACAAGAGTGTATACTATGTGACATTTTTATCGGGCAAAAACAAATGTTTGTTCACCTTGATTACATTTATATCGAAGGCTAATGATTGTGATAAACGTAAGAATAATCAAAGTCTAAAAAACTTTTTTTCAAAAATGCTTTTTGAAGTTTTTTAGTTCTGGTATTCCAATTTCCTTTTTACCACTTTAGGAATAATTGAAATTGTGCAATAAAGATCTGTTGCTTTGACTTCCTATCTTATTAATGAAGGTACCTGCACAAAGTTTATCGTGGGTATTATACAAGAGGAGAACTGAAACTAAGTCCTTCCATTCACAGTCTAAGAACGTGAAAGCCATTCAAGAATGGGCAGGTCTCTCCCATTGGCAGCACCTGATCCGATTTGTTTTTTCCTCTGATAACCAACCCGCATCCACCCACATCGGAGTCAGCGAAACCCCTGACAGAACCAGAGATCGTACCTTGGGACCAGATGACTACTGAATTGTGATGTCTGAAAGAAGTTTGGGTGTTTCCTCGCTTAATTAATCAACTGACTGGGCATGTGTGTCCGTCAATGATAAAAACCATCACGTCCGCACCCAGACAAAAAATTAAGACGACGGAAAAACCACTGTGTTAAGAGCATTATTGCATCATGGTTACACCCGAAGTTTTTTTTCAGTGAACATTTATTTCTTCCCAGTTTTTCTTTTCTTTTTATTATGTAAATGACACGTGTTTGATCATTCATTCATTCAAGGTTTATTTAATGGTGATTTACATAAACCATGTTAGATTTTTATTTCAATAACGTTATACTAGTTGAGTAATGCAACCTTTGGCAATGACTGTATTAACTTCTGATATCGTTGAGAAGAAAGAAAAAGCAATTAATCACTTTCTCGGGTCAGTATATACTTACCTTAACTCTTGTCTGACATTCAAAATGCTCCTCTCCTTTCAGCACCGCTCCATTCAGTCGGCTATAACTGCATATACATCAAATCGTCGTTATGTAATTGACACATTGATTAATTTTGAAACTTATTTTAACTTTTTCTTTATGAGAAATTAATTTTATAATTGATGTATATGTGAAATTAATATAATCCAGCCTGTTTCCGCGAAACCAAAATGAAAGAGAAATTTGTTTATGGGTGTAATATTCTACCCTTAGATGGGATAAATTTCAAGAGAAAGAAGGTTTTTTTTTTTTAAAATGTCGGTATTTTAAATTGAATGAAATAATTTTTAACAAAGAACTTGATCTATAAATGGATCTTTTTGAATATGTTGGTAAAGACATGCGTAATTTTATAAAAAGAAAATAATTCTTTCACGAGATACAAGTGCGTTCTTGTCATGAGAAAATTTGATTGTTTACATGAACATGAATGACATTGCATCTAATCACTCAATCTGTTTAGGAACCCTCTTCTTTATCTACTGACCGGGGTCATATCGCATTAAAGATTCACAGAGAAGATTGCGTCTGATATTACCGTGTACCGTTAAGTCATCTGCATGCAAACAAACCAAGTTCTCAGAAATTTTCGAAATGAATGACAATCGTTATGTGTCGTTTAATTTTCAATTATTGTGTATATATATTCATTTATGAGTCGGAAACTCGCCGGTGTTTCTGTCATAAAGGTGTTTAAGGATTTCTCAACACCTTTCTTTGTAATCATACCTATATCTGGAAGTGTTTTAAGCTGACAGAAATCTGTTGATGTGTTTTAACAGCTTTGTCGTTTTAAATCGTCTGTCATGTCCTAAGATTTATCCAAATGATGTTAGGTATTTAAACAATGCAGTGCTCAACGCAGCCCTCGTTTGCTGACATCTAGGTCCCGACCCCTCTCACAAAAACCGTCAGATTAATCAGAGATGACGACCCAATGAGAGGGGTGTTTGATCTTCATCGGTAAACAATGCAACAGTACACAAAGCTGTGGGGCTGTGTTGGGTAGTACCGGTGACGTGTCGGGGACAACGAGCGTAAATGCACGAGATCGTGCAAGCTTCCTGCACCAACGTCTAAAGAATGCACCAAGGTCCATAAACAAATATCTTTAAATATCAATCGTTAAATATGTGATCGAATAGTCCGCTGTTCTGTGAAAAATCTTCAAACAGCGTAGAATGTTTGGCATCAAGTTATCTGTGGCCAATCAGCATGTTAAATCCCGTATTTCGAAAACAAAAGAGTACCTACCCCCCAAAAAACAACATTAAAAAATCGAGCCCATTGTGGCATCTCTTTCATGTTCCGAATTCCAATCACATTGTTACCTACTGTTCTCAAATTTTCAAACATCTAACGATAACACTGAACTATAAATATGATACTGTAAGTAATTGAGGGGTCTAGGCCAAGTTATTTTGGTGGGGTCGTGTTGTTGTTTTAAAACACATCTTTAGAGTACACATGTTTCTTTTTATTATTTAAACTCAACTATAGCAAATATTTACTGTACCTTGTGGTAGAAATTGTGTATTTGTTTATTGATTCATATTCTTGGTTAACAAAACAATATTTTCTTGTTTCAGATATTTTACGTAGGATTTCACGATGGGCAATTTTCACTGGCCACTGGTCTTAACGTTTTATCCAGTCCTTTGCAGACAGCTTGACCGAAAAAACAGCTGAAAAAAAAATCTGAATTTACAAGAAAAAAAGTACAACAGAAAGTTTCAATAAAGTGCAGACGAAAATTCTTACCAATTGCTCTGAACAGAGAGAGAGAGAGAGAGAGAGAGAGAGAGAGAGAGAGAGAGAGAGAGAGAGAGAGAGAGAGAGAGAGACCGACAATCTCAAGGTCACCGTACTAATTTATTGATTTATAACGCATTTATTATTTTTTTTTCTACATTATACATGCATGTCCTTCCGGTAGAATGTTCACTTCCTTCCCCTGCATCATAATCTAATTTTATTTTTTTTATTATTATTTTTAATCTTTACTTCTTAAAATGACTAAAAATGATTGAGGAATTTCTTTTATATTACAGTTATTTTGCTGAAACTGATAAGGTAAACACCCTCATTTCTAATATTATATACTATATACAGGGTAGTCCCGTCCAACCCGACACTCTGAATAGAATTTTGCAGAGAGAGAGAGAGAGAGAGAGAGAGAGAGAGAGAGAGAGAGAGAGAGAGAGAGAGAGAGAGAGAGAATTGTTTTGTCGTGTAAATTTTGAATTTAGTGGGTGGATGCAAATACAAAATTTACAAATTGTTATGTACAAATTTTGATTCCCAATAATCTATTTTTTTGTGAAGGACAGGTTGATGGAACGAGACTGCATGCACCAAAAGGGCGGCTTCCTTGCTATAGTACCTGTTTTGGTAGAGTTGTCCGTCAGAACCACAGACCGAGATATCAGCCTTCCCCGTGCACTCCATTTGGAGAAGGTGCTCGCATAGTTTGGACTCAGAAATGGCGCCGTAGGCTGGCAGGAATAAAACATGAAAACTGACGTAAAATAATCAGGATGCGATGAAGATGATAGCTAAAGTTATTTTCTTTACTGAGTCAAAATTTAAACTTACCGTATGAAAGTAAAACCAGAGCAGACAAAAGACGTATTACTGAGTGCGCAGACATGTTGACAGACACTGCACTTACAAATCCAGCTATGTAAATCCAAGTGTGCCTTATTAACATATACGCATTAATTGCTTAGGTTCATAATTAATCAATTAGAAAGGTATGAAAGTAAGAAAATAAACTGAGCGCAATGAAACAAAGTTAGGATGTTCGATATGTTGTTTTGCTTTTTAGATGTTTTATTATTATTATTTATTTTTAACAAGTACAAAGTGTTTATTATATTATATCTTTTATCGATTACGAATAAAAATAAAAACACACGTACTGGGTTATATGGGTCGTCGACCTTTATAAGTGGTTAGTGACTCCAATACACGTACTTGTAAAATGATTTTCATCAATCATAAACATTTACATGTAGCAGATTTCTTAAAGCCATCGCTGTATATAGATCATAAGATGTTATATATTTATGTTTACTGGGTCAATCAAAATCGAGACTACGTTCAGATGCATGAAAATTGCAGCAAATATTGCTTTAAAGAGTATCGACGGAGAGTGTTTCTTACGATTTCCTTTTATTTATTTTTTCTAGGTCTTCAGGGTGTAAAAGATTGCTAGGTCAATAGGGTGTAAAAGAGTGAGATTACTTAAAAATTCTTATTCCAGTGACAAACTACGTAACTTAATTTAGCTTTTCAAAAATGCAGTTAAAAGATCTCAATAAAAATATACACTGACGTGTACGTACAGTGTAATTTATATCTGATCAAATTTACAAAGATTGCAGACAATTTAATTATTTCCTCTAAATATCCTCATAAATTAATTTTATTCCCTATCGTGTTCCCGATTTTAGGATTGCCAAAAAAAAAAACCCCACATATAAAAAAACAAACAAAAAGAAAACAAAAACAAAAAACGAAAGTTTTGAGTTTCCTTGAATGCTAGACTGTGTTGAAAAATTCAGTATCTACAATTTCAGGTGGCTAATTGAACACCCCCCCCCCCCCGACCCACCAACCCACATGCAGGGGTTGAGATGATTTGAGGATTTGTAAACCATACCAGGGAAATATATACGTCCCTGAGCATACACAGATTCTGCTTTTAAACACTTATCATGCTTATTGGGTGTAATTACAACATGTAAGATGCCTAAAAAAAACAACAAGAATAGATAGATAAACATGTAGGAGCACTCTATTGAGGACTGTATAGAGCTCATGCGATTATGTATTTCATATCTTGAGACATACCCTCATATCCACCGGACACGAACTCTTTTGTCAAAGAGGAAGAAAAATTACATTACAAGGTGCCACTGATCGCAAACCGATGTAAACAATTTTCGTGTTAACTGGGAATGAACAGAGAATATATTTGCAAAAATAAATTAAAAGAGAATGTCTGACGTTGCCATTAAACTAGCCAAGTCAGCCGTAAGTGAAACTTTGTTGTTATCGCAATGATATTTTAGTGTGCATGTGTCAATCTGCATTTCAAAGTTGCGTAACTAGTCGGCTTTCGTTATTCAAGAGATATTTGCATATTTAATCGATGCAAACGAAAAGACACACTATACATTGATAGTGTTGTATTCAATTAACCCTTTTGTGACATAAATTACCCCATGTCAACAAGTTACTTGAATGTTTAACTGTTGATTTCAGAAGCGACTGAAGGACATCGCAATCATTGTGCCCGGCGCTTTCCTGACCTTTGCGGGGTATTCAATTTATGAAGGCAATGAGAAGTTCTACAGGGAATATGTCATGCCATTCACCCATAAGTTCTTTGATGCAGAGACGGCACACAGACTGGGGGTACTAGCGGCCAAGTACAACATTGTCCCCAGGAAACAAAAAACCCCAGACTCTCCTATCTTGGTGAGTGTTTAGTTGTAAAGACTACTATTTACTGGAGCACAGGGCATAGTGGCCATAGGTATAAGACCAAAAGTTGCTGGTTCGAGTGCAATCAAGCCCTGTTTTGGTCATTTGATATTGCGTGTTCTGTACGTAGACTACAGAGGCTCGTCACAATCCTGTTGTCTTCTTTCTCTTTGCCACCCCTTTACAAGTACTATATATGAGGGATTCAAAACTCAATAAATTTGCTACATCCAGCTATCATTTTCCGTTATTTTAGTTGATTTTTCTTGATTGTTTGATTGATATCCTTTTTTTCCAACTTTAGAGAACAGCTTTCGATTACACTGGAGGAGTTATCTGCTCATTAAAATTATCCTTCTCATCAGTTAACAAATTAACCAGATAATTATTTCAATTGACAGCTTATTCTTAATGAGACTTCTCACGTGGGTATCCTGATCATAACTGAGCAACATTTATACAACGTACAACACAAATAAATAATTGTCACTTATCATATTAAAATGGGAAATTACACTATTTTGACTTCATTCAGTAAAATAACTACTGTAAAAGTGGTTATTAATGCGTGGGGAAATTTACTCTAATTAAGTGGTAACCATAAAGCCAATGATGTAAATACACCTATGCATATGGTAAAAAATACTCTAAACTCGTATGGTAAATCAGGTATATGCATATTTAATACCCAAACTTATTGTTTGACATGGAGAATGTGCACTTAACCACCAGCGTTAATAACCACTTTTTACAGTGATGCATACTGTAAATTCCTTATTAAACGCGAGGAATTTATATCCGCGTAAAATCGCGAGAAGCATCCCTCGCGGATTTTAAAACCTTGCTATTATTTTCTGAGAGTTAAGAACTATCAGAAATATGAATATATCTCCCGCGTTCGCGATTTTATATTCTTGCGATTTGATACAACACAGCAGGATCGCAGAATTAAGTACTCGCGTAATATAAGGAATTTACAGTACTTTAGGGTAAAGCATAATTGTGCTGCTTTAATATGTTGTGTTTTATTTCGAAGTAATCAATAATTCATTCGATTTGTTTGTGAACATTAGTTGCCCAATATGCAAATTTATATTTCAGACTTCCTTTTCTGTACAGCACCTCAGTTTCTTTTACATTTATTTCTTGATGAACACATGATTACTTTACATTCACTGGCATGGAAAAAAATCTAGAAATCAGCTGATATAGTTTTACTTTAAATCTTTAATTGTCAAACAATGAGACTGAGGAACAAAAGGAATATTGCACAAAATCATGAAGAAATAATCAATTAGAATTTACATATAAGTAAATGTAGAATAAAGTAGATGTACAAATAAGATAAACAAATCATCAAAACAAGTAGTGGTACATCAATGGTATCCTAAAAATATGTCATATTGGAGACTCTTTTCTAAGTACATGCATCTTGAAAGAGTTAAAGTTTCAATCACTGGTCTGCAAAGAAATAGAAAACGAACTCATTTTAAAGAATGTGAAAAGTATGGATTCATAAACAAAAAATAATTTTAGCTTTATTTGAGTAATTAAACTTTTTTCTTTGAGATATTAAGGTACAAATGTATATGTACAATGGAGGAATTTGCTGTTTACACACATATACTTAACAATGCCTTTAGAACACACAGTTAATTGAAAAGTATGTTTATGAAATATTTGCACCATGCAGGCAGAAAGAAAAGCATTGTAGAGCTGCTACAGAAGGTATTTAATGTCATCGCTGGGAATCAAGACTCTTGGGTTTATACACAGGGGCACTGGCCCTAGGGAGAGGCTTATTTCCAATGATAATGTCTGCTGTTTTCTCAGCTATCATGATAGTGGGAGCATTGAGATTACCACTGACAACACTTGGCATAATGGAGGCATCAACAACTCTTAGGCCCTCCAAACCGTAGACCCTACTAGAGGTCGGATCAACTACTGCCATGGGATCAGACTCTGATCCCATTTTACAGGTGCATGATGGGTGATAAGCTGTCTCACTCATGTTTCGGTTATATTCGTCAATTTCTTCATCGGATTGAACATCTTTTCCAGGTGTGAGTTCAGGCCCCCTGTAAGAATCAAATGCTTTCTGTTGAAATATTTCTCTGGTCAACTTGATGCAGTCTCTCATTTCTCTAATGTCTTGTTCAGTTGTTAAGTAGTTGGGCACTATTCTTGGATGTTCACGGGGATCACATGACTTTAGTTTGATATACCCCCTGCTTGTTGGGCGGAGTATCTGTACATGTGCCTGGTAAGCGTGTCTATCTCCCGATACTCTCCCATGGTCATTGATGATGGAAGCCAGAAAGTGATACTGAACATTAGGATGCTCTATCCCTGGCTCGCTCCGTATAAAAGCCCCTGTCTCAAAGTGATTGGTGGCCCCATCACCTGTCTGTCGGAGGAACCACTCCAGACCGATCCTGATCATTACATGGGGATACTTCCATTGGGCTTTGTACAGACTAATTGGCTGTTTGCACTCCTGTTGAACAAGCACCTCTACATGGTCCTGGAGATTTTCCCCCACTCCAGGTAGGTGCTGAACCACTGGGATATCTAACTGGCAAAGTTCATCTGCATTTCCAACCCCTGATAACATCAGGAGCTGTGGAGAGTTGACTGCCCCACCGCTTAGTATTATTTCCTCACCGTACACCTTCTGAACACCAGAATCCTTGAGATATTCTATTCCTACAGCCCTCTTTCCTTCAAACAGAATGCGCCTTGCCAAGATATTTGTTTTCGTGGATAAATTTGGCCTGGATTTGATTGGATGAAGGTAAGCTGCAGCGGCACTGCATCGTTTTCCATTGTGAATGGTCATATCCATCCATCCAAAGCCTTCCTGCTGATACCCATTCATATCGTCTGAGAAAGGATAGCCAGCTTGCACACCTGCATCAAGAAAAGCCTGACAGAGAGGATTTTTTGACCTTCCCCTGAAAACATGGAGAGGGCCATCCCCTCCTCTGTAGTCATTTGCTCCCAGCACATGTGTCTGAGCTTTACGAAAATAAGGTAGACAATCGGCATATGACCAGCCAGTGGCTCCCTCCTTCTCCCAGCGGTCGTAGTCAAAGGCGTGTCCCCTGACGTATACCATGGCATTGAGGGAAGATGACCCTCCCCATACACGTCCCCGGGGCCAGTACATGACACGGTTGTTCATTCCTTTCTCTGGCTCAGTGTGGTAGTACCAGTTGTATTTATCATCACACAGATTGTACATCAGAGCAGCAGGCATGTAAATCTTCCAGGAGTCCCAGTGCCACAAGTCTCTTGGCCCTGCCTCGAGTAGGAGCACCTTTCTGTTGCGATCTGCAGTCAGCCGATTGGCTAAGGTACAACCTGCTGAGCCAGCCCCAACAATGATGAAGTCATACCTCTCAGTGTCAGAGGCTATGTGGACTGAGCAAGGCCTAGAAGTTGAGAAGCTTCTGCGAGGTTGGTGCATTTGTGAACCAGAACCAAAAGCTGGGGACAAAATACTTTTTTGAAAACATGAAAATGTTTCCCTACCTTTGCCAGACACCCCAGAGCCATCAGTAGCTTCTGATTTGCCCTTTTCTAGGATGATATCATTGATGTTTTCAATGCTTGGAACTAGGCAGTCGGCGTAAGGTTTGAGTTCCTCTTCATTTCCTACTCCAGACAATACGCCGATCTTCTTCATCACAAAGGCAGAGCCTCCCATCTGAAGGTCCCCTACAGAATCCCCAACCACCACCGTCTTTGACGGATTCACACTCAGCTCGTTACAGATTAAGAGAGTGTTGTGGCCTGATGGCTTGGCTTGGGAGATGGGATCGTCTCCACATACCAGCATATCAATGTAGTTAGTTAGGCCAAGGTTCATCAGATCTAGCACTACAAATTCCCTAGGCTCTCCTGTGTTTATGGCAATCTTAACTCCATTTCGTTTGAGTTCCTTGAAAGTTTCCTCTAGATTTGAGCTGAGTGGGGTTGGCTCCGACTTCAGGATGAATTCTCCCTCCGTCCATATCTTGTTAACCAGCATGATGGCCTCCTGGTAGGCAATTCCTTCCCTTCGAAGCGCCTCAACAACCACCCCTCTCGCCTCAGATGGTGTACCCTCAGTCAGGACCCCATGCATCATCCGAGTAGAATCTTCATTTAGTCCCAGTAGCTTTGTTAACTTGGCAAGCATGTCTATTCCAGTCATCCTTTTCAATCTAGAATTCAAAAAATAAAAAGAGATTTGTCATTTCTGGCATAAGAAAAAGATTTGCAATTACAATGTTAAGATGTTTTTAAAATGGGAGTTCAATTGTGTATTGTATATTGCTTTTCACTTGTTTACCTGGAGCAGAAGAACTCCACAAACTTTGGATATTTCCGGTGAATGCAGATAAGTGTTCCATGGAGGTCAAAGATCACCAAATCCATGGGAGATTTCACTGAGGGGACCCCAGTATGGTCCTGATCTTTAGGCTTCACCAGAAATCTGTCATTAGAAGAGTAAACATAGGAACTCTGCCAGTCATCAAAGGGCAGAATGATGGGCAGAATGTCCTCGATGTCCTCTACAATATGGTCAGCGTGGGGAAGTAGGTCACCAATCTGCCCCACCCCACTCAGTACTCCCACACTCCACCCCAGCTTGGCAGACTTCCCCAGCAGCATGTCTGTTTTAGTGTCCCCCACCATCACTGTGTCTGCCGGGTCAACCCCTAGCTTCTTACAGATCTTTAGGGCGTTGTAAGGGGATGGCTTGGGCTCAGAATCTGGGTCATCCCCGCAGATCACATACTCAAAATACTCTGTTAGTTTAAGCTCATCCAGTAGCTCGTCTGTGCCTTTGCGGTTGTCTGATGTAATGAGAGCTATTCTGACATTGTTTTTCTTCAGGATTTTAAACAGTGTTTCAAGTTCTCCGATTTTCTTCAGTTCATCGGGATTTCTTACATTTCCCTCCGTCCAGACTCGGTCAAGAATTTCTTTGACGTCAGTCTCCTGTAATCCCTCCCTAACCAGCATCTTTGTCATTTCAACCTGGAATGCAAATTTCGATGTCAACTAGCACTGTGATATGCTGTTTTTCCCCTCATTAATCATTTTATTTTGCCATTACTGGTACGTTTCTAATTAAGTTCTGCTTAATCACATTTGGATTATGAGTAAATTTAGTTACTATGATCAAAGGTCATTATGACGTTCATGGTGATGATGGAATCTAATTTCTGAGAATTAAAGCATTTTAAACTTCAAACTTTTTGACAGGAATAGCTATTTAGAGTGGCATGTTTACCTTGATTTTGGGGTAAAGTTTACTTTGATTTGTGGGATAGTTTACCTTGATTTGTGGGATAATGTTTACCTTGATTTGGGGGAGGGGGTAATGTTTACCTTGATTTGTGGGGTGGTGGCTTCAGCCAGCATCCCAGGTACCACCTTCTGTTGTTTCAAACAAAATCCCAGGATGTCACATATTTTTCCTTCAATCCCTGTCAAACCTGTGGCCTCCTGAATCCTGCGAATGCGATAAAGATGATATGTAACTATGCCTTCAACAAAGTGGACTATATTAGCTAGATTTTTAGGCTAGGGGACCTGAAGATACACAATTGCCTCCAAAAAGTAGACAGTTCTAGATTTGAATGTGTTAATTTAGAGTTGAAATAAGAACATAAGTACCTTGGGACCAGTTTCTTGGTCCATGGAGTCCACAGGGACTGGAAGTCAATAAGGGTTCCATCCTTGTCAAAAATCACCAGGGAGGCCTTTTTGGTCTGGTCTGTTCTGCGTTTGACATTATTGAATGTACCCCTGCCCTCTGACCCTACAGCGGCACTGGACCAGATCGGTCTGGCTATCGTAGATCTATGATGTTTGTCATCTGAAAGAGAATAATTAAGTCAAGACTGATTCTTTTAATTATTGCCCTTTTTACCAAATGCAGGTATGTAGAAAATTTTTATACAGAAAGATAGTACATATCAATAATTATCAAATATTGAAAAATCTATAGCTCTGATTGATATACTGGGATATATATTAAGTTATTGGGATATATATGGAATTGATAAAAGAAACATAAATTCATTATTATAATACCTATATTATTATAGTGCATTTTTAGTTTATATACATTATGTATCACCATGAATGTTGTCAAATTTCATCAAATTAAGTCAGAATGTCCTGCCAAAGAGCAGGCACCCCACACTGACCATCAAGCAGTTTACAAACAATGCTTACATTTTGTCTTGGACTGACTTCTTGCACTGACCACAGGGAGTGCGGATCTGTAGTGTAGGTATCTTTGTGACGACCGACTCAAAAGTCGAAAAATGGAACTAAGAACAAACATGGCTTCTACTTGCAGTTGTTTTCTCTTACCCTGGATAAAAAAAAGGCTGGCATTTGATTGAAGAATATTGGTATTTTTTGTTTGGCACCTAAGGTTGTGTGCACCTAATACACATCCTAAAGATTTTGTAAGATTGTGTATACATCGAATATGTTAAATAAAAGTTGTTGAAACTTCAAGAGAATTGGCAAAGAGAAATATATTAAATGTTAGTTCTTGGTGTGATTATTCCATGTTTATTTGTAATGATTATAATCATTTATTATTGAAAAAATCAAACAAGACATAGGGACATGTAAAATTACCAAACTTCCACTTTGATAAGCAATTGTGTAAGACTTAGTTGTACTAAAGAGAAAGTCATGTACTTACATCTACAGATTAGCATGTACCCCTCAGTAGAACAACATGGATCTACAAACCTTGTATCATGCTGACAAGTTTTTTTTCTGGTGAATCTAGATGTGACAATTCAGAACACACTGCATGATTGTGATAAGATGTCTCTGGGTCTGAACAGAACTGCGTATGGAGGTCAGTATAGAGATTGGTAGATTATGGTCGTCTCGCTGGATAAACAAGTGTGACCTCGAAAATATCGGGAGTAATCTGCCTGTTAAATAACGCCATGCTGGGAGACTGTGACAGATCGGGAGAAAGCATGAACTGTGTTTAAAGGGCTGAGAACTAGAATCACATTTGTATTGGTTCCCATTGAAAGCAGGTGCCCTATCTATTGATAGTGAGAACTGTTATATAAAATAAACTTGACTTTCGTTGCTTTATATATATGTTGCTTCAATCAGTTGATAATATTTATAGTCAAGAAAGGTTTTAAAGATTGATCCTTGAAAAGAGATACCAATTAGTTGCAATGCTTCTCATAATTAACCATCTGATTACAAAATAAACATGAATTATATGCTTATATAGTTTGTCCAAGATGTCATAAATATTTTACATCAAATAATGCATGTAGTTTGAAATTTATCTATTTGTCTATTGGTACAAATTAACATCATCTACAGATATAGTTATTTTTTGGTCATATTGATGGCATTGTATAAAAAATCACTAGCTGTCACAAACATGCAAAATCTGATCAGCATTTTTATCTTAACAGCACATGAATCTGTATACAGCAGTGGTTTAATTTGATCTTGTATAAGCGTGCACTGTATGGTAAAATCTGGTCAGACATGATCCTATCTCTTTTCTGTTAAGACACATTTTTTCCCGATTACCTTGTGCAAGGGGTCAGATATATGAGTAGTTTAGAAAATATTTTTCTTAATTTCATTTATTAGTGCATTGTGTTCAGATGGGAATTTATTAATCCTGTGTATTGCTTCCCTATTTTAGTCGTCTGTGGTGTCCGGCCGGGAGTTCAGTCATCCTGTATATTGTTTCTCTGTTTCAGTGGGGGGTGGTGTTCGGCCGGGAGTTCAGTCATCCTGTATATTGTTTCTCTGTTTCAGTCGGGGTGGTGTTCGGTTGAGAGTTCAGTAATCTTGTTTCCCTATTTCAGTCATCCGTGGTGTTCGGCCGGGAGTTCAGTAATCCTGTGGGTCTGGCCGCAGGATTTGACAAGGACGGTGAAGGGGTCCGAGGACTAACAAAGATAGGCTTTGGTTTTATAGAGATAGGGAGTGTGACCCCAGAACCTCAGCCTGGAAATCCTAAACCAAGGGTGTTTAGACTCAAAGAGGATAAAGCTGTCATAAACAGGTAATGTACTGTCACTTATGAAAAAATTTGTATTTGTCATTTCTTCTTTACGGTAATAATATGTCTTGACAAGCTTAAAACCACAGTCATTGCTTTGTAGATATGGATTTAACAGTGAAGGACACGAAGCAGTATACAATAGGCTCAAAGACAGAGTCACAGAGCAAGGTAAAGCTAGTTAAAAGCAGTACACAATATATGGTCTCATAGACAGAGTCACGGAGCAAGGTAAAGCTAGTTAAAAGCAGTACAAAATATATTGTCTCATAGACAGAGTCACGGAGCAAGTTAAAGCTAGTTAAAAGCAGTACAAAATATATTGTCTCATAGACAGAGTCACAGAGCAAGGTAAAGCTAGTTAAAAGCAGTACACAATATACAGTCTCATAGACAGAGTCATAGAGCAAGATTATGCTGGTTAAAAAGCAGCATACAAAATATAGTTTTAAAGACAGAATCACAGAGCAAGGAAAAGCTAGTTAAAAAGCAGTATATAATATAAAGTCTCAAAGACAGAGTCACAGAGCAATGAAAAGCTTGTTAAAAAGCAGTGTACAATATATAGTCTCATAGACAGAGTCCCAGAGCAAGGTAAAGCTAGTTAAAAAGCAGTTTACAATAAACAGTCTTATAGACAGTCAAAGAGCAAGATAAAGCTAGTTAAAAAGTAGTGTACAATATATAGTCTCATAGACAGAGTCACAGAGCAAGGTAAAGCTAGTTAAAAAGCAGTGTACAATATATACCGGTAGTCTCAAAGACAGAGTCACAGAGCAAGGTAAAGCTAGTTAAAAAGCAGTGTACAATATATAGTCTCATAGACAGAGTCACAGAGCAAGGTAAAGCTAGTTAAAAAGCAGTGTACAATATATACCGGTAGTCTCAAAGACAGAGTCACAGAGCAAGGTAAAGCTAGTTAAAAAGCAGTGTACAATATACAGTCTTATAGACAGTCACAGAGCAAGGTAAAGCTAGTTAAAAAGTAGTGTACAATATACAGTCTCATAGACAGAGTCACAGAGCAAGGTAAAGCTAGTTAAAAAGTAGTGTACAATATACAGTCTCATAGACAGAGTCACAGAGCAAGGTAAAGCTAGTTAAAAAGCAGTGTACAATATACAGTCTTATAGACAGTCACAGAGCAAGGTAAAGCTAGTTAAAAAGTAGTGTACAATATACAGTCTCATAGACAGAGTCACAGAGCAAGGAAAAGCTAGTTAAAAAGCAGTATATAATATAAAGTCTCAAAGACAGAGTCACAGAGCAATGAAAAGCTTGTTAAAAAGCAGTGTACAATATATAGTCTCATAGACAGAGTCCCAGAGCAAGGTAAAGCTAGTTAAAAAGTAGTTTACAATAAACAGTCTTATAGACAGTCACAGAGCAAGATAAAGCTAGTAAAAAGTAGTGCACAATATACAGTCTCATAGACAGAGTCACAGAGCAAGGTAAAGCTAGTTAAAAAGCAGTGTACAATATATACCGGTAGTCTCAAAGACAGAGTCACAGAGCAAGGTAAAGCTAGTTAAAAAGCAGTGTACAATATATAGTCTCAAAGACAGAGTCACAGAGCAAGGTAAAGCTAGTTAAAAAGCAGTGTACAATATATACCAGTAGTCTCAAAGACAGAGTCACAGAGCAAGGTAAAGCTAGTTAAAAAGCAGTGTACAATATATAGTCTCAAAGACAGAGTCACAGAGCAAGGTTAAGCTAGTTAAAAAGCAGTGTACAATATATACCGGTAGTCTCAAAGACAGAGTCACAGAGCAAGGTAAAGCTAGTTAAAAAGCAGTGTACAATATACAGTCTTATAGACAGTCACAGAGCAAGGTAAAGCTAGTTAAAAAGTAGTGTACAATATACAGTCTCATAGACAGAGTCACAGAGCAAGGTAAAGCTAGTTAAAAAGTAGTGTACAATATACAGTCTCATAGACAGAGTCACGGAGCTTATAATTTTTTTTTTTTACTTTTCATTGTAGATAAAAACGGTCATTTGACCTTTAAAATGACGTAAAATTGTACAAAATTCAAACGTAAAGTCAGGCGTATTAATACGTTTTTGACGTTAGTCTTACTATGACGTAGGCATTATTCTTTGTATGATTTAAAATAATTTTTTAGCCAATCAGAAAGCGCATTACAACCAGAATTAAATTATTCTTTCTTGAAAGATGCAGCTTTTCAATAATTGGTGACACATATACCAAGTAAATGATTGATCTCATCACCTTGATTGTTTATTATTCAACATGGTTACATATTACTCTTAATATTGTATTCTAAAACCATTTAAATCTTTGTTTTTCAGATAACTGTTTATTAGGCATCAATCTTGGTAAAAACAAGAGTTCTACTGATCCAATCAGTGACTACACTCAGGGAGTTGAGAAGTTCAGCCGCTTAGCGGATTATCTCGTGGTCAATATCTCCAGCCCTAATACACCAGGCCTCAGGGACCTACAGGGAAAACAGAAGCTACAGAATCTCCTAGACAAGGTAACAACCAAAACAATGTATAGAATTCACCAATGTCTTTGTTAGTCTTTTTACTACATTTTGAATTTTAGACAAAATATGAAATTCAATTTAAATTAAGTTATTCTCTTTTGCAAATCTTTCAGTAAGATTAAAAAATAGAATACCTATCTGCAGCATTATATTTTGATATTTTTTGGCCTGATCTGAAACTGAAGATTTTTTTGGGGGGGCCAAACCATGGTACAATTAAGTTATTTGAAATTCTTTGTAGGAGTAATCTCCCTTGCATCAAGAAAACTACTGATTGCCATTATATTGGTTATATACAGGTTTAATCATAAGAGATAGAGAAGAGAGACAAGTTTTTTTAGTGATGAGACCACTGACTTCAGTTATTTGTTGCTCGATTCCTTTATATCAACAGATGATAGAGAGAAGGGATCAGATATGTGTGAGGAGATCCCTGATTTAAGTTCTTTTTAGGTTTTAATTATATCTTTTCATATCAACAGGTGATAGAGAGAAGGGATGAGATGGAAGTCAGGAAACCTCTGCTGGTCAAGATTGCCCCTGACCTGACAGATAGAGATAAGGAAGACATCGCTGCCGTTGTCACCTCCAGAAAGGTGAACAAGTTAGAACTACTACAATCTGTGTAACATTATAAATGTAAATATATAATATGTATTATTATACTTTCATGTTAAATACTTAAATCTGATTGGTTTAGACGCAGTTGATAATCCGCTCTATTACCCTCCGCGTTAGCAACACACTTAGCAACAGGTAACACTATATAAATAGTGCCTGTTTGGGAGGGTAACAGTTGAAATTGACACCCCGAGAAAACCATTGTCAACCGACGCGAAGCGGAGGTTGACAATGGTTTTCGAGGGGTGTCAATTTCAACTTATCCTCCCAAACAGGCACTATTTATTTTGTTATACTGAATGTCTTTTTTAAAATTTTTAAGCAAATTTTACTGCTTTTATATAGGAATAACGTGAATTCTACAGCGAACCGTACGCGCATAATTTTCGCGCATGTAACATTTTTTAATGTTACCTGTTGCCAAGTGCGTTGCTAACGCTGAGGGTAATAGTAAATATTATTAACTGCGTCTTAACCAATCAGATTTCAGTATTTAACATGAAAGTATAACAATATATAAATAGTGCCTGTTTGGGAGAGTAACAGTTGAAATTGACACCCCCGAGGAAACCATTGTCAACTGACGCGAAGCGGAGGTTGACAGTGGTTTTTGAGGGGTGTCAATTTCAACTGTTATCCTCCCAAACAGGCACTATTTATATTATTATACTGAATGTCTTAATTTTAGAGAATTTTTATATTGCTTTACATAGAAATGACGTGAATTCTACGGCAAACCGTACGCGCACAATTTAAGCGCATGTAACAATCGTGTGTAACAACAAAGTTGTGTTACCCATTGCTAAGTGTGTTGCTAACGCTGAGGGTAATAGAACGGATTATCAACTGAAATTGACACCCCTCGAAAACCATTGTCAACCTCCGCTTTGTGTCAGTTGACAATGGTTTCCTCGGGGTGTCAATTTCAACTGTTACCCTCCCAAACAGGCACTATTTATATATTGTTATACTTTCATGTTAAATACTGAAATCTGATTGGTTTAGAAGCAGTTCATAATCTGTTCTATTACCCTCAGCGTTAGCAACGCATTTAGCAACGGGCAACTTTACAAATTGTTACATGCGCAAAAATCATGCGCGTACGGTTCGCCTTAGAATTCACGTTATTCCTATCTAAAAGCAGTGGTGTTTCCTTTAAAATTAAGACATTCAGTATAACAAAATAAATAGTGCCTGTCTGGGAGGATAACAGTTGAAATTGACACCCCTCGAAAACCATTGTCAACCACCGCTTTGCGTCGGTTGACAATGGTTTTCTCGGGGTGTCAATTTCAACTGTTACCCTCCCAAACCGGCACTATTTATATGATATTGTACCACATGATACAATATTATTTGATACTACATGGTACTATATCATATAATGTACTATGGCATGTGATGCAGTAATGTATTTTATTATACTTTCATGTTAAATACTGAAATCTGATTGGTTTAGATGCAGTTGATAATCCGTTCTATTACCCTCAGCGTTAGCAACACACTTGGCAACAGGAAACACAACAAATTGTTACATGCGCGTAAATTATGCGCGTACGGTTCACCGTAGAATTCACGTCATTTCTAAACAAAAGCAGTAAATTTTTTTTTCTAAAATTAAGACATTCAGTATAACAAAATAAATAGTGCCTGTTTGGGAGGATAACAGTTGAACTGACACCCCTCGAAAACCATTGTCAACCGCTGCTTCGCATCGGTTGACAATGGTTTTCTCGGGGTATCAATTTCAACTGTTACCCTCCCAAACAGGCACAATTTATATAATATGATTATATTTACTACTAGATGTAAGAAAAAACTACAACATTATTGTAACTAAAGCTCGAAATACTAGCAAACAAAACAAATTGAATGTACATGTACTTGTAACATTTACTTCAGGTATAGTATATGTAATTTAATAATGTAACCATAATTTTAGTAAGGAATGGTAATAGATGTAACATTTACTGCATCCTTTTCTATTCTTGTCTGTATAACACATGCATCAGAAATTATAACATTTTTCTGCAAAAATTTTTGTCACAACCTCGCTTTACCTAATTCTACGTAAACAGTTTTGTTTGTTTGTACCTATTGACTGATTCTTTTGTAGGGCTATGTGAATGGTTTAATCATCAGTAATACCACTGTTAGGAGACCCCCCAGTCTTAAGAATCCCAGTAAGACGGAGGAGGGGGGACTTAGTGGACCCCCAGTGAGGGACATGTCCACGAAAACCATAGCAGACATGTACCGACTCACAAACGGTAGGAACCACTACTCTCGAGCAAGATTGTAAGCAAGTAGCTAGGATTGAGTTGTACAACCTACTGGTACAACCAAAAATTAAATGGTCATTATTCAGAAGCCACCGAATGTGTTGAATTGATCCCAGTAGAATTACCTTAAATAAATTAAATAATGGGTTTTAATTGTTTTATATAAATGGGCATTAATAAATTGTGCACACTATAAAGGACCATTCCTGGTACTGAAAAGATTTACGACTTATTCATTTTTTTTTTGTAAATTGTTTTTGAAATCAGCTACATATATGGGAAATGCACCTTGATGCCAGCTAGTAATTGCAGTTGTAATGTACTTTAATTTTAAAAAAAAGTAGCAATTTCTATTTTTTCAGTTTGATTATTCACAGGAAATGAACTGGTCTTAATGAGCATGATGATAGTCTTTATATTTATTTATTATTCTTTCTTCATGCAGGTTCTATTCCTATCATTGGGGTGGGGGGAGTGAGTTCTGGTCAGGAGGCGTACAAGAAAATCCGGTCTGGTGCTAGTCTTGTTCAACTCTACACAGCCCTAGTCTACGAAGGACCACCTGTAGTCAAAAAAATCAAACGAGAACTGGAGGAACTACTCAGGTAGAACTATTTTAGAAATAAGTATATTAACCGTTTGACTTATATTTTATGAATTAGAAAAAAATATTTTGTTGTTAAATATATTGAAAAATGGTGAGTTTTTTTACATTAAAATGGCTTAGATAACCATTGCTTTCTGTTTTTAGGCGGGACGGCTTTAAGAGTATATCAGAAGCGGTTGGAGCGGACGTGAAATTATGATGACCTATGAACTATCTACTATTTTCTCTTTTGTATTATTTTTTCCGTAGATCTATATGTCCCAATGGGACAAAAATAAATATATAAAGGTAAAATGGATTTTTTTCTGTACAAATTTAGCATGTTAATCTGCAATTCTACAAATAAATTGTAAGAAGAGTTTAAAGGTTTAAAAAAAAAATTAATGCTATGTGATTTAAAAAGGTTAGAATTCAACTTCTTCATTAACGTTGGTAATAGTGTTTTTATTAAAATATATATTATACATTTGTTTTTCGTAGGAAGTCACAATTATACAAATGTTATGAAAAATGCTACTTGGTATTGTAAAATTTTAGTCATGTTTAATGAAGATAATGGATTTTTATATTTATTTGATAGACCTGTCATGTACATTTAGTTGTCAAACTAAATAGTTACGCTCATGCGTTAAATTGCAATTTTTTTCACACTTTGCAATTGAGGTGTTTATCCAACATTTCTGTATAAGAATGTCGACAAACGCCCATTTCATATATCAGGGAATTATAAATTAGTATATACAGTTGTATGTCCTAATTCCTTGTTTATAGTTGTATTTGGATGGACAAAGAATCATAGTCAAGCATATGAATATATGCCATCCACTGTTTCTTAAAAATGGAAGCTTTCGAAGATTTTATACTTGCTTCTACACGCATTTGATATTTATTTTGATAGTTTGATATATGTTAGTGCCAGATGATGTGGAAGACCGTGTCTTGGCAAGAGCGTACTTGTAGCTAGGCTTAATGTACCAATTAAAACGTGTACTTATAAAGACATATGGCTACCTTGATTCTTCCAATACTAGTAGGTCAACGCCACCCGAAGCTTCCAGATACTGGAATTTTTAACACCCATTATTCATAAAAAAAATTTTCCAACGATGTTTGAAATTCTAAGACTGACGCGGGCATGTATAATGGCTAGCAGAAGTCTCGTGATGTTACCCCGGTTCCAATAATCATTTCTTTAAACGAAATTGTGAGATAAACCGTGACCAGATTTTTTTCGTCGTTTTTCATACGTGAATAAATATTGTATAAATTGAAAAAAGAGAGAGACTGTTGTAATTATAAAAATATTTGTGCATCGTTCTACTATAATTTTGTTTTACTTATAAGTATGTATGAATGTCTTAACAACTTTGGTGATGCGTTGTAATAATGAGTCTATCAACACGTTCAGGGTAGATCGTATCCTCTCAAATGGGGAATATGTCATTCCTTAGAAAATATATCTTTCGTTGATTATTAATTAGAGAAGCTAAACTGAGAAAAAATAAAAACAAATTGGTAATCTTCAAGTACCAATGATGTTTAAATTATATAAAACAAAAGACAGTATTCTTCCGATTTCTCGGTCTTAAAGACCAAAAATTCGAGTCTATTATTTTAATATAGTAGTATAGAGGATTACCGGTACAATGTCAATTATTCATCGTTTCTCTGGAATAAGCCGTCCTTTATTAAATCAATTTTAAATTCCGCATTTTATGATGTAAGCAAAGACAAGAAACAATGTATATCATTCCTTAGAAAATATATCTTTTTAGTATAGATTTCTAGCGAAATTACAAATATGTTAGTATCGTCACTGACAGTGATCTATAGCTTCATTGTATATGAATGTAATATGTATAGCGCTTTTGTTATAGCGCTTTAAAAATGAAGTAGGAAATGCAGACACGTAGCGGTGGATGGGGGGGGGGGGGGGGTAACCTCTATTTTTTTTCCCCTCAATGTTCAGTTATATTATAATCTTAAGAAGAAAAATTAATGTACAAGTCAATTAGTCCCGCCGCTTTGATATATATAAATGACCTCAAGTTTTATAAACGATGCTAAACATTTATACATATCTGAAATGACGTAGTTGGTATGTATTTTAGTCAAAAGAGAAAGCTTGGATTTAACCTATTAATTATTTGCTGGCGATATCAATATTTACAATGTCTGATAATATCATATTAATGCGGTTAAAAATTTATTAATGCACTGTTAGAAAATATACATTCATTACGTTATTTATTAAAAAAGATGTATAAAGTTATTTCAAAAGTGCATTAAAACCAAGGATCAGTCTTTATAGACCCATTTTTGTCCCGCACATGCAGACTCTAATCATAGTTCGGGGGGGGGGGGGGGGGGGGGGGCTTCCCCAATTTTTTAAACCCGAAACACGAGAGACTTTGTCTTTCTTCAAACCCTTGATCCTCGTTTCTTATAATCTAAAGTTTGAATGTGAGTTAAAAAGGGAAGGGTCGAGTGCTAAAAATGGTGGTGGTAAATCCCCACCCCATCCTCCAACCAAACCGTTACTACGTCGCTGGTTAATTTAGGCAGACTTTAAATCATTTTTAACGAAACTAATTATCGTCTTCGAAAGCGTGTTCAAAGGTTCGAAGCAGTCAAGGTACGCTTTGTTTAATAACACCTGTAATTTCTACCTGAGTAATTTTCACCTGATTTCCGGTATGACAGTAAACTTGGTCCCCCTAGCTTTGAGAATTCGCTTGGCTGAACACAATATATGGCATTTGGGGGGAGAACTAGCTTATTATTTGATTACTCAAGAGAGCACTCGATTCAAAAAGAAGGTGAGGCCGGCAAAAGAATCTTCGGGGTAGAGATCTAACTGGACAGAGGACGCGGTAATATTCGATATAATGGTCTGAGAAGTCAGTAATCTAGCTATCAGTAAAAACAGATCTTTCTAACAGTTGAAGGACTTTTGAGTAAATATCCAAAATGGCATTTTTCTCGAGGGGAAAGCTGAGAATTTACTTGGCCATCGTGAATGTCTTATTCTTCATTCTGGGTGGAGCTTGTGTAGCGCTCGGGGCGTGGCAGGCGGTGGACAAAGTTTTTATATCCGATGTGATTGGGTCCGACCTGTATTCCACGGCGGCGTACCTGCTGATTTTCTCAGGGTGCGTTCTGGTGATCATCAGTTGTGTGGGGTGTGTGGGGACTGTGATGCAGAACAGGCCCATCCTGGTCCTGTACATGATGACCGTGCTTCTGACCATAATTCTGATGATTTCCGCCGGGGCAGTAGCAGCCTCTTTTAAGAATGAGATTGGCTCGAGCATGGTGACAAATATGAAAAACACAATTCTTTACAAATATGGCAACAACATACAAAATAATGCAGAAAACAAGAGAATCACTGAATCATGGGACACTCTTCAGAAGATGCTATCCTGCTGTGCGGTAGATAACAAGGGCTGGCGGTTATACAGAGATTCGCAGTGGTTCAAGCAGGTCAATCCGTACAACAGTATCCAGTTGGACCAGAACACCATCTTTGTACCTTTGTCGTGTTGTGTTCATCAGGGTACCTACACCTCGGATGACTGGCTCAGAAAGTGTCAGAGAAATCCATTAGGTCCACCGAGATATGACAACGATTTCAGTCAAAACGCCGCTCTTATCTACGTTGGATGTAGTGAAGCTGCCAAGACATTTGTACAGGACAATATTGGTTCTCTCATTGGTTTTGGGTTTGGATTTGGATTTACTCTCATTATTGGTATCGTCTTGGCCTTCCTGCTCTACAGAAATCTTAATGAACCATTTGCGCCAGTACCAACGCGAGAGAAGTAAAATCTCTTTGGGGTTCTATCCATGAATCTACAATTCCATTTCATATGCAGTATTTGTGTAATATATCATATGATCAGAATGTATATGTTTGTGTCTATGTAGATCCCAGTTATTTATATAGGAATATGTGTACCTGTAAATAATACACTGTCATTAAGATGTTCGGATGTGTACATGTTACATGCTATGATTTTATGTGAAAATGTTGTCATCTCACCTGTTTTGTTTTGAGTGATATAACTGGTGTGTATTTTTTTTACCTGGGTGTACATGTAAAAAAAGGTCGACAATTTTTGTGTTATACAAAATTTTATGAAAAGTTCTCTGGTGTAAAGAAGAAAATAATCATCTATTTCAAGAAAATTTTGCCCTGAATTTGATTTGATGTTTTACATGTATATTTTTACCATGGATGAACTTTTTTGTCATATTAAATGTACATTTCAATTCTTTGCTGTGATGTAGAATCAATAACAAAAGATAGCACTGTGTTGTGACATAGCATTTCATGTATAAGGGAAAAAAAATAAGACATGACTCATGTATGAAATGGTATAAAACCCAAAAATATTCGCTAGTCATAGTTTAATATAAATATCAGGAAAAAGGTTTTATTAGGTATTTTGAAACATACATGTACATAAATAGGAAAGGAAGTGGGGTTTTTTGTGAAACCAAGATTGAGATGTATTTTATTTGATATGTGACTTAAAAGTCAGCTCTTTTAACTCAAATTCAATTTTTACATGTAGAATTGTAGATAAATGTGATTGAATTTTTAGTGGGTATTTATTTTAAGAAAATTCTTTTCTTTGTGTAATTTTTCTTTGTCAAGTTTGTTTGAAATATAATTATTAGGCAATTTTCTGTGACAAAGGCAGCATTAACTTAAAAAATACAATATCAAATGCTTAAATGCTGTTCACATTGGATGATCTATAGATCTGTTAACTGAAATATTAATCCTATGCATGCATGTGTATTTGTAATATTTGAAACTACTTTTGATTTTGTCCAGAACTATAAATTATTAAATCTTATTACTAATATATGAAGTTTTTTTTTCACTGCAGTGTATAAATGCAAGTCTGAATTGGGTCCAAAGTAGTTATGTATCAGTGGCGTCGGAAGGAAATTGAAAGTGTGTTTAACTTCGCAAAAAAGGGGGGCTAAGCCCCTACCCCCACCCCCCGGTTCCGACGCCTGTGTATAGATCTGTATCCCCTAAAAGGGAACTGATTTGACAGATCTGGCACCAGGATCATAAAACAGTTGAAGGATAAATTCTTGTCTTTGAAATGATTTAATATGGTATGGGACACCTCCATATTGTACTTCCTGTCGAAATAAACAAATATATTTTGTGTTACAATCGAGTATAATTTCATAAAAATTTTCTTTCCCAAAATTGTCACTAACAACAGAGCGCAATGAGTTAGAATGTTCACTATGAATATGTACATGTAAGTCATGAGTTCGAATCCCGCTGGGACTTTTACATGTATAATTTTTACTTTTTGATTTTTTTAAAAAACATTTTGGTCAAATATTGTAAAAATTAAAAATTCCAAACCGATGAAAACGTTGATTATAAGGTACTTTTATCAGCGTTAATATTGACAGATGTCAAATACCGGTACAACCTTAAAGGTCACGTTTGAATAGTTCAGTTCAGCAAAAGAAAGTGGACGCTTAAAGCTGAACACCGCTCGTAAATAGGCACTGTCAGCCATATTTCTCTTTAATCACTGCTGTCCCTACAACCCTTATATAAGAAACAGACCTCTAAACAGTTCAAAGTACTTCGCTGTAGAGGTCTCACCAGTGTGGACGTACATTTTGCCTCGCCGTGTTACCCGGTCGCGATGAAATTATCAAATTTTACGCACTTTTTGAAGCCAGGAGAATACTAATATCAAATAAATGGGTCAATGCATTATTTACGAACAGAAAATGAACATAAGATAATAAAAAATGCATAAAATCTAAAGACCACGAAAGGAATACTACATGTCGACCACGAGGTTCAGGTGTGCAATCGGGTGTAACGAAATCGAAGGGTTTATATATCAGGTATCTGTGTGACGGTGCCTATTTACGAGCGGTGTTCAGCTTTAATATATAGATTCGGCAGGAATCTGGGCGCACAAGGAGAGTGAGAATTTTGTAGATTATTTTTGTATATTTTTAGAATTATATACGTTATTTGGTTTCTGTTGAATGGGTTGAAAATTATTTGAAATGCAAAAGGTTTTATCATGATAGCAACATGGCGGAATTGATGCAAAATCCTATATATTTACAGCTGTTTTAAAAAGATTTTGTTGTCTCTTCGTCTTCCCTCCACAAATTTGAAACATGTAAATATAACATATTCCAACATTTAAAATGTCGCTTTTTTAAAAAAAGATGGAGAGATGACCCAGAGATGGCTAATTATGTACTTTTTCAAAATATATTTTTTAGAGGATAAAAAACAAAGTCCAGAGATGTGACAATGTTGTTCCGAACACTACTTTATACCACATTCTGAATTAAAAGTCTCGCATGGCTCACTTGTTTTGTTCTAGATTAATAAATACAACCAAGCAGTGTTTGGGGTTCAGATCCTCTTGGCGATTCCTTTTTTCTTTAACTTTTATGTTTTTAAATGTATGATGATATAACATTATGTTGAATTATAGCATACCGGTATATTTTAATTAGTCTTTATTAGTATAGTTGTTCCTAACTATGCCGCATGCGAATTAAATAGAAATTTATGACATTTCTGTTTAATGAAGTTTGTTTAGGGGGGTTAGCTAGCTAGTCCTTAACATTTGAATTTAAGGTTCTTAACATCTTTTAATTAACTAGTTAAAATCAATTATCTTACTTTGAACCAAAATTGAAAGACTAGTATTACTAGTAATGTATCGGTGTTTGGTTTTTTCCCCTACGTTCGAATTCTGCGACTCACTTGTTATTTTGTCTTCATTTTACAGGGTTGTAAGGTACTTGTGTGTGAATAAAAAATAATACAAGCTATATAATTAAACGTCTTATTGTCATTATTGGACCTGATTTATCCACACCAAATTTCAAACTCAACAGTGTGTTACTAGGAACCGAATCAAGATTTTCACTTTCTTTAAACCTTCGGTTCAGGTGAGCTAAAAAAAACACAAAGAAAAAAATCATACAAAATAATTAAGAGCATATACATCTCGTTGAACAATGGAATCATGATTCAGAAATGGTTCTCTATCAATCCATAAAATAAAATTTTGATGTAGCATCCCACCTTAATTTACTTCAAGGACGTTAACAAATATTTTAAAAGTTGAAAGTAGTAAATAATGTTGAAAGAAAAAAAATATCAAAAAATTGGAAATCAAAATATCACGCTACCATAGCGACCCCTCGGTAGTAATCCAAGCGGCATAACTCCGATCTTACTTAATTTAGTCTGAATAATTTAGGAAGAATTTAAATTGTTGGTAACCTCATCTTGAAGGACAATCGGGGACTTTAACAACGGATGCTTGGAAATGACTCCATAGACAAGGCCTCGGTATGAAACTGAGTGCGTCCATTCTGGTGGGGTACCGTGGCATCTTCTTGGTGTGTGCTGCTCTATTCCTGGTCCTTGATGGGGTAAGGCACTTTAGTAAGGGATGGATGGGCTACCAGGTTCTTGTTTGGTACTGTAGCATCTTCTTGGTATGTGCTGTTCTATTTCTGATCTTGATGGGGTAAGGTTTTAGTAAATGGTGGATGGGTTACCAGGTTCTTGTATAGCACCTTCTTGGAGTGTGCTGCTCTATTTCTGGTCCTTGATGGTGTGTGCTGCTCTATTTCTGGTCCTTGATGATGTGAGGTACTTTAGGAAGGAGTGAATGGATTACCAGGTTATTGTATAGCATCTTCTTGGTGTGTGCTGCTTTGTTCCTGGTCCTTGATGATGTGAGGTACTTTAGGAAGGAGTGGATGGATTTCCAGGTTCTTGTATAGCATCTTCCTGGTCTTTGCCCTTTTGTTCCTGGTCTTTGATGGTGTGAGGTACTTTAGGAAGGAGTGGACAGGCTACCAGGTTTTTGTGTGGTTTTGTAGCATCTTCATGGTGTGTGTTCCTTTGTTCCTGGTCCTTGATGATGTGAGTTACTTTAGGAAGGAGTGGATGGATTACCAGGTTATTGTACAGCATCTTCATGGTATGTGCTGCTTTGTTCCTGGTCCTTGATGGTGTGAGGTACTTTAATAAGGAGTAGATGGATTACCAGGTTATTGTATAGCATCTTCCTGGTCTTTATTCCATTGTTCCTGGTCCTTGATGATATGATGTACTTTAGGAAGGAGTGGATGGGCAACCAGGTTCTTGTGTGGTACTGTAGCATCTTCTTGATGTGTGATGCTTTGTTCTTGGTCCTTGATGATGTGAGGTACTTTAGGAAGGAGTGGATGGGCAACCAGGTTCTTGTATACCATCTTCATGGATTGTGCTGCTTTGTTCCTGGTTCTTGATGGTGTGAGGTACTTTAGGAAGGAGTGGATGGGCAACCAGGTTCTTGTATACCATCTTCATGGATTGTGCTGCTTTGTTCCTGGTTCTTGATGGTGTGAGGTACTTTAGGAAGGAGTGAATGGATTACCAGGTTATTGTGTAGCATCTTCTTGGTATGTGCTGCTTTGTTCCTTGTCCTTGATGGTGTGAGGTACATAAGGAAGGGGTGGATGGATTACCATTTGTTGTATAGCATCTTCTTGGTATGTGCTGCTTTGTTACTGGTCCTTGATGATGTGAGGTACTTTAGGAAGGAGTGGATGGACTACCAGGTTCTTGTGTGTTACTGTAGCATCTTCTTGGTGTGTGTTCCTTTGTTCCTGGTCCTTGTTGGGGTAAGAATAGGGTGGATGGAATGTTTACCGTATGGCTACAGATCATTGCATGATAGCACGGTGAGCTACATCGTTTACTACAATATCTTACAACGCCATACATTTTTTGGTTGATTTCATTCATCTTGAAAGGGTATAAATTGTGTTTCTCTTTGAATTATTTATAGTGTGTATGTTTATTTAACAGATTTTACAAAAATCGATCTAAAATAAAATATATATCGTTTTTACAAACCAATGTTAAAATAATGATTTTACCTTCTCCCAATGGATCCATGGCTGAATTCATTCTAAGCATCGGAGATCTCATCCTTTGGGTGAAAGGTTAAGCAAGACTCGCGCCATAATATCGCATTCATAATTTTTACTCAGTGGACGAGTCCAACTTGGGATCATTTTATAGCGCTTTACTACATGTATAATGAGAATACCCTGGAACACACTTGTGTGCAAATGCAGCTTTATTTGAAAAATAAAAATATTTCCTGTTACTTTCTTTTGCTTGGAAAGGCTTTTGATCAGTTGATTTTGTCTTCTTGATATAACAAATAAAAGAAGATGGATGAATAAGGCGTGTAAATTGCCTATGTGAGAATAGATAAGATACTATAAAATCAAAATATGAACAAATCTCATAATTTTTTTTCTAAATTATCGAAAACAGTGTATATTTACCATAACATCGATTAATAACCCTTAAATATGATAAATAGTTTGGAAAAGGTCGATTTGAACTGGCGTATGGATGTCAAAACCTTCAAATCGTGTAAATTTTAGAACTTCAATAACGCCTTTTCTTTCATAGAAAGGGGTTGAGCTTCATATTTTTGTCAGGTTTAGAGGAAATAAAACCGATTTCAATCAACAGAAACGTGGAGAGACAAAAATCTATTGCTTCTTGAATATGTATGCTTCTAATGGAATAATTTTGTTTATTCCGGCAATTTTTTGGAAAGCCATTACTTGTGGATGTTAGCGTGGTGGTACCATAGCCGATGAGGTTAAGCCGAGGCGTGTCTATTGCTAGTTGAAAACTATACCCAATACCCCGCGCAGTGACCTGAAACATGGCCGATAGCACAATTTTTAATAGCTCCTATGGAAGCAAATACACGTACCATCTATAAACAGGTAGAAAAAGTTTTATCATTTGATCATCAACCCAGTATTTAGGTGAAAAATTTAGGGTTTCAAATTTTTCATCCAGATCTTCAAAAGAAGCATTTGTACAATACATTATTTGTAGACACTGCTTTTGGTCTGTATTCTCAAATGCACTGGGAAATTTTTGGTGGATTGAAGAAGCAAATATGGACATGGTTAATTCATTATTTATGGATTATATGTATTTGATGGTAAAGACCTAGTAAGTTGTGAGAACTTGTGTCCGAACCATTTATATATGTATCTTGTATATAGATATAAAATAAAATATGTTCAAATCATTATTTGAAAAAATATGATGAGTTCGTTGCCTTTCACATCAACAGTTCTACCACAATGAAAATAATATCAAACATGAAAGTCCCCATCGGCGTTCACTTTCCATGATTCTACGAAATTAACTCAACATTATTTGTATGTTTTACAGGGTTATAGGTCCATGGTGTGACAATATATAAAAATGTAAAACTTCGTTATTGGAATAGATGCCTATAAACATTCAGAGTCTTCGTTTAGTAACAATTTGTCTAAAAACAAAGTATATGTTATTGTGCTACTCAGTGACACGTTAATGCATGATTGATATGGAGTATGCGATAAAATTTTAACATTTTCGTTAATTTTATTGTCAAATTGTTATCGTATTTTTCATGGTCAGAACAAAAACTGTGTAGCTATTGGTGTGCAGTAATTGTTTAACTGGTGAAAATTCAAAATTAGGTATCTACTTTTTTATTAAGGTTAAAATAACATTTTAAAACTAGACTCTTGTTGCAAAAGCAACAAAAAGGTCTTCCGTTTTGATATACATGTATCAATTTAACTGTAAGACATTGCTTCTCTCAGTATTTCATAACCATTAGACAACAGGACTTAATTGACTATCAATTTGTCTTACTTTGTCAAACAGAAGCAGTAAATCTCTTAAACAACATGAATTGTTTGAACTCTTCCGGTGTGGACCGGAAGTGACGGTTGACAAAATAAAAACGGTTAAACACATCTTCTATCAAATGTCTATCATCCGTGTAAGTTTTGTGTCTTGGTCACTTACAGTTTATGAGACTTCGCTGTCATAATATTTGTTTTAAAAAGACTACCTGAGATATTTGAGATATCTCACCGGAAGTAATTTTTTTTGTTCAATAATCATCGGATAGATGACATATGAAAGCGTTTATACCTTTATATCATATCAGTGTTAAACAAATAAAATGCGTAAAAACATAATTTTTGAAGTGCTTCCGGTGACGACCGGAAGTTACGACGAACAAAACAAAATAGTTTAAACACATCTACAGCTATAGGTCTATCATCCCTCAAAGTTTGGATGTTCAAGTCTTTATCGTTTCTGAGATCTCATTGTCCATAGCTTTTTATCGCAGGACAGGAAACGGACGACAGGAAGGGAATTTTGAAAAAATGAAAAAAGTGCCTAGAGATATTTTCGTTCTCTATCAGTCCTAAAAATTTCAAGAAAATCCATCCATGCATCTCTGAAAAATCGAGTTAAACTTTTAAAAAACTTGATTTGTTTGAACTCTTCCTGTGTGGACCGGAAGTGACGGTCAACCAAATAAAAACGGTTAAACACATCTTCTATCAAATGTCTATCATCCCTGTAAGTTTCGTGTTTTGATCACTTACAGTTTCTGAGATCTTGGGGTTCAAACATTTACTTTAAAAAAGGCTTCATGAGATATTTGAGATATCTCACCGGAAGTAGAATTTTTATGTTTATTAATCATCGGATAGATGACATATGTAAGCATTTATACTTATATTTCAATTCTCCGAGAAATATATTAAATGCGTAAAAGCATAATTTTTGAAGAGCTTCCGGTGACGACCGGAAGTTACGACGAACAAAACAAAATAGTTTAAACACATCTACAACTATAGGTCTATCATCCCTCAAAGTTTGGATGTTCAAGTCTTTATCGTTTCTGAGATCTCATTGTCCATAGCTTTTTGTCGCGGGACAGGAAACGGACGACAGGAAGTGAATTTTGAAAAAATGAAAAAAACTCCTGGAGATATTATAATTTTCTGTCAGTCCTGAAAATTTCAAGAAAATCCATCCAGCCATCTCTGAGAAATCTTGCGGACAAAAAACGGACAAAAAAAAATAATAATAATAATAATAATAATAATAAGAAACATTACAATCACTATAAGGTCTTCCGTTGGAAACGGAAGACCTTAATTAGTTATTATATTATAGTGTAGTAAACTAAGTTATTATAGTTTAGTGAATGTAATGAAAAACAACTTTCATTTCTTTGACACTGATTTCATTACCTCCCTTTTTGACGGGCTACGAACGTTTCTAGTTATCTATTTATTTAACTTGATTGTTAAGTTTTAAATCATTCAAAAGGAGAAACATTCACTTTTGTTTTTGGATTCATCTAGCTAGATCCATATTAAAGAAATTCACCTTATATTTGATGCGACAGATTGGGAAATTGTAAGGCAAATATTGCTAAACACCACTATAGCAAACAATGATTTTTCTATATATACCTAACTACACCACCATTGATGGTTAGCTTTGCGCAGTGGCGGTACCATAGCCGATGAGGTTAATCCGAGGCGTGGTTATTGCTAGTTGAAAACTATACCCAATACCCCGCGCAGTGGCCTGAAACATGGCCGCTAGCGCAATTTTTGATAGCTCCCACGGGAGCAAACCCAAAAATCAAGAAGTAGAAAGGCCGTTTTTATGATCATAAACTCAGTATCTATGTGAAAATTTTGGAGCAAAGCATCTCCAAAGGAAGCATTTGTACAATGCTACTTTCGTAGACACACCCTCTTTTCGATCTGTATTCTCGCATGCACTTGGATTTTCAGTTAGATTAAGAATGCAAATATGAACATAACTGGTTTACAAACTGATGGAGTTTGTTATTTTTCATCATAAAAATAATATCGAGCAGAATATGTTCAAAACGGCGTTCACTTTCCATGTTTCTATGAGACAAAATAAACACTATTTCGTCCTGATGTTTTACGGGGTTGTAGATCAACGGTGTGATAATATATAGAATATATGATAATGTATTATTGGAACAAATGTCTGTAAACATTCAGAGTGTTTGAATATCAACAAATTGTCTGAAAAACAAGGTATATGTTATTGTGCTACTCCTTAACGTGTTTCATGCATGATTGATATGGAGTATGCGATAAAATCATAATATTTTTGTTTTTTTATTATCAAATTTTTGTCTTGTTTTTCATTTTCAGAATAAAAACTGTGTAACTATTGGTGTGCAGAAGTTGTTTTACTGGTTGAAATTCAGATATCTCATTTTTTTAAAGTTAAAATATCATTGTAAACAACTTTCATTCATTTCTTTGTATAGGTTTTACACTTATTTTATTACCTCCCTTTTCAACGTGCCACAAACGTTTCTGGTCATCTCTCTATATAACTTGATTGTGAAAGCTTTGAATCATTCAAACGAAGAAACATTCACTTTTGTTTTTTTATTCATTTAGTTAGATCAATATTATAGAAATTCACGTTATATTTGATGCAACAGATAGGGAGATAGTAAGGCAATGATTACTAAACACCACTATAGCAAACACTGATTATTCTATATAACATACTCCGTCCCATTTGATGGTTAGCTTTGCGCAGTGGCGGTACCATAGCCGATGAGGTCAATCCGAGGCGTGGTTATTGCTAGTTGAAAACTATACCCAATACCCCGCGCAGTGGCCTGAAATATGGCCGCTAGCGCAATTTTTGATAGCTCCCACGGGAGCAAACCCAAATTATCAAGAAGTAGAAAGGTCGTTTATATGACCATAAACTCAGTATCTAAAGCATCTCAAAAGGAAGCATTTGTACAATGCTACTTTCGTAGACACACCCTCTTTTCGATCTGTATTCTCGCATGCACTCGAATTTTCAGTTAGATTAAGGATGCAGATAAAAGCATAACTGGTTCATAAATTGATGGAGTTCGTTGTCTTTCATCACAAAAAAATATCGAGCAGAATATGTTCTAAACGGCGTTCACTTTCCATGTTTGTATGAAATGTTTTGCGGGGTTGTAGGTCAACGGTGTGACAATATATAGAATATGTGATAATGTATTATTGGAACAGATGGTTGTTAATATTCACAGTGTCCGATTAGTAACAAATTATCTGAAAAATAAGGTATATGTTATTGTGCTTCCCCTTGACATGTTTCATGCACGATTGATATGCAGTGTGTGGTTAAATATTTTAAAAATTTTATATTTTCTATTTTCTTTGTTTTTATTATCAAATTTTTGTCTTGTTTTTCATTGTCAGAATGAAAACTGTGAGCTATTGGTGTGCAGAAACTGTTTTAATTGTGAAAATTCAAAATTAGGTATCTACTTTTTTCATAAAGGTTAAAATAACATCGTGAACTAATTTAGTATAGTATAGTAAACTAAGTTGTTATAGTGCATTGAATGTAATGAAAAACAACTTTCATTTCTTTGTATAGGTTTAACACTGATTTTATTACCTCCCTTTTCAACGTGCCACAATCGTTTCTGTCATCTCTTATATATAACTTGATTGTAAAAGCTTTTAAATCATTCAAACGAAGAAACATTCACTTTTGTTTTGGATTCATCTTTTTAGATCTATACTATAGAAATTCATCTTATATTTGACACAACAGATTGGGAGATGGTAAGGCAATAATCGCTTAACACCACTATAGCAAACGATGACTTTTCTATAACACCAACTTCATTTCTTAATTTAGTTAGCTTTGCGCAGTGGCGGTACCATAGCCGATGAGGTTCATCCGAGGCGTGGTTATTGCTTGTTGAAAAATATACTCAATACCCCGCGCTGTGGCCTGAAACATGGCCGCTAGCGCAATTTTTGATAGCTCCCACGGGAGCAACAATACTATTATAAACCAATGTTTAATTCCACGTTCTTGGTTGCATAAGCTAATCGCCCAAGGAAATGGAAGATTGCACATACATGCAAATATGATTATATACTTTATTTCTTATATTGATAAACATTAACGTCTTTGTTTTTCAATCAATCCGGCAGTTCTACCTTATTGAAAATATAAGAAACAAAACATCCTTCTCGTTCCCTGTTTTTAAGACAGGAAAACAAATTAATTTGTTCTAATGTTTAACAAGGTTCTAGATTTACATTATGAAAAAAATACATGATAACACCTTCTAAAAGCTTAACACTTTTGATAATGAACATTAATGTATCTTGCGTTACTGCTCAAACTTACATGTATTATCGATATAAGTAAATCATGCATTAAACGTATTTTGTTTTCGTTAGTTTTATTGTCAAATATTTATTTAAAACTTCATTTAAAAAGCAAAAATTTCGTTTTTGTCTGCAGGTTATTTATACCGGTAAAAATGCAATTGTAAATGTCTAATCAATATTAATAATTCAATGAGAGGAAAGAAGATTGCATGTTCTTGTACATTTCTCCCCATAGCTATAACACATTTTTTCAATACGTGTTAAAACACAAAATAATAAATGCGCTTCGAATTGCCTTTTAAAAAATGTCCATTGTTGAAATAAGATTAAGGAAAGCTGATGAATGGATATTTTGGGTTCCACTATCTTTCCTTCCTACCAGAAGCAATATCTACGTCATGGTTTCTTTAAGTCAATATACCATGATATTTATTTTGAAAATTTGAGGCACAATGTTGTCGTTCAGGAATTGCTTTTGGATAATTGTACATCTCACTAAGGTCGACGTTAAATAATAAATGTTTGAAATAAGGCTCACTCCTGATGACTTTTTTGCTGTTTTTTTTTTAATAAATTTAGTTTGTTTTTCCTTTGTTAAAAATTAATCTGTACCTTATCTAGCACGAAGACTCCTGCCACACGTTCAAGTTTGTATATACTCTTGAGACAAAGATGGTTTTGAATAATTTTATTTTTACAAATGAGAACACTGGTATACAAAAATATACCACAACAAAAAGATCTTAAAAGTTTAAACATATGCGTAAAGAGTACAATAAACAGATAAACTTGATTAAATTGATTACAAAGAACAATGTGCAAATCATGTAATTTACTCAAACTTTTATATATCACCTCAATCCAACTTAGTTCAATGCATTTTTCTCATTAAGAAATAGAAAACCAGCAGTCTTAGTTTACATATTGTTGTAAGTTTTCCAAATACAAAAAATTAGAATAAGAAAACCAGTGTCTATGTTGACATATTCCTATAAGCATTAGAATTACAAGAATACAAATACTACTATCTGTGTGAGATAATTATTATACATATATTACTAAGTAATCCTATTATACAAAAGGAATACGAATACCTGAATATAAGCTTAGTATACATAGTATTGTATGAAATACACGTTCAGGGTTACGGACAGTACTAAATTCAATGACAAAGATTAAGTAAATTGGATTAATTATTTAAATAGATAAGGTTACTGTTGGTGAAAACAATGAATGGTGTTTGTGTGAGAATGTTCTTGAATATAAATGCATCTCTATCTGATCAGTGAAGAATATGAAAGGTACTGGAGCACCTGAGTGTAACCCAAAACCACATTTTTAAATCGCATCACCTGAGATATCGATGTATTCTAAATATCCGATGCATCACAAACAAAATGTATTAAAGAGTCACCAAATACTCGAGTAACAATGGAATTTGAAATAACATTAACCTGTATTGCTATCTATCATAAGAATGGTGCGCTTCTAAATTAATTCCTAAACCATTCGTATACAACAAAACACGATATAAAAAGTCAAACCAAAAAGGACTACATTCAGTATTATGCATTTTTTGCCCCCAAAATCAAAGTTTTATAAAAAGCTTTAAAAACAAGGTGAAACATAGTTAAAATCATATTGAAAATAATGGTGTTAAAGGTTATCACCACAGTGACGTCATAATGTAGAAATGACGTCATGAAGATTGCCTTTATTTGATAAATTGATGTTTTGAAGCAAAATATGGGTGTTTTCCGATGGTTTTTCGACTAGGAAACATCGAACGCAGGCTTGCTCAAGTAGCAAATTTTAGTATAATGTGTACAACTATCTGAAGAAAAACATATGTTAAAATCGTACTTGAGCAGACCTGTGCTCTATATTACCGAATGAAAACTATAAAGCAAAAATGAGAATATTTTCATTTGCGGGAATTAGGTTATTTAGGTGACGTCATAGATAAACAGCGAATGAGCAATGATAAATAAAATCAAGATTAAAGTGATAGGCATCTTCTGTACAATACTTTATGAAGATTTGGTTTTTATACGATACTATTTAAAACTTGGTTGAAATCGGGGCAGATATTTGACCATACCACACACAGTCCTTTCATTTAAAGAGGTGTGTAGATCTTTGTTGTAATTTTGTTATCATTTCATAGATGAGATGTTAATGATAAAAGACACATTTAAATATTTGTCCCAAAGCCTAGAAAACGGATACATAATTCAAAAGTAGTAAAATATATGGGATCAATGTCAGCCTTTCATTGTAAAAATGAGATGGCAACTGAGGACCAAAAATGCATTGGCAGTGGCAAGTCCTTATATACAAGATTGACCTTAGTATGAATTTGATTGTTTTAATCAGCCAATAAGATATGTAATTTAAAAAGAAAATATAAAACCTGCAAAAAGCAAAGAACACAACGGTCACGGGTGAGCTAATAGCGGTCACGGGTGAGCTAATAGTTCTACAACCAGTCTGCCTGTCTAATTATAACAATATACAGTACTAAAATATATTGTGAAGTAAAAGAGATCGCCTAGTATCAATCAATGATACTTATATTCATATACAGGTACAATTAATAACTAGTACATTACAAAACCACTGTGTAGAGAATAATATAAACTAAAAACAAATGCATCAATCCTTAATCATTGGATAATCAGGTCCTGTGTGGAAACTCCCCAATACGTGTTATGCGCTTACATTTACTTAAAATATCAAAATCTTTATTAAAAAAAATAGTTTCACGTATACTGTAGACTTAGGAAATATATTGTGAGCTGAAGATACTGTTTGCATAGCTGACGCAGGGGTCTGTCTGAATTAATAATTAACACAATATGTATCCACCATACTAGTCATTCAAAATAAGCATAAAATAAACATATATCATAAAGGCCTTAAATGAGCCCTATAAAAACGTAATCAATGTTACATAATGTAAAGATTTACTTTGTATAAATCTAAAGATAAATCTAAAAGAAATATAGTTTCTAATTTTCTAGTTTTAATCTAAATTTTTAAAAAATTCAATAATTCAAACACCTTTTCCTCCAAAAGTAAACATTGATAGCAAAAATTCATCTTCAATTATGTATCTATTCAACTAATTACATGCAAAAATATTTCTTTTGTTAATAAATGCGCTCTATGTTCCCAATATCAAAATGTACGTTTATGGATTGCAAGAATTAGCATCATTTCTGACGTCACAATCTGCCTGACAAGAGTGCAGATTCTGAGAAATATGGATTAAAATGTATCTTTTATCAAATCTTCTAGAAAATAACAAGTGACAAGTTTCGATTCCTGCGATGTGTTGAAAAACAAACATGGATTATGAAGCAATTTTCTCTACAATCTTTGAGATTAGTTTTTGCATGTCCTTGGATCGGGTTTTTCCAGTCTCCAATACTTCCTCGTGATTGGCTGTCAGATCCGAGTCAAACTCCATCACACAACAGTTTGTAATCAGGGACATTGCTAGCACTTCCATTCCACAATGGCGGGCAACAATGGCCTCAGGAATGACACTCATTCCTACACAGCAATAAACCAAACATTTAGACCCAGAAATTATTGGTATCAATGTAGATCAATTGATAAAAAGTGGTGGTCTTCAAAATTCATAATGACACCAAAATTAAAATCAATATTTTAAGAATGTAAATTTTTATATAGTTTGTTTCATTCTTTTGAAAAGAATTACGACAAACAAATGTACTTTAGCCATATTAAACAATTTTCTGATTTTGAATCCTTAACCTCGTTCCTGTTCAAATACGTATTAACTCTTTATATCTAGATACCATAAGTTAAGGGTAAAGTACGGTATTATCCATATATACCTGTAGCATCAGCTCCAATCAGTTTTAGTAGCCGACATTCCGTGACTGTTTCAAAAGACGGACCCGTCAAAAAGCTTAAAACTCCTTCTTGAACAAAGTCGGTGAATCCAAGTTCCTTGGCCGTTCCTTTGGCAATGTCCCTATACCTTTTACAGTACGCATCTGACATTGGTGGAAATCTTGGTCCAATTCTATTTAAACAACTCGAAAAGTTGCGATTCAAATTGAAAGAAGACAATCAAGACTCAGAGTTTACCTGTTGGTGGTTGATCTCACCTGTCGTCGTTGATTCCCATCAGGGGATTGATTCCACAAAATCCAGGTAGATTGATGTGATCCTTTACTATCATGACATCACCAACTTTGTATTTGGAGTTGATTCCTCCTGCCGCGTTGGTTAGAATCAGGTTCTTGACTCCCATCTTCCACATAACTCTGACTGGCAAGACAACCTTAAAAAAATATAAAATCAAAAGGTTGATTTTGTTGAAATGTAAACCTTGTTCACCATTTTTATAAAACATACAGAAAAAGTATTGGATTGCTGAGCTGAATGTAAATGTGAGCTAAATTTGCACTTTTGCACTAATTGTACTCACTCGATGAAGAGGATACCCTTCATACGCATGGACCCTTCCCTGCATCAACATGACTGGGACATTATTCAACATTCCAAAGACAAACTGCCCGAGATGACCGGGCACTGCAAATGCAAACAAAAATCCAACAATTAAGTAGAAACGTTAACGTAAGGTTACAGGACTTACACAAACATTACAGTTGCTCGCCTTTCTTCTTTACCCGTTAACCTACCAGTGCTGACAGGAAACCCGTCCAGTTCGGAGTATTTGATGATATGTTTGTCCTCCACCATCTCCACGAGTCCGCCAAGCCCCGACCCACACACGATTCCAACTTTGGGAGCATGCTTGATCTTGCCGCTGATCAGCTTGGCCAATGTTTCGATTTCCTCGAATGATCCTTGACTGAAACAACGAAATACGCCTTTATCACAAACCAAGATTTACAAAATATACATACTATATGTTCATAATACACTAGTACAACTTCTATTGTATCAGAGAACATGTGGTGGACAGATACATTCACCAGCAGTTTGTAGTTTGTACGGAGGTGCAGATCTATTTTCAGCTGTATTTATCCAACCTTATCAGATTCATTTCATTGACAAAATCAAAATTGCATCCTTTTTGTTGGTTAACAACAGAAAAGGGGTTTGAATATATTTGTTCTCTACAATAAATTAAGTCCTATAATGAATCCAAAGGTATCATTTGAGAGGACTGAGAGGAAGTAATATATTCAAGTTTGGCATTCTTCTTAAGGCTTTCCTTTCTTTATAAAATATATGAAACAGATATAATACTTCTTGCAAGAAAGAAAAGTAGGAGTTATAAGAAACTTTATTAAACAAAATCACAAAAGTCTGCAACAAAAATACTCTTCAGCCTCTATTTACAAAGAAGTACGACTCACTAGCTGACTGAAGACTTGTTACATCACAGGCACACAGGTATGTCTCCAAGGTTTTTGTGGGGGTTTTGGGGTTTTTTTTGTTTGTTTTTTTTTTTTTTGGGGGGGGGGGTTGTTTATTAAGTGGCATTCCCCTTCTTTCATAATGATTTTGAACGTTCTTTCTTGAAATTATGTAGTCGAAACCTAATAAAATGATATATAATTTTTTGTGACTGAATATACTTATTCATTTGTTGACAAACAAGCATTTTTATGAAAAAGAATATATACAAGTTTGTACTAGGTCTAAGATTACTAAATACATGTTTCACCAATAGATTTTAAAGATACAGTTTTTTTCGTAAAGTTTTACGTGAAGTTTCCGTGATGTTGTGGTCAGCCCGGTGAATGTTACTCGGCTTTAAACTAAAACACTATCCAACTTTCATGAACTATCTTGTATTTGATTTGTACTGTAAACTGATTATTGTAATGTTAAAGTTCTTAAACTCTATATGATGAATTCAGGGAAAAGCTCAAATCGTTACAATCTATCAAATTTACGTTGAATTAAAACAAAAAAGTAACGAAAGTTCAGCAAGTTGAATAAAAGTTAGAAATACTTTAACAGGTCGAGACTACTATATTTTGTGACGTCGGCATAAATGTGCATACTGAATTAAGCATCCTTTTACTTTTATCGACAAACCTATCAGGTGAATGAGTTGCAAGGCATTGTGGGCTACTACAAGTTTTAGTGTATACAAAACGCATTGAAAATATATACCATTTTGAATTGTCTTTTGGAAACTCATTTTGAATGATTTTTCAGAATTTATGAAAGTAATATGGACAATTATGTCTGAACTGCAATTTCTATGTTCACATTTAAAAAATATTGCATATGAGGACTTATATTAACCTATTTAAATACTCCATTGTCAATGTTCAAAAGAGAGGTACGTCCTATTGAATTAGAAGCAGTGAGTACTGTTTTTTTTCACGTGATACCCCATATTTGGGACAACATTAGTAGAACGCGCGTTGATATTTTCTTCAGGAACATTCATTAGAATGCTTAACGGACAAACTACTTTATGCTGCATATAGCTTGCGCTTCTGCGTTTGTATATTTGTGCATTTCTACTACCGTGGCTATTCACGTATGTTAAAAATGTACAGTTACCTGTATTTATTTCTAGTGCACAATGATAAAGTCACCAATACTCAAATGTGATGGGTTTTTTTTTATCAAAATATGTTTGTACTTGTATGCGTATGTTTGTCAGTCGTTTGATACTGATCATTTTCGAAGCCACAATTAATCAACTAAAACAACAGTATTTTTAATGTGAGCATGGAACAAAGTTAATGGTACGTAATCTTTCCTTTTTTACATTCTAAATTAAAAATCAAGATGTACAAACATTCCGGCAAGCAACTAAATATTGTGTATAAAACAGACAAATACCACGTGCATTTGTTGAATCGTAAACACGTTATAGACCGTCATGCATTGCAACTCATTCACTGGATTGGAGAATCTGTTTGCCAAAAATACTGTCACATGTTAAATAATGCTATCCATATAAGGTAGTGTACCCGACCTGTTTAACGATACATGATATTCCAATGAAACCGATTCTAGGATTTCCGAGAAATAACTTCGGAAGTCATCATGCGCGAAGTGTATATAATTACAGAACTGATATGGTTTAGGTTGCATGCTTTATAATACTAGTACATTAACACAGACTGTGAAAAATTCTATGTATGTGGCTATCATATTTCTGTAGAATATCTCTTGATTTATTATTAGACAACCAGTTGTTACGTAATCGACTTTTGTTTAGGCTAGTTTATTGTCTCTCTTCTCTCTCTCTCTCTCTCTCTCTCTCTCTCTCTCTCTCTCTCTCTCTCTCTCTCTCTCTCTGTTTCACACTAGCTATTTTGATGCCAAAAATTCTTACGACACACCTCCAAGGTTATCCAATGAAATCGCTCCAAGCACTATACAAAAAGACCCACCTCCATGACGACAAAGTGTATCATGACCAAAAAAAGCTTTAAACGACAATCTTCTGATGATAAATTAATGTTTCAAAAAGACATAAATTCGACAGAGTTATATGAAATATACATATATTACTAAATCTATTGCGGAATGATTAGTTTTGATCAGCAAACAAATAAAAAGACCTCAGTTAACCAAATAAAATATGTATAGTCTTCATTGATTTTATTTTTTATCAATAGATACGTTCATTATAGTATAGTATACTGTTACTACATGTAGTTCCTTTTTGAATTTGTAAAACACAAAAAACTGTATGTCATCATGTCTTTTTAAAAATATATTAAAGTGACTCCCTTCTTTCATAGTGATTTTGAACATTTTTTTTCTTAAAAGTGATAGCCGTGTGTGGTGTAATCTTATTTGTTGACAAGATTTCATGTAAAATATTTCTTGATTTATTACTGGACCGCAAGTTGTGGTCTGATCTTCATTTGTTTAAGCTAGTTTATTGGGTTTTTTTATCTTTCCCCCTTTCATACTATCTGGAATGGTGCAATAAAATTCTTACGACACACCTCCAAGTTTATCCAATGAAATCGCTCCAGACAGTAAACACAAAGACCCACCTCCATGACGATAAAGTGTATCGCGACCAAAATAAACGAGAATCTCCTGATTATGCTTCAAAAAGAATTATATATAATTTTAAGCTCACTATTAAACAAAGTTATATTAAATATACATGTATTACTAAGTCTGTTTCATTGAGGAATGATAGATATAGAAAGTAAAACGCTTATTAACAAATAGAAAGACCACAGTTTACCAAATAAAAGAATGTATATTCTTCATTGATTTTATTTTTTCTAATCAGTTCACTCTAGTTCTTTCCCACTGTAAAGTCAACCTAGAATAGAAAAGAAACGAGAATATCTCTAATACATGATTTGTTATCTTAAACAGTTTATGATTGAAATAGGAGATAAATTTAAAAAAAAATTTTTGCAGTAATCGAATGTTTATTACTAGCATCAAATCTGTACGTGTAATTTGGTGAAATAGTACGTACATAATAGGTCATTGTTTCGCTTCATACCACCCTGTTGTCCTGCTAACATATAACATTACTTTTTTTTAATAAACATTGTGAACATGTTTAGTTTGGTTTAGCGTGACAGTAAACTAAATATAACTACATGTCATCGAAACTGAAGGACTACTTTCCAAAACACGAGATTTCATTGGGAAATTGTGTGTTACAATCTCTTCGCAAATAAGAATACTCAAAGCAGTCAACAAAATGACCACACCTCCAATTTTCCATAAAACAATCGCCCAATACCTATAGATCCTTACTACTGGATATCAATCTTTTAATGTTCTAATTTTTTAATTATAAAAATAAGAAGTTGATTATATCATAACCATCATTATCTTGAGAAGCAGTTTTTGAGGCCAAAGAGATTATCGTCAAACAATTAGCAAATATTTTTGTTAGTATCTATTCTTTTCTAAAAAATAACACCATCAAATGGTTTAAATGACAGATATTTAGGTCAGGCAAACTTGAACTGATACCATCTTGACTTGTTCTGTCCTGAATTACACAATCTTGTATTTGACTGATAGACGATATAACGACGTTGGTACCGAACATTTGTTATAATGACCTGAGATATGGTAAGATTTCTTCAGAACATTTGTTATAATGACCTTAAATTTGGGTATAATCTTTCAGAACAAATTGTACAATTTGATTGGAATCCAATATGCTCTCACTATACAGCTCAAAATTACATAACTATGGTCAAATCCCCACGACAACGTTTCATCCCTGTTTGACAATTTCCCAGTTTTGTTACATAATTTACATACACAACACGTAGTTCTTATTTAAAGTAAAACGCAAGAAAAACTGTGAATCAAGAATAAATGTAGACAAACAATCATCTAATACTTCTTACAAGAAAGACAAGTCGGAATAGTAGGAGACTTTATTAAACAAAATTAGAAAAGTCTGCAACAAAAATGTTCCTCAGCCTCTATTTACAAAGAAGTAAGACTCACTAGCTGACTGGAGACTTGTTATATCACAGGCACTCAGGTATGTCTTCAAGGTTTGCATTTTTTTTATTTTATTAAATGGCATTTCCCTTTCATAATGATTTTGAACATTCTTATTTCAAATAATGTAGTCGAAAATTAATAAAATGATATGTGAATTTTTTGTGACTGAATATACTTGTTCATTTGTTGACAAACAAGTATTTTTATGAAAAAGAACGTATACAAGTTTGTACTACGTTTAAGATTACTGAATAAATGTTTCATCAATAGATTTTACAGGTTGTGAATAGTCCGACAGGATGCCACTTGGCTTTCAACTAAAACACTATCCAAATTTCGTGAACATATCTTGTATTTGATTTCTTCTGTTAACTGTTCATTGTAATGCTAAAGTTTTTTCTATATGCTGAATTCAGAGAAAAGCTCAAATCGTTACACTCTCTCAAGTTACGTTGAATAAAAACAAAAAAGAAACGAAAGTTCAGCAAGTTGAATCAAAGTTGGAAATATTATAACGATACATGATATTCCAATGAAACCGATTCTAGGAGTTCCGGGAAATAACTTCAAAACCAAGTATTACGTACGTTTATCCAAGAGAAAAAAATCAAACTTATGTTCTCATTTTAAATCTATATAAACTGGTAGATTAGAGTATTATAGATTAGTTTAGAAATATTTGAATTTAATCTTTAAATGTATCACATTACGAAAGTTACATAGAAATTTTACCCACACGGTTTATTTCTATTTCATTTTTTTTTCCGGGGGGGGGGGGGGGGTCAGGGAAAGGTTAAGTCATACTATTCATTGAAAAATGATTGCTTCTGACGATACTGAAGTGTTTATTAATTGTCATGTCATCATGCGCGAAGTGTATATAATTACAGAACTGATATGGTTTCGGTTGCATGCTTTGTAATACATTAACACAGACTGTGAAAAATTCTATGTATGTGAGCATCATATTTATGTAGAATATCTCTTGATTTATTATAGGACAGCCAGTTGTTACGTAATCTCCATTTGTTTTAGGCAAGGTTATTGATTTTTTTTTCTCTCATTTGGTTTCATACGAGTTAGTTTGATGCAAAAAATTCTTACGACACACCTCCAAGTTTATCCAATGAAATCGCTCCAAACAGTAAACAAAAAGACCCACCTCCATGACGATAAAGTGTATGGTGACCAAAATAAACATTGAACGAGATCTTCTGATAATGTTCCAAAAAATCTTAAATTCAACACAGCTACATGTATATTAAGTATACATGTATTACTAAATCTGTTTAATTGAGGAATGATAGATTTTGAACAGTAAAACGCTTATTAACAAATACAAAGATCACAGTTTACCAAATAAAAGAATGTATATTCTTTATTGATTTTATTTTTTCTTATCAGTTTACGCTAGTTTTTTCCCATTGTAAAGTGTTTGTTGAAACGGTAAAACAATTTGCAGCATACTTTCCAACTTAGAATAGAAAAGAACCGAGAATGTCTTTAATACATGATTTATAATTAAAAACAGTTTATGATTTAGATAAGGGGTATATTTTAAATTTTCTTTGCAGTATCCGAATGTTTATTACTAGCATCAAATCTGTACGTGTAATTTGGTGTTAGTACGTACAACACAGGTCATTGTTTTGCTTCATACCGCACTGTTGTGCTGCTAATATGTAACATTATTATTTTTTAATCAACATTGTGGACATGTTTAGTTTGGTTTAGCGTGACAGTTAACTAAATATAACTACATGTCATCGAAACTGAAGGACTACTTTCCAAAACACGATATTTCATTGGGAAATGACCACATCCCCAATATTTCATGAAACAGTCGCCCAAAATCTACAGATCCTTACAACTGTGTATCAATCTTTTTATGTTCCATTTTTTATCATAAAAATAAGAAGTTGGTTAAATCATAACCATCATTTTATTCAGAAGCACTTATATGGGCCAAAAGGATTATCGTCAAGCAATTTAGCAAATATTTATGTTCGTATCCTATTAACTTTTCTAAAAATAATACCGTCAAATGGTTTAAATGACAGATATTTAGGTCAGACAAACTTGAACTGATACCATCTTGACTTGTTCTGTCCTGAATTACATAATATTGTATTTGACTAATAGACGATAAAACGACGTTGGCACCGAACATTTGTCATAATGACCTTAAAATTGGAAATATTTCTTCAGAACAAATTGTACAATTTGATTGGTATCCAATGTGCTCTAACTATATACAGCTCAACATTACATAACTATAGTCAAATCCCCACGAGAACGCTTCAGCTTTTTTGACAATTTCACGGTTTACGTTTACATGAACGCAAAAAAAGCTTTGTCAAAACAGAATAAGGAACTAAACACGCCAGACATTTAGGTCAGGGCTAAACCTTGGTTTACATCCCCGGGTTCTCATACAGTAGTATATGTATTTCCTGTCAATAATTCGTAAGTGATAAAAATAATATATATATAGTTTATTTAAAATATATATTTATGTTATTTGAAAAAATGTATTGGTAATTTAAAAATATATAAGTAATTTAAAAGCATGTGGATTCTATATTTTAAATCTTTTATATCGGATGTAAAAAAAAATGCTGTACAGTTATGCTTTCTCTGTTGGTACAGACTTTTGGAGTGTCATAACATTAACGAATAAAACATCATTAATTTCGGCGGATATGTTCATGCAACCTTTCTCGTTTGTCCTCAGTTCTTTATTTCTATGTCATGTAACCAAATATATACTAACTGCTGAGTAAACTGTATGGTTTGGTTAACAACCTTATTTAATGTACATGTTCAACACTTATCGATTAAAGAGTTGTGATACAATACAACATAGTTTGAAAGGCGTTTTCAAGTTAATGGTGTTGTTTAATTCAAAATAAAGTCAATAAACTAATGAAAATAAAATAAGAATCATAGAGTTTTACCTTACAGAAGTAAGTTTTGTATTCTGTTACTGCTAGTTTTGCGACGAATGGTTAACAATGAGAGAAATAATAGCATAAAAGTCACTGAAAGTGAAAATCATTTTTCTTTAAATTATCTCAGATCTTGACTTGAGTGCATGTTGTATTATATTGTTTAAAGGGGTATGGTCACAATTTTGGTCAGAATTTTTTTTTCCGATTTTAATGCTTACAGTGCTTCCGTAAGGCATTTTTTTTTGCAGGCAACAAAAATTTTGATCACTTGACCTAGATATGTTAAAGGTCAGCTAGAATACAAACAAGAAGATCAAATTAACTGACTAAGATAATCATTCTAAATTCAAAGTTTAGATTCTATTTTTTTTAAAAGCCTCAATTATTATAGTAGCAATTTTGAAGGTTCGTTGTAAAATCCTTTCTATAATCTATGAATTATGTTTGAAAGAGAAAAAATAAACAATCATAGATTAACACATTTTGGGTGTTATTTTTCCCTCGATCAGACCCGCGGTCACTAAAATTTTCAAATCAAATCGCACAACTCGGTCCTGAACTCAAATCCCTAAAAATGTTCATTATTTGAAAGTAGGTGACGATTGGACCAGATGATATACAAGAAACTGGTACAGTTATACAAGTGTGGTGAGTCTTAATCTTCGTTGCACCTTATCTTGCATTGCTCAGGTGTGCCTGGACTCCTATATGATAAGGCACAAAGAAGTTTAATAAATTTCTAATAAACCTTGCATGGCAATAAACTGAATACGTTCAGCATAAACCTACAAAATGTAGAACAGTTTTAGATGTGCTGTTTAAAAGTTCTTCAATTATTTTTCTAGTGAGAAAAAATAATTTCCAGCCGGGTCTGCACGTGTACAGAAAGCATTCATGCTATATTTAACACAATCAACTTACTTGCTATTTGGTGTATCTACTCTATTAATCTCCAGTTGCTTGGTTGTCATATCGCCATTGAGCTGCGTAATAGCTGAAATCCCATTTAATCTTTCCTCTATCTTACTCATCTTGTCGTTGTCAGGTGTATGTTGCAGAAACTACACGTGCAGCTCTTAAATATTTTCGATAACGAGGCGGATGAATACAATCGGGTTACTTATATTTTAAACAGATTTTATATGCATAAGGGAGGCGGGATGGTAGTTTTTAGAAGAAGGATAGCAGATCATTTCTTTGATTTTCTTTCCAAAAATTCCTGTTTTCAATGTGTTATGAAACATGACGCACTTTATGTTTGAAAAAAGAGTACCGAAACAGAAAGTAGATGGCATATTGTATAAAGTGGACTGTGCAAAATACCAAGTGATATATGCCCATTGCAAGGACTGTATACTTTACAAAAAAATCAATTCTAGAAACTTTAAAAAAAAAAAATTAAAGACAATTACTTAATTATATTTAGTTTCAAATCAGTAAATAAGTACTTGATAATTACTAGTATGAAATCACCAAAGTATGTCAGATCCCTAAAAAGGATCTTTCTAAATAAACCAGCTCCCAAATTATAAATTACAAGTAGATTTTGTTCAAATTATTTTAAACAGTATCGTAACTTTAAAGTAAAGAAAATCTGCAAACACATCCCAAAATTGAAATAAATAAATATAAATAAAAAAAATCGCATGATTTTTTATTGGAATTGGTTTTTATCTAAAGTTTTTGGGTCTTCTATAGGTTAAACATATCCAACACTTTGGAGCAAACAAATTATAAAATATCATATCTCTCATAAATTGTAATGAAGCATGCACGTGCTTGTATAGATGACATTTATCCAACGAGAGCTGAACATTATCTTTGATGATTTGTTTCTCCAGAAACCAATAGGGCTAAAACTTAAAAATAATGGGTAGAATTTTGAGTCTTAAAGAAAGAAAGGTGGAAGCTGGAGTAGATAATTACTACCCTTAAAAGAGGCCATTTTTACCAGGTTCAACATTCACTACCACATTCTTTCTCTCCAGTTCAATAAATAAGTATAACAATTTTTTTTAAAGAAAAAAGGCATATATGTATCAGGTTCCAGGATAATACATAATCTATTCACAAACTTCAAGTATAGCACAATAAACGATAAAAAATGAATATTGCGGATTGAAAACCTGAAAATATAATTGTAGATTTGAAAAAGCAATGTCAGACAGATCTTGAAAAAGTTAAAACAAAAAAAAAAAAAGAACAATCCCGTTAACATAAAATCACGATACTAAATTTAAGAATTATTCCAACGAATACCTTCTCTCTGTAGAACACACGAGGCTGTTCAACAAAAGCACTCACAAGAATTGCTGGAAACAACTTGCATTTTTTTCCAACTTTTCCATCCCTGTTTCCCCAATGTATGCGTCGGTTCTTCCGATTTCGGCAGATAAGTAACGGAATGTTTTGTATTGCACGCCAAATTCATAAAAATGAGCTAGTTTCACAGTTGATAAATTACGTTTGTCGAGTGTTGAGTATAGTTTACGAGCAGCTAACTATAGTTAACGATTCTGTAATCGTAAATAAACGTTAACAATAGATTCTACTTATAAATATAGATTCACATCCGTAAACTATAATTTACTTTCGTTAACTATAATTATGAGTTGCTAATTATAGTTTAAGGATTGTGAAACAATATTTATTAGAAAAACTATATGTTTTGCAATTGCAAATGTTCAGAGTTAATTATAGTTCGAAACTACTGAGACATAGTTTATTGCGTTTACTATGGTGTACAAATGTAAAATATAAATCTACGGCGTTAACTAAAGTTTCACAGCTGATAAACCAGATCTTTTTACTGTTAACTATAGTTTACGATCCGTAAACTATTGTAAACTGTAATTCACGAATTTTTAACTATTGTTCCCATTTGTAAAACCATATTTAACGGTTGTAAACTATAGTTCACGAATGTTAATCTATGTTTATTTGTCTGTAGATTTACGTTTACAATAAATTTTGCTGATACATATATCCACATCTGTAAACTATGATTTACATTCGTAAACTAAAGTATTGAGTCGTTAATCATAGTTTCACAATCATAAAACTATACTTATCAGATAAACTTTCTTTTGCAGAAGCAAATGGTTTGGTTGTTTTCAGTGTTAATATTAGTTTTACACTTCTGAAACATAGACGATCCCTTTAACTAGAGTTTACAGATGTGAAATATAGATTAACGTCATTAACTATAGTTTTCTGTCTGTAAACTACAGTCAACTACAATTGATAAACCTAGTCTTCCCTCTGTTAAACTATGTTCAGTTCATTTTTGTGAAATTTGGCGGTAGTTTTTACAGCCTTCTAATTATTTTTTCAAATACAAATCATATGTATTGTTCTTTTTACCATTAATACTCATGTCAAATTGTGTAAATCCTAAATTTGTACCCAACTGTACTGTCAAATGAAGTTTATAAAGCTTATATATAATGGTGCTTGTCATTCTTTGGACTGTTCCAGTATATTTTGTGAATTTTATATTTCTTATAATATTCTGTTTATCAATAATCAGCAAACACTATCAACAGGAGTCAAAATATTGGTTTTCTGCTGTAAACGTCAAAAATGCTGAGATCTACTTTCTTTTGTATTTTGACGATGATCTATCTTTAAGCTGATGAGTCTGTTGATCAGTTCTATTAACTCTGTAGATTAACCACGTTTGATAGTTTTGCTCGGATCTGATGCTATTTTTGCCGTTGTGTTTTTTTCCTTCTGATTATTGCTTTCTTAATCTTCCTCTTGGTATTGGTAATGTATCTGTTCATGTTTTTGTGTTCCCTTGAACGATTTTTTGTGATTCTGTTGGGACTATAACAATTTCTTCAAAGTATTTTGCCATCCCTCCATCTTCCATGAATAGTTTACTATTTTTCGATCTAATGCTACTAAAGATTTGGTCTTCTTGTATTTCTACAGAGCTGTTTGGTCATCTTGTATACTTTGCACATGTGGTTTGTATTTTTGCATTTTTTTTTTTTGGCCTTGCACGGTATATCTTCCAGGTTTTACTTGTTTTAGTTTTTGCTCTTTTTATTACACTTTCTTATTTTTTCCAATTGTTTCTAGCGTTTCTTCATTTTCCTTTCTTCCGTCTCAGGCTATGGATCTGTACATTTCTGTAGTGGGCCAAACAACACCAAATGTAACGAGTACAACAGTGGAATGGGGAGTATGCAGTTCAGTCACATACGTCTTTATTAGTTCCCAGTCACTTTTTCAATCGATGAATTTCATTATTTAGCATCGTGGTCTTTCAATAGTCATTACATTTGTAATACTGTTTATGGATGTATACTAGCAATCCATCTTACAACATCTTACAACAGTGTAAATCTTTTTTTTTATTTTCTAGTTTTGGAATCGATAGTATTTCACAAGTATATGTTATAAATGTATTTTGTATATAAGCTATATGCTTGTTATATCCAAATTGTTGCATATTTGTCGTTATCACATATAATTATCTCTTTCGTTGACATTTTCGACTGTATTCTTTCTTCTGAACTATGAGCTAATTCATCCTAACTGGTACGTATTACTTTGTTTTGTTTGTATACAAGTTTTATTCCCTTGTAAGAAAGAACAAAATTAGTGATATGTTTAGTAATAATACAAACTCCAACATTCCATTGTATTTAAAAATAAAAGTTTTATTTCAGTAGGTTCGTGAGGTCATAACCATCAACGCCTCACAGTGCTTTGTCGATAAAATATGCCGGTGTGAAGCGTAGTAATAATTAACTAAATCTAAAATTGAAAAAGAAAATAATCTCCTCTCTTTTATGGATGGTAAGGGGTGAAATTCATTAATATTTACGTTTTAGAAAGTCAGATCATGTAAAATATAAATCTTTCTCTGGTTTAACTTTTACATTTGTTTTGTTTTGCTTTTCTTTATTCCTTATTATATTTTTTCATTTGCGCACTAATATTGCAATGATAATTGTGACGTCATTAAAATGACCTCTTGACCTATCAAAAACACAGATATGATTATTTTTGTTTCTTTGTTTTCTCAATATAAGTAAAGGTACTTGCATTACACGGGTATATATTAATTTATGAACGTGATAAATATTTCTTTAGTACAAATTCTATTACCTCCCTTTCAACGTATAATACACGTTCTTATAGACATTTCATAGGTAATTCCTAAATTTGTTTAAAAATTGTTTGAAAAAAAATTACTAACATGGATGAATTTTTATAATATTTTGAATATGTTATTTCTGTTATTTTTGTCTTAATCTAAAGGGATTATATACAAATATTTCATTTCAATGCCAGTGGCAAAGAAGAAATATACTTATTAAGCGCTAAACACCACTTTAGCAAACAATGACTTTTCTATAACACCAACTTCATCTCTCAAATCAATTAGCTTTGCGCAGTGGCGGTACCATAGCCGATGAGGTTAATCCGAGGCGTGGTTATTGCTAGTTGAAAACTATACCCAATACCCCGCGCAGTGGCCTGAAACATGGCCGCTAGCGCAATTTTTGATAGCTCCCACGGGAGCAACAAATCAATTGAAAAATATAAGACATGAAAAGTTAAACTTACGATCAGTTATATACAAATGCATAGTATTCTTAAAAATCTGTTTCGTGCAATGTTATAAATGGAAACCAGTACATGCCAGTTATAAAGAATTTTATATAAATATTTCAATGTGATCAGAATATAAATTGTGGATTTTTTTTCAGGTGTGGTGATATGTTTAAAATTATATTTGGATTTGAGTTTTAGATAATCGTTCAGACGAGCAGCATTCCATATCTTTGTTATTATTTATTTATTTTTTTTAATTTTTGACTTATGAAAATACATATGATAAGAGTATAATTATTTTATATTCGGACAAACAAATAGAGGGCGAATTTAACACATCTTCCACTGGAATACGTTATATTGATATACAAGGTACATGAGATTGAACATTTATAAATACAAATCTAGTTTGTGACTTTGTGAATTTCTCAACATTTTGCATGCAGGCGTAAAAAATAATCGGCATTTTGGTGTCGTTATTCTCAAAGATTAAGTGAAAGGGAGAAAGAGTATATAAATATATATTGCTATAAAAATTATGTTGCTTATAATTGTGATGGAAAAAAAACTTTATCCAGAGGTTCTGTATGGTTGTTCAGATATTATTTTCATAATGCAAATTCCAAAATTAAGTGTCTGTTAAATCGTATAACACAAATTTCATTACCTCCCTTCTCATCGTGTTATGAACGTTTCTGAGCAGTCTTTTTCATAAGTTGAATTTAAGGGTTCTAACAAATCAAAAGTTTAACTAAAAGTTACAAGTATTCAAACTATTTAATGCTTTCATCTTGCTACATCCAAATGATAGAAATACATCTTATAATCTAAGACAACATATTGTGAGATATAAAGGCAATAATTGCTGAACACCACTATAGCAAACAATGATTATTCTATTTAACAAACTCCGTACCCTTTGATTGTTAGCTTTGCGCAGTGGCGGTAACATGGCCGATGAGGTTCATCCGAGGCGTGGTTATTGCTAGTTGAAAACTATACCCAATACCCCGCGCAGTGGCCTGAAACATGGCCGCTAGCGCAATTTTTGATAGCTCCCACGGGAGCAACAAAACAATTATATTCATATAGGACACTCTCTTTTCCTTCCAAACGTCACGATATTATATTAATAGTATTCTGTATACTCTTGGGGAGAAAGAGGGACGAGTCTTTGGACGAAAACAGAATAATTAAATGTGAAAAGATTCAAAAAGATGTTAATTTAATTTAAACATATTTTATTGAGTAATCAAATGGATTGGGCAACAGGCAAAGCCTATATAAACCCTCTCCAAAATACAAAGTCAAGAAGTGGTGTTATAAAATAATCATAGAATATAGTATATAGTATGTAGTATAATTTACCAGTTTACAGAGTGATATATTATTGATATATTTGTATACAAGACAAAGGATAATTGGATAATAAATAATAAGCTTGACTTTTGTCATATGATGATAAATTAACTTGTTGTTTAACATATACACAACTGTACACGAACACATTCATTCCTACATTTATAAACCCATCACCTCATTCATTCATACCGACAGACAGACATAGAATATTGGAGTCATGATCCAGCCCATTTGAAGAAAAAAAAAATAATTCAAAAACGCTTAGAAGCTATAATATAACTATGAACATAAGAAACAATTTTACAATTTAAGTTGTATGAAAATTCAGAACTACCATAAAGAATATAGTTAATATGAAAAAGGACACTGATATCATTAAATTGATTAAAAAGTTTAACTCTTTGTTGAGTGTATCTTGGACACTCAAGAAAAAAATGTATATTACCTAAACCATGATTTATTTTGTAGAAAAGAATAAGCTTATGGTTATCCCTTCGAGATTGAAGGGTTTCCCAACCAAGTTCGCTATATAAAATACTTCTAGATGAGTTAACTCTCAACCCTGTTATTATTCTGGCTGCTTCTAATTGCACTTTTTCAAGCAATTCAGAGTTTTCTTTGGTACAGTTTCCCCACACAACATCACCATATTCCAGTATAGGTCTGATAAAAGCCATGTATATTTTAACCAGTGTTTCTCTATCAATTGTATGCTTGAGCAATCTTAATATATTCAACCTTTTGCATGTTTTTTCATAAATACCATTAATATGATTGGACCAACCACCATCGGACTGTAGATGCAAGCCTAAGTGTACATGACTTTTTTTATTGTTTATGATTTCACCATTATATCCAAACAGAATTGCAGGATAGTTTATATTTTTTCTCGTAAAGTCAACATTTACAGTTTTATTTGCATTAAAATCTACAGCCCATGTGTTGGACCAAATTTTTATTATGTCAAGGTCATTAGTTATTGATAAAGTTTGTTGTATGACATCATCATCAATAATAGCAAATAGAGAAGTATCATCTGCAAATAATCTAATATTGTTTGAAATGCCATTAGTAATGTCATTAATGTAAAGTAGGAATAGGAAAGGACCAAGTACCGAACCCTGAGGAACCCCAGCATCTAACATCTGAAATGTAGATGTAAATCCTTTTAATGTTACTCTTTGTTGTCTAAGAGTCAAATAATCTTCTATCCAGCCTAATATGTTACCCCCAAAACCTAGCCCCTTAAGTTTATGGATAAGACCAAGATGCCAAACTCTATCGAATGCTTTAGAAATGTCACAGAAGATAAAACCATCTGGTCCTGGAGGTTTAGTTACATTAAGTATTTTTAATTGGTCAATAACATCTTGCTCAGTTATTATTATATCATTAAATTCAAAATCAGGGGGTCCAGGTCCATGCTCAGGAAGCTCTGGGACATTATTAAGACTTGAAATGCTTGAGAAAAAAGAGTTAAATTCATTGGCCTTGTCAATGGGATGAACAAGTATTCTACCATCCTGACATACAATTGAAGGAGGAGAAGGATTCTGTTTCTTTAGCCGAGTCACAGATTTAGCAATGCGCCACCATTTACCAGGCGGAATAGATTTGTCAACAAGTTGGTTAGCAAGTTTAATTTTATAATTTCTTTGGGCATTGCGGAGTAAGCTTATTATTTCATTACGAATGGATCTAAACTGTTGCCAATGTTGTGGGTTATTGGTGCGTACAGCTTTTTTATGTATTCTTTTTCTTTGTCGCATTCGTTTGCGGATGGCAGTAGTTATATAAGGCTTATCAGAAGGTCGAATAGTAACAGTTTTGGTTGGTACATGCTTTTCAATAAGTATTGAGTATTTTTCAGTAAAATTATTATATATATCATTAATGTTTTCTGTATTGAATACTTCTTCATCCCAATTGACAAGCGTCAAATCAGCATTTAAGCCCTGGTAGTTAACAAGGTTGTAATTTTTTATCACACGTTTATAAGCTTTTTGTTTTGGGGTCTTAAATGATAAATGAATAGTAACAGGGGAATGTGAACTACATATGGGTTCATCTACAATAACATTTTCAATACAATGCACATCATTAGTAAGGGCAAGATCTATACAAGAATATGAACAACTGTTTACTATAAAGTTAGTTGGTTTGTCAACAACATTGTAAATATTTAAACACTGTAAGAGTGTTTTAACAGTATTATTACCTGATGCAAGCATATTAACATTAAAATCACCAACCAAAAATAGCTTATATTCAGTATCTAGTGCTTGCTCCATGGTTGCTGAAAATTTTTTCCAATAATCAGCACAAGATTGAGGAGGTCTATATATGACTCCTACTAAAAATTTATCACTGGAGGTATGAATTTCACACCAAAAAATTTCAATATCAGAACAGCATAGATCATTTCTAATAACATACTTGAAATGTTTAGAGATATATAAAAAGATGTTGCAGTTCCTATGCTATTTTCCCTAAAGGATTGCAGATAAAATGGAAAAATTAAAGTGTAGAATTTTATCTGGAAAGTTTGTACCAACTTTTTGTAAGACCATGAAATAAATCTTAAAATGGTTATATTGACAAACGTTGCAGATTTCAAGCTTTTTAAAAGGAATATCCTCACTGTTGTGAAAAACTCCAGGCTTCCTGAAACGTAACTAATTTGATGATAACATCAAGAGTAAGAAAAATTCTTAAAAACTGCCATTTCCGATTTTTGATTCAAAGAGACGGTCTGCTTTTCACCCCGAATCAAATTTTACGAATTCTCAAATTTTTATAGTAAAATTTTAAAGAAAATAGGCCTTGACACTCCCCTTTTCCTATATATCCACGCAATGCATTTATATAAAGCTTCAATGACTGTTCATTCAATCATATTACTAACTAGCAGATGGTTGTATTGCTTGATCTGTATAAAAAAATTGGACCAAAAAAATATCTATCAGTCAAGCGGTTTGATTATCTTTAGGGATTAGATTTCAACCTTGACAGGTCAAATAAAAAACTAATCTTAGAGACATTCCAGTGCCAATGTCTTCAATGTCTATAGAAATCTGAATTACGCAGGTGAATGTTCGAGAATCTATTAAACTTAAGTTTTCATCGTCCAAAATAAAAAAATTTTGAAAGTCGGCAGGGACGAACGTCGTTCATACATATGTATGGTAGAGTAACAGAAGGAAGATATATGCTGTAGACTATGGCACGCCAAATTCACAAAACTGAGCTAAACATAGTTTCACAGTCGATAAACTAGGTTTATCAGCTGTTAACTATAGTTTACGGATCCTAAACTATAGTTAACGATTCGTTAACTATAGTTTACATCTGTGAAACAATATTTCATGAATGTAATCTATAGTTTACGAATGATAATCATAGTTTATCTATCTGTAAAAAACGTTAACAATAGATTTTGCTGATAAATATAGATTCACATTTGTTAATTACAATTTACAATCGTAAATATAGTTAAGAGTTGTTAATTATAGTTTAATCGTGAAACTACATTTATCAGACAAATTCACAAAAATGAGCTAAACATAGTTTCACAATAAAGCATGAGGGGGTCTCATGGCGGTGTGTTAACATGGAAGTTAAATGCCATTGAGAAAATGTGTGTAATGTGTTCCTAAACTGCTTGGGGTCTGCAGCATTTCAGTGCTCAGACCCCCTCTACTTCTATAATCAAAGTACTGAAGAACTGACGGGAGTTGATTTTGTCGATGTTTATTTATTTTAAAATCAATGTTATGTTATTTTGCAATAATTTAATTCTGGTTGTAACGCGCTTTCTGATTGGCTAAAAAATTATTTTATATCGTATAAAGAATGTTGCCTACGTCATAGTAAGACTAACGTCAAAAACGTATCAATACGCCTGACGTTACGTTTGAATTTTGTATAATTTTACGTCATTTTAAAGGTCAAATGACCGTTTTTATCCACAATGAAGAGCAAAAAAAAATTAAATTATTAGCAATGAATTAAATATTTATTAGTTTTATACGATATGAAATGGTTTGAAACAGTTTACGCTTTTTTTTTTATAAACCGCTTCGCGGTTTATAAAGCGTAAACTGCCTCAAACCATTTTATATCGTATAAAACATATAAATATTGAATTCATTCTGTAATGACAAGTACATGTAGTTTCTAATTTGAATTAAGCACATTTTTATAATATGAAGTTTTGGACTTTTTCGACAAGAAAGTCGAGAAACGCCCATATGAATCATGTTAAATAATATTTAAAGATAAAAATAATTCAATAAAACTATGTATCAGTAATAGAAATATTTCTCGAAAATTGTATGGATCCAAGCAATATTGAACTCTAGTCTCGTTCAACCAAACGCTCGGCTGACACCGTAAATCTCCGACAAGGATTTACGGAGACAGCCGAGCGTCGAGTTGAACGAGACTATATTAAACTCTGGCGTAGGAATACATACGACTACAAAAAATATTTAAATTGTTCGTACCATTTAAAATCTAACTATTTTCAAGGTATTTTATAAATAAGTATCCTTGAAAAACAATGCTTTAGCATACATTGCATCGAATTTATCAATTACTTTTCAAGAACTAAGTCTTGTCAGCAGCAATGATTTGTGCTGAGGTCCAAACACTGTTTCACTTTCGGTTTGTCTGAGTAACTGCATAGGAGAGTTGATTAAAAATCAACTCCCAAAAAGGGGGAGAGGCTACAAGCTGGTGGTGTTAAAAAGTTAAACCAGGTAGCAAGCCAGAGGCAGGGTGTAAAAGCTGTGCAGCTTGTATGCCTAGCCACCATGCGTGTCAGGCATGGGGTTTCATGGCACTCGCATAAGCGAGGCCACTAGCTTGCCCATTTTGTTAAGGTATCCTAGTTGTCTCCTGTGACTCCTGCAAAATTTGCGGCCATTTCAATCCAACATTTATGTATTGTATAATTCTATGGTTGTTTCAGTATTAAATATCTGAAAATACATATGGTGTTATTAATTACTATTGGCTGGAAGTCAATCAGGAAGGTAGAATGGCAATGGCAAAGAAGGTAGTTGGTTGCAATATTCAATTAATACAATTTGCATTCGTGAACTATAGTTTTGAGTTGTTAATCATAGTTTCACAATTGTGAATCTATTTTTATCAGATAAACTATGTTTAACAATCGCATATGATTGTTTTCAGTGTTAACTATAGTTTACAGATGTGAAACATAGATTATCGCGTTAACTATAGTTTACAGACGTGAAATATAGATTAACGTCTTTAACAATAGTTTTCGATCCGTAAACTATAGTTAAGGTGGCTCTATACACCCACAGTTTATTCCAATTTTCAATAGAATACCACAAAACATATACTTATCAAATATTAAAATGATGATAGGGATACTATAGGTATTTTTAAAGAATTTTTTAAGGTTTTTTCGTGTTTTTGTAAAATATTTTTTAAAAAGACAGCTATTGACAAATTGAGAGAAAAAATTTTATCATATGATGGATATTTCCTTCGGACACATAAAAAAAAATTTAACACTTCTAATCATTCAAAAATGTTATTATTGCAATTTTTTTAGTTTTCCCTAAAACATAATTTTTCATATTTTCTTACTCTGTTGGCAAATCATCTGAAAAAGTTGCGTGATGTTATAAGAAAAATTAATTTTAATAAATGTGACATAAAAAATTGAATGGAAATCATTGCAAATAATACCAACAATATTCAAACCAACACTCCCATCCCCTTCAGGTGTCGATATTAATGTGCATTAAAGTATATTATAATTGAAATATTTTCACCGGTTTATAATTTTCTTTCACAGTATTCAACCAAAAAATACATTTTAGAAAATTTTGGAAAGTTAAAAAATTTATTGTTCTCAACGGGAATCGAACTCATGACCTAAAAGTTTGAACTGTACCCACTAACCCACTGCGCTACGGTGTAACATATCGATGATGGGAAAGAAACTATTTAAAAAAGTATACTTGATTTTATTGTTTATTTCGATAAATAATACCACACAACGAAAAGGTGTCACATACCACATTACTGGTAAGTAATGAATTTTCCAATTATCAAATTAAATCTATTCATTTAACAAATTTTTCAAAAGAGCGGTCCCCATACAGTTCGCCTCAGTTTAAATCAGCCAGTACCGGAATTGCATGCTTCCAGATTTACTTTTTTGCGTACTGCGTCATCAAAAAGTGGTGTATAGAGCCACCTTAACAGTCGATAAACCTAGTTTATCGATTATGAAACTATGTCTAGCTCATTTTTGTGAATTTGGCGTGCCATAGTAGACAACCTAGACATCCAAACAGTTTGACCACGAATTTACCAAGGAATTTCAATTTTTTTTTCCCTTGTAGTTGCGAGATTGTCGTAAACAAAGCAACACTGTGGATATAACAGGCTAGGTAAAACAGTTGAACTCTAGAACCAATGAAGGCACCAACAGGCATGTCATGGACAGACCCCCCCCCCCTGTCTCCCCCCCCCCCCCCCCAAGAGACTGCCGGACAGTGGTGAGAATTATCCAAGGTAATTAAAAAATATCAAGGCTCTTTATTTAACACTTTTATTATTTTTCTGTTTTAAATATACATACATAAATAAACAACATAATAAAAATATCTATATAGAAAACATACTCTGGTAAAAAATTCTAAAATACTGACGACCAGCTAATCACACAGTACAACAGAACAACAATGATGTTTCTCTTTGTCACCCATCGCGTTTATTTGATTGATTCTACACAATGGTCTTTCCAACAGCAAAATAGTAATTAAGACTTTGAAAATGGAATTCAAAAAACCATAGTCTGCATTATTTATTACCAGTAAAAATTATCATAAAGTATTTGAATATTTCAATACTTTATCATATTTTAAATAGAACATTATATATAAATTGCTATATTCACATAATTTGAATTTCAAAATATTCAGAACAAAGGAAGAAAATCCGAAAAAGATAACAAAAACAGTTGAACGAAAAATTATGATACTGGTCCCTGAAGGAAGGTGTGGTTCAATCACAACCAGAAACTATGTGTGATGAGCAGGGCTGTTCATGGGACATATACCCAAGTATAATTACATGAGGGTTAAAATAAAACTCAAATCTAGTCCATCTTTTGAAAGTATGTACAATTGATGTAAATGAAATTAAAATTTATATATACTTTTATGAAATCAGATGATAAAATAAAGTACCAAAAAAAAAAAAATTTAGCAAAAAAAAAGCATCACAAATAGCTTTGTGTAATAGCTTACAAAGATGATAGTGTATATCAATATAACAGTGGAATGTGAGACTAATAGCAAGTGTTAATTGAGATATTATAAAAAAAAAAAACAGTGTAAATGGTACATCATATTAATGGTACATTAACAAAACTGAGATTTCCAATAAAGAGATGAATTATCACATCTGCCTAGGTTACAAACCTGTTTCATTGACTACCTGAGTGATAATGATGAAACATCTTTACAGTATCAGGTCGTAAAGTTACAGGACAGGTAAAGCACACAGGATACAGGTTATGTTTAAGACAGGTAAGGATTGTAATTCTTAGAAACATCAATAACATCATAAAATTATGCCAGCCTTCTGTTTCAAAAATGAATTAAAAACTGCTGACCAACACCTTTATTTAAAATAGCTATTCCATGTACCAGATAAATCCATCACAGATCAACATAAGAATAAGTTTGGTTGTCTTAGCAACCCTTTATGATATGCAAAATATATCCATACACACCACTACCACCAGAGAGACGGAATAAAACACCTGAATGAAACACCTGTGACAGGTGAATAACAATTCAACAGCCATTCAACCTGTCTATAACATACAAGCAGTGAGCAGTGACAGAGATCTCCCCAGCATCAATCAATCGTACTAATACTTTAATACACCGGTAGTAAACTTACATTAATACAGAAAATAATGTGCAGCCAATGCACACAATTCACATCTACACCAGTCTGCTGTCATCATCTATCATTTCATAATCTGCTCCAACAAGGTATCTTTGCATTTTGAACCATAATCTTATAATCTTGTTTAAAATTTCACAAAAAAATTCTACATCTTCAGATTCCCTTATTTACTATGTCTGGAGTCTAAATAGATGTATTGCTATGTATCAACAATATATGTATTTCACTAACAAGCATACTTGACACAATGTACAGTGTAAAGATTTACCACCAGTATAACCATATACATTATGTATACTGTAATATTAATAATAATGGAATGTAAACTCTTTGGATGCAATTGGATTAAATGTTAACATGAATTTACATTTCCGAACAAAATATAAATGTTACAACAACTTCTGAATAACTCTGATTATCTGTCTTTCAAAAGAAAATTTGTACAAAGTTGTTCAGAAGTTGGTATAAACCAACACATCTACAATAATTGAATTTGTACAAAATTTGAAAACATGGATTATGAAGCAATTTTCTCTACAATCTTTGAGATTAGTTTTTGCATGTCCTTGGATCGGGCTTTACCAGTCTCCAATACTTCCTCGTGATTGGCTTTCTGATCCGAGTCAAACTCCATCACACAACAGTTTGTAATCAGGGACATTGCTAGCACCTCCATTCCACAATGGCGGGCAACAATGGCCTCAGGAACAGTGCTCATTCCTACAGAGCAAAAGATAAACAGCAATTATATTAGTCTCAAAATTTAACACAGAAGTAAACAGGTAGATACATGAGCAAGGAGCAAATTAAAAGAATACTCCAAACACAGAATGTCAAAAACAAATCAAAGTACTGAAGTACTGAAAATCTGCTCTTTTGATGTGTCATTACATTATTATGTTATAAAGACAAGCAATCTCTCTCTCCTCTCTCTTTCTCTGTCTTCCTCTCTTTAATGCTTTTAATGTTGGCAAAGCATCAGAGAGAGACTAAATTTTGTCAACGTTTATTAACAAAAATATGTTTCTCTAGTATTGAATTGAACAGTGCATTGAATTTTGAGACAAGTGTCATAAAAACAATTACCCATTTCTTCAATAAGCAGACAAATACTACTGCTTTGTAATGTAGAAGAATTTCATGCATATTGTGTATGTGTCCTAAATGCGTAGTCTTGTTTTTAAAATACATAATTAATAAGAAAAAAACTCCTCTCTAAATTTAATGGCAAACAAAACACCAATAGATTTGACAAAACATGGCTCTCTGTGCAACTATTCGGCATAGCAGAAGCTTCCACTTTGACGCTGTTTGGTTGTTTATTTACTTATGCAGTTTTATAGAAACACTGGCAATCTGTATGCCTTTAGCCAGGATTTTGCTTTCAGAAGAGCCTGGCTAAAAATTGAATAATTAAAAATGTACATTCACACACTGATCAATGCCCTAGCAAAATTTTGGAATGAACCAGTTTCTTCAGTGTTTAATAAGTTCTCCATTAAAATTCATACACTGTGGGGGAGACTGTGGTACCATGTACTGGATCTACAATAACCTGCCGTATATCTTGTGGTACCATGTACTAGATCTACAATAACCTGCCGTATATCTTGTGGTACCATGTACTAGATCTACAATAACCTGCCGTATATCTTGTTTACACATATCCCAACTCACTGAATTTTTCTTGTTCTCATCAGTAATTCATGCTTAACTCAACTAGCTTGTCACACTTATGTGACACATATTTTTAATCTTGTTTATGCCTATGCATGTATCTATCCACATAATTCCATTAACACCTCAAAAATCTACAATTTCACACAATGGAGGACTGATAGTGATAAATATTCATGAAAACAAGAAATGGCTTCTGGTCAGTAAGGATATGGTAAGTAAGACTTGCCCTGCACGTACAGTTATAATCTCCACCTCAGTACCTCTACTGGTGTGACAAGGCGAGATTATTTCCAACAACCAGTTACCTGTTGCATCACTTCCTAACAGGCGTAGTAGCCGGCACTCCGTGACCGTTTCAAATGTGGGCCCAGTCAGAAAGCTGTAAACTCCTTCCCTTATAAAGTCATTGAACCCTAGCTCCTTGGCTGTTTCTTTGGCAATGTCTCTATACTTCTTATTGTAAGCATCAGACATCGGCGGGAATCTTGGACCAATTCTAAATCAAACGAAACATTTTGTTATTCAAATTCTAAACGGACCAAAAATGAAAATCATGCAATCTAAACAGACTTAAAATTAACTTCATGCACTGCTTCTTGACTGATCTTACCTGTCGTCATTGATCCCCATCAGGGGGTTGACTCCACAAAACCCAGGTAGATTGAGATGGTCTTTCATGATCATGACATCTCCCACTTTGTATTCGGGGTTGATTCCTCCAGCTGCGTTGGTAAGAAACAGGGTCTTGACTCCCATTTTCCACATCACCCTGATGGGCAAAACAACCTGAAGCAGGGGAAATGGTCATTAATGAAAGAATGAAATCGCAGTTTTAATACTATTGTTAGATTGACGACACCTCACAATGTTACCTATATTGACAATTAAGTCTATGAGCAGAGAGTGACTAGGAATATTAAAGGAAATGAGCATCTCTTATTTCATAAAATAGCAATTTGACCATGTTATTAATGGTACTCACTCGATGTAAAGGATACCCTTCATACACATGAACTCGTCCCTGCATCAACATGACCGGGGTACCATTCAACAGTCCAAACACAAACTGTCCTAAATGACCAGGCACTGCAAACACAAACAAATTCCAACTACCAAGTACAAACGTGAACTTTATTTCAATTACATGACATCAAAAGTCTAGAGGTTGCCCCTTCCCCCCCACCCCCCTTTCATTTACTCGTCTAGTACATACCAGTACTGACAGGAAACCCATCCAGTTCGGAGTATTTGATGATTTGTTTGTCCTCCACCATCTCTCCCAGTCCACCAAGCCCCGACCCACACACGATTCCAACTTTGGGAGCATGCTTGATCTTGCCACTGATCAGCGTGGCCAAAGCTTCCACCTCCTCAAGAGATCCTTGGCTGAAACAAAGAAGAAACACTTTCATTACAACACCTAAAGATTAGATTGCGTGTGTACTGTCTTAATCATTATCAACTAACAACATTCTTTATTAGGCCAGAGAACAGCCAGCAGAAACAGACAGGATCTCTTTACAGCGTGTATCAATTTTAGCTGTATTTATTCATGGTCATTTTTTTTTTATCTCATAAGGAATTGTTCTAATGCAACATCACTTATTGACTTCTGGATGTCAGAACATTAGATAATTCTATGTAAAAAATATACATATATTATTTATATATGTGAATGCAGTAGGCTTGTGCATTATGTTACCTAAATGCATCACAATGAACATAACCCAAAATAAATCATTTTGTTGTCAATGTAAAAACACAGAATTTGCCCTCAGCTGAGAATAATATACCACATATGTATTTGGGTTTTTTATCATGTGCAAAAAAGCATGGAAATTTTACCATTGCCAAGCTGTCATTATACCAATCTAATTTAAAGGATCACTGAAAAAGATATTTTATAATTTAGATTCTGGTTCTTTGCCTTCACACATGAATGTGGCATTTCAAAACTAAAGGTCTTGGATGTATAATGTCATCTACTTTTAATTCATCCAGTTACATATTACAGTTGATTCACCGATTAAGGCCAAAATAAAATCATTGGTGGTTTGGAATTGCCTCCCGCCTCATTGAAAAAACCCTGCTGATAAAATTTTATTAGCAAATATTAAACAACTTTTTTTATTTGGAGATTTTTACTTTTTACCAATTTTTAACTAGTTAAACTTCAAATATGAAAAACAAATAAAAAATTTACTTCCCTCCCTCCTGGGTCTAGAAACCCCAAGGCGGCAATTCCAAACAAGAATTTTTTAAAGGATAGCCTAATGTTTATTGATTTGGGGAAATTTTGTTGTTCAGTTGATCATATGACAATAATGAACTAAATGTTCATTGAAGTTAGATATGTACCTGACAACAGCTTTTATTGATGAGACTTACATACTTGAGCTTGAAACTTGAAACAAAATCCACAAAAAATGATGCAAATGAATATTAATGAAACCATATCATTTTTTCATCTTCACAAAATCTGTGAAATGCAATTTGCGCTTGTTTTACCTAAAGTTTGTTAAACAAAAGTGTGTTCGACAATGAGAAGCATCATAGATCAGTAAATATCTAATGCTTAGCGACTTCATTAAATAAAACAAAAAATATCACTTTCAATCTCAATGCAACATTAATGCAAATTAAATGTCATACATGTGAAATAATTCCACAGCAACAACAAAACAAGAATTTACCAAACCTGTGCCCTCATGAGTGTGAAACAAACATTTGCTACATTTCATAGCAAAACCTTACATTTCGTAAAAAACCTTCGTTACTACATGTAGAAAGGCTATTCAACATTGAAGAAATTGCCAAAGAATAACAAAATTCAAATGCTTGAAGATTACCAATAAAAGAAAATGACAACAAATATTTGAACAATACAAAGTGAAAAACTCAAACCTTGGACATTCAGCCATGAGTGTTTGCTAGTGGTCAGTAATAAATCCAGGACCTATCTGAAGATACACGTCAAGTTGGCTCAAAATGTACATAACATGTCGGAGGTGACAATGAGTTTGACCTTTGGAGAAAATCATGTACTAATGGTATCAACAGAGGGGAAAGACCATTTACTCGACAGCATTCATACAACCGTAAGCTTCTTATAACGTTCCAAAGAATTCAATGGGACTTGCCGATTTATTACACATTTCTTAAGAGACCTCTAACACTTTCACTGGGCTACATTTAATATCGAATTTAAACAGAGCTTGATCTTTGTCCAGTTTAAACTTGAGTTAAGCCAGAACGGCATGGATTCTGGACAATACCACTAAACCAACACCATGTTATCACACTTTTAAATTCTTTCCATTTTATCAAATATATTGACTCTCAAAGTCTTTCAGAGCTCTGCAAACATGTTTGTTAAGGGAAAGAGCTTGTTTAGAACAGAACAAAAGGCTGGACTTGATCCCTGATAAGACTGGTCAGTGGTCAACACAATGGGAATGTTACAGTACTTGTAAACACAGTACAGGATCTCAATCAAATCTACAATTGATTTATGTTTACTAACAAGCTTTACGTGTTATTGAGTTATAGGAAGTCAGTACTGTATGTCATATACCTGATAAGTCAGTGGTCAGTTACTCATAGCATGATGCAATTCAACCACCCACTGTACAATATGTCTGCTTTGTCGTCATGTTCTACAAGCATTTTACACAACTGAAAGGGTTCAAATTACGTTCTTGAAAAGACATTCCTGTTAATAACAATCCATTTTAATTCTGTTAAATATCATATGCATTATTAGATCTCTTAATTCAATGTGTATGGTATTCAAAGTTATGCAACTATGAAACAGAACGATCAGTTGTCAAGTAATTTAAACCTCATCAAAGAAAAAGCTCTGAGTTTATTGCGTGTCAATAATCTCCCCATCTACATTGCCTATGTCATAATTGTCAACAAAAACTCATCCTTTATGTTTAACCAACAGAATTTGCTTGAAATAGTAAACGTTAACATGCCGACACACCTCCATGCTGATAATGTGTTCTATTGGGTTAACACATGACAATTATTGGGTTAACATGTGACAATAGGCTTGCGAAATTCAAACTTTGTTGGTAAACATCTGATCAAGATTTTACTCATCTGTTAAAAAATTCTTTCACTCTTTGAAAAAAAGTTTGTTTGTTTTCTAATATTTAACAAAAAATATCTTGAAAATGTCTCAGAAAATGTTTAGATGGAAATGGACATAGTATGACTACAGGTACCAGTACATTCAAGTATACTGACACTCTAGATATGGGCACGGTCATTTTCAGCCAATCAGAATGCTTGAAACTGTCAACATAAGGGCGCACCTCCAAAGTTACCTCAAAACAACCCCAGGTGAACCTGAGCCTAGACATATAAAGTTCTCTGTGGGGGTTGACACTGACTGGCTATACCAGTAGTCTACATATTTCCAAAAAGAAAAAAATCAAATTAAGACAGTCATTTTATATCTTGGGCATTTTATTTGATAGGGTTTCTCTAATATTACAGTTAACAATTTTTGTTATCCCATCCCACTTTCAACACTTTTATAAATTCAAAAATATAGATAAAATGACAATTTTCTAGGCCAGATAAACATTGATATAATTATTAAACCAGTTTATACTCGTTAGAGTGTTCTGCAGGGTATCTTTTTCTACTTTTAAATTAACTTAACATTTTTAAATTGGTACAGTAAACTGGTCATATATTACAATTTCCCACAATTTAGATTTGAGTAAATTATTTTTCTTAAACGTTTGCATAGGCCCTATAGCAGCTCTGTATTTGAGGGTAACTTAACAGTAAAAATCAAAACCAATTAGATCTAGTCAACCATATTAAAATATCCTAATTGACAAATTATGGACATGGTATTATTATACTTCATGTACAATTTTTAATTCAAAATCACTTTACTTTCATAGTGAACAAGCTCATTATAGGGACACCATTGGTCAGTTTACAATTGACCTTGGTTCACAAGCAGGTACTTGACCTAGTTTAAAAGGTTTGTGTACAAATATAAACATTGGCAGCACTAACTAAAGCACTGAAATAGTCAAACAATCACATGGCAGATCATTTTGTTTTTGGTTTTTTTTTCATAAATTTTAAAACTATTTAGTTTTTGCTTTTGTAGATTATGAGTTATCAAACGAGTTTTAATTTTTTAAAATGTTTCAAATCAAGTTTGTAATCATGGTAATTGACAATAATTTGTTTAAAAAAAAGCTGTACATTTTGTTCCATTTTGGCTTTAGTACGAATACAATTTCTAAGTCTTGAAAAAAGATTAATATCCATGTATTCTTTTTCCGCTCTGGAAATTAATTTTGAATCTTATACAACCCTTTCTGTTGCGTGTGTTTGGTTTAACAATTATCTACCATTTAATATTACTACGAAGAAAAATTTATCATATGTGTATTGTACATTTAGGCTTATTTGACAGCGCAATGGTTTTTTTTTACACGCGAGTGTAAATACATCGCAACATGTTTATATCTCGGCAATCGTGGAAACTTACTTGCTTTGTGGTGTATCTATTCCCTTTATCTTTCGTCGCTTTCCATTCGCGACACCATTTATGTGCTCACGATTTCTCTTCCTATTTGGGACACCATTGATGTGCTCCAGTATGCCGTTTTTCCTTATCACTGTCGTACTCATTTTGTTTCTTTGCAGCATGAACAAAACGTGCAGTTCTTTAAATACACGACAGTCGAGCGGATGAATATTTATCAGGCGAACGAGTACAGAATTATTTTTATACATTTTTGTCATGCAAACTTATAAGTATGGGGCGAAAATATTTATAAGGAATGGTAGATTGGCAACAGATGTTGCTGCCGAAATAATTCCAGGTGTTCAAAATTACACGAAACATGATGCACTATTTTATTTATCATTTCATCATCAAAACAAAAAAACGCAGAGGCATGTTGTAAAACGCGGGACTGGCAAAATTATTAAGCATGAGAAGGTATTTCCGGAACAGACAATGGATTTAAGCAAATATTTGAATTAACCAAACGTGATTAACCTAATCTCATTATTCCGAGAACTATTATATCGTATTAACCCAGAAAGTTCATGACTTGACTTTGTTTGTAGAACGTGTATTTAATACGTTACATTATTACGAAGAAAGTAGTGATATTTTCAAACGGCATTGTGTGAACAAAAATACAGACCTGCATGGACACATTTATGTACTGTTTTGATGCATTAAATCAGAGACATATATAACAAATGATGTTATTTATGTCTCTGATTAAATGCAAGAAGGAAGGGGGAAAAGAATAAAAAATATAATCTTTTAGATTTCTATAACATTTCACTGTAACTGATAATGATGCATAAATGTTGTGATTATTTGGATGAGGATGAGCCAGAGGTATACGTACATTACATTACATAAATATCATTTACTCCTACTATATAGTATATTCATATCTACTGAGTATTTCTCTTCTTATTCATTCCCAAAATATTACATTGTTTCTGTGTGTCATATTTTCTTCTAAATTAATTGCATCCATTTCTCCCCTTGATTTAAAATCCCAATATTTTTTTTATTCTAGCTCGGCTAAATTAAATTTCTTGTTTGTTAATCAAACAACTTATTGTTGGTTTTTGTTCGTTTTGTTTTTGTTGGGTTTTTTGTTTGTTTGTTTGTTTGGGGTTTTATGTTTGTTTGTTGTTGTTCATGTGAGTATAATGGTAGTGGGCATCGTTGGAAATATATAAAACCACGCGTCATCGGGTTACATAGCGTGTTGTTATTATATAGATAGTGCCTGTTTGGGAGGGTAACAGTTGAAATTGACACCCCGAGAAAACCATTGTCAACCGACGCGAAGCGGAGGTTGACAATGGTTTTCGAGGGGTGTCAATTATATCCTCCCAAACAGGTACTATTTATTTTGTTATACTGAATGTCTTTTTTAAAATTTTTAAGAAAATTTTACTGCTTTTATATAGGAATAACGTGAATTCTACAGCGAACCGTACGCGCATAATTTTCGCGCATGTAACATTTTTTATTGTTATACTTTCATGTTAAATACTGAAATCTGATTGGTTAAGACGCAGTTAATAATATTTTCTATTACCCTCAGCGTTAGCAACGCACTTAGCAACGGGTAACATTAAAAAATGTTACATGTGCGAAAATTATGCGCGTACGGTTCGCTGTAGAATTCACGTTATTCCTATATAAAAGCAGTAAATTTTTTTTTAAAATTAAGACATTCAGTATAACAAAATAAATAGTGCCTGTTTGGGAGGATAACAGTTGAAATTGACACCCTGATAAAACCATTGTCAACCTCCGCTTCGCGTCGGTTGACAATGGTTTTCTCGGGGTGTCAATTTCAACTGTTACCCTCCCAAACAGGCACTATTTATATAATGTTACCCGTTGCCAAGTGCGTTGCTAACGCTGAGGGTAATAGTAAATATTATTAACTGCGTCTTAACCAATCAGATTTCAGTATTTAACATGAAAGTATAACAAACTTTCATGTTCAATACTGAAATCTGATTGGTTTAGACGCAGTTCATAATCTGTTCTATTACCCTCACGTTAGCAACGCACTTAGCAACGGGTAACATTACGAATTGTTACATGCGCGAAAATCATGCGCGTACAGTTCGCCTTAGAATTCACGTTATTCCTATCTAAAAGCAGTGATGTTTTCTTTAAAATTAAGACATTCAGTATAACAAAATAAATAGTGCCTGTTTGGGAGGATAACAGTTGAAATTGACACCCCTTTGAAAACCATTGTCAACCTCCGCTTCGCGTCGGTTGACAATGGTTTTCTCGGGGTGTAAATTTCAACTGTTTATATTTATTGTTTACATTGATCTATTGTTTACATATTGATCTATCCAACCCATATAACGTGAGGAAAAGTACGACAATCGTTATTGTTAATCAGTAGGTTCAATAGAAGGATCAGTCCATTCTTTCATAAACTAATCAATCATATAAGTTTTATGCATTTATCTTGACCAATCATTATACAGATAATCTAATCGGCGCCTAGTGTTAACCTCAAAAGTATAATTAAAATAGAGGAGAGGGGTCAATATGAGCAAATCCCCTTAAAATAAAAGTTCTGTAGTTTTCAGATCGTTCTTCATTTTCCACACCTCATGGATATGGAGTGTAAACATATCAACAGTTCGCGACCTAAACATTTGTGCATTCCAAAAACAGTATTTTTTTTATAATAAAAACCCCTATTTTGATGAATCGTTTAGAAGCAAATAAACCCACTGAAACCAATGGAAAATCCAAAACAAACATGACCCATGCTTTATCTATTGTTTGTAGAAAATGTGACTTCTGAAAAGATAAAGTTCTGTTTGTGAAAAATTGCAGGGCAATGTACTATATAATTATTAGAGTACAAAGATATAGTAAACAGAATTATTTAAAATTTACGTTATCCGCCTGTAAATCTGACAAAATGATTGATTTCTGGATTTATTTTATGCCTAATTAACGCACATGTACCATTCCGCTAACTTTAAAATGTATTTATGGCGGTTGTTCTAATGTTGTTTATTGTTAAACAGGTAAATATAAAACTGCAAGATAAGAGCATGTTGAGTAAATTATTTATTTTGTAACGCGAACAACAAGCTGCGCTTATTGAACATACGAAACATTTCTGAAGCTTATATGTTATGTAAAACATCTTTTCAAAATAAAATAAAAATATCTTACACAACGTTGTTTATAAAAAAAAAATCACAATTTTTTTTTATATGTTTAACCGTTTACAATGTTGTTAATATATGGTCGATATATTTTTGCAGTGTATACTATTAAAACACATATTTAGATTTTCGTTTGTTAAAAAATGTCATATTTTATATATTTTACAATATATAAGATATGAGACAGTTTGGAACCTAACCATCAGGCACATAGCATCGAGGAGGGACCAGCCCCCCCCCCCCCCCCCCCTCCCCCAATCTTTTTCTCGCAGCAAACATAATGGTGCCTAAATTTACAATAAAAATAGAAATATTAGTAGTGATAATGAAAATAAAAGTCATAGGTATACTACCCCCCCCCCCTCCCCACCTCGATTAGGGTTTTCATGATTTTTGGAATTGTTCTTTTTTGGCATGACAAGATTTCTGATGATCAGTCTAGCCCCCCCCCTTAATTTGCTTCCGAGGCCACTGTTAGATATTCGTTTTTATCCCCAAACTGCAAAGTTTTCGTTTATTTGACACATATACAATTTATTTATCGTTAGAGAGGTTGAGATTTCAAACGTGTACGGGTACGTGTACTAGGGGAATCACCTAAATTCTTCGCGTATTATGTCATCAGTTTTTGTGACGACATGGTTTCCACACGTTCTCTAAACTTAGAGTGTCGTCTACACGTAAGTACAAACGTGTAGCTTTTTACAACAAATAAAATCTTACTGATGAATGAATGTATTCTTGTGATACATTATATAGATTTTTAAACTTCATTTGAAAATTGATAAGAAATTTACCATTTATTTAGAATTAACTAAATTAATTCATGTCACAAAACTGCGTCGTTTTACGTTCACGTTTATATCCTACAAGTAAAGAAATCTCAACTGATAAATTACAAGAACGTGTACGTGTAGTTTTAATACACATACGCGTACCCGTACACGTTTTAAATCTCAACCTCTCTCATATACCGTATCTTTCATAATCAAATAATTTACTGTTAATTTGAGTGACTTTTTCCAGGCGTGTTATTCCACCTTAAAAAGACACGTTCGACGATTGCAAGCTCTGTGCAATTTGGATGTACTTTCTCATAAAAGAAATACTTTAATGAGATATATGTGTACTTTTTCATGAGTTAATGAGTATATCTGATAGACCACACAGGAACGTAAACAACATAACAATTATACATATGTAAGAAAAAGTGCAGAAGTTTGACAGGTTAACCGCAAAAACACCACGCAACAAAGGAATACGGACAAATATTATTTATACTTACCAGATACTGAGTGACACTAGTACTCAAACAATACACTTTATGTTTCAATAATCAATATTTTAATTTTTTCACAAGAATCATTTTTCTTATTTAAAAGCACAAGTCAAAATGTACTAAGCCACATCTTACTCTAGACTAAATGCAGATTCTATATTTCAACTACCATGCATATTCAGTGTCATGTTAAACTCTCTATTTCGAACACTATGCGGTTTTTCGTAAATAAAAAGTAAAAAAAAATATAGTAAAAAAACTTTTTCAAAAAAAAAAAAACAACATTTATCATACAATAAAATAATGATGTTAATTAATTAGGTTAAATGCAGATCTATAAACTCCAAAAGCCTTAAAATAAGATATTATTTAAATCAAATCATAGAGTTATACTTACAGGTTTTAATTAATTGATGGTATAGACAATTTATGTATCGTACCTATTACCATTAAATGTAATAGATATTCTCTCTCTCTCTCTCCTCTCTCTCTCTCTCTCTCTCTCTTCAGAAAATTGAGACGTTTGCTCCATTGAGATATCACCAAAATCCAACGGTAAATACCACATAAATATTATACAACTTTTCCGCTATCTTGGTTAGGAGCGTCCAATGTTTTCACGTGACATCAAATTTACTTTTTTAATTTTTTTTTAAAGTTTTTATATATTCTTATTTTGCATCTTTGACTTTCCATTGAGTGATTGATGTCTTTCATGACGTAATTATGAAGATTTTATTATAATTATCTTCAGTTGAAAATTATTTTAAAAAAATCTTTACTGCTTCATTGCTAGCTACCTTCATAACCCGAATGAAGCACTTAAGAAAGCATCTTACTGTCTATATATAATCAACATATATTTCTATATTATATCATCAAATCCTTAATACACAATTGAAAGGGTAAAAACACATACATGCAACTCGTAATCTCTCTCTCTCTCTATATATATATATGTTAATAACATGCGTCTGTGATTTTCCTGTGAGAGATTGATGTATTTCATGATTGAAGGTCTGAAACAAATGTACTATGTCACTCTTTGGAATTTCAGGAGGGAAAATTTATCGAATATTTTTTTGTAAATTTACCAAAGAACGTTACTCTAAATTTCAACGATACCCAATACTTTTATAATGCTATTTTTTTTCCTCCATAAATAGGAAAACTTTGCCTGTGTTGTAATGTACTTGATTTTAGGGTCATTGTTTTTGTTTGGGATTGCTGCACGTTATATGAAGAAAAACAAGAGGCCCATGGGCCACATCACTCACCTGAACAACAGTTCCCCGTATCAGTTTTTATCACTTTTTTCAAAACATTTTCCCTATACATTTCTTTGTTAAACCCATATTGGGGCTCCAGTATAAACCCGGTAGTCACGGTTTGAACAATTTAATATCTACATTATTTGAGGATGCTTGCAAAGTAATATCACAAATTGGAGCATTGAAGGTTCTGTGAAAAGAAGATTTTCTAAGCATTTTCCCTGTACATGTATATCAATATGTTAAACTTTGAACCCCTCTTGGGGCCCCAGTATTGGTTCGGGGGTCTCGATTTTAACAATCTAGAATCTACATAATTCGAGGATGCTTGCATACTAATATCACAAATTGGAGATTGTTGTTCTTCAGAAGAAATTTTATAAATTTTCACGTATATTTTTCTATGTTTAAACTTTGAACCCCGCTTGGGGCCCTAGTATTGGTTCGGGGTCACGAATTTAATCATTTAGAATACATTATTCGAGGATGCTTCCATAGTAATTGTAAATTGCAGCATTGTAGTTCTTGAGAAGAAGAATTCAAACTTTTTTCATATAAATTTCTATGTTAAACTTTGAACCCCTTTTGGGGCCCAGTATTGGTCCGAGGGTCAAAATTTTATCAATTTTTATCAATTTAAAATTTTCACTGTAAATATACAAGCTTTGGTGTAAATATTGGCATTTCTGGAACAGTTGTTCTTAAGAAGAAGGTTTTTAAGACACGCGCCATATTTTCACTGTTTCGCAATTGTCTCCCTTTTAAAAAGGGTTTTGGTCTTTATTTTACCAATTTAGAATCCCCTTTCCATAAAGATACTATGGACCATGTTTTGTTAAATTTGGCCCAGTGGTTCTAAAGAACAAGTAAACAATGTGAAAAATTTACAGACAGACGGATGGACGGACGGACGACGGACAACAGGTGATCAGAAAAGCTCACTTGAATCTTAGGTTCAGGTGAGCTAAAAACTTGAAAAGGTTCAATTATCAGGGACTTGTAATTTAGCCACTAGAAGAATATGCTATTCCTAGATGCAAATTGGAAGTATTCAATTGGTCATTGGTACCAGATTTTGTCCGAACATGGAATTATTTAAATTGAAAGCAATGCATAGAGACCTTCACGGTTGATATATTTCGTAAGAAAAAAAAACCGTTTCAAAACCACCCCCATATTTTGAATTTTGAAAACGTTATATTCGTATAATTCACACTAAGTTGAGACATAACTGCTTACTTAATTATGATTTATTCAGACGCAATATCATATATATCCTTTCTTCTTCTGGCGGTAAAGAGAAGGATGCACTGTGGCAACGCACTTTAAAAAAATATGCATTTTGAACACTTTTCAACGTGCGCACTTTAAAATTTTTTTTCAAAGTGCGTTGATATCGCATTTTGAAAAAAATTGTTCAGGGTTTAGTCGAAATAATTGATACCTAGGGTAGAAATGATTATACTCGGCCTCGTAAATGGACTGCTATTTTGTCGATGTGTACAGTAGTTAGGAAAGTGAAGTTTGATTATTTTTATCATTTTGAAAACTGGAAGATTTACGTAAAATTAAGTTAATCAAAACAAAATATAATTAAGTAGAAAGCATTGTCGAGCCAAATTACACAAACATTCGAAGGCTCAGCACTTTTACCACCTGTTGCGGACTTTAAAAGGCAACTGGATAAATAATTTTGCAAAATGATAAAACGTCAGTCTGACTCACGTCTGCATTGTCTGTGTGTCTGTTTATCCCTCTGTCGTGTATCGCACTGCAGCATACAGGGCCGTCTTAGACCGGAATATATCCGCACAAGCACGTGCAGTTAGAAAGAGTCGTCAGATTGTTGCTATACAATATATCAGAAAGGGCAGAAAGCCCTGGCTCAAATCCAACAGCACTTGATATTTTCTCTTTTGGGTATACATACAAAATGTCTACAATCCAAATTCGCAAGTTCCCCTTACAAAGAATATTTTTTTTTTCGTTATATGTTCTTCGAATGTTAGACCAACCAGATGCAGTACACCATTCATTTTGGTGGAGTGCAAATATATAAATATACTATAATATGATATAATATAATTCAATATAATATAATAAATATATACACAAACACTCGAGTTTATATTCTTATTCGAATATAAAATCTCTTTGCCAAAATATACTCCATCTACACATATAAAGACCAATTTAAAATGGTCAAACCACCAACGTCAAATGAAAAACCCTATTACCTTCAAATCCTCACATTTTACGCCCCACTATGTAGCTAAAGGGATCATACATTCCAAAATAATAGCGAACAAAGCGTCAACAAAAATGAAAGGGTTAAATCAATGTAACAAATGAAACAAACTATCGATACACTCAAAGACTCAGATACTCTTAATATAAAAGTATAAAAAGGTTGCCTACGATCTGAATGTCAAAGGTAGAGAGCCATGATGTAGAAACTCAGGTCCGTGCTAATGAAGTTGCTGGTAAAATATAGATCTGTATTAACGAGCCTAAGTGAATAGTACAACAAAGGCCTGTACTAAGGAGTTTATATTGCTGATACAACATAGGTCTATACTAAGGAGTCTATATTGCTGGTACAACATAGGTCTGTACTAAGGAGTCTATATTGCTGGTACAACATAGGTCTATACTAAGGAGTCTATATTGCTGGTACAACATAGGTCTATACTAAGGAGTCTACATTGCTGGTACAACATAGGTCTGTACTAAGGAGTCTATATTGCTGGTACAACATAGGTCTGTACTAAGGAGTCTATATTGCTGGTACAACATAGGTCTGTACTAAGGAGTCTATATTGCTGGTACAACACAGGTCTGTACTAAGGAGTCTATATTGCTGGTACAACACAGGTCTGTACTAAGGAGTCTATATTGCTGGTACAACATAGGTCTGTACTAAGGAGTCTATATTGCTGGTACAACATAGGTCTGTACTAAGGAGTCTATATTGCTGGTACAACATAGGTCTGTACTAAGGAATCTATATTGCTGGTACAACAAAGGTCTGTACTAAGAAGTCTATATTGCTGGTACAACAAAGGTCTGTACTAACTAGCCTAAGTTACTGGTGTAAAAAAATAAGGTATGAACTAACAAGCCTTTGTTAATGGTTAGACATATTTTAAGGTTGTACTAATGAGCATAAGTTACTGTACCACATAGATCTGTACTAACCAGCCTATATTGCTGGTACAACGTAGATGTTTACTAAGGAACCTAAGTTACTAATACAGCAGAGGTCTTAACTACCGAGTCAAAAAACTGGTACAAATAGATCTGTACTAACGAGCCTAATTTACTTTTACAGTGGAGGTTTTGAACTTTCAAGCCAAATTACTAGCTAATATAACATAGGTCTGTACTTATGATCCTTTGCTGCTTGTACAACGTACAGTTGTAGAACATACTGAAAAGCCATAGTTTCAAGTACTTAGTTCAACATAGGCCTTTCATAAAGAGCCTAAATTACCGGTATGAATAATTCTGAACTAACTAGCCAAAGTTACTTGTACAACAACATAGGTTTAAACTATCGGGCCTTAGTTACTGGTATAACTAAGATAAACGAACCTTAGTTACTGGTATTAATAGGTCTGTACTAATGAGCCAAACTTGCCGGTAAAATATAATAAGTCAGTACTAATGAGCTCAAGTAGCTGGTACATGTATAACACATGTACGTAATAACGAACCAAAACTGCTGGTACAATAAAGGTCTGTATTTACTAGACTAAGTTACTTGTATGACAAAATATAGGCTATTAACAAATCTAAATAAATAGTACAACATAGGACTGTACTATTGAGCCTCGTTTCTAGAATAACATAGGTATGCACTTACGAGCCTATATGGATGGCACGGTATAAAGCAGTACTAACTAGCCTTAGTTACTGGTATAACATAGGTCTGTATTTACGATCCTAAGATACTGGAAGAACAAAATGTACGTTTGTATTAACAAGCCCAAATTTAAGGTAAAACATAGAACTCTTCTATTGTGCCTACGTTTTTTGAATAACATACATGTAGGTCTGTTCTTATAAGCCTATATTGCTAGTATGACATAGATCTATACTATATTTGTAACGAGCCTATTAGTTACTGGTACAACTGAGGTCTGAACTAACTAGCCTTAGTTACTGGTACAACTGAGGTCTGAACTAACTAGCCTAAGTTATTGGTACAACTGAGGTCTGAACTAACTAGCCGAAGTTATTGGTATAACATAGGTCTGTTCTTACATGGCTTCAGTACTGGTAGAAATAGGTCTATACTAATGAGTCTTAGTTACAGATATAAATAGCGATAGGTTTATATTAGCGAGTTACTGGTATAAATATGTTTGCACTAAGGAATATAGGTTACAAGTATAAATAGGTCTGTAATTACGAGCCTGATTTACTGGTATATCATAAGTCTGTACTAACGAATCTTACTGGTATAACATAGGTCTGTGCAAACAATGGTTTTCCGATGATCGAGATGGTTTAGCAGGCACAGAACACATTTTTGATAAGGCCAAAGTTTAAATCCAAGTAGGAGGGCTGTCAAAGAAGTTCGGACACATGTAATTGTATTCAAAATAACAGCACCATTATCAGGAAAGTATTATAATATTGTAATATAGAGTATAATAATGTATATGTATAAAAATCAGAGCAATGTACATTTTTGTAATGGAGTTATCAATGTATATACATTACATTGTACCTATACATGCTGCACGGCCTAGTCTGACGTTGCAGAGTTATAACGTCGTAGTCCTGGGTCTACCTGAGAGTAATACAGGCACGAAGCATCAGGGGGGGGGGGGGGGGGGGGGGGGGGGGGCAGGGGGCTTTTTCTCGCACCAACAAATTTTTAAAATTTACATATAAAAAAATGGAATTATCATGGAGTTAGGCCCCCCCCCCTTTTTTGGGAGTATGTAAAAAATTGATATGTAAATAAGGAAATGAGGAGTGAAATTGAAGTTATATAGTACGCCAGCTTTAGATATACAATATGTGTAAATAAACCTATTTCAAATGACAAAAACGCAATTGTCTACGAACTTTTTGGACAACCCTCGTACCAGTCTGATCCCCAATATTTATCTGCATTTCTTATACAATATACATCACATTGGTAATCACAGATTACAAGCTCACCAAAACTACATTGTATCATATATGATACAATATCATGTGATAAAGTAATACATTTTATAATAGAATATCATCTTATACAATATTTTATATTACAATATTGTATGATTCGATATCATATGATACAAAAATATATTATACAATTTTGTATCATAATATACAATACTATACATAACAATATCATATGATAAAATTTCATATCAAATGATACAAAAATTTGATACGATATCATATCATACAACTTTTTATGATATAACATATGATATAATATTGTATCATATTTAACAATAGTGTGTCATATCATAAAATACAATATCACAGGAATCATGTTAAATCAAGAGCACGTCTACGAAAAAACCTTGCAAATATGGAAAAAAGCTGTGGCAGCAAGTCTCAAGAATGAACAGAATGTTATCATAGATTTAAAGGATACCAATCTAGAGTCAGATATACGATGTTTGTTTTTGCACTGGATGTTTCTATTTACAGTAACAGCCAGTATTGCATTCTGGTTAATTAGCCTCTAAAATCAAGAAAAGTTAGGAGAAAAATTGTCAAATTCAGTAATTAATTACAAAATGTATAAACAATGTTTGAAAAAAATAAGAATATATTCTTAAAGAGGAAGTTCAAACCTTTAATCGTTGCATATTTTTTTTTCATATTTCTATTTACACCATGAAGTCCCAAGGGTGTAAATGTTGGCAGAATGTCAAGAAATGATTATTATTATAGATTTTTGTCAATTTTTCAGAAAGAATTTCTAAGAAAGTGGCGCATTATTTTTTGAAATTTAATAAGAAACTGTCTGATGTATTGTTACAAATATATAAAATCCATCTTTGGACTCTCAAGTACTAAAAAGTAATAAATTAACAAAAACCATTTTCAAATAAAGTAAAAATGTGTTGGTTTTTAAAAAAAAAATTTACAAGCGAATTTAATCCACTGAAGTCAATATTTGTAATTAAACATCAAAAAACACCTTATTTTGCTTTTAATTAAACATAGGTAATCATAGATTACTAAGCTCACCGAGACGGAGCATCACCCTTATGAGACATCACCTTCATAAGACCACCTTGAAAATCATACTTTATGATCTTGGATATTCATGGATTCTGTTTTGACAAAATATCGTATATCATCTGATAATTTTTTTTATGATAATCATATGTTCATATGTTAATCAATACAATGATATAAAATTAAATATTGCATCATGTCATATTTCTAATATAATATATATCATATAATAAATAAAATACGGTAATAAACAATAATGAGATTTGATATTGTAACGTATGATATGACATTGTATTGTGTTATACCTTATTGTATTTGATCACATAATACAATATCATAAAATATAATACAATATAGTATCATATTACAATATCATATTACATAATACATCATAACACTGAAACATGATATTATATTGTATAATATAGAATGATATTGTATTGAATGGCACTGAAACATATTTGATACATTATATGATATAATATCATATAATACAATATAATTTGATTCCAATATTGTATCTTATCAAATGATACAATATTATGTGATATGGTAAAATATTATAAAATACATTATCATATTATACATATTGCATCATGTGACACAATAAATATATTACAATATCATATAATACAATTTCATGTGATATGATAATATATCATATAAACCAATATCATATCATACAATATTGTATGATACAATATTATATAATATTACAATTTCATGTAATACAATTTCATGTGATATAATTGTATATTACTGAAACCAATATCATATTATACAATATTGTATGATACAATATTATAGAATATACAATATTGTATCATAGGATACAATATAATATTTTGCAATATCTTATGTAATTGTATCATGTGATAAAATAATAAATTAAAAATACAATATAATATTATACAATATTGTATCATAATATACAATACTATACATAACAATATCATGATACATAAGCATATCATAAAATATCAAAAAAATTGATACAATATCATATCGTATCGTATGACTTTTTATAATATAACATATGATATCATATTGTATCATATCAAACAATATTGTTTCATATCATACAATACTTTATCATAGGAATCATGTTATATCATTTATCAACAAACACATCTATCTATCGAGCTGGTTTGAGTGAGGTAGGAGATTTCTTTAGCATCCTTGATAATGGAGATCAGGCTCTGCTTCTGAAGCAACCTCTGCATTTAATTTATAATAAAGTTAAATCAACTATGCAAGCTATCATCTATAAAACATGTGACCTGTTCCAAAAAACTAAACCTCATCCAGCATCCGAAACCTATGGCTCAGATTCAGCATTCAAGCCCATCAGGTGCATTTGTATCATAAGACGCATCATCCATGCAATTTTGGTGAAGTTTGGACCAGTAATAACTAAGATATCATCATCAGAGGGCACTAGCAATTAAAACCTTAACTTCCTCCAGCATCCGCAACCTATGGCTCAGATTCAGCATCCATGCCTGTCAGGTGCATCTGTATCATAAGACACACCATCCATTCAAGTTTGGTGAAGTTAGGACCAGTAATAACTAAGATTTATTTTTTAGCATCCTTGATAATGGAGATCAAGCTCTGCATCTGAAGCTACCTCTGCGATTCATTCATATTACAGTTAAATCAACTATGCAAGTTTGAAATAGTACTATCATCTATTAAACATGTGACCTGTTCCTAAAAACTTAACTTTATCCAGCATCCGAAACCAAACTATGCATTCAAGCCTGTCAGGTGCATCAGTATCATAAGACACACCATCCATGGAAGTCTGGTGAAGTAAGGACAAGTAATAACTAAGATATCATCATCAGAGGGCACCTGTTTCAAAAACTTTATCTAACCAGCTCTTAAAACCTTAACCTCCTCCAGCATCCGAAACCTATTGCTCAGATTCAGCATTCAAGCTTGTCAGGTGCATCAGTATCATAAGACGCACCATCCATACAAGTTTGGTGAAGTTAGGACTAGTAGTAACCAAGATATAATCATCAGAGGGCACCTGCAACAAAAACTTTAACCAGCTCTAAAAACCTTAACCTCTTCCAGCATCCGAAACCTATTGCTCAGATTCAGCATTCAAGCTTGTCAGGTGCATCAGTATCATAAGACGCATCATCCATACAAGTTTGGTGAAGTTAGGACCAGTAGTAACTTAGATATTGCTATCAATGGGCACCCGCAACAAAAACTTTAACCTGCTCCAAAAACCTTAACCTCCTCCAGCATCCGAAACCTATAGCTCAGATTCAGCACTCAAGCCTGTCTGGTGCATCAGTATCATAAGGCACACCATCCATGCAAGTTTGGTGAAGTACAGACCAGCAGTAACTAAGATACTGCTATCAAAGGGCACCTGCAACAAAAACTTTAACCTGGTCCAACAACCTTAACCTCCTCCAGCATCTGAAATTTAGGACCCAGATTCAGCATCCAAGTCTTTCAAGTCCATAAGTAGGTCCAGATGCATCATCCATGCAAGTTTGGTGAAGATAGGACAAGTAATAGCTTAGATACAGGACCTGCAACAAAAACTTTAACCAGGTCCGGACGCCGACGCCGACGCCGAGGGTATAGCATAAGCTCTCCTTGACTTCGTCTCGGTGAGCTAAAAACAAAATTAGTTGTTATCATTGTTTCTCAAAGAATTCTTACATGCAAACCGGTAGGCATATCTGATTTAGTGGCAAATTGACACCTGAATCGACGAGGGGGTCAAAATGGCGTCGCACACCTTGTGAATTTATATATAGTAGGGGTAGAATTTTTCCATATATGACTTATTAAGCGACTGATTGATAAAAATTCAGGTGCCTGTGATTGAATTTTGATGGAGACTTGTATCTAGTCTATAAACTGCTATTTTCTGTCCCGATCTCCTCTTGGAAAAAAATAAAGTTCGTTCCTTTTCTTAAAATTAAAATAAAGTTGTAAAGGAAAAAAGGAGGTGTTAGGTTACCCTTTCCAACAGGGATCTCAACCTGCAAAAACCACATATAAATATAAACATAAACTATAAAAAAGTTATCCTAAATATTAATACAGACATCATAACTTGTTTTTGTGGGGTTGTTATTAGGGATGTTATTTAATCATAACCCATCATAAGAAGACCTGGTCCCAGAGTTATGAAGCAGTCTAATAAAAAAGTCAAAACTTTTACACTCTCTTATTGTCTTGTGATTAAAAAAATTGAAAAAATGAAATGCTAATAAAATGTGTCTCTATATTATATTACGCTGATATTATGCTGATAATTACAAATTTTAAGCTTAATTTATGATGTATTATATTTTTATTAACAATTTTTCAGGCTTGATATTGGGTCCCTCCACCCCTCAAACAATAAAAGTTCTTTATTCTTTATACTGTCGGACAAATCTACCTTATTCTATGATCATTTAATGTGATGGACATTCATTTGCAGTAGGTTCCACACCACTTCCACGCTTTAAAAAATTGTCTGTTAAATTCAACAAATATATGTTTTATCATTATTTTCCCATGGAGGTGGTATTTTTGGTTATTTGTTTGTTTGTTTTGTTTTTTTTTTTGTTTTTTTTTTGTTTTTGGGTTTTGTGTTTTTTTTTGGGGGGGGGGGGGGCTTTGAAATTTGGATTTGGTCCTTCTTCCTGAATTAAAAGATCACTAGATCAAGTATAAAAAAATGAAAAGATCAATAAATGTATCACTATGTTTATCTAATTAGCAGAGAGAGAGAGAGAGAGAGAGAGAGAGAGGGAGAGAGAGAAAGGAGAGTTGTCAATCTGTAGTAAACAATATGTAAAATTACACACCAAGAGAGCCCGGCTTTAAGTACTTCAGTACTTTGAATTTTGTAGTTTTACCCCTGTAATTATTCATTCATGTATCTAATGGGTACTCTGCCTGTCTTAATGTGTAGCACTGGCAAAAAATTGGGTGGGGGGGGTGTAAGCTTGCTTAATTTTTCTTTCATTAATAGTGAGATATACGAGATTTTTAAAAAATAGTTAAGTCCACTTCAGCTTACATGTATATATTCAAATTCCCATTTTCCCATGATTTCTCGTGTTTTAATGGCATTGATTTAAAAAAAAAACCTGAATGTGTTGAAGCAACCCTTCAGTTCAGTAAAATATTGTTTGGCTCGTGAATATGTTGGGTTTTTCCCCATAATATACATGTGACAACGTAAAGCTAATGCTAAACTACAGATTCTGGAGAGTTTTAAAGGTAGAAAAATGTCCAACTTTAAGACAATATATTTGCAATATTATTGAGTGTCCAAAGACTGATAGTTGATATATTGTAAAATAGATGTCCTTTTATAACTAGAAACAGATTTAGTGAATTTAAAGTGCCACTTTCTGACTTTAAAGCATTTAAAAAATGTATATTTTTACAATTTTACAAAAAGTTGGAAACATGCCAGATTCGTGACCTATCTGCAATTAACAGAAAGAATATTTTGGAATTCTCACAAAATGATTTTCACAAGTGTATCTTGTTAGTGTTAACTCTAAATGACTTTTTGAATTTATAATTGAACTAAACTCAGAATTCTTACCAACACTTTGGTAAATTATGCAAAATTTCATTCTTAAAAGGGTCAACATGCTATTTTTAGTAACAGTGCTGCAGAACCAAGTTTAGACTGATCACATCAAAAAAAAAAAATTGTGGCAAATTAATTCATATAGATGCACACTGTTACACACAAAATATGAAGTTGATCAGAGAACCTTGCTCCCACCACCTTTTGCATGTTTTCTGGTAGACATGCTCGTAACAACACAGACATCAATCAAGCAGGTTTGAGTGAGGTAGGAGATTTTTTAGCATCCTTGATAATGGAGATCAGGCTCTGCATCTGAAGCTACCTCTGTGATTCATTTATATTATAGTTAAATCAACTATGCAACTTTGAAATAGTACTATTATCTATTAAACATCTGGCCAGTTCAAAGAAAGTATACCTCCTCCAGCATATGAAACCTATGACTATGATTCAGCATCTGCACCTGTGGATTGCTTAAGAAAATCACAAGATACATAATCTGTTCAAATTTGATAAAGTTTGAACCAATAATAACTAAGATTTGTCTATCAAAGGTCACCTGCTCTTAAAACTTTAACCAGCCCAAAAAACCTTAACCTCATCCAGCATTTGAAACCTATGGCTCAGATTCAGCAGTCAAGCCTGTCAAGTGCAAAAGTATCATAAGACACACCATCCTTGAAAGTTTGGTGAAGTTAGGGCCAGTAATAACTAATATATCATCATCAGAGGGCACCTGCTCCAAAATGTTTAACCAGCTCCAAAAACCTTAACCTCAAGCTTTTAAAATTCATCCCCAAGATTCAGCATCCAAGTCTTTCAAGTCCATAAGTAGGTCCAGATCCATCATCCATGCAAGTTTGGTGAAAATAGGACAAGTAATAAGTTAGATACAGGACCAGCAGCAAAAACTTTAACCAGGTTCGGATGCTGACGTCGACACCAGGGTTATAGCATAAGCTTCCCCTGTTTTGACCAGATTTATTCACTGAATGAGGCATTGCTGACCTTACTGAGGTAAATAATGGATTGGAAACTCAGTGTATATACAAGCATGAAATTCAAAACGTGTTTAAAGACCAAACAGAAAACATAGATATTCTTTTATAATACATGTACCGGGGTATTTTATTGGTAAAATAATCATTTCTTATTGTGCAAAAATACATACAAGAATAGAATGGAATTATACTTTCAACCAACTTCCATCATTTGGCTTTCCAGGAAAATTTTATTTCAGTTTTTATAGAAATAAAACATATTTAAAACCTAGCACTTCATTATCAAAGTCAGAATGCAATCTAATAAATCAGATTTTTTATGTACTTTTTTCCCTCATATTTCCCTATTTTCAAAATAACCACGAGTCACCCAATCTTTTGCAAAATAACATTTCCAACCTTTAAGATTCTTTCTTTATCAATTCATACCGGTGGAGTTAAGTAAGTCAATTGTTGATATTTGCAATAGAAAAAATCAGCAAAACAGAGCCTCTCCTTGTGACCATGACCCCTCATGTTTTGTGCAACTGTTGAGACTCCCAGTGGCACCTGTTCATCCTTACTAAAATATTGTCCAAAAAATAGGTCCCTTGCAGACTGCTTTAAACAAGCCCCTCCCAGTTTTTAGCCAATTATGGTATATGTAAATTCTTCTTTACAATATGCCATTTTAAGGAAAAATTTGAGTACAATTAAGGCACATTTGGGTACATGTGAACTGTTTTTCACAAGGTGGAGATTAGAACTGCAAGGTTACCACCGACAAAATGGAAACACTCTCAAAAGCTTATCACTGCGACTGTAAGGTCATGAAGGTTCCCAGACTTTACAGTTTCTGCAAAGTTCAGACCTCTTATCAACCAACAACATTCTGCATTTTACAATGGCAAAGAGTGGCATTCTGACCATGACCTCAATTTTAAATCTTTTAATTCTGTCTGTATATTTTTGAATTGAAAGTTGGCCTGTTTTGGTGCTCTGTTAGATAAGAAGTCTCCGGGGTTAGCCTTCACTAGGTCTTGGGGGAACCCCCGGTAAATAGATCATTAGATTTGATTAGTTTGACTGTGAAACAATATTTTAAGGAGGAAATGCATGAAAAATTACCATAATTTATCATAAAAAATCCATTATGAAAGGAAATGTGCTTGCAATGTGAAATGTCCCATTATTTTTATTATTCAAAAAAAAATTATTTTGAATTATATGAAATTAATAGCAGATCTATAGAGAAAAAAAATAAAGCACAATTTACAACAGTATAAAAATTGTCACAATAAAAACATGTGTTTCAAGAAAATGTATTGCTAGAATTCAAACTTCAAATATTTTCTATTTCAATTATTAGTACCTTTAAAACTGCTATAAATAGATGTAAATAGTTGTTAATTGAGCACAAAATATTCTACCATTTATAACTTCTGCAACATGTACAAAACAGAACAATTCAACAGGGGTTATGAACGGCCCATGCAGCATACTGGTATTCACAGTTCTCTCATTCTAAAGGCCAACTATTTCTGTGGATCCACACTGACTTCTTTTAGCACCACCTCACTTGGCTTGCACCTGAGCACCACACAAGTCAAAGGTCCCATTTTTTGTCCCAAAACACAGGCCATGTCATACCCCTAAAACAAATCACAAAATGCTGAACCTGGTTGATATCATGGGTTTTGTTTTTTTATTGCTTAATTCTAATTTTTCTGCGGAATCATTTAAATCATTGGGGCCAATTTTTGCAGATTGCAGGTTTTTTGCTTATTTGTGGGGATGAAATTTCGTGGATGCTTCAGTTTTCAGTTTCAGTTAGAAAGGCCTTTTTTAAAATTTGTTTTCAACAAGGATGTAAATTCCTTGGAGATCTAGGGCCACCCATGAACACTGCGAAAATTGAGACACCACAAGTTCTAATGATTCCATAGTATTTGAAATAAATGTCAGTTATTCTATTTATACATGTTTAATTTTTTTAATGAGTTATGTGTTTCTGTAAATGTTTAAGCAAAAACATATTTACATTTAAAATGTTCGAGATAATTAATTTCACTAGAGAAAAAGCTGAAAATGTTCACGTTATATTATGTCGCAGAAGAAGCAACAACGCACAAAAACAGATAGCAATATGTAATAGGGTGACTCAGGTGGGTGATCTACAAATGGGATATGTTTACAAACATACATAAATACAGTCACTTATTGTCGCTAAACAAGCCCACTTCAGCTTTAATCTAAGGTGAGCTAAAAATGAATCAAACTACCGTATATGCTCGCTTATAAGTCGGTATTTTGGGAGTAGAAATTTGAATAAAAAGTAGGGGTCCGACTTATAGGCGTGACATACAATCAGATAATTTTTCCACTGAGTAAAACTTCGTTTTTGGGTGCCATTTTGCTTCCAACTTTTTACTTGCGATCCCTATATTTGACATTTTTATTTTTTAATTACTAAAAAGATAAACACTTAATAAATACATTGAAAGTTTCAACTGTATTTCTTAAAATATGAACAAGGTGTATTTAATAGTATTTTTTATTTAAACAGGCAATTATTTACGCCTGAGGTGATAATAGCTGTAGGTATAACTGTACTTAAAACAACACAAGCCAACACTGAGTTTAGGAGGCTAATTACCAACCCTAATCAGTCAATAGGGGATAAAATCACTGTCATTTTATTTCCAGTAGCATTTAAAATAGTTTTTGAGCTATAATCTAGTTGTAATGAGTGTTTAAAAAATATAATGGCGTCCAAAATCGTAAGTTACAAACTTCAAGAAAGATAACTCTGTTTACAGAAAACAATTAAAAAACATGGCGTCTAAAAGCGATCTAGTGGGATTACAAAACAGCAATTTCTGTTTTATACTTAAAGAATTAAACACAAGAATAATTGCTGGTCTGTTAAAAAAAATAAAGATCGTTTTATATTTATTCATAATAAATTACACATGAGGTGATAATAGCTATATTGGTGGCTGTAGGTGGCATGTCACCTAAAACAACACAAGCTAACACACCACTTTTAAAAGGGGCTATACCATCTTCATCAGTCAACAGGGGATCGAAATCACTATCATTTTATTTTCAATAGTATTTTAAATATTTTTATAGCTTACACCAAGTTTTCATCAGTGTATCAATAAAAAAAAAATGGCGACCTAAATCGAAAGTTACTCATCCAGGATAGATGTCTTAACTGAACACAACACTTTTAAAATGCATTGTATCTAGAAATGATAACAGAGGGGTCAAACACCAATATTTTTTATGTAGAATATAGTCATGCTTGATAAAATGTGCTTATTTGATTGGCAATCTGTAGACTGATTATCCAGAAAAAATTACCCGACTTATAAGAGGGTCAATGGCAAAATCTTGAAAATAAACTTGAAAAATGGCAACCGACTTATAGGCGAGTATATACGGTAAAGCTTGATTTTAGTCTCCATTTCTTTCACAAGAATGACAAAATAAATGTTTTCCAAACAAAATCAATGAATTCAGTCTGTACACTTGCCCTGGAAGTGACCTGATTATAACATATTAGGGTTAGAAAAGGGGTCGATCTGTAGGTGTTCACCTAGGTCTGAGAGTCCCAGTGACTCATGACATTTACTTAAGTCTTGTTTATCTAGACTCGACACAGGAAGCGTTTCTACTGGTATTACAGCAAAATTAGAAGTTAGAGCAATGTTATGTAAACATCAGCACATAAATAGATGTTCAGAGGGTAATGGATTCAATCAGTATTTCCCAGATTTTTTTTCTTTTGTTTTTATCCTTTTTGAAGCCATAGTACATACCGTAATGGCATGACCTTATAAAAAATATATAGAACAGAATGTAAAATTTTGATGAAGAAATAAGGTTCTAAAAATTCTTACATATTTGATATATAATAAAGTAATTTAAAGACTTAAAAAACAAAATAGTTTATTTTTTAGTCCTGTACATGTAGTATAATGATGTAAGGAATCAAAACAATGTAAGAAAGGGTAATAACAATTAATGGGAATCTATCGTACAAGCCAACACACACACACAGAAAGATCTATTAATTGTGGTATGCATGAACTTTTTTATGTTTTCCAGATTTCTTTCAATGATTCTGAGCAAAATGAAACTATAATAATATAGATGCTAGCATCTGAGGTACTCTTTAAGCAGTAAAGACATACTTATGTGGTAAAAGGTAGATGATCTGATCGAGTTAATACCTGTACAGGTGAATTTAAAAAAAATATTAACTTACTTCAAGTCGTAATATCTTCTTAAAGATTATCGATAAAGAATTTTTGTTAACTTAAAAAAGAGTCTGTACAGTGAAATTCATGGAATTGTGTTGTGTTATTCACGTGTCCTAGGTAAAAAATTTTGGATACATTATGTAGCAAGAGGCCCACAGGCCACATCATTTACCTGAGTAACAACCTCTTTTGATCCTCAATTTTCATTAGATTTTTTCTACATCTATAAAAATATATCTGATATGAAATTGGACCATTCACTCCCATTAAAATCTCTCTCTCTGGGAACATGGTATGAATTTATCTGAAAATTCTGTATACTAATTTTACTTGTTTGTACATGTATATTCATATCCTTCGGTAGTGAATAATCTAGAAAAACCAGTGGAAACACAGTTTTTCAAGATCATGCATGCAAGGTTTTCTGCAGTCACTGGGACTTCAAAAGAATTGTTATCATACTCCAACTAGATTTACTTCAAAGACCTTATCTGAGTTATCACCGCACACTTTGAGTAAACAACACTTACTTCTTGACTCTGAGAGGCATCAGGCAGAAGTTCTTCTATACTACACTGGAGAAGCTGTTTAAGATAGAGGTTTCCATGACTGATGAGTTTAATTCAGTGGTTTTCCTATCAGATTACATTAATTTACTGATCTTCTCACTACCTCAATTAATTTCTTTTGATTACACTCAAATTAAAAATTTGGGAAATGATGAAGCAATAACATTGTAACAATGTCTAATGATTTCACTGACATACTTAAGTTATCACATGAGAATATAGCAATATTTACATTGTCAACTTGCATCAATGTAAAACTGTCTTTCTTTCTTTTACAAAACTTCAAATTAAGTGCTGTAGATTCATATCTTTATCCCAGTTCTTAATTCTGCTGGGTTTTTTTTATGAAATTGCATGAATACAAAATCATGCACACCAAACTTTTGATAAAACATCACAAAAGTGATAAAAATTATAATAGCCTGATTCAAAATTCATGAGGGTTGCTATTTTGCGATTTTACATAGATATTAATTCCTCGTATGTAATTATGAATCTACAGTAGGGCTTACCAAAACCTGGTTTATTCATCATCAAAATTTTGAACTTGTACCTCAACAGACACCTTTGATTCTGGTGGTAATGGTTGGCTCACATGACCTACTGGTGTTGAGTCACATTTTGAAGTTCCGGACAGGAACACCACCAACTTCATCCGGGTCTGGGGCTTCCTCACGACCTCCTTACAACTCAGACATACAAGTTGTCTTGAAAAAGCACCGAAATAAAAAGTGTATACAAGTTGATCATTAAAACAATTTAATCTGCGTGCGGACTGGTAGAAGAAAGGACTGACACACAGAGACACATAGACAGGCCTACAGGTAGTAATCACATCCACACAAAAAAGGTCATCATTATTTGTTCATTAGAGCAGAATATTAAACAACTAAACAAGAAGACAACCTAATTCACTTCTCTTCTACCAAGAAGGAAAAAAATTTGACATTGCCTTTCAAAGAAGTTATATCAGTGTGTTAAAAGTCATGCTGGGTTCTTTGCTGGGTTCTTTACAGTGATTCATAGTCCTGCAAGTCTGCTTTTTACTGGATTGAAATGATGTTATAATTGCTGTAAAAGTGGTAATTTATGCTGGTGGTTAAAAATGCATTTTCTATCATAAATAAAACTATAGTGGTTATTATAATAAAATAGTGCCTTTTTGGAAGGGTAACAGTTGAATTTGATGGATGGGTATTATAAACGTGGATGAGGGTTTTACTACACTAAAGTTTTGGTTTTGTTACGCAGTTTTAAGCTGCCAGCTAATGTAAATTTCAATAACATGTTAATAACCACTTTTACAGTAAGTCTAGTACTAACTAGCATGAAGTGGTAATCCATAAGTGGCAGTACTTACTGACATGAGGTGGTAATCCATAATTTTGGTGGCAGTACTTACTGGCTTAAAGGGGCTAATCCATAAGTTTGGTGGTAGTACTTGCTGGCTTGAGGGGGTAATTCATAAGTTTGGTGGTAGTACTTGGTGGCTTGAGGGGGTAATTCATAAGTTTGGTAGTGGTACTTACTGGCTTGAAGGGGTAATTAATAAGTTTGGTGGTGGTACTTACTGGATAGAAGGGATAATTAATAAGTTTGGTGGTGGTACTTACTAGCTTGAAGGGGTAATTAATAAGTTTGGTGGTGGTACTTCCTGGCTTGAAGGGGTAATTAATAAGTGTGGTGGTGTTACTTACTGGCTTGAGGAGGTAATTCATAAGTTTGGTGGTGGTACTTACTGGCTTGAGGGGGTAATTTATAAGTCTGGTGGTTGTACTAACTGGCTTAAGGGGAGGTAATTCATAAGACTTGTGGTGGTACTTACTGGCTTGAAGGGATAATTATAAGTTTGGCTGTGGTACTTTCTGGCTTGAGGAGGTAATTCGTAAGTTTGGTGGTGGTACTTACTGGCTTGAAGGGGGTAATTAATAAGTTTGGTGGTGGTACTTTCTGGCTTGAGGTGGTAATTATAAGTTTGGTAGTGGTACTTTCTGGCTTGAGGGGGTAATTAATAAGTCTAGTGGTGGTACTTACTGGCTTGAAGGGGGTAATTAATAAGTTTGGTGGTGGTACTTACTAGCTTGAAGGGGTAATTAATAAGTTTGGTGGTGGTACTTCCTGGCTTGAAGGGGTAATTAATAAGTTTGGTGGTGGTACTTTCTGGCTTGAGGTGGTAATTATAATTTGGTGGTGGTACTTACTGGCTTGAAGGGGTAATTAATAAGTGTGGTGGTGTTACTTACTGGCTTGAGGAGGTAATTCATAAGTTTGGTGGTGGTACTTACTGGCTTGAGGGGGTAATTTATAAGTCTGGTGGTTGTACTAACTGGCTTAAGGGGAGGTAATTCATAAGACTTGTGGTGGTACTTACTGGCTTGAAGGGGTAATTATAAGTTTGGCTGTGGTACTTTCTGGCTTGAGGAGGTAATTCGTAAGTTTGGTGGTGGTACTTACTGGCTTGAAGGGGGTAATTAATAAGTTTGGTGGTGGTACTTTCTGGCTTGAGGTGGTAATTATAAGTTTGGTAGTGGTACTTTCTGGCTTGAGGGGGTAATTAATAAGTCTAGTGGTGGTACTTACTGGCTTGAAGGGGGTAATTAATAAGTTTGGTGGTGTTACTTTCTGGCTTAAGGTGGTAATTATAAGTTTGGTGGTACTTACAGCTTGAAGGGGTAATTATAAGTTTGGTGGTGGTACTTTCTGGCTTGAGGGGGTAATTCATAAGTCTAGTGGTGGTACTTACTGGCTTGAGGGGGTTATTCATAAGTTTGGTGGTGGTACTTACTGGCTTGGTGGTGGTACTTACTGGCTTGAGGTGTCCTGGGCCAGGTTTTCTTGCTTGCACCGGTCACAGACCTCCCAGCTGTAGGCCGAGTTCTCATCCACACCACAAACAGTACCTGGTGAATCAAGATAAAGGCCAATCAGCATTTATTCTGCGACACGATGTACAGTGCAATTAACTTGAATTGAAGTTTCTAGGGTGTGTGGATTATCCAACTTTGTTCCAGCTAGAAGATGTATATTTATTTATAAAATTTGGAAATATACATATTTACCTTTTATGACTATTGAATATGCTCTTGAAACACATGTATTAATTGTTTTACTTTATATAATATAAAGTGATGTACAAATACATAATAACAAGTCCAGTTATAGCTACCAAATATCATAGTTTGAATTGGATAAATTTGTGGGATATTGCTTTGAACATTCAGTACTGAGAATAATTATAAATTTTTTTAAACCTCTTTAAGACACAAATCAACTACTACACAGCCTCCTCTATATCAGTAAATTTACTTTATCACTGAAACTGAAAATTGACGGACTTTACAAAAATATTTTCAGGGATGCCCCCCCTCCCCCAAATAACTTTGCTTCATTTCGATCAAAATCCCTGAATTCTGGATGATTCAACATACATCTGAATCCTCATAAACAACCAAATTATCATGTTTTTAAAAACATCTTCAATTTGAGGCATTACTTTTACATGTAATTGATGTAACGCATTAGTTACCAGTTACACTGCAAAGATCCAAAACAGATAGCTCAGCATTTATAGGTAAAAGGTCAACGTCACATGATGTGACGGATTCAGTGTTTTGAGGGATTACACAGCTGTACTTGTCACAGGCCATCTTACCTGTAAAGGTAAATGAAATAAAGTCAGATTCTGAATCAAATTTAATGCAGAATTAATTTTTCACTATTAACAGTATGAAGTCATATCTATGTATTCTATTTCATTGCACAGAACAAAGTTCAATGCTACAACCACTGCCATAACAAAATTAGAAAAAAGCAAAATAGAACCTAAATGGTAAGTAACATCTCGGAACATCCATGTTTTGTTTCTCATTTCATTCAGTTCTGGTAGACAGAAGCCCTCTATCGTTGTCATAGTAACGTATTTGGGATCAGAGGAATCTCTTACATACAGAATAGACCTGTGGGATCTCCTGACATCTGAACTTGGGAGACTCTCCTTGACCTCAGACTGAAAATAACATAAGTAAACACTATATAACATCAAGTTCACACTTTATACCAGATGTTACCTACTTAATCACTAAATAACATATGGTAAACACTATATAACTTAAGGTACACACATAAAAAAACTTGAGGTACACACCCATATAACATAAGGTACATGCCCAAATAACATAAGGTACACACTATATAACATTAGGTTCACTCTATATTACAGAAGGCAGTGTGAGAAATTAACGGTAGACCGATAGACAAAATCTATAGAAAATATGCCCGGTCTATAGTAACTCGAATATCTGTAGATCAACTTGTCTATAGAACGAACGCAGCCTGTCGTCTAGTCAATTGAATGTTTTACTCAATACCTTTTTAAATACACTGCAATAAGAAGCAGAATGTAATTGCCATGTGCTATTTAAAAGTCAAAAACAATATTCAGAGCATGTCATTTTTTGACAAAATGAAGTATTCACAAGGTGCTAGACCTGGGAGAAAAAAACTGGATAGTCATACACCATTCTAGTTTTCGCATTCGTGGACCCAGACTGCACATCTGGAATTCATGACCGACATTCAGTTTTCCTTACGTTGTCTTAGATTCTGCGCTTTTGTATCGTGTTATCTACAGTATTCAAGGGAATAGGGTATTTTATATATCTATTTTCCTTTACTTTATCTGAGTTTATTTGATTGGTATTACAAAATAATCATAAATAAATAAATACAGGCAATGTCACTGTGTATGGGTTTAGAGCCGAGCACTCTTCACCATGTTCTATAGAAAGAGTTCCTATTGTGATGTGAAGTACCAGATTATTTCACCATGTTCACCCTGAATAAAATTACATTACAAATAAAGAATAATATTTGTTGTTGTTTTTGGTCTATAGGAAATCAGTCAGGTCTATAGATTTTGAAAATGTTGTAGACCGATTGTCTATAGTACAAAAAAGTTAATTTCGCACACTGAGAAGGTACACTATATACATGTAACATAAGGTACACATTATATAACATAAGATACACACTATATAACACAAGGTTTACTAAATAACATAATGTACACTCTATAATTTATAACATAAAATTCACTTTATATTACAGAAAGTACACATTACAAATAAGGTACACAGTACTACACACAATATAACATAAGATACACACAATATAACATAAGGTACAAACTATATAACATAAGGTACACACAATATAACATAAGGTACACACTATATAACATAAGGTACAAACTATATAACATTTGGTACACACAATATAACATAAGGTACACACTATATAACATAAGGTACACACAATATAACATAAGGTACACACAATATAACATAAGGTACACACTATATAACATAAGGTACACACTATATAACATCAGGTACACACTATATAACATTGGGTACATACACTATAACATAAGGTACACACTATATAACATAAGGTACAAACTATATAACATAAGGTACACACAATATAACATAAGGTACACACTATATAACATAAGGTACACACTACATAACAGAAGTTACACACTATATAACATTAGGTACACATTATATAACATTAAGTACACACTATATAACACACTATATAACATTAGGTACACACAATTTAACATAAGGTACAACAGAGGGTTCACATTAATAACATTAGGTAAATACTTCATAAAATAAGGTACACCCTACATAACATTAGGTACACACTATATAACATAAGGTACACACTATATAACATAAGGTACACACTATATAACATAAGGTACACACTATATAACATAAGGTACACACTATATAACATAAGGTACACACTATATAAAATAAGATGCACACTATATAACATAAGGTACACACTTATATATCAAAAGGTACTGGTTTACACTATATAACAGACGGTACACACCTATATAACAGAAGGTACATACTATATAACTTAAGGTACACACTATATAAAATAAGGTACACACTATATAACAGAAGGTACAAAGAAACATCTGTCTTCTATTACACTATGGGTTTCTAGACAGTGGATTCTAATACTTTGTGAGTTTCTACTTATCGTTTGGAACAAAAAATGTGAGGCCAACTTCAAATGCTTAGCTTGCTACTGAGATCAAACATGTTTTTTGGTGTACAGGTGTATTAGATTCTTATATGGTGAATTTGTTACATAATCATACACTATTTATCATTTTGTTGAGCAGAGGGTGATATAAAACAGAACCAGTACTCACCATATTAAGACTGAGGATCACTGTACAACAAATAGAAACTCGCTCTTGGTCCTCCTGCAAACAGCAAGAAGAAAATTATATGTCAACTGTACAACATCCACAGCTTGACAAAACAACTTCATGTTTGAAGGAAAAAATGCTAGCAAGAAAGACTTTGGGTATGCGGAACAAAATCCATTCCCTCATTAGATCCCACTTACTGTAGATTCCAAATTAAACACCAGGAATTAATTTCTGCATAAAACGCAAGAGGGAACTCTCGCGGATTTTAAAATCTCGCTTTTATTTTTAAGATAGTTTTGAACTATAGAAAATTATAACAAACAATTGGTTATAGTGTTAATATATTCTTGCCATTTGATACAAAACAGCAGAATCGCAAATTAAGTACTCGCATAATATAAGGAATTTTCAATAATATATATGGATATCTCTTATCCTATTCATTGTAAAATAAGGAAAACCCGTACTTGACCAAGATGTGTTAGCCTCGTTATCCTCTCTTTGACCACTGATCTATCCTTCTCCGTGGGTATAATTATCATCCCTTCTTCACTGGCTGCTTCTTTCATTACATAACAAAAGGCTGGAGCTGATGTTCTATGGAACTGTACATGGATAAATGATACATTGTTAATGCCTTAACAAGCATGAATTTCCAACTTTTTAATTGTAAAGGTTTATATTTAATAACTCTTTGGTCTTAGGATTAAAAAAAAAGCTGCAAAACTGTAGCATTTAAGTTTTCAATTTTCATTATTAAAAATTTTAATTTATGATATGTATTCAATATCTCTAAAACCATGGAAACAGATATTTAATGACAATCCCAAATAAGCTATTCCACTAACTGTAAACCAAATTTTTATTCATGTGAGCGAAATTTTTGCAAGGTTCGTAAGAGCCTCTTTGTTGCAAATATTTCTCGCCACAAACCAGTGCTCAAATGTCTTTGGTAATCTTTTTCCAGGAAAACTACATCATAATTGGTAAATAAATCGACATGAACCAGTTTATCTCTGGTTTGTCACAAAATAAGGTCACAAATAAAAGTTGGTTAACAGTATTGTATACAATCCTGATAACCAACTTTTATTCACAATGACCTTATTTCGTGATTTTCAGCATTGTGCATATACCTGTGAAATACTATTGGACTCCTCAGAACCTGCTGTACTCTCTTCCATGCTGGGAGTTGATGAGGCTGTGTTTGACACACATTTATCACTCCAAAGTCTGTCAATCACAGAAAAAAGGGCAGGCTCCCTGAAATCATGGAATATTTACCTTTATCGACCCTTTCTATAAACAATTTGCTACTGGTAGTTGAATTCAAAGTTCACTTTTAACTGGCATACATTTACTGGCATAAAAAATGTAACTGTACAATTCCAAAACAATCCCTTTATGAATACATACACAAGAAATAAGTTTCCAAATCATTTACCTGTCTCGGGTAGCCCTACACTGGACGGTGATTCCCCCAAACACATAAATCAGCCCCTCCCCTCTCTGTAACACTGAGGGAAAGCGCATCTCTGCATTCTCAGGACAAAATATCTGGCACATGGTACCATGGCTGTCCTCTATAAGTAGGGAGTACCTAACAAATAACAAAGTCAGGAATGGTAATCAGAGATTTCTAATGTGTCGTTCCTTTTTTTAAACATTAAACATGTAGCTATTCCAAATTCTTCTTTATGGAATACTGTAGAATCATCATTGATTGTTACAATATTAGTGGCTTTTGTGGGTAACCTTTGTCCACGAATTTACATCTCTTAGAACTTGTATACAATTGTTTGTTTTATATTTATAAAATTATCCTGATTATATTACCAATAAAATTAAGTCCCCACGAACAAGGAAAGTTTTGGCTACCCTAAAACATTGACCCCAAGAATAAAAATTATTCCACAGTACATGTACTCAATACAATTTGCATTCAATTACATTTTAGCTACATGTATTTATAACCAATTTGTATTCAACTTGAATGAAGATTTACTATACGTCAATGATACCGTTTCTCTGAGGGTAAGCCTTTAGTGTTAAAACAAAAGACCCTAAGGACTCTCCCCTGGAGCCTGGTGCTGGGGTCGTGACAGTCCACCCACTCCAGTACAGAGCTTTTGGTTCGTCTCGTCCTCACAGAAGCACTCTGAGTGGCTGGAATGGTAGCAAGGGCAGATAACTGGTCATCACCTTCTTCTGAGTCTTTTTCTGACTAAAAAATTTGTAAAATTGAATTCTAGGCTTTTATCGTAAGTTATCAAAATTGATAAATTTTTCAAATGCTCAAAGATTAATTGAATCCAGTGTCCTTCACCTTGCTTGAAAATAGTCCTGGAATACCTGGATTCAGGTGAGCGGGACAGGTAGTGGGGGAGAAGACGAGCCCTACAACAGACAGAGCGGTCAGTGACAGGTCCTGTGATATTGTTTGTATTATCTGGATGTGAGCAACTTATTTTAAGAAGTCTTAACTGTCCGTAATACTTATACCCAAACAATTCACTAGACTACAACTGACCAGAGACACAGGGGCACTTCCACACTCCGTGTATCACCCTCACAACCTCACGGCTGTCTTTGGACCTAGTGTCAGTTTGACACAATGTCGTCTCCGTCTGATCTTTGGGAGGAGTGATACAGTAATTAGAACAAAGCAGTACCAGCTCTGATGTGTGTTTCAATCTTATCTGCTGCCTGCAAATATACAACGTAGAATGCATTATCCAACCTCAGTTCTTTCAGATTTTATGTTCTTTCAAATTAACCTCACAAAAATCTTTCATACTTCAGATTATGAAGCTGAATAAATTTATTGTAACTATCAAGTACCGGTAAGTTTACATGATCAACTGCTTTTTAGTCCCCTTCCGGTTTTCACCAGAGGGGACTATAGCTTTCCTCTGCATCTGTCAGTCCATCTGTCTGTCTGTCCATCTGTCCATCCATCCGTCTGTCTGTCTGTCTGTATGTATTACCGTCCGTCCGTCCGTCTGTCTGTCCCACTTCAGTTTTCCACACTTTTTTTCTTTATGCGTTTGAGGAATAATATGAAAGGACTATGTGCAGTATGGTCAAATATCTGCCCCCGATTTCAACCAATTTTTAAATAGTATCGTATAAAAATCAAATCTTCACAAATCATTGTATAGAGGATGCCTATAACTTTAATCTTGATTTTAGTCATCATTGCTCATTCGCTGTTTCTCTATGTCACCTAAATGACCTAATTCCCGCAAATTTGCAAACAAATGAAAATATTCTTATTTTTGCTCTATATTTTGCATTCAGAAGTATAGAGCACAGGTCTGCTCAAGTGCGATTTTAACATATGTTTTTCTTCAGATAGTTATACAAATTATACTAAAAAATTGCACTTGAGCAAGCCTGCGCTCGATGTTTCCCAGTCGAAAAACCATCTTAAAACACCCATATTTTGCTAAAAAGCATCAATTTATCAAAATAATGCAATCTTCATGACGTCATTTCTACATTATGACATCACTGTGGTGATAACCTTTTACACCTTTATTTTCAATATGATTTTAACTATCTTTCACCTTATTTTTACAGCTCTTTCAAAAACTTTGATTTTGGGGGCAAAAAATGCATAAAACCGCACATAGTCTTTTGCTGAACAGCTTCAAAATGTCAAACTACAGATCAAGTTTACACTTTTGTGGTATCTGGTTGACATATTTTCGAGAAAATTAATTTTTTATATTCCAGTTTTTTAATGTTCGGGGTCGTTATTGGGTTCGATGTGTATTGAATAAACAAGGAAAGTATGTAGTCATTAATAATATCGTGCATTACATGGACCATTCCTTTTATTGTTTCTAACAAACAAATAAGTTCTGTAAAATGGTGTCAAGCATTGTGTTGTAAATATTTAATCGACGGGTTGGCCTGTTGATTCAGGGTACAGAAGATGGTAAGAAATGATATTCTGCATAACAGTGCATTGTTTTCACAATTTTCTACAAACCGGTAGGGGACGTATATTGCTTAAGCAATACTCTCAGAATGCTTGTTTAATATATCAGTAAGTTTACATGAATTATCAACTGCTTTTTAAAAATATCAATAAGCCTACATGAATAATCAACTGTTTTTTAAAAATATCAGTAAGCCTAATGGTCAACTGCTTTATAAAAATATCAGTAAGCCTAATGGTCAAGTGCTACTGGGGTATATAAAAATACATTGAAATAAACCACTCACCACGGAGCGAACACCTGGACACTGTTTCCCTCCTGTAGTGACTGGTCATAAAGAAACAGAACCAGCTGTTCTGTGAGGGATTCTCCTTCCTCCTGTATGCAGTGGGCCAGTTGTAGAGAGAAGAGGGGCTCCAGGCGCAGGATCTTCAGGGACAAGGACTTAGTGCCAGTGTCTGCTAGTGACCAAGAAAGAAGTCAATCAGTCACAATACATACATGTACATCTATCTAACACAGACGCATCACAGTATATTATCAATTTTGTTTTGGTTGGACATAATCGGATCATTTAAAACATTTCTCTCTGTTCAAATGGAAAAATAAAATTTAAATTAGGAAAAAGAATTTCAAGAGGCAAATGTCAATACTTGGCCTAAAATTGCTGTAGAAAATTACTGAATTCACATACTACTGGTATTAAATATGTACCAACCAGCCATTATCTGTTAACAGAGTATCATGCAACTAAACTCCTCACAAATGTCTTATTTGATTATTGTCCAAAATATTTCTATCCATAATTAAACAAACATAAGTATAAGTAAACCCTAGCCAAAGATGTACCAGGCTGGGGGGTCCTGGGGGTGGTGGACTGCTGGTGCCTGACCATGCTGATGTGTGACCGCTCTCTCCCCTTCAGACTCGACAGCTGGTCTGCCAGGCCTCCACTACAAACGTTTAACAACAATCAATCAATCAATCAATCAAGCCTACATCACAACTACTAAACAACAACAAAAAGGATTACAAAGCAATCAAATAGGCTCCACTACAACCAAATAAAGATCTCAGCTGTTACAATTAAATTTGCTACATAAATTTTTATCACTTTATTCAATATGTGTTTGTTTTTATTCTATAAATGAAAATAGTTTGTCATACTCATATAATGCATGCCCAGACGTTCTCAAAATCAAGGAGTAACACAATGAATAAAGAAGCACTAAATCATCAAGGAGTAGTGTAATGTACCGTTTGTATTTTTTCTTCTTCTTTGCGGAGTCTTCTAGTTCAGGGAATGTGACATCTTGTGAGTTTTTTGTGGGTGTTTTGAGATCTAACATCTTGACCCACTGGCTGGCCTTGACCTTCCCTCCCTGGTCAGGGCTGTGGGATTGACTGGTTGACGCTGATGTTGCTTGACTTATGCACGGGGAGGTGCAAGTGACCTGAGACAAACAAAATCTGCTGTACAATGTTATGTAAACAATTACATGTAACTTACTGATAATCATCTTTGAAATATGTCATCTACTCTAATTGCAAATAGCGTTCAAATTGTTTTCCATTATCTGGTAATTACAACCCCAAACCAAAAGCAAATCACTAAGTTCAATATAGCACATACTAATCTCCAAATAACAAAATTTATCAAAGGAGTGGACAGACTCAAAGTATTCACAATTTTAACATTGCCCAGTGTTTGCTACTGGCACCTTGTATTTTTACCTGTGTATCATTCTGAGACTCTGATGGCTGGGTCAGTATGGAGGATCTTGAATCTTCACACTCTATGTCAAATTCAATGCTCTCACCTATAGGTTCCTGTAATCATAACAAAAAAAAAATTATTTTAGCTTAACTTACTTACTCTTTAATCAACAATAAATAGTAGGAAATTTCTTCTTTCTTCATGATTATGAATATTTTATAGGTCTAAGGGACATAACCCTGCTAAGCATACCAAGTATGTAAATTAGAGCAAAAATTTAAACTGATCAAACAGTCATGAGTAAAAAAAATCTGCTTTAATCATAAGTTAACAGTATAGCATCATGCATGCACATACATGTATCAAAACTAATGCTTTTTAATTGTGTGTTAGCAAACCAAAATAAATTATAGAAAATTTTGTAAAAAACGATCCAGAATTATTAATTAAATGACCAGAATGTGCCCTGTCATTTCACTGTGGACACAAAGAACTTATATATTTTTTTCTTTTGCCCATTACTCTACTAATAACTCACACTCATCTTTAGTCTGTCTACACTGGAGTTACAAGTAGAATCATCCGAGTCACAGACCACGGTGACTTCCTCCTCCTCAGGACAAGAACTCTGCTTCCATTCCTGTTTTGTCCTCACAGAAGCTCTCTTTTCTGTACTTGACACCTTTACTTTCTTACTTCTTGAAGCTGTCCTTTGTTGACTTCTTGTGTCTTCATTTTCTTCGTCACTTGATGTCCATGAAATTATTTCCTCGACTAAGGCAATGTTCATATATAAACCATTCAATACAGTTTTAAAAAGGCAGATGTATAAGTGTATTATAAACTTATTTTAACTTTAAGATAAGATATATACACTTTTTTTTTAAAAAACCTTAATAAGCTTGAAAAACGTGACATCAAATTGGCAATTACTTTTACTAGGGTAGCTAGAGAATTGAAATGTTTCTACTGATACGGCAAACTTATCCTTTTGATTATTTGATGTTTTAAAAATGTTGATGACCCTTTTTCAACATTATAGTAACCCTGTCACTAATAAAAGTATAAAATATTCCCATGGAAGTAAATAAATTACAAAAATGTAGTACTGCATTTATTTGAAACTAACTTGGGTCATCATTCATGTCATTTTTGCTGGTATATAATCTACGAGCCCCTGGCAACCCTCTGTCCTTCTGTCGTTTCACTTGAGGTTTATCAACATCTAGACCTTCAAACCCATCACCCAATGTCCCCCAATCTCCTGGCCTTTTTCTTTTGAAAGACATCTGTGAAAAATGTAAAATTGATCAAAGAATCCACACTATAATTTGATTCGATTTCCTGAAATATTGACATACATATAAAAAAATTTGTATGATTCAAGGAAGAATCATATTTTGACGTTACCTGCGATCCGTGATATTTACTTACTTCTAATCAGACAGCCAGTCTGCAACTTTCACTTCTCGCAGTGCTCAGCCGATCAGAGTCTTGTAAGTGCTTTTTGATAATCGGATTTATGCGGTGTTAATTCTCCAGAACTTCTATCTTTGAAAAATTTATTTTACTTATTTCATTACAATATGTATGTGGATTTTGTGTTTGAACAGCAAACATTTGATATTTTTCCACAAATATCTAAATTAGCGTAAATTGTACATCCGTTTTATCCGAAATATAATATTTTAGTCCTGTGACAAGCTTCCAATAAACATTGACGTACGCCGCATAATTTTCCACAAAGAAGCCAGTGATAGCGTCGAAAGGTCTACTTAACAGCCAAAAAAAGCTAGTAATAGGGGAAAATATTTAAAGGATGGGATTTAAGAAGAAGCACAAAAAACACAAATCCGAAAAACGCTACGAAGGTAATTTCAGACAAATCTGATGATCAAGAACTGTTATTGTCTTTTAGTTTTACCAGTTTACTGACTCCGTTAGCATGTTTAGCAAGTGAAGTTTAGGTAATATCCGACACGTACTTGTATATATTAAGCATTATAGATGTTCTTGTCTTATTACACTTACGAAATTAGAGACAAATTTATCTTTTCTTTTTAATAATAAGTACTTCTGTACAAAGAGCACTACTGTTTCATCGTGTTGTATTGTAACGGAGTGAGTAAACTATTAATGTTAATGTGGGGTGTGGGTGGAAACGAAATGGTTGCGAGTTTTAACTTTATCATAAGTATTGTGATATAATTATTACTCTCTGGAATTTTTTATCTAGATGATGAGCCACCACCAGAGAAGGAAATACATGGAGGTGGAATACGTCTTAAACTGAAGGTCAGCGGAGAAGTTTATAGTCCACTTCATGACGCAGCCAGCACATCAGGAGAGAAAAAACACAAGCACAAAAAGAAGAAAAAGAAGAAGAAGGCTGAGAAAGAAAAGCGCAGACATGCAGAGGCCTCTATTCAAGTAATGTTTGATTATATTAATTTTGATGTAAAAATTTCAGTTGTTATAGTGTAACTGTTTTGATGATTGCTTAGGTGTTAAATCATTTTCAAGATTGAAAAAGTTCTGCCTTGCTTTGCAGGAAACGCCCAAAAGACCTAGACCAGAATCAGAGGAAGAGGAGGCTTCTCAGGAAGAAGAGGTGGAGCCACCAGCAAAGAAACCCGCTCTGGAGGAAAAGATTGTAGAACCAATCAGGGAGGAGCCTCGTACAGTTGGTCGTCCAAGGAAACAGGAAGAGCATGGCGTTCTTCGTATCTGTTTGAAACACATACACAAGATGCTGCAAAAGTAGGAACATCCCTCTATTATGCTGTTTTCATCATTTCATAACAAACTTTAAAACAGCAAGTTAATCTTTTGAAAATGATTTTAAAGAAAAAGAAACTTTTTGGTTTCCTCTCTAAAGCAAGGGTGCATGTTCTCTATATTTACAGGAAGGATGTGAATGGATTTTTTGCTTACCCTGTCAATGACATGATTGCCCCAGGCTACTCCAGCATCATTCTGCACCCCATGGATCTAAGTACCATGATGTCTAAGATTGACAGCCATCAGTATAGAAATGTTGTAGAGTACAAGGTTAGTGCATATTTTCTCTACTCATTGTTATATCTTAATAACAATTTTCCTCAGAACCTTGTTTTTCTATTTTTTGTTCATAAGAAAACACCTGTAAAAAGATTTTAAAGTGCAAAAATCAAAAGTTGTTCTATTTTTGGGAGTTGATTTTAATCAACTTTCCAATGCAGTTACTCTGGCAAACCGAAAGTGAAACAGTGTTTGGACCTAAGCACAAATCATCACCGCTGACAAGACTTACCGATAGTTCTTGAAAATAATAGAAAAATTCAATGTAATGTATGCTGAAGCATTGTTTTTCAAGGAAACTTATCTATAAACGCTTTGAAAATAGTAAGATTTTATAACAATTTAGATATTTTTGTAGTCTTATGTGTTCCTACGCCAGAGTTTAATAAAGTCTCGTTCAACCAGACGCTCGCTGTCTCCGTAAATCTCTGACAAGCAGAGAGGCTCTCTTGCTTGTCGGAGATTAACTGAGAAAGCTGAGCGTCAGGTTGAATGAGACTAGAGTTCGATATCAATAGTGCCTGGATCCTATCTTCAAATATTACACAACATGATTCATATGGGGTTTCTCAAAATTATTGTCGAAAAAGTCTAAAAATTCATATACCGTAATAAAAAAAGCATAATTCAAATACAGACTAGAAACTAATTGCCATGCAAGATAAGTTGATTTTAAAATGAATGATAATTGATAAAATCAACTCCGTCAGTACTTCAGTACTTTAATTTTTTTATTGCCTCTTGCAGAAGGATTTTGTGTTGATGTGCAATAATGCTATGACGTACAACAGACCAGAAACAATTTACTACAGGGAAGCAAAAAAACTGCTAAGTAGTGGGATGAAACTTATGTCAAAGGTAAGAAGGAATGAGAGAGAGGGGAGTAGGAGAGAGAAAGGAGAGAATGTATAATATTGGTACAATGTATCAGGTTTTTAGAACTCAAATGTTGATATTTTCATATCTGTATAGAGTTATTTATTATTGATCATTTCTGATCTGTTACTCAGGAGAAACTAATTAACATGAAGCGGACACTGCCATTCTTGGCCAGTATGACGTATGCAGAGCTCGGAGTGGAGGAGCCGGACGAGACGTCAGCGCTGATGGCGGCCATTGTGGAGGAGGAGAGACAGGAGAAGGAACGTGCCAAGGAGAGGGAGGAGTCAGTAGTCTTCATGTTCTATATATAGATCTGATGACATTCAATGATAATACATGCAGTTGCATATACAGTGTAAAGTTATATATCTTAGTATTGTACATTGTACATGTATCTCTGACATTCTGTGAATTCAAGGTTGGGCAGATTTGAGGCAATTCCTGACAATCTCAGCCCTGAGGAAATTCTGGCCCAGGCCAAGGCTGCTGCTAAGGATGCAGCTGATATGTTAACTCTGAGAGAACCCAAGAGTAGGGTATGTATCAGAAACCAAAGACAAGGGTAAGGGATGAAAACACAATAGCAATATAAGTGATCAAAATCCCAGAGCAGAATACTTTTCAGTTTAAAAACCCCCAATAGCACAACTTTAGATATTCTAAAAATCCACATAGGATTAAAGAAGCAAAACCAAAAGCTGGGTAAGAGAAAAATGTAAGTGCAGAGCAAGTGAGAAACATTCAAATGATAAAAAAAATCTTTATAAGAGTAAAACCAAAGAAATAGGTAATTCAAAGGTTTGACACAAAACAGATTAAATCAGAATTAAAAAAGAAATAAGTTTGTCATATACATGTAGGACAATCTCAATATCTGCTGAATTCAGATGATGATAAATTGTGTATGATTACAGTTTGGGTTTCTGAGGAGGAGGAATGATGGCAGTACTTCTATGACGTTACTGAATCCTGACAATGATGGCATCCGTAAGTGATATTTGTTAATTAAAGTGTTTGTGAAGTCAGGGTATTAATAAAGAATACCGTTGGTATCGTATTCATTGAGACAATGATGCTACCTTTCAGTGAATGAGAAAGAGAGAGTTATCAACCTGGGCTCACTGGTAGGGAAGCTGACCACTGGGTCAGGGACCATCACAGGATTCAAGGAGGACAAGAGAAATCGAATTACTCCAGGTAAGAATAAAGTGGTATTAGATAAGGTAAGCTAGAAATTAAAGCTTACCAGGTAAGAGTAAAATCACATTAAGTGACCTCCCAAGGGGCAATACATTTAGTCTGCATGTTGCTTGAACTTGTATCAACAGCAATCTCAGTACCAAGTTTAAGTAATGCAAGTTGAACTTTACAATGGATTTTCTGTTGTTTACAGTGATGTACCTGAATTATGGCCCCTTCAGCTCCTATGGCCCACAGTATGACTCCACATTTGCCAATATGTCCAAAGAGGAGTCGGACTTGTTACTTTCTACCTATGCCGATGAAACAGGGGTGCAGTATGCTAAAAGGTAATTTTCTTCCCAGTTGTTCAAAGTTTTTAAGCAATGAAGGTGTAAATCTTTTGAATGATCATTACCCATAATTTAAACTATTATGAGGTGATATTCAACTGCTACTTATATTTGTTTTTAATCTAGAAGAAAAATACTTGGAAAAGTACTCGTTTTCTGTGTAAAATAACATACGTTTTTTTTTATACTTTAGTATCGGCTCTTTTGTGGAGAATTCTGGTGAATTTGCTGTTGCCATGGTGGATCATTTGTTGGACATTCTTACAAAGGGAGAGCACTCTAAAGCAAAACAGCAGTTGGGAGAAGTAAGAATCAACACGCTAGCATTACTACTGTATTTGTTAAATCATGTTCCTTTTAGTGTGGACTTGAATTAATGATCAAGAAGCTGCACAAAATGTGCTAAATAGGACTTTACTGCTATTAAATTTGTACATTTACAGTAAGTATTGATTGCAAAGAAAGCATTGCCTGTTAACAGTATAGGATTGTTCCAACATCAGCAATGTTGATAACGGGGCATTGTCAGTTAAGTTATATTCAGACTCAACAGCACTTGGCTGGTAATAGTGATTTCAATGAGAGCAACAAACAGGATTGGGAATCCTCTTATTAGAAACAAACTTATGCATGTTTCTGGTACCTGCCACAGATTCGTGCTGCTGAGGAGGAGAAGAGCACCGAGGCCTCAGGGTCCACAGAATCTCAGTCCAGCTCGGACACCAAACCAGTCAATATTGACATCAACTCACTGAAGAGTCTGGGAGATCTCGGGGTGGACGTGTCTTTCCTGGAAGACTTTGGTATCTTACTGATTCATATTTTTTCTGATTTCTATCCTATTTCTTTGGCTTCATTTCATTCATTCAGGAGACCACTGATTAGAAGGAAAAGTTATTCAGGACATAAATATAAGATTATTTGTAGAATCTAACTACATTTAGATGTTTTTTTTTCAAAAAATGATATGAATATTCATAATTCTATATTAGGCTTGGATTCAAAAACTCATAAACCAAACCTATGGCTTTTATAACAGCTTGACAGAATTGGTGATTATTTCCATTCTGAGTGAATTAATTTGCTTTGTTCACAGAGAAGATAACCTCACAACCTAAGAAGGACCCAGTTCAGGAGAGACTGGACCAGACGGCCAGTCTGATAAACGACCTACAGGCCACTCAGAAGGAACGCCTCAGTGCCAAGCTCCCCACTCATCTGGCCCACGTACCAGGGCCATCAGAAAAAGAAATTCAGCTGGCCCAGAAAGTGACACAAGAACTCAAAGAGTTGGCCAAAGGGGTCAGTCAGCAACTACATTTTTGACAATTGATCAAGAAATAGTATTTTTTTATGTATCAATTTTTATAGATGTGAAAAAACATTTAGTAAATGTATATTGATTAAAATAAAAGTTGATTCTACATGTATATACTTAATTTTTGGAATATTTCTACAAAGTAGATATATATGCTTTCATTTGAAAGGAATTGATGTGATACATTTTCTTTGTTATTACAGGTATCACCAGCAGATATTTCATCAGTTCAGGGACTAAGGTCAGCCATGGGCATTACCCTCCAACCAATCAAATCAGAGCCAGTGGAGGATGCTACTGAGTCTGAATCAACAACCAATCAGAACTCACAGAGCACAGACATTGGTCATGTGACTAACAACATCGCAGCAACAACCAATCAAGCAGACTCTAACAATGTAGTTTCGGGACCTCAGCTAGATGATGATTCTATGGACACAGACATTAGTGAATTTTTACAATTTCCCTCACAATGATTCAGCTAAGTGACCTATTCTGTGAAGGTATTCCCAAGTAACCTGTATCCACAGCTCCCGAGGTGTATGGTCAGTCACAAGACTGTGACAACAGCCCACCCTCAGTTAGTGTTGTTCTCATCTACTGGTGCTCTCATTACATCACTTGTGCTTAGATTTTTTTATTTATGTGAAAATGTGTTGTTTGTCAATGAATGTAAACGAATAGATTTGAATTTCATACATCATTACATTTGATAAATCTCTCTAAAATCTGTAGAGGCAAAATAAATGCATTTAATGATGAAAAAAATTTGATATGATAAATATGGTACAAAAAAGATTGATGGTTTGTTTAGTGTTTTATTTAATTTTAATCATCAGGATGCAGGGTTTTTCATCACTCTGTGAACCTGAAAGCTGATAAACTCCACCAGCTCTTGTAAAGCTTGGTCACTGACATTAAATCGGAACCAGCTTTTATTTCCTGCAAAGGGGAAGAAGCCCTGGAAAGCCTGTTTGTAGTGTTTGAGTTTCACTTTGGAGCCACTGTCCTTATGTAGTCTTGTAATGTACATAACAGCTTCATCCCTGTGTACATCAAACTGTGATGTCACTATATAGGCATTAGGAACACCTTTGGTGTTACTGGCTAATGCCGGACACAGAGATTCTGAAGTTATGAGGTCTTTGAGTTCCTTGCCAATGGTACTGTCATAGTCTTTAGTGGTAACAGTCTTTGACTTGGTCAGCTCCAGATAAGATGGAAGGAATGTGTCAGCGTCAAGGTAGGATTGATGTTGTAAGATCTCACTGGATGGAAATCGGTGAGCATTGTTTAAAAGAGCTGGGTACCAGCTGACAGAACTTCCGGTGTATCTCAGCCAATCCACTGCCGATCTGGCTGATGACGTCACTCCGGTGAGAATGTTTTTGTGATCTTGGTATGAAGGGGTCAGAAAATCAAACATTTGTAGTTTGGGGTTCAAAAGAATTTGCATGTAAATTTTCGAGCGGAATTCCAAGGCAAGGGCAGCTGCCATGTTGCCACCGGCTTCATCTCCACCGATTATGACGTAACGCGGGTGAATGGGAAGTCCACTTTTTCCCGCCAATGTTGACCAGGTCACATTTCGACAATCGTTTAGACTGACTGGATAGATATGACTAGGGGGTTGACGATATCTAAAAAATTGTATTAACATTGAAATACATTTACGATTTTTTTTTTCAATTAAAATTTCAAGAAATGACGTAAGAGTCTTACCGTACTGCAATGATCATCAGGTTGGTAGCATTGCACAGATGACTGAGGAATCTGCTATAAACATCTATAAGAGATATCGCCCATTGTGTAAATTGAAAGACAGAAGGCAGTCAGTCAAGGCGGTTTTGTACTAACTGGCTTCATTTGCTTATAATTCTGATCCAAGTTCGTAAGGTTACCGGTATATATGATGGAATACACGGATGGTGCTAGCTATCACAGAACACCGAGATGCTACTCACCCACAGAGAGCCAGGGCCACCCCCCGCCGTGTAGGTAGATCATGGCGGGAAACATTGCTTTCTTTTGCTTCCTGGGAATAAACACTCGGACGGGAACCTCGGCTATTGTAGTGTCCCGGATCTAAGTGGAGAAAACATTGGAGAGTTATAATTTATCATCATACGGAGTTCTCTAATGTAGGAGTTGATGACGGAGTGTGTTACGATTTATTCATTACCTCCACATCTGTGTACGGTTCCGGGGACACTCCGTTCAGGATCAGAGAGTAGACACTGTCCACCAATAGTTTGACTGGTCTGTAGGCCGCCAGGTCCACCCCAAACCTCGCCGCCGTCAACAGCTACATGTAGCAACGAGAGAAAGAGGCGGGATTTAGTCAGTCGTTAAGTCAAACGCGGATCTAGAGGTGGTCCAGGGTCCAGACCCAGCGAAAATGTGAAACTTGTCAACTTCAAATCGTAAAATTTTCAAAATAGGCCTTTGCCCCCCCCCCCCCCCCCCCCCCCCCGGACAAACAAAATCATCTTCGGCCATGTAACCCATGGAAAAATATCTTAGATCCAAGCATGTCAAGTACTCAGTACATGTCCATACATTTACTGCATTGAACTACAAGGGTACTAACCACATTGTTTCCAATATGGCCAATGGCATCCAATACAGCGACCTTATCCCTCTCCTCTAGCTCCGAAGGCACCGGATGCACGACACTGACGCAAATCTGGTAACCAACGGCAACCAGGACGCCGAGCACCAGGAACCATTTCAGCATATCCAATGGATACAGGACACGGGACACCTGAACAGGTCCGGCGAGTCGGACTCCCCTTGTGTTACTAGTATCAGTTGCTTTCTCGGCGGAGAATGTAGATGAACGCTTGGGGGTGGCTGACAGAACACTTGGGGTGGTTCGATTATCGTGAAGAGGACCGCTATCATTGACCCTTGGTCCAGGACACGTATCGCTCTAATCTCAGCGTTATCTGTTAACAAGCATGTACCCCTTCTTGAAGATTAACAAGTACTGGTATATATCAGTGTTAGTTTTTTTCGGCCTGGTGTATCCAAACTGTAGAGCCGTAAAATAGTTTTTACACCTGGATTGAATTGTTTAAAACCACGAAATTCTTGTATTTAAGTTTAATGAACTTTACATCAAATACTACTCAGTTTCCGAATTCAGCGCGAGTTATCGTTCTTCAGACAATCGTTCCTCGCTTATTTCCGGAGCGTTGATGGATCGGCTCCCCCCGGCCCGTGTACCTCTGTGAATTCATTGTCCTTAGGGGTCTTTAATTACACGCTCAGTGGAGAGGAAGGGTTTGAAGTAGAGTCTGACTCGGACTACTAATCGCCGGAGCAGGTCGGGCGATGAAATCCCCGGTGTCGGGGAACGAACCCTAATGGGAATCCCACCTGGACACCCACCAAATTACCGCTACTACAGTGGGCGCATTTTGTGACAAAAAATTTCTGGAATTCCAAGATTGGGAAAGTGGAAATAAACTCTTTTTTCTAATTTGAACACAAATCCAACCATTTGGGTAAAACCATGAATAGTCCCATAGGTGTATCTGTATTAGAAGGACTATGCCATTTGTACTGACAAATTCATATTTTAAAAAACTTCTTTGTTGAAGTTTGCTGAAATTGTCCTTCGTGTGGTAGAATATTGATAACATATATAAAACTTATCAATGCATGAAACCCGCTAAAAGACAGCAGCTTAAAATCTTCTCCTCTAAGGATTGATTGCGTTTGGAAAAACTATTAAATAAAAAGAATTATGATCATTCGGGATTTTTTGCGACTCGATTTATGAAAAAAGAGGTAAAATCAATTAAGAAAAAGATAACTGATTTGTATTTTGAACAAATTATCAACTGTAATCGCAAACCAAATTCGCAGCACAGAACATTGTACCCCCCCCCCCAACCAGAAAAAAAGCACCGTCATTTTTCGGAATGAGTATAACACATTTTCATTACGGAGAAGTCCCATAATCATCTCTGTCTCTGCATAACCATTTACCGATTCCAATGGGTTTGTAATCGTTTCGTTTGAAAGATGGAGCAGAAATCTCTTCAGAAGTTTCGTGCAAACGAGAATTCATCAAGAACATTGTATTACGACGGCACAATTCGTCTGGAAATGTTTTGAAAACTGGGAATTTCACCTTTACAAATGTATACATACGCCTGTCTTTGAAGTTAGATGTGTACTTCGACAGAGAGAGATTAATTGGGGGAGAAGACTAGGAAACGATGCAATTACTGCAGGTTATGAGGAACACATGAGGCGGTCACTGGCAGACGAAGGAAGGGACTCGCTTCAACTTCGGCCTATCACCAACTGTTCCTCATCAGCCGAACCTGATGAATATTTACATTTTTGAAAGAAAAAAAAAGAATAAGTGCAAGACATATTTTATGAGTTTTTTTGGTGTGAGTACAAAGATTGAAAGCAATTGGTTTCAGATCGCCAGGCGGTGAGACAGCTGAGTCTGGTTATGTCCGGGGGAGGGTATTTATAAATCTCGTTAGGACATTTTACAGAAGTTCCAACAGGTGGAACTCAAGGTGATCTGTTCATAATCAAGGCGCGATCCTTCCCTTACATCGGTTATCCTAACACCGGTACTCTCCCCTCCTTCCAATCTTCTGAAGCTGCCGACTTGCAAAACACAGATATATTGATTTAATTTTCCACCTATCTACTGTGACATAAGAGAAGTTCATCATTGTTACAACAGGTTATTGTAATAAAGAATAAAACAATGTCTCTCGATCTTTCTCTAGATCACTGAATTGAATATATTTTTGAATGTTTTGAAATAATATGATATTGACGTCATGGGGATATCTAATTTTAACAGTTTCTTTTTTATAATAATAAAAATAGTATCGCCTTCTGAGTTCAGATGACCAAGTACAATTTTTTTTTTAAAGCTGCTTGGTCCGATTTTTTTGTAATTAAAGTATCAAATTTTTTTTCATACAAATCATTTATCCTAGAAAGTTATGGACTTTCTCCTATTTACACCAGCAGAATCAGTTTCCTTTCAAAGTTAGAAATATTCAAAGTAAAAAAAATAATTTCTCTTTGGGCAAACGAAAAAACAAACCAAAATGCATCACGGGAATGTTTAGAAAAGGAAACCGCTTGGTTACGTCCCCCGAATGATTGGGGTTATTCAACCCGCATGCTATGCATCCATTGTAAAGAAAGCAGACTTTGGAAATATATGCGAACAAAAGGTACACATGTTTATTTGTAATTTGTCTGATCATTTCGACCTTTATTTAAAGCGATGTCAAATTCGTAATACAACCATACCTGTCTCGGCGTCAGGGGTTATATTTAACATGAGGCGAAATAACGCGGTACCTTTTAACGTCGTTTGTTTTGTTAGCAAATTTTGTACGTATTTTTCTTCATTGAAATTTGGCATAATTGACGGGTATAACTACTGCAATGTCTATTATTATACATATACTAAGCATAGCCATCGTTTAAAAGCGTGCATAAAATTTGATATAAAATCGGACCAAGCAGCTTTAAATAAATGCAAATATTTACACCTCAATAAATACATGTAATGCGTATTAATAATTTTATATCTGATAGTCTTTTAATAATTGTCTCCTCCTTGTCATTTTGTTTTTGTCAATTCAAATTGAATTCTTATTAAAAGTACAATGACTTATTTTATTGGACCATTCAATGGGTTGGACATAATTTTACCCTTCGGACAATTCCGGCCGCTGAATGTGATCCGTATATATATTATCAGCGGAGTATTTTAATTTAGATTGTTGGTTTAAATTTCTACCATTTCTTTTCTTCCGATACCCTGGAGTTAAGTTTAGCAGTAAATTTAATTATTCCGGGTATATCACGGCCCTCCCTTCCATTCGACCAGCACAAATATTATGATAGCTCTTTCAGACACCTGCGAGCTTTCCGGGCCCCTGTTTTGTTTGCCCTTCCGAAATTACCAAGATTCATTGCTTAATTATTCGACAAACCAAAAAGACTTACACAAACAGCATTCTTGGGATAACATTTTATTGTGAGGATTTTATCATTATTTTCTTTTAAATAGGCAAACATTATTAATCAATGTGAAAGGTTAAAGGGTTAAATATCTGTTAATTCCGTCCTTTTCTAAGATCCTGGAATAGTGATCATGACTTGTTGTATAAATGTAGAACGCTTGAAGGATTGAAGGCGACAGCCACTGTACGGTCAGAAATGACGCAAATATTATAAAATCAGACGCGAGACGGACTAAGAAGCCTTATTCTCACGTCATGGCCTCTGATATCCTTGATGTACATGTATATCGGTTTAGCAAATTTTTTTTCAATGGATGTGAGATTTGCAATTTTTTTTTCAAATTGATTAAAACATAGATATTGAATATAAAAATATGCGTTCCATTAAGAAAAGAACTTCTTTACTGACGCCTGATAAAGGGATTTATATTTCTCGGGGCTTTTGAGTTTTTTTCCAAATAAAATTACCTGAGATCTTTTCGAATTCATAATGGATAATATTAAGAATTACATTTGGAAAAAGGGCAACTTTTTTAAATTCGCTCTTGAATTTGTTTGGCCTACTGAAGGCGTATAGATGTATTGTAGACTCGACACAGAGTGGATTGGTTATCGCAGAAACATCTGACACCCCCACATGAGATGACGAAAGACAAGGACGGTAAAGACAAGGAAAAGATTATCAAGTTTTCGTCAAACACAATTTACATCCCTGATGGATCGAATCCAGAGATCTTACGTAACGTTTTCGGGTCCTTTTCGCGTAGACCCCCAAAAGCACCACCAAAGCTTGGCTCAACCACCACCCCCGGTCAGAACTGATAGGGTTCAATGAAATTCCTACCCGAGGTAAACAATGACTTTAATGTAAATGTTCAATAGATATTGTTGAGGAATATTGAAATTAACTATGGCATAGGTGTAAATAGAGATGACAGCTTTGATTTGTACTTTCTATGTTAGCACTTTTAAGTCCGCAATTCAATACATGTTCATTATTTAAAATAAATATACGTAGGAGTTTTTATACGCAATAAAAAGATTATAATTTTTTTTAGAATAATTCTTTATTTTTATTTTCCAATATAATGAATAATATTCATTTATTTTAGGAAACATTTTTAACGTATTTTTTTAAATTTATTTTTAGTATATGAAAAGACAGGGGTTTTTTTATATACTTAAATAAATTGTTTTTGTTAATTAAAACAAAACAAATAGAAAAGCAAACTATGCTTTCTAAGCACTGTAAATTTCAAACAAAATAGTGCTTAATTATTCAGAGTCAAATATGCATATCATTTAGAGCATGTTGAAATATTTTATTTGGTATATGAAATTAGCACCAAACTAGATTTATTAGAACATTTGGGTTTGGGTTTTTTTTTTTTAATTTATTTTAATAATTACAACTTCTTTCTAACATTTTGAGTCTGACCCGGGGTTCTTCACGTGCATGCATGCTCGGTTGATTCCCTAGTATCGGATTATACAAGTATTTTACCAAATGGAAACCCCGTAAATCTGCTGTTTATTATCTCAATAATTGTCAAATAAACGCCTCAAATATTCACACGCCAAAATATTTCAGACTGAAATAAAACAAAACGAAATCTTTGTGATATGTCCATTGCTACAGAAATAATTTTAATAAAAACTAAAAGAAATATTATACTCAAGGTGTTTTCCCAGTTTGTTTTAATTATCCCCCAAGAATTGTTTGATAAATAGGCACTGAATAGATTTATTCGGATAAATTATATTAATAGGGATTCACAATACACTCTCACTGTTTTCGGAATTTTTGAAATTTTAAAGAAACTATATATCTATGTAATAAACTACCACCAACTTTTACACATTTAATGTGTAATATACAAAATATACTTATATTTAACAAAATAGATACCTCTATTAAATGGTACATAAAACGCTTCTTATATTTTTGGTAATTGTTTTTCAGTCATGAGAATAATCCACAGTTTCAGCAATTGTCGAATCACTTCACAAGCAACACTGTTCAAGCAACAGCCTGGTGATCTGTACAAATTATGACATAAACACAAATGTTTAAAAAAAATCGAACACCCTTCAAAACTTTGTTGTCACTTTAAAGTGTCAAGACTTAGCACTATTTGGCATTTACTGGATAGAGAAGAACAAAATAATTGTTTGCATATGTCTCTATACACGGAAACCATGGCTCTAGAATTTGCCGTAATCACAACTGTATGCGCTAGGGGATTTGTACGGATTCCGGAAGGCCGCGAGCTGACAGCTGGAGGGGGACTGGCCCTGCCCCTGGGCGCTCAGGAGCCGCTGACTCTCGAACACGTCCCTGACGGTGGAGAAGGGCGAGGTGGTGCTGAATTCCGGGTTACCCAGGTGGTTGATTTCGGACGGTGGTGCCATGTACCAGCCGTTCGGTGGACGCCCGTAGGATTGTGACTGCGACATGGAAAACATGGCGGGGTTCAGGGAGTTAGGCTGGGGGAGGGACGGGTGGATGTGGGCGGGGGACGGCTGAGGGGATCCGTCACCACCGCTCCCATCTTCAGTCGCTGACGACGACATATTCAGCGAGGGGTTTCCGGTTCCGGCGGTTGTGTGGTTGAGAAGAGCTTGAGCTGCCATATTGCTGGGGTAGTTGTAGCCGAGAGTTGGCGACACATTTTGGTTACAAGAAATGTTCCGGTAAATGTCGTTAGACCTGGAATACGAGAGAAGAGGTGGGCTGACTAGAGAGGTCGGGCGACTAGGGGCATAGTTACAGCCTGCTCCTGTGATGTCACAGTTAGAACTCACGTGCGAATTTGTCATGATATTCTCCACGGAAAAGTTGGAAGTGGTTGGTTCCATTGGATCGGCAGGGATCGGTAGAGAGCTGGGACTGGAATGGGATCGGTTGTTTTCATTTATTATATCAGAGTTCTCTAAAGGTTCTAGTTTGGTTGTTACAGTCGACCGCGAAGGTTTAACATCGGGTTCGCTTTCTCGTCCCTTTCCGAAACTTTCTTTTCCGCTATTTGAGTTTTCTGAATATTCGGAACTTCCTAAATCCTCCTTTGATATATGGCACCGATCTATGGGTGCGTCCAAACGATGATCCGGTTTTTCCGAGTCGTCGGATACTTTGGAATTCTTGTCTCTGGAGTCCTTCTTCTTGAACCTTCTCCGGCGCCGGAGGTAGCTCCCGTTGTCAAACATGTTATAGCTGTCCGGATCCAGGCTCCAATAACTTCCTTTTCCGGGCTTCTTGTCATCCCTTGGAATTTTCACGAAGCACTCGTTTAGCGACAGATTGTGTCGTATACTGTTTTGCCAGCCTTGTTTATTTTCCCGGTAGAATGGAAATCTGTCCATGATGAACTGGTAAATCCCGTTTAGGGTGACTTTTTTGTCCGGTTGGCTCTGAATGGCCATGGCAATGAGGGCGATATAGCTGTAGGGAGGTTTGACCATGTCTTTGGGTGACTGGTGAGGGGTTCCGTAATGGGAGTAAGGGGACGGGCGGCCCATGGCTCCATACTGATCCGGAGAGTACATAGCGGCGGAGAGTCCCCCCATAGCCATGGTGGGGTATCCCCCATGTCGGTAGTAATTTTGGTCTCCGAATAACGCCGGCATCATACTCAGTCCCGGCCCGTTGCTGATCCCGGGAACGTTTGCTGTGGGGTGGTAGCGATGTTGCAGGGATCCCGGCTGCATTGTTATTCCTGAAACTCCGGCGAAAACTCCAAATATTATTTTTCTCCGTGAATCAAAATGTCACATTCACACGGGTTTATTTCTTTTAGTCCTCTTACACTCAATCAAAATGATTGAACAAGTTTTCACAAAATATGAAGTGAGTGTTTATGTTGTGGTGTCTGTTTCTCGCATCGAGTGTGATGAGAATAAGCAATCCACTGTTATTATAAGCAAAGATTCCTCAATCGCTGCGTGCCCCAAATCAGCACATAACTGATTTACTATCAGCCTCGATATTCCATATAAGGTAATAGGTCCGCCCCCGACCGATGGATGCACTAATCAGCGATCAGCAGTCGAGCCGAAGTCCCGCCTCATATTACGACGCACACTAGGATCTCGTATTTGTGAGACGAGCATATCGTGGAAATATCGGAATAGCTTTAGGTAATACACAAGGGATATCGCATTAATCTTTACAAATATTATTTTTTTGAGAAAATTGAGTTTGAATAAAGAAGAAGATTTCACCCGATCCTGGCGAGAGATGTTTTGTTAAATATTTAAACCCCCTTTCAAATGTTTATTTGATGTATTTGTTAATTAAATGTACTTTGGATTTTTCAAAAGAATCGAAACTTTAAATAATCAAGGTGTTTTAATTTGCAGTAATAATTTTGTAGATAAATATATTGATTTTTTTTAATACAAACTTTAAGAATAATTGAATAAAATTACATTATCTATAGCATGCTTTTATCTATTTCATAATATTATATTAAAGCTTACTTTTTCATTTATAATTAAGGTACAGTAAAATTCGCGGATTTCAATTTTTGTGCCAAAGTATAATAGCTTTCTTATATTCGTTTAGCAGACATGCATGTATGTTTTTATTCACTGTAACTACGATTTATTTTTACTTCTACCTTTTCTTACATTTTTTTAAAAATATTATATTCAAGGAAAATGATAATGAAAAATTTTGTGGAAACAAGTTTAATATCAATCATCAAATAATTCGCATTTATGAAAGTTGTACAAAAACCCGTGAGAAACAGCTGATTTCACACACAGAGTGTTGAAAGGCGGAATTTACCGAGGACAACGATTGGATTCATGAAAATGACATAATAAATGTGTATCAGCGATACGAAAAAATAAATCAAGTAGTTAACGCTGGGCGCTGAATGAGTTCTAATTACTCGTCAAAAAATGAATAAAGGAGCGGTGCGACTAATAGACGTGGATACCGGAGACCTTGATGGATGTCCTGACGGGGCCCAGCCTATGTGTAGGTATCATCCTTTGGTATATCCCAGAGACGGGTATTTATCAGACAGTTTTAATTAAACGATAAGTGTCAGATTCTGCCCTGGTGGACGGACATTGCTACAGGTGCGTGGCGATCTCAGACCCTTATTGTCCCCGGCAGACTTCGCTCCGGCCCCGTGGAACCTCGCCAATGGTACGACCCCGTTAGTCCAACAACAGGCCAGATTTAAATGGTAACCCGATCGAGGGCGATTTTTCGCTGACTTTCTAATATTATACGACTGTCACAGAGCCTCAATCTGCCACTTCTCTGGGCTTGTCATTTTTCTCATAATATACGCTGCCTGCCATTCCACGGAGAAGTTGAGATTTTCCGGGGGGTGTTTGGTCAGGCTGGGGAGTTCTGCTGGGGGGCCCTGGTTAGTGTGTTTACTTTCGCTGTTGGCTGGTCCCTGCCCACTCAGGGTCGTAATCATTCGCAGATTACTCCCTAACATTCCGAGTAGAACCGGGCGCCAGGTGCGAGGATTCTGTTTGACATTGGTCAATATGTTCCTCAAAAATATCCCTCTCCTTTCAATGCTTGTACTAAACCGCGCGCTTTTTTCCCCCCATGTGTTATGTATTTTATATGCTCCAACGAGAAATGCTAAATCGATCTACATCATAATAATAACATCAGATATTAACATGTAAATCGTCATTCATGAATGTCATAAGATTGAAAAGCGTTATAAAAATGTGTGAAACATTGAGTTGATTTCAAGCAATACGAGATGTAAACCTATTTTTAGAAATTGATTTCGCTACAGAAATGAGTTTTTATGATAATCATACAAATAACTGAATTTTCAAGAAGAAAGATTTTTGTTATGATTCATGAATTAAACTTTTACTTCAATCAGAAGGTTCATTTTAACAACTTTACCCAAAAAATATAAATAACATATATTATTATTTGTAATTATGGGTTTTCTGTCATTAAATAGTTAATAACATTTGTGCAATAAAAAAAGAATTCTCAAGAAAAATTCTGGTCATTTAATATCAAACTGGGCATTCTATTTTCATTCATTAATATTTGATATAATCATAATACTTTTTTTAAAAATCTATATGCCCCCTGAGGGCCTTTGATTGGTGAATAAATAAACATATTGCTTTCAATTATTTTTCATTGATGATAAATTCTGCAAGAAAATTTTATATTACAAAAAAATAAAGTCAAAATTATTCTGATTTTGTCTTTAGCATATTAAATCCTTGGGGGAAAATGAATTGCAAAGAAAACTACATCGTTGGGAAATATGAAAAAAAAAATAGAATAAAGGAAATAGATATATACTAATTGTATATAACGCAGGAATAGAATCCTAAAACATATAAACCGAACTTGATTTAATATTTTGATAAGAATTTGGTAGCAAATTGTAATTTTCTTCTTTATCATCACTATACCGGTATTTTTTGTGTAAAATACTAGTAAATTCACGACTTCTGAAAAAAAATCCTTCGCTTTACATTGTTCGAAAACAATTACATTTAGAATGATACTTTATCTTTAGAAAATGTTTCTGTATTTTATCTTTTGGAATAAACAAAAGCAGAATTGCTGTAACGAAGCGGCAATATCCTGACGACGCGGGAAGTCGTGTCGGACATTACGCTGGACGGATCGCCCCGCGTTCCGGTGTAAAATCTGACAGGAAGAGCCGACGAATTTGTCAGTTTCTTAACGAGAGATGAACGCACAATTGAAACAGATAACAAAACGGATGATTATTGCAGTGTCAGGGTGAGGGATGCTTTCCATCAAACCACGAATCCCGAATACCCAACGATGTTTGGAATAGCATTAGGTTCTTAAATTAAGTATAAATATAGGAAAATAAAAACACAAAACCCAGTCTATGCGCGCTTGCTTCTTTTGTTCCGGGTTCAATCGAAATCTTTCTGGCCTGCCCTGCAGATTGGTCCAATGTTTTTCTAGGCGGAGAATAAATGCGGATTTCTTTTTAAGCCTCAGTGCTTGCATTTATTTAGGAAAACAAAATAATCCACAGACATTTTCCAGTTGGCGCATAGAATTGTACTGTGTATTCAAAGTAATTTAATGTGTGCTAGAATAACAGCACAGATGAGCGTTCAAATACTGTGGTATTTTTAGAAAAATATCGGAACAAAACCTGCAGACGGGTCTCAAAACTCAAGAAAACAGAGAATGAAACTTTTTGAAAAACAAATCAACATGGTATCCCGAAAGAATCGACATGTAATCAACTTAATAGAACTCGCTTTACATGTTTAGAGAAACAATAACCTCTGTTTATTATAAACAAATTAATTTGCCTTTCAAACATATAAAGTTAAGTCTGTTCTGTTGGAAGGATAGAGAAGTTTTTTGTGAGGATTTGAAGTGGTTTCGGATTGGGTGAAGTCTCGCCGCTATCGCACTTGGAACCTTTCACAGATGTAGCGTTGCTGTATACAGCCAGCAAAAAGCTCTCACTTGATGCGATCTAACGCGATCCATCGCAGATCGGTCCTGATAGTTCCCAGGACGTTCCGTAAATAATGATTCATGCACGTCAAAACAAAATTTCTTGGGTTTCAAACACTGTTGGAAGTTCTGAAACTTTGGCCATTTTTAAAAAGACTTGCCATGTGTACAACGACCGTTGTAGATCTTTATCTCTGGCTGATCAAACCAAAGGATAGAGGCAACCAGTTCTCCCACTCACTCTGGGTACGATGGACAAATGCACATTTCATGGAAATATCAATATTTTTTGTTATCAAAATGTCTTAAATTTCCTGCAACAATTTCATCAAACATTTTTTATACAATTTAGGTTTTTTTTTCTTGTTTTAATTGTTTTGTTGTTGTTATTTTTTTTTTTTTTTTTTTTTTTGGGGGGGGGGGGCTGATGTGTCAAAGCGGTTTTAAATAACCTTGTAATTATTAGTATGATTTATTGACCATTTTTCTTCGATTTCATAAGCATCTAATTGTTTCCGAAAATTAAGTGCAATACACTTTTTGACGACGGTCCTCTATAACTCCAAATTTTACAAATGCATGGTCGGTTTCGAACGTGTCGAAAATTGACGGATATTCTCAGATTCCTTCCAGTGGGCTTTGTCCATTTAATTAGATCAGTTAAAAGATTGGCCTAACGCCTAACGTTGGTTGATGTTTTAATTAAATGGCTAACCAAAATAAGCGATTTTTTTTCAAAAGGTTCTTGGACACCTGCAATAGCAAAACCACACTCGATTGACCCCAGGAGAAGGCCCAGCATCAATTGGTAACAAGGCCCCAGGGACCGGGCTTTACACGATTCCCCGGCCGTGAGAGACTAAATCTCAGCAAAGTGAGTCGTCTTCAAAGCCTCGATGATGTGATGACGTCAGATGATCATCGGTTGTCATGGTCAATTTGGGACCGGGGGTTTTAGCAGTGGAGAACAGACAGCCTTTCTTTGATTAATTGTCTCCGTTTGATGTTCACTTCGCGCGAAATTCGTAGTTTTCAATTTGTGACGCGCTTTTTTTTAAATAAAAAAAAACCTGTCAACGGTTAAACAATACCTTAAAAGCAGTTTGTAGACAGTTTGAAATTAAATAGATTAAAAGAACCATGAAAATCAAACAATGAATACACATTTCGATTTAAGTGTAAATGAAATAAATAATCTTATTTACAAATAGAATAAGAACCCGGAGTTCTGTAAGTCCTCGGGAATCAGCTTCGGTAATTGTTTTGTATGTGGAGGGTCGTTAAGGCAGATGGTGAGGAATTTCGTGTTATATACGTACCAACTCTTCGATTGGGGGATAGCATATTTCAGAGTGTCTCTATATACATGTAATAACACTGTGAAATGGAATCAATTGTCCATGATGGGTACATTGTATTTGATGGACAGTATCATTTTCCAAACAGATATATTATATGAAATTATCAGAAAGATATGAAAAACGCGGAAAACACATCAATTTTATTCTTTAATTTTTTTTAGTCTGACAGTGTTATTTGGTTTTTAAACTCTCAGCTTTTTTTTTGGTTCTAGATTTGCGATCGTCACAACTGCAATCTGAACACTTGAAGAAAATCTCGTCGACATGGATTGCGTTAATAGCGTGTAGGACATATGGAGCGGTAAATCCTATGTTATTAAACAGATGATGAAAGAATGGGAGATATTCCGTCACACAATCTCCGATAATACCTTCTGTTTCTTTTATTTCATAACTCGCCACCAACACAAAATTAAACAAGCGACGAAAAATCTATGCACAATTTAATTTGGTTTTATCTGATAGATATTCTGATGCAAAGCTAGCACGATCGAGTGATTCGTATCTGTTTCAGAGGTGAAAATTGAATGACGCTGGCTGTAAACAGAGTGACGAAGAATTTGTCTTTATCTTAGAAAGTATTCTGAAAAAGATGGCGTGGATAGGTGTTACGTAAGTGTTATCAGATGACATCTCATCACCCCTCATTGTAAAAAATATAGAAACCGTACGCACGCTAAAGTATGGTGTGGAAGAAAAAGAAAAACCTGATCATTGATAATTTTAAAGAATTAAACTGGACTTATAACGCATTCAATAAATATTAGAAATACAAAGAAATCTACAGAGATTATATTTGAGGTGAAGCAAGGGGAGGTGAGATTTTGATCTTTGTAAATATTTAGACCCCCCCCCCCCCCCCTTTTCAATTGCTCACATTGACAAAAAGTACTCTTATTTGTTTATAAAGAATGCGATAGCTAGACCTCTTGAATTGTTCTCAGACTTGCTGCAACAGTTTCTACAGGTCACTAGATTCATTCACTCTTTGGCCGTCAGTTGCTTGTTTTTTGCATTATTGCACTTGTTATAATGAGGCGTCGTAAGTCAGGTAACGCGTTACGTATGTAGTACTTGAAGGACTAATTCCAGATATGAATGGGAGGCTGTGAGGGACGGCATGAATGTGGTAATGGGTCGGGAGTGTCGGGCAAATGACTCTACGTCCGAATCAGAACCAAAGCACATTCGTCAGAAATCACCTGCTACAATGTCCATCTAAAAGGGTGCCCGAAAATGCATGATATATAGGTCATTGGTTTCCAAGATAAACAAATTAAAATTCTTGCAATCACCAATCAAAGCACATCACCTGCCACCATGATGACTTTACAAACACCCTGTAGTTTGGTTTGCACGTGTTCCAATGATAAGTGTTTCACTGACGTGAGAACAAGTTTTTTTTCTTCCTTGGTGTTCCCCCACCCTAACGGTCACAGCGAAAGTGTCCACGCTGACATTCCGGGAAAGGCAACAAGTGGACGAGTGTCACGTGACCAACGGCTGTGAGGAAAAAAATCAAAGTAGTGAAACTACTTACAGGGCTTGATTTTTTTTATTGATTACTGAATACATGTAATTGAAAAACATTGTGTTTTCGTAGTTGTATGGTTGCCATTCGATTATTGCTTTTCCATAAAATGAGTTCATCACAAAGACTGGGTTATAATTTCTTAATTGAAATCAAACCATCGGGAATATAGAAACTAAATATTGATCTATTGAACCAGTATAAAACAGTGATAACAATTTGTCCCTTTTTTCAAAGAACTATTTTTGTGTGCGGATTCTCTTAATGAGTAGAAGGTGTGTAGAGGTCTTGTCCTCATTGTCTTCATCCGCGGCATCTCCAGAACGTAGTGCTGAAATTCCAGTAAAGCTATTCATGTCAATGGTTTTGTAATATTAATACTATAGTCTGTCCCAAATTATTGCTTCCATCACTTTTTGATGAATTTTAAAAAATATACACATACCTGTGAAAGAAATAAAGTTGAAATCGATAAAATGGAATATTCAAGATATCTTCATTGAACAATTATCATTTTTCACTCATAAAAGTTCACAGGAACAAAAACAAATTTCTTATGGAGATTTATAATGGGAAATGTTTACATCCTTTCTCCATTCAGAAGTACTCGGGATACCTCGCGCAATTTTTCAACGTTATGATCCGGGCTTATTAATGTCTGATGCAATGCAAAATCCCCGTAGACTTTCAATTTTTGGATATTTATTGAAACCTGAAGCGGTAGAGGGGGCGTTTCAAAACAGATAATCTGGACATTTTTTATATTAGTGGATGAACGTAGTTTGAGCACAAAGGTATTTATGATTATCGAATTATCAAGCAAAAAGTGGTGGAAGCCAGAACTCGGGACAGAGTATACATTGTAGCTGCTCTAACATAAACCCCCCTTTTGAAACAACTTCCAGTCTGTGAAATAAGTTTAAAATCCCTTGTCCCGCTATTTTGACGCTGTATGGAAGTGTTATTATACATGTTATTCATAGCTACAACAAATAGATGTACCAATTATACCAAACAACTCTAAATGTTAATAACGACCCTAATACTATAATGAAATTTTTGACAGATATATTGGAAAATGATCTTCAGAGGCCAACAAGAAGAAGTCATGTCGTATCAGTGACACAGCAAATATTGATAGCTATAAGATTCTATAGCAATAAAATTATTTTTTTTCTTTTGAATTCCTACATATACATGTATTCATAAAGAACGGGCTTCAGCCATAACAGTTGTGCTCACTGCTAACTGCGTTTCTACGGTGTACTGCGCGCCGTCTCGTAAATACAACATGCATAACCTAAATAATGAGCAAATCTATCAATTAATTATGTGATTTGTTAATTAATTAGCACAGGGAAGGTACAATTCAGAATGAACTCGTATCAAGGTCACGTGAAGGTCATCCAAACATCGAGCCGTCTGCAATGGGAATGAAAGATGCAATCACCCCTAACGAAGAAAAGTGTAAACTGTTACAGGACTGTCCCGATTAATTAAGCTGAATAATGGAGAATTAACAGTCATGCTGATGAACGAGTTATCCATGAATTTACTAATGAAATTAAGTATCGGTGTACGTATTAAAGAAACTATTTTTAGAGCTTCCATTTTGTTAAAATTTGTGTAATCATATATTCATGTTCGAGTTAAACTATGATTTATTACCCAAAAAAAGAAGCTCGTACTATTCAGTATACTATTAAAAATATCTTATTTCAAAAAGTGTACGATCAAAATCTTATTTTTAAAATGTGTTAATCTTTGCTATTTAACGTTATATACCCTCTTCCCTACAGTTAACACGCAAACACTTCTTACTCAGTTTTTGAATGTCGACGGATCGATACACAGAAAACCATGGCATCAGTCATCGAGGCCTGCTCATTGTTACGCAACAGTTATACACCACAAGCGACTGACTGACAATTATAAGAGTCGTGGGAGAGGTCGACACACCGATAGCGGGGGTGGGGGAGGATAGTGGCGGGGGGGGGGGGGGGTAGTAGTCTTGTGACCTTTATCGTTGCTGGAGAGTAAAGCACACAAAAACTGACTACATCCATTAAACTTAATACTTTTATGTTAATTAGTCTCAGAAAATGTAGAGATAACTTTGAGTTTGTGCATCGGAGATAACCGTTTGAACCTCTTTGCGGGAACTGTTGGCAACGAAGTTTTTGGCTGCGAGAGGCAGCCCCGACTAATCTGACCAAATCTCCACGCGGGAACCCTTTACATGGGTCCGACCTCTCCCCAGGGTCTGCATTGACATTCTGGCGCTAATTGACTCGTAACCACTATTAGTGATTGTGTATCGAGCTGCGCTTCTTAGCAAGTTTCCGGAACCGTTCGCAGCGATATAAATACTGATAATGTTTTCTCACAACAAAGGTGTTTGTTCAAAGGTATTTTTGTTGTGATTTCTATGCTGTTTCAGAAAATACTGCCGTTACTGATCTATTTATCCAGGTCGACGGTAGTCATTAAAATACAATGAAACTGTTTTGTAGGGGCGACGGGGGAGTTACACGTATCTATATCAATCTGTTTAACGATTTTAAAAGATATTGCTGAAAAGTGAAACACCAGCCGTAGCTTTTTCAATTTCTCGGGGCTCACAAATTAAGACAAACTCTTTGAAAGCTTTGAAAGAACTTTGCTTATTATCTGTAAATCATCAGTTTTATGAGAGCCAGAATTGACTGTGAAAAGGGAGGGGTAAGTTAGATTCCCTCTTACGAGTGGTCAAGCAAATCCAACTCGATACCAAAATCTGGAAAATTCATTAAGAAATTGGATGTCATCCGCGAGAGGTCATTCCATGAGGAATGCGTGGAGTTTTGTGCGCTGGACTTGGGTTGTGTTGCTGATTACATACAAATGTGAAATTATTTCTGTCTGTACGGAACAATTAGTGCATTAATTTACTACATTCTTGTATGTTGTCCGGAATCTGCAAAATCTCATGGGAGAAATCGTGTTTCCATTATTTCAAAAACCATGCCAATACATATTTGAGGTGGGGCGAACGTGCCAAAGCACGTGCGCGTATTCTGATATCGAGATTATGTCCATTCATCAACTGTACATCGGCAATGCTGGGTTGCCGCTAGGTGTTACATTTTATTATTCTCCCAATGTAATATCATTAATTGAAAGCAAACTGCCTAAAATCTTTTTTCTATAAGCACCATAAAACAACAATCCATATAGATTTTTTTTAGTAATTTAATAAATCATCCAGATTTGGAAAACCTATTCCAACAATATGGGTATTCTAAAAAATTAGTTCCAAGCAGTCCGATTTCCGCAACCCGGCTCCAATGGTCACGGGGAGGGATCCTACTTGGACTTCGCCTCGGTGCACGCTGAATTACACGCCTTTCATTCCGGTGATTTGACACCATCAAGTCGAATCTGAAGAAGCAGTGGGTTTCTTCATTTGACATGCGTGGCAGCCTACCACTAAACAGGAAAACGTGTAGAAAAACAAAAACCTCTTCCAGAGAAGTCCGGCTTTAATCAAGTTTTGTAACTGCTTGTTTCTCTGTCATTAACCAGTGTCGTTGAGGTATAAAATCGATTATGTATAACCACAATGAATTATTCTTTAATAACTGAGTTTCATATATTAGAATTTTCTGTGAATGGGGATATGAACAAAAATGTATAGGAAAAATGCATCAGTGCGCGATGCGCATTCATATAAGTAGTTTCCGTCAAATTTTAAATGATACCATCATTCTTCAAAACAAATACAATTTTCATGTTATTTATTGTAATGATTACCGTATTTATTTATTTTTCTTCTAATTCTTAAGGAATTTATATGATATTGACCATTAAAAGATTTAGTTTGTTAAAAAACGAAAGAAACTATTTTAAATAAATACTTTGATTTAAAGAAAAAATTAAATCAAGAAATATATACTATAGTACAGAACAATGTTTGAATTCGAAATCAATAGTTTATGATACAATTAAAATACAAACATGTGTGAATTCTTTGAGAGTAAATATTGTATGCAAACATTTAATGTTGTTGTCATTCCATATAAATCCATAAGCTGGAGTTATTTTCATAAAATACTTTTTTTTTGTAACTCGGTAATCTTTTTTCTCACCAACAGGACGCGCTGTTTTGTTTTGGGGTTTTTTTCCTTGTTTTAGTTTTTTGTTTTGTTTTTTGTTTTTTATTTGTTTGTTTTTTTTTGTTGGGGGTGGGGGGGGGGTGTTTTTTTTGTTTTGAATATGTTGTTGTTGTAGTTGTTGTTTTACTTTTTATTTTCGTTTTTTTTTTCAATCGATTAATATATAATATACATATATAGAGTAACTAAAGTGTATTATGGCATTATTTTGTTGTATAAAACAGATTATGAGCTATTACGTTGTTTTAAAGGAATACACACGAAAATCGAAGAATATACGTATTTGTTGACAATCAGAAAAATTATCTATACGTTTTTATATTACGAAAATACTACTAATATCCCAGTGATGTCATTTTCATGTCTTAAAAAATTACTAGTATTTTCTTTTTCGGGAAATTTTTAAGGTACACGTATATAATAGTTGGAGAAATAGATTCCACATACAACCATCTACAACATCTGAATGTATCCAGAGGAGAATATTTTAATGAAAACCCTGAATAACTGATCATCCCACACAAAAGGAGACATGAATTTTCAATTTGACACGATAAAATCACATGTAGATACATTAAGAGTGCGGGAAAAGTTAAAGTAGCGGGTGGGACGTTTCGGAGCCGCCGGGATGAGGCTATTGTGTGGCCGTTCTTGGTTCTGATATTATCTCATCACACACCATTGTAGGAAAAACTCACTGTTGATGGGGCATAACAAACCTGCATTAGATTTGACAAATAATATAGACGGCGATAGCCCGGTTTCATTATCTGGCCATGTCTTATATTTCAGACATGTTTCCTTTCAAAATATCGTAAACAGATTGTCCTATTTTGAAAGAAGCCTTGGCAAATTTTTATAACTAAAGAATATGGACATTAAAACGTTGGGAAACTATTAATCAAAATTACAAAAGAGTGACATTTTTGCGGCATCTCAATGACCAGTGCTCATTCTCAAGGGATTGAGAGTTTTTCAATGTCGTGAAATTCTCAGAACCATTGGTCATAATTATGTACACATTATATACAAACAACGTACACGCAAGATCTTCGAGAAAAAAAATACGGGAAATGGTTGCAAGTATTTAACAAAAACTTTTATTTTAAATATACATTTACTTAGTACGGCGGCGTGGAAGGGCCAGATGAAAAAAAAAATTAATCTTATTCGTTCGGACGAATTAGCTATTTGTTCGGACGAATAAGTTATTTGTTCGGACGAATTAGGATTTGTTCGGACGAATTAGCTATTTGTTCGGACAAATAAGTTATTTGTTCGGACAAATAAGTTATTTGTTCGGACGTATTAGGATTTGTTCGGACGAACTAGGATTTGTTCGGACAAATAAGTTATTTGTTCGGACGAATTAGCTATTTGTTCGGACAAATAAGTTATTTGTTCGGACGAATTAGGATTTGTTCGGACGAATTAGCTATTTGTGCGGACAAATAACTTATTTGTTCGGACGAATTAGGATTTGTTCGGACGAATTAGGATTTGTTCGGACGAATAAGTTATTAATAGTGGTACATGTATGAGAGAGAGAGAGAGAGATATGTCATAATCATAGATACATAAATGTGAAAAGTCTAATCAGTTTACATGATCATGCGCGGATCCAGAAAAATTTACCGGGGTGGTGGTGGTGGTGGGGGGGGGGGGGTCTGATAGATAGTTTTGTTTTCGGGGTGGGGGTCCAAAGCCCCCCGACCACCCCGGCTCTATATCCGCGTAAAGATGTATGTCAATTCTAGGCAGCGCAGGTTTTTTCTTAGCTAACTATAAGTTTTATTTCGCGCAATGCCAGAAGAAATGATTCCAATAGTCATAGTTATACGATTCCGCAGGTGGATTTCGATTGTCGATGTTTATATTGAAAATATAGTCATTCTCCTGTTTACTTGGGACACTGGACATATGAAATTATCTTTCGCCTTAACTTTATACTATATATACATGTATACGATCAAAGTTAACTGATATGCTTCGTGGAATTGTAATAATCGCACAGTTACTTAAGTGACTTATAAAACAAACTGATTTTTACTTATACTTTATAATATAAAGTCAGCAAAATAACCCAACATCCTAACTATAATGCAAAAAAGTAATAAAAATAGAATTTAATGATAAAAATACTTATTGTCCGTCAAATAGACCTCAGGGGTCCGTTTCTCAAAAAGGCCTACGTCCAGGCGTAAGCTTAGTCCGGACTAAATCAGGGACTTAACCTCAAAACCAGACTAAGTTGCGTTTCACAAAAAGGCGGAAACTTAGTCGGGACTAAATTTGGGTTTAAATCTACGCCTGCGAATGGGTAGGCGTAAGTCCTTAGTCTGTGCACAGAAATGACGATTGTTGTGTTTCTAAGGCAAAATAAACAGAGAATTTTAATTTTTTGGTTTGTTTTACGTGTTATTAAGGAAAACATTCACATTTATTGAAATATTTGTACATGTACGTATAACTTTAAAAAATACCTATTGTTCGATAACTGTTCCTATATCTGAATAAATTAAGATTAAATCAATTTTATAAATAATGGGCTCACCTTATTTAACGAATGTAATACATGTATACATTACTACTCATTAATGAAAACCTTAAGTATGAAGAATTAAAGATGGATAATCTCCGATAAATGAAATAAACATATAAACATCGATATCTTTAAAAAACTGCATGAAAACTATATTTATTTTGAATGTCTATGAACTCGCATTTAGATACAATCAATTTTGTTCGTTAAAATATTACTTAAAAATGTGTTTTAGAAGCGTGCAGAGTGTGTATCAATTTTAGATCTAATGACATGCGTTTGTCAAGGTTCTTAAAGATTCTAAAATTTCACATGCACACCTCCTTGAATTTTTGGAAATCAAATTCATTAATCTTATTAATTCTAGGATAAAGTGATCAATTGCGTTCATATTTAACATCGATTGTAAATCTTTTACAATAGGCTTGGTTTACATGTACTATCAATGATCTTCGCGCATATGCATATGTTTTTGTACTTATTTATCTGAATTGATGTTTAATTACTTGAATTCATGATAGTTTTAATTCATCATAATTAAGATGTATGTATTACAAGGGATGGGATTTTTTTTTTTATTTCGAAGTTGTCGACTTGCAATACAAAAGCAGTTTTAGCAGTTTAACAACAGTGTGCATTATTTACAAATTCAACTAGCTTGCATTTGCCATACTTATTGAATAAACAATTGTATACACCCCATCTTAATAACCCAAAGCAGACAGGGAAAAAAGTAAAACTCAAATGTACTTGTTAAAACCGCAAAGATGCAAAATGTTTTATCCGGGGGGATATGGGATTTTTACATGCCTTTTCCATTAAACTTTTTATTTATAAAACTTTCTTCATATAGGTAACTTGTGTTCTTAGATGACTGCTTTTATATCTTTATTTTAATCGAGATACTGTACAGGGTTATTTTCGTTCCGTGTAATTTCCGCCCGTCGTTAATTCGCCCAGTCACAATTGTTACTTAATTTACTTAATATTAGACATAGAATATAAACAAGTCTTAAATTCGCCCGCTGACAACGAGGATGAAATGATTGAAAATTAAACGGAGGCGAATAATTCCCTGTATACAGTATATATAACTTTCAACCCCCCCCCCCCTCCCTGGAAAAAAACAATCAATCGATAAAACCAAAAACAGGAAAGGGAGTTCGGGAGACCCCGGCCTTAAATGTTGATAATTCATGTCTTGTTAATTGTTGACAATATCTTTCAAAACTATTACCATTTGAATCGCAGAAAATCAAGAATCGTTTCCATGTCATACAATACATGTAGTCTTTATATTATAAAGTATAAGTAAAAATTAGTTTGTTTTATAAGTCACTTAAGTAATTGTGCGATATTTACAATTCCACGAAGCATATCAGTTAACTTTGATCGTATACATGTATATGTATAAAGTTAAGGCGAAAGATAATTTCATATGTCCAGTGTCCCAAGTAAACAGGAGAATGACTATATTTTCAATATAAACATCGACAATCGAAATCCACCTGCGGAATCGTATAACTATGACTATTGGAATCATTTCTTCTGGCATTGCGCGAAATAAAACTTAAGTTAGCATAGAAAAAACCTGCGCTGCCTAGAGTTGGCATACATCTATACGCGGATCTAGAGCCGGGGTGGTCAGGGGGCCTTGGACCCCCACCCCGCAAACAAAACTATCAATCAGACCCACCACCACCACCACCACCCCGGTAAATTTTTCTGGATCCGCGCATGATCATGTAAACTGATTAGACTTTTCACATTTATGTATCCATGATTATGACATCTCTCTCTCTCTCTCTCTCTCTCTCTCTCTCTCTCTCTCTCTCTCTCTCTCTCTCTCTCTCTCTCTCTGTTTCATACATGTACCACTATTAATAACTTATTCGTCCGAACAAATCCTAAATCGTCCGAACAAATAGCTAATTCGTCCGAACAAATCCTAATTCGTCTGAACAAATAAGTTATTTGTCCGAACAAATATCTAATTCGTCCGAACAAATCCTAATTCGTCCGAACAAATATCTAATTCGTCCGAACAAATCGTAATTCGTCCGAACAAATCGTAATTCGTCCGAACAAATAACTTATTTGTCCGAACAAATATGTAATTCGTCCGAACAAATCCTAATTCGTCCGAACAAATCCTAATTCGTCCGAACAAATCCTAATTCGTCCGAACAAATAACTTATTTGTCCGAACAAATCGTAATTCGTCCGAACAAATAACTTATTCGTCCGAACAAAGAAGAATTTTTTATTTTTTCATCTGGCCCTTCCACGCCGCCGTAACTTAGGCATTTGAGTATGTGCGCTTTTTAACGATAATGAAACAAGAATAATTTAATGAAGAACGAAACAACTTTTTTAACATTCTATATTATCTATTACAGCAATGATTTTATGGTTGGGTTTGAAAGCTAATTCAAAAACAGATAACCTTTCAACAACGACAATGTTTAAAAAATCGATTCAGTTCCGTGAATTTTATTTATTATTCACATGTGCTTTTGAAAATCTGGTAATTACTGTACAGAATAGGAAGATTTCTTGATTATAAGTGTTAAACACATAGTATGACATCAAATGAATTCCATCTCGGAGTTTTGTTAGTTTAAGAATTTGAGAGTAAGAGTTGGGGTTCTGGGAACACATTTACATTTTGTTTCCTGCATTCTCCTCATCAAGTGAACCAAACTAAATACTCATTATATCAGAGTTGAGTTACTATATTGCTCCAGAAATCGGTTCCAGTTTTGCGGGGTCTAAGTCACAGACAAATAAACACAACAAAACATATGTTTCAATTTTCCAAGTTTGTATGTATATGATAGTCACTGATATGAAAGTAAATATTTTCTTTTTCCCGGGTTCTGCCACGCACGAGCGAAAGACGCGAAAGATTTCGTGTATGACTTAATTTCAAAGTGCATTTTTCATCCAGTGTTTTATTTTCTTGCTGGGTAAACTATTTTTTCAATTCAAGAATTCATGTAATTCAGACATGTATAAACGTTTATGTCGTTTTCCCGATGTTCATAATCTAAAATAAATAGTTCGCTTTTGGTTCATTGTGTGTACAAAATTTTCTACTCTTTTACCATCTGGTTTTTTCATAAGTAAAATAAATACTAAAAACACTGAGTAAACAACAAAAACACGGACAAACTGCTCTCAAATCCCACAGGATTTGTCTTCGTTAACAGCAGAAAATGCCAGTAAGTTAATCATTTTTTTTCTAAAATTTTTGATAATTATCAGTTTTAAGATTTTCCCTGAAGATTGATTCTGAGCAAAAGTCCTTTATACCTGCAGGGTATTGAATTTAAATTTGGTAACTTTCAAATTCCTCATTATAATATCTAATTTTTCCGGAGCTTATTGTGTGTAAAGAAAGAGATGAAAATTAAGTTAAGCTATATCAAAATACCAAATATCAAATAAACGACGAATTACTTTTTTTAAAGGAATTGTTCTTTCACCATACATCTATTTAATCGTATTAGTTTAAGAAATATTTTATTCAAAAATATACATATAAGTGAATCTGGATTAAACAGCAGGCAAAAATAGCCTATATTAGTTCTCTACATCTGAGATCAAGGTATAAATATTTATAATACTAATCGTATTATCCTTAATCGTATTAAGTAATGAAAGTATAAACCGGAATAAATTTATTGAATCAGTTTAATTTTTTTTCTTCTTAAATTGAGAAATAATTAATATAAACCCCAAGACCTTCTACCTCACTAAAAAAAGAAATCTTAGTTCATCACTCAGACTGAAAACCAGACACCTGAAATCACATACATACAGACCACTGATAGGAGTGTTTCATGAAATATCAGTATAATGCATTTATCAATATCAACAGACGCAGGTGCTCCTTTGAAAGAGAGATGCTTGAAAGATTAGCGATGCTGAAAAATTGAAATACACAAAAAGATTAATAGAATAATGAAATTATTAAAAGATGATCAGTATCTGTAAAAAAAAAAAATCAAAAAATAATTTTTCTTTTAAATAAATCGCACATTGTAGGGTAAAGTAAGACTACTCTAATCTAATTTTATCTATTTTTTTCTTCACTTGAATTATCAAAATTTAAATAGAAAAAATCTTATAATATTCTACATAATATTTTTTTTTATTTTAAAACAATCTACTCAGTTTTTGACCACTGTTTCTCAAGAACAATTCAGACAATGTAGCTCTTATAATGAGCCTGTGGGTACTGATGGATGTGATTACGATGTCCCGGGGGAGAGACTTCGGATCTTGCCTGTCATCTACCCGTCTCCCTCCCTCCGTTAGAACCCCCTCTCTCCCCGGCCGGCCGATCATCAGCGGATTCTCCGGGGAACTGAATCAAAAGGCCCGTTATCATCGAGAAAATAAACGGTAAATCAAAAGTCGAGGATCCAATGAAGATTTCAGGGCCCTCACCCCATTACACATGAAAGGAAAACAAATATTATTTGCCGATTACTGGCGAGATATTGGGCTAAGGCGTGGACAGGGGTTAATTATCATTGGAACGATTGAGGAAGATCGTATTCACCCAAGGAATCTTGACAAATTTGTTCAAGTTTTATTGAGGAGATAAATCTATTGCTCGCCGATTGACAACTCTGTGTAATTTTACTTTATGTTTATAATTTAAAAAATAATAATAAATAGATACATAACGATAGTTAATTGAGTGTGAAAATAAATAGATAAAATTTAAATAAATAGAAAAAAAGAAAAAATAATAAACGAATTAATAGATATATATGAATAAATAAATATAATTTTGTCGCTTTCGGGAACTTTTTTAAAAAAGAAATTGATGCGTACGAGTGCGATAACGGTGAAAAAGAAATAAAAGATAAATACACCCACAAAAAGCAAAGATTAAAAAAAAGGGATGATGACAGTGCAGTTTGTCTGAGGCCTCGTGACTAGGCACACCTGTTCCCAGGGACCATCTGACATTCGTTAGAGTCAGAGTGATTGTCAGATTCTCGGAAGGAAGTTGAGAACTTGCAAAAATTTGAGGAAGAAAGCAGAAGCGGTGCTGATACCTCTCTAAATCTACAGAATGGCGTGTAATCTGGTCCGCTGACAAATGGTGCAATCGTGTGTGGTAATTCGGCAGAAATCTTTTATTTGATAGATTTCAAAGACAATCGCCGTAGTGTTTCTCTCAAGGTGATCAAGAATTGATTAACGACGGGTTTTCTTACATTTCACTTAATTTCTACCACTTGTCAGAATTTTTGTATACTCTAAATCCCATGTGAACGTGTGAGAGAAAATAATTTGGCAAAAAAAGTCGAGAACGCAAGGTGAAGAACTTCAGAGGAAAGCGGCTTACGGCAGGTTTTTGTATCCTTTCAAAACTGCAGCACCAACAGTTCCGTAAAATCCTAGAAATGGTCAATGACTCAAGGCGCTGACAGGGGGAAAATAACACCTAAAATATAAATCTATCCGAATCTATATGGTATATCTAATTACCTTATTAATGAGACTTTAAAATTATAAGGAATTTAAAAAGCTGATTTTATTTGTTGTTATTTGATGGAATGTCAATCCTCCCGGCCTAGCGGGCCGTTTAGGACATTGATTCCGTTAGATCGGTCCGTGTCTTGTTAAATCTTGTCAACTCACGCTAGGGGTCAACACTTACAAATTAAAACCGTGACCCTCAAATAAAATTATTAAAATTCTTACAATGTATCAAAGGTTGACACAAATTAAATTATCTCGCGCCGAGATCGGACCGGGGTGGGATACATTGTGTATCCGTTTGGTGTGGGGCGAGGTTCGGCCGCGCGTAATGGAGGCTTGAGTGACACTGACAGGCTGGACCAGACCTCAGTGGTCAGTAATAACAGCTATTGTCAGGGACCAGAGTCCGGATTCAAACCCTCTTGCCGTGTAATACACTCCGATTTGATTCGATCACTGGACAATAGGAACTATTTTTCTCCGGGCAATGACACGCTGTAGTACTCCGCCCTCGGGCTCGAAAACGATACCCGTGTTTGTTCATTCACACAACTCGTAATCAGCTCACGAGGAGTAGCCGTGAACGAAGCTTCATTTAACAATTGTAAAAGTTTAATCATCGCCCTAACTCCCTCATCCCGAAATCCACACAAGTTTCTTTATTACTTTAATCAATTCTTACATACCTAAAATAATTTGCGACAAACTGCCCGGTCTTCCTTCCCAGGTGCGCGGGTACAAGTGTCAATTTCCCAGGGTCATTCATTAGTGTACTTTATAAGTCTCGGGGTACGTGTTATTGGCCTTGATCAGATAAGTTTGTTATGTCCTCCTTAATGAACGCCCCTGTCTGTCAAAGCCCAAGAATTTATCTACATTTATTTATTTTACAAATAATTACAGAATGTCTCATACATGTACTTAAAAACCCGTTCTTTAATTCAAGTTACTTTTAAAATTATTACCAAATTTACTATAACTGTGTTGTGATTATGTCTTTCGCTTAATTTGAAAAGTTTCCTTCTTTAGTGAATTCATTTATGCTAGATCGACTGTAGACTTTCTATCTATATGTGTAGCGTGCATTTCATCTCCGTGCTAAAATACAAGAAATTGTTTGTAATTCAAATGTTCCCCAAGAAGATGACTAAACTCTCCCCAAGGCCTTACTACCGAACCTGTTGACTTTAAGTCATATACCCCTCTTTAATATGGTGAATATATCTAACAATAACTCTGTAAAGTTTATTTTGAAAACATGCCGAGAATAAAAATCGTTTCGGTTTAAAGTTAGGCTCTTTGATAAAGTTTATGAAGGCTAATTGATGTGCCACCCAAACTCTTAGAATCCGATTTCTGACATCAACCAAAATAAAAGAATTTAAAAAAAAACAGAATTGAGAAACTAAAATAGTTTAAAAAAAAACTAATCAAACTATTAAAAAAATATTTGTTAAGAATTGAAAAAAGAATAGCAGCGAATCTATTATTTTGAAAATTAGACAAACATGTTTTTTTCAAGACATAGCAATGAGAGAGAGAGAGAGAGAGAGAGAGAGAGAGAGAGAGAGAGAGAGAGAGAGAGAGAGCACCCCGGGGGACTATCACAATTTGGAAGTTTCCTCTGCTTTTTTGACATTCAATAGGGGACTTTTGCCCGATGTTACCCAAGGAAAAATTAGCTGTTTCTCTCGGGCTGACGGCAGAGTGATATGTTTTGAAAACCTGTCACTTCAACATTACATTATTTCGCAGTGATCTGCTGTGTGAACACCCCTCCGTCACTTTGCGCATTCCTCGGCCCTTTCTTACTGTAAATAACTCTCTATTCAGCGGTCTAAAATTTCGGGAGAATATCAACCCGTATTTTTAATACCAATTTAATCTCCATGGATATTATTTTTTATCTGGTTTAATTAATTTTGTTCAAATACATATTAGATATATTTCTGCATGCTCGTGTTAGAAACATTCATAAATTCTAAAAACAAAGAATCAAAATTGTCATTGATTTCAGAATATTGTAAGTAATTCCCAGAGGGATAATTGTATTGAATTAGGTCTCTATTTTCGTCTTTATATCTCTGTTAGCTGCAATATTAAATGTACATAGATCTCTCCCCATTTTTCTTGTCGGATAAAAAAAATACTCCTGTCTAAATCAAATTGTGTATTAATAGGAAAAAAGTGAGTACATTAAAATAACTTACAGCTTTTATGTTATGTTTTCTTTTTCTTCAAAAAATCATTTGATTTTAGTGATTGTTGTATTTGGTCGTGTAGGACTGTCTTTAAGAGTTATATGTGTTGATTAGGGATAGTATTTGGTTAAGACTCTACATTTCTATGTATAGCACAGGCGCTTGTTTTAGGATAGAATTTACTCCATAGTATTACACGATAGGGAGAATGTAAGCGCCTGTGAAGTGTAGGACTCTGACACCTTCTAGTTTGGTGTAGGCGACGGAATCAGCCGAGGTTTGCCGAATGGTTTGGACTGTCTCTGAAATAGCCTCGGTTTCGTGTCTGACACTTGACATGTTACCAATGACATCCATGCGATGTTGGTTCAGACAAAATAAGCCATTCTTAGGCATCTATTCATAGAAAGGATTTTGCGAACCAGTGATGATATTCTGGCTACATACACAGATTGCAGACAGGAAGCGACGAGTTTGCAGCTAATTTGTCGATTTAACGTGCTCAATTTGACAAAATGTCAGGTTTCTTCCTCACTGATAAAGCCCATCTGATTTTTCTCCAAACTATCAACTGTCATAAATATATCTATACATTTTTATTGAAAAATCATAACCATAACTCAAATTAGCTTCAAACGAGAGAGCGCTTGGCTTCCGGGGCGCTTTCGGAGGCTGGAAACAGACAGGGGTCCCTTATTAGCGGATTAAGTAACCCCCCTTATCAGTTTTTCAATCTTAAAATACATGTGAACGATTGTGGTTTTCTTCTGATCAAGACCTGCTACCGCTTCTGAAGAGATGACGAGTAAATTGGATTCCTCAAACGATTGGTACACGCACGTGCATAAATGTAGGTTGTTGAAGACATCCTTAATTTTTTGATAAACAAGCAGTAGATGTGATAAGTATAAGAGCAGTGACACCGGGACCACGGCGCGCTACTAATCAACAGCGATAAGGACCAAAACGCGTTCGTCTATGTTCAACTGTCTCAAGCGAGATAACTTTGAATTGAAGTTGCTAAATAGTTAAATTTTTTGAAAGACAATTTATCATTTTAAAAGAAGAGGGCAATTAAAGAAAGATAAAAGATACAGAGGAGATTAAGAACAAGGTACGCGCCACCCAAACTGTGAACACCTCTGGAAGGCGTCCACGAGCTGGTGCCGAGAGAACAGTCACGGACCCCCGGCAGGTGCCCGTTCGATCTTTTTGTGTGGGCCCCCAGTGATCCGAGTTTGACTGTCTGATAGAGTTTAAATAAACATCTTCAGTATCCGTTTGCGACCGCACTGTGATAGAACTGGTCTCCAAAACAATGCAGACCTCAGAATGACTATCAACCTTCTAATATACACGTCTTATCGACCAGGCTCTCAACAGATGATTCTCTTCTACAGATGACGGCTTCTTTTCCTTCACGGTAATTCTGCAGTTTCTGATGGAGTCCCGCTGATTTTGCTTGATTCGCACGTCATCACACACAGAAATGGTCCGTCACTAAACCCCGGCCCTAACGTATCCCCCCATCTCCCCTCCCCCACTATGCCTAGCTTGTATTACACCCTCCTTCACAGAATATCATTGACATCACAACGGTTTCTCCCTCTAAGACGTGTTAATTACAGCAAAAATCTCGGGCCCCATCTCCTCAAAGCTTGGAATCTTAATAAGAACCGACGGAGAGGCGATTAGGTTTCTATTAATTTGAAGTTTTTCGGTGGTAAACACTTTCAGGATAATCCTGTATAGAATGCTGCCATCTTCGCGGCCGTTTCTGCCCTCTCTCTCTCTTTCTCTCTCTCCGCGGAGTTCGCGGTGGCTGGGTTGTTTGACATCTGTCGCGACGTCACGTCCTCTAGAGGGACTCAAACATCGCTCGACATATTTCATAACACCCTGCCAATATATGCAGTATTGATATCAGATACCCTCAAATCCGCATCTGCAATTTGAATCAGCAACAATATGAAACAGCAAAGCGACATGTTTGAATGGACGGGATTTATTTTTCATCAAAATATTCATTCTGACACAGTGTTGTTTTTTTTCTTATGTACATACTGTTTGTATACTGCATTAACCCTTACAGAAAGATTTGATGCCATTACACTTTGCTCTATATACAGAAAACAAGAAGCTTCCGGTTTGAATACAAAAGATATTTATTCAAAAATTGTCATTTTTTGACAAATGGAAATAAAATGAAAAATTAATATTTAAAATCGCTTGATTATTTTCTTTCGTTCTATATTGCAATTATAAGGGGAAAAAAGAGCAACCACTAAATAGCTAGAATTATACTATCAAAAGATGAAGAAATGAATTTTTTTTTTTAAATAAATAAGTAAATGCATGATTTAGCTTTTTTTTTTTTATTTCAGAATGAAAAAACCTTACATTTATTTCACGGTGATTTCAATTCAGATTAACTAAATTTTCGCCGAACTGAATTTACATCTTAAACTTTTCTATACCCTTTGAAAATTTGTATTTTACACCCACGCAGTTTTTCAAAATTAACAGCTCAAATTTAATCTTTCCTCACGATTATAAAGAATTGAAACTTTTAAAACCAAAATGTATCCATAAATAACAGCAGAGTATTTTTTTTTAAACTTAACATTTAACAAATGATGTTTGATTTTTTATGTATAGGTGCACGTATAAATTTTTATTTTATCAATATAATTTAAAAGATATTAATACAGTAAATAATTATTTATAACTTAATTTCTTTTTTGAAAATTAAAAATGAAATATTACACTTACTGTCTTTGACGAATTATATTATCAACTGAGAGCAAATTTAAGGTTATAAGATATGTTAATTCATTCAAAACAAATGATTCAAATCAGAGAAAGGTATGGTAAATCTTGAAATACTGTGTATATGTTTTTTAAGACAGATACTTATTTAAGAATTTAAAAATGAAAAATAGTTTTGTGGGGTCACCTGAAAATAACATTACAAGATGTTATAATTTGATTTACAAAAATACATTGTACATGGCATTCCTTTCGCTAAATGGACATCCGAGTTCTTTAACTTTTAGATATCATATTTTTAAAAAATACAGGAATGATCTTTGAGGACAAAGTGCCATTATGTAATTTCTATTTTCAGTAGCAATTCTGCTGAAAGGAAGATTTGGTAAAAAAAAAAAAAATAAACATTTAACTGCTATTGTTGGTAATTATTAATTTTTTAAAATTATTAATTTCATTATTTCTAGACTCCAACCATATGTAAATTTATTTAAACATAGAATCCAGAATCATAACGAAATAAATTGCATTTACTAAAATATATTATTTTAACACTGAAACTAAATGTAGCCTACATAATAATATGTTCTTGTTTACTTTTCTAAATATTCCGGAATTATGAAGAATTCATTTTCTTAATAAGAACAAAATATCCGAACTAAACAGATTTAAATGGAATGAAACATATTTTACTAATAATCATCAATATAGCAGTGTAGAATAATTAGGTATAGCAGATCTCAAACGATAGACAAATCAATCAGCGTCAACAGAGGATTGTAAATGGAACTAAAACCTCGATTTTGTTTTTGTAGGATTTTGTATTGTGAACTAAAATAAATAAACATAAAGCTAATAAGTAAGTAAGTAAATAATTTATTATAGTGACATGTGTTAAATAACAATTACAAAATGTTATACAAAATAGATAATGAAACGCCCGGCCCATTGGGCCTATATGTCACTGCAAATACAATTATAACATATATACACATATTACGCGTTGCGTTTTTTATACAATAATGATTGTCTGTAAAGGTAAGATTCAAGTAAATATTTAGAGGTTTGTCTCGGAAAATTTGACAGTAGAAAAATAATACAGTCTAAATTTGACATTACCAGTGTTGGATTATATCCTATATTATTAAATAATTCCCTTCTAAAATCAGAATAGATTGTACAATTCAACAGAAAACGACTCTCGTCTTCTATTTCATTTAATACACAAAAATTACATAATCTTTCATCGAGAGGTTCCCCCTTATATCGCCCCGTTTCAATTCTAATTGGGAGTATCCCACATCTGAATTGTGCCAAAATAGATCTTTGAGATTTTGAGATGTTCATTTCAAGGTAATTTTCAGTTTTAAAATTTGTTTTAATGCTTTTATACAATCGCAATTTTGGTAGTTGATTTATCTTTCCTAACCATTCATTTTCATAAGTAAGAAACAGCTTGTTTTCAAATTCATTAACATCACAGATTGATATGTAACAGGTTCATGGATTCAAATAGTGATTTAATACGTGATGTCCATCTAGATAAACCAGTTTGATTAAAGTCCTAAGCTAATAAATAAGCTCTGGTAAATTGGTGATCAGCAGCTTCATAACAATCTTCATTTATTGTCTGTGTCTCAAAACAAACCTGTCCTGCGAAAACTTAGTAGACATTTCATAACATGTGTTTACATCTCCTAAGAAAAATCTTATGATAGAAGATGAATTTCTGGCTGTGAAAAATTGATATTGTCATGTATACCAGTATACACTATTTCTCATATACTTGTACTAGATATCATATTATATCTCGTTTTTATGCAATTGCATAAATAGCGTTTTAATACAAATGTATATAATTCAACTTAAAATGCAAGCCAGTACCTACAGGAGTTACTTCTCTTTCTTCATTTCGGATGTTCTCAATGGACATTGAAAGATATTTTGTGAACAGTTTAAAACTTACATATTTAATCATACTTGTATTATCATTTGAATGCTACAATTACAAAATATCATTAGTTTTTCATGAACGCCATTTATGCCGTAAATTTTATATAAGTTAGCTGAGGTATAAATAAATACTAAGCCCTCTCATTATGCTACTTGTAGATTTCTTGGTCGAGTTGTCTTTCTTTTCGGGTCTATGCAATGAAAAAAGCTGATCTAACAAAATTTGCTTCGTTTCAATTTGTATTGCTTAATTAGTCACAGATTCAATTTCGATTAAATTCAGTTTATTTTTTCTTTAAGAAAACCCATAAAGTATAACAGTTTTGTAATATGTACACATTAAAAAAACATAATTACAATTTACATTAATGTTTCGTGTGGTTCTCATTTGATTAAACATTGATGATTAACATAATCATGTTATAAGGAAAATATCACACACTGTTTATAAAATACTATATTTCATTATCAAAGAATAAAATAAAAAATATATACCATTTATAACAACAATGTATGGTGTTAAGAGAATATATAACATGTTAAATATAAGGAGGCGGTACTTAAAAGTACTTGAAAATACAAATAAAATTTTTCTACAAGAAAAAGTCTATAATGACCATATATTTTTTTTAAGATTATGAATACAATCTGGCCAATTCTTCTAAATGCCATTCATATGAGATGAGAAGAGAGACCCGATAAAGTTATAAAATTAGATAATTCAATAGATTAATTTCCTGTCACACTACTGACAACGAATATTGAGAGTACTTTCAGTATAGTAAATGTCTGTATTAAAAATGCATTGGCGGATCCAGAGGGGGGGGGGGGGGGGTTCCGGGGGTCGGAACCCCCCTTTCTCTGGGACATATGAATTTTTTTGAAAACTTCTAATGCATATTTAAAGGCAATTTTTCCCATTTGTAATATAAATACTGCAATTATATCAAATGAATGCTTTAAGAATTGCTTATCTAAAGATTTTCTCACAATGTACCGTAATTTTCATGCATTTCTGATATGAAAAACCCTAACTATTTTTTAATCGAAAAAAGTACTCCCCTTCAGCATCCGGTGTTCACTTCCATGAGTAAACATACAGTTTGAACTGACAAGCCATCGAGTAAAACGGCGTTCAAGTACAAGTACACACATTCGTTTTACTTTTAAAAGCTGCTTTCAAATGTATTGTTTAGTTAACTTAAGTAATTATAATAAAAAAGTTTTACTTCGTTTCATACTAAAAAAAAAAAAAGAAAGAAAAATACAGAGAAAATTAAACCCGCTTATGCGTGTTATGTTATTTTTCTGGAATGCTAGATACCTTCATACCCACATGAAACACAAAAGAAAGCCTTTTTTGTTTTGTTTCCGAGAATCGGATATTATGTTCAAAAATACCGTGTAAGGGGTTTATATGTAAACCATTATGAAAATGCACAACTTTTCAAAACTTTCCTGAATTTGATCGCATCTGTACTAGTGCCGAATGATGTGGCGCACCCATTACAGAGGTCACATCAATTATGTTCCCTGGGACGACTATATTGCTTGTACAATTGTATAACACATGTTCCATCTACATGTATTCAGCAAATAAACTATTCCAATTTAAATTTTTTGTCATATCCTATCATTTAGACCTTTCTTTAAGAAGACAATCGATAGAAATCAAAATCGATAAATAGTTCAGAATGTACACATCAAAAAACATAAAAAAAATTACCCAAAAATTCCTTTTTATAATTATAGCTTGTCGTAATTAGTCTGAATTATGTTTTGTTGCTTAGTGTTTCTTTCTATTTAGCACAGATGCACGTTCTCATGGCTGTAGACTTGTTTTTTTTTAAGGCTAGAAATTATACAAATTTTCCTTACCTAAACCAAAAACGCTTAATAAATACAGTGCACTCTGATATTAAAATAGATATGAAATAGATATTGACGAAATAACTGTTTTTAAATTTAGGCATGGAGAACGTTCAAAAAGCCTTGTTTATTGACAAATAATGATTTTTGTACGCAATGATGTTCATCAATTGGAACCCCCCCCCCCCCCTTTTCCAAATTGCTGGATCCGCCTCTGAAATGTATAGAGATGCTTTATTATTACAGGCAGATGCCATTTCTGTGGTCATAATAACTTATTCTCTTTTGAGAAGTGGACAGGCATAGCCTACATCCACTTCTCTTCGCAAGCCCTCATGTTTTGATTCTGGAAAACGTGTAAATGTCGGAACCAAAGACGGTTTACACTTCGAGCCATGTTTTGACTCCAGTTTCACTGAATTTACATAACAGACCTATTATTTCTACATTTTAAACATAAATGCATCCATATATCACAAAAAAATCACCACTAACGGTCTGTCAAATCATTTTCGCAACTTCTACATCCCGGGTTTAAATTTTGTGTATCACATTGTTTATCTAGGTCAGCGCAGATTAAATGTTTATGTTTCGGATAAAATTGGAAACCTATTTAAGACAATAATGTCAAAAACGTAACTGAATCAACTTAATCTTACAACATACAAACAAATATTGAGTCAAATAATTACAAAGTGGTATATCTTCCCTTTTTAACCATCTTCTATGGTGACAAAATTTGGTCTACATCTATTATTAACAATAAAACGAACATTGATTAATATAGCATACAAGAAAGATTAAAATAAAGAGTTTTCATTGTTTTATGTGACAAAGTTACGTATTTTATCGTATGCATTTTGTTAACTTGTCTTAAATTGCAAAACCGTTCTATATGGCTCTGTAAATTTTAAGAAAAATACCTTTAATCTAAAGTGTACAATCTGAACACTATTTTCCGTTTTTTCCGACTCTAAAATTTCTACTTTTTAAACCACCTATAGCGAGTGATCTCATAATTTAAACCCGGAATGTAGAGGTTGAGAAAATGATTTGAAAGCGGGTTAGTGGTGATTTGTTTGTGATATATGGATGCATTTATGTTTAAAATATAGAAATAATAGGTGGATGTAGGCTATGCCTGTCCACTTCTCAAAAGAGAATAATAATAACTGACATCCTATTGCTTTTTCGGAGTTGATTTTAATCACCTCATCTATGGAGTTACTCTGGCAAACCAGAAGTAAAACAGTGTTTGGACATAAGCACAAATCAACACCGCTGACAACTTTTAGTTCTTGAAAATAATCCATAAATTCGATGTAATGTATTCTGAAACATTGTTTTTCAAGGAAACTTATCTTTTAATACCTTGAAAATAGTCAGGTTTTAAATGGTACGATTAATTTAATTAGATATTTTTTGTAATCGTATGTATTCCTACACTAGAGTTCAATAGATATAGTCTCGTTTAACCAGACGCTCGGCTGTCTCCGTAAATCTCCGACAAATAGAGACTCTCTCTGACTGACTCTCTCTCCCCCCCCCCCCCCCCCCCCCCTCTCTCTCTCTCTCTCTCTTTTTGCTTGTCGGAGATTAACGGACACAGCCAAGTGTCTGGTTCAACATTGCTTAGATCCTTACAATTTTTCAGAAATATTTCGATTACTGATACGAAGTTTGATGGAATTAATTATATCCTTAAGGTGGTATGCGACACCTCCATATTGTGACGTACTATTTATCGAAATAAAAAATAAATTCAAGTGTAATTTCATAAATAATTTCTTTCCCCAAATTGTTAACAGCGTAGCGCAATGGGTCAGAGCGTTCACTACGATTCTGTAAGTCAGTCTGTGAGTTGGAATCCCGCTGGGTTTTTTTTATAATTCTTACCGTTCCTAAAATTTTAACAATGTATTTTTGGCCAAATATTGTAAAAATTAAAAAATTTAAACCGGTGAAAGAATTCTAATTAAAATGTACTTTTATCCACATTAGTATCGACAGGAGTCCCATACCACCTTGAATATTACACAACGTGATTTTATCAATAATTCATATAGGGTTTTCTCAAAATTCTTGTCGGAAAAGTCCGATAATTCATATTATAAAAATTGTGCGTAATTTAAATACATATAAGAAAGCACTTGCCATGCAAAATAACATTGTTGATTTTGAAATAAATAATAATTGATAAAATCAACTCTCGTCAGTACTTCAGTACTTTGATTAAAAATCTCTGTTTCTCTCTCTCTCTCTCTCTCTCCTTCTCTCTCTCTCTCTCTCTCTCCTTCTCTCTCTCTCTCTCTCTCTCTCTCTCTCTCTCTCTCTCTCTCTCTCTCTCTCTCTCTCTCAAATGTATGACATATACAGTTTTATAAACACTGAATTATGACATTATGACAAAAAGATTCTTGTACACTTTCAGAATATGTGTGATATTAAAAGCAGAGATTACATATATATAAATAGCATTTTTCGACCGAATTCTAACGCCACAAAAGTACGTATTAATTTTAAGTGGCCTCCTTGTTACTTATTATAATAAATCGGCAGTTTATCATAGGTTTCGCATCTTTTCTGGTCCTTTGTTTAGCCTTATTTTGGATTAAAAGTCGACAACCTTAGACCTCTGGCGCGTCTAATAATATGTTGGGCTCGTATAAATCACATGTCTTATAGAAATATGAAGATACTGTGAATGATTTTGTGGGCCCCTTTTGAAATATTTGATTTTTTCTTAATAATCTGACTGAGAAAAAACCGTTTGATTTCTTATTTTTATAGACTATATATTAAATTAATGCTTTTTATTCTCTTTAATTTTGGGCTGGCAGTACTGAGTATACCTTTGGAAATGATTGAGTAATGCCATTTTAATGAACAAGTTATTCACAATAATTTTCAGCAACTTAAAAAATTGGGAAGAAAAAAGAACAAATAAGGAGTGGATGTTTGAAAAAACTGTCCCAACATTTTAGAGACGGGAAAACAGGTTTAGAATTTTTCTTACCATCCAAATGAAAGGTCTATAAAGACACACAGTTGGAATCATTTTTCTTGGAGACATGATTCCGAAGACATTAGTGAAGACGTCGGGGATATTTTGATGACACGGTGTCAGATAGTTAACAAATGGAAGCCTGGGCTGATGTATGAGATGGTTGACACAACACTTTACAGTAAAACGTTTTAGTGACCCTGTGAGGAAAACAAGTCAGAAGTCCAAAAAAATCTCAACTGACTCAACTGTAAGAGTATTTCATCCAAGACATCCCTACCGGCCTGGAAATCCTGGTATTAGGAAAAAAACGTATGGAGTTCTACATTCCGATTTATTTAGCAAACATATTGACATGCTTCACACATCGTATACATGTTCTGCAAATTAGCTGACTAGATGAGACTTGATTTCTAATACATTTACACATACATTTACTGCCCAAACAAATCAAAAGAATACTTATATTTCTTCATCTTGAACTATGCACCAAGATGAGTAAGCAAACTGTTTTAAATTCAAACCCCGCCACTGACTCTCTGATCATTGATAACGTATAAGCTATTTCACTTTTTGCTAGTAGGCTGAAATGTTTAATTTTCTCGCAATTAAGTCGATAATTGGACATTGACTATTCTATAATCCGGATTGGTCTGTCTGTCTGTATATGTCAGATATTATAGGTACTAAAACGACATGGAACAGTAAGCACCAAGTGCTCCCAAGGCTTAGTCCAAACATTGAGAAATTCTGACGGGTTTTTGGAGACAGTATTTCGAAGAACTACAATTGCACAACTCAGAAATTCTCTTGTCTCAGTGTTAAATGGCTAATTTATTAATATATGGCAGAAAACAAGAAAATCTCATGTTAATTGGTAAGGTTAGTCATAATTTTTTTCTGCAGTACTGGTCGAATTTTATGTTCAGACGCCATGCCTCTTAACCGATTTCATTCTCTCAAATAAAGCATTATACGTGATTCCTGATTTATCATCGTACATATCTCTACGGTACATGTGCCTGTAGATTAATTTATTACCTAGAGTAAATTTCATCGAAACCTCAAAATTCAAAACGGAGAGTGAATTGTTTGGTTTACTCAGTAAGGGTTTTATTTGGATTATTAATGGAGATTAGCAATAGAAGACGATGCATATCAAAATATTTGGCGGTGTTTTTGTGGGGAGGTTTAGTGGCGATGGAGCCAACTGTTTATACACTATTACAAACAGATGCAGTTTGTTTATATTTATATTGAGAGCGGTCTTTAATAATTATTTAAAATAAACAAGGAACACACAGGGAATACATAAACACATTACCGAGGAGCGAATTTAGAAATTGGAGGGGGGGGGGGGCGCAAATGAAGGAATTCATCCATTGCAATAGCAACAATTAAAGAACAACTCCGAAACTAGATTCACAGAGTAATATTAAAACTTACAAAAGAACAGTGAGCAAAACCGGTACACGTATTAACAAATTAATCTTTAACAAGCAACAAATTATTTTGTAAGTGATACATGGCGTATTACAGAATATCTTCCTTTTACAACCCCGAACTCTCTGTACTTTCCTAACCCTCACATTTGGATAATCTATGACAACTTTAAACCCATTCAGTGTTTGTAGAGGTATAGAATCGTGTTTTGTGTGTAGTGGTCAGGATTTTTTTTTACATAAAGATTATTAAAGATATTTTTTATCTGTCCGTTTGGCAATACACTTTATGCTTCTTAAAATAAACATCAGCATGATTAGTCAGAGTATGTTCATTAATAGTTGATTGGTCCGATTTTATACCAATTTAAATGTACATGTATGTTGTAGAGTAATGTTTATTTTATGTTTATAGGTATAAAAATGGACAATGCAGCAATTTTGCCAATCATTGATGCGATATTTCTAATGCAAGTTTTGTATTTTTTCTGCAATGTTACCACCTTCTCATCCCGCATTCTTTACCTTACCTGTCACGATTTTGAGTTACGATAGTGTACGAATTCAAAAATTGTACCTATTCGCGGTTTATCATAGAAATAGTCGTAGGGTCTTTCCTTCATCTCAGCAAATCGCCAAACGCGGCGATTGTTTTGATCATGTTCAAAACAATCGTGCCCCACAGTACGATTTTTTTAAGTATTCGTAGACTTTCACACGACACTCGCACTACACTCGTGCACGTAGTCGCAATAAATCTTGGACATTCGTAGGAAACTCGCGAAACTTCGTAGTACTTACGATGCTACGAATAACCTACTTTCTACCCCGAACATTCTACAATTGTTTCTCGAGTCTTCTCCAAGTGTCCTCCGAGTGAATGGGAATATAGTTCGATTTGATGCAAATACAATACGAAAACAGGCGATTAGCTATGGGCGAGTGCAAAACGAGAACCTTGCGACTGAACTACGAGTTAGTACAAAATACGAGGCTAGTTAGTGGTGTGCAATAGTATTCTTTTTTTATTACTAAATACATCGTTTAGTAATTATGTAAGTTTATTACAGAACCTTGTCTTTCGAAATTTTACATATACTTGCAATTTCCTCAGTCTAAAAAATGAGTTTTGTTCTTTATTGATATATATTCAAGGAATAAAGTAAGTATTACTGCTGCCATTTTCATGATTATTTAAACAGTTCATGAATTAAAACAAAATCACGATCTTCTTGTTCGTTTACAGATACAGTAATTAACGTCCGTCAGCAAATAATGATAATAATTTTACTCACAATTGCAAACATTGTCACAATGTGTATTTTGTTGGTAATCTCACAAATTTAACTATATCTAGGTGAAGGTGTTTTCATACATCTTTTATAATCTATATGAATATTACTCTGATTGGATTATTCATCTTATGTTTGAAATTAAAAAAAGATATTTCCAGGCAAGTATTTTATGCAAAAATGCAATCATTAATTTGTTAAATAATAACTTTATAAATTAACTCACCGGATATATAATCGTAAAAACTCGTATTTATTCGTGGTAATATCGTGTATCAATCGTACAATTTCGTACACATTCCTACGAGTATCGTATAAAGTCTTATTCCATCTTACCTGCTCGTAGAAAGATCTCAAAGCGTTCGTTAATCGACAAAATTCGTACATGAATCGCCAAAACTCGTCCTTTTATTGTACAAACATCTCACAATTTTGAGAAGACGTTGTAGTTTAGGCGTATTACATAGAGATTCGTCAGTAGAATTATCGCAACACTGACCCGGCGAATAATGACGAATAATGGCGATTTTTAACTTTTAGTAATTCTTTCGCAATCGTAGTATAAATCATGACAGTGTGACAGGGGCTTAAGAACGCACTTTATTGTTTAAATAACTCGCCATAACCTCTTGTGGCTGGTTGCTATTGTAAACTAGTTCTGGCTCCGTCGTCACCAACTTGAACTTTCCTCAAGTCAATACTCAGCCTCAAATCTGAGGTTTGGCCTCAATTTTATGCACCTTTCTTTTAAGGATTTGAGTTGAGGAATGAGTTGAGGGATTTGAAAATTTTGGTGACGGTGGAGCCTGGACTAGTAATTAATATACATGATTTTATTCAAATATACTAGTTTATTTTTGGACTATTTTTAGATTAAAAGAAGTGTTTCGAATAGGTGTGAATCAGTTCAAACAACCAAGACACCTTTTTGCAGGAAATCAGTCAGTTTACGGTGATTCTCAAGAAATAACGAAATATACCCCATTACTCTTATATAGTGAAAAATAAGTAGAGGTATAATACATGCAATACATTTTATTTTTTATGTGGGTCCAAGTTTCATACTTTTGCCAGAGTCTTATTAAATTATGGTGGAAAAAACTTAATGCATTTGAAGTTATGAATTTGAATTTTGTGTGATAATCCTCTTAGTCTATTCATTACAAAAATCATTCAATAATGCATTACATGTACATGTTTTTGAACGTTTCAGAAAAATGGTACAAGTCTATTTACAAAATGTATTTGTGGCCAAAATTGTTATGTCTCAGCTCTTAAATCCCGAAATTCTCTCCGAACACGTTCTTCCACAACGAACCAACAACGTTATCTCGTCAACATCTTGTGTGCGTTCTAAAATTAGCTTGTCACATCACGTGCTAATGAATATTTCAAAGTAGGGCGTTTACTGACAACCCAGTCAGTAAATAAACTATTTATATTTAATACTTTTAAATACGTTTGATTCAAACTGTTTAATTTGCAGGAAGTTTATATCTTTTGTAATTGAAAAACGCAAACTTTTCTTTCTTTTAAAATTTTCAGTTCAAACAGCATATATACCTTTAAATTGACTGTTGTAAATTGTGCTTATTTCAACAATTTATAAAGCAGAAAATGAAATCATTACGCTTTATGAATGTATGAGATTTTCGCGGACTATTTCATCTATCAGTGGTCGGCAGTTGCAGAGTTCGGGAACTGATACCGTGTAAAATGGCGGCTGTTTTCAGATTCACGGAAGTATTTATAACATTGTTTAGTGTATCTCGAACCGTCAGGATCCACGGTCAGGTGTATATTGATAATTTACATGAATGGGAACACATGTAAATGAAGGATATTAACACTTAACGCTTCTTCTCGACTTCTCTGGTGATCCCTACAACAACATTAGTCAAGTAGCCATAATCGGGGTCTGTTCTGTGTTTTTGCCGTGATCCAGGTCTGCTCAGTGTTTGTCGACAAAGCTCATGTGTTTGAGAGCTGAAACATCCTAAGCGGCCTCCTAAACAAATACCCGCACTGAAAGTGTTAATATCTTGTTCTCGCATTCACGAGCGATATGTTTACAGGGTTAGCATTTGGATTTACAGTACATGTAGTAAATTGTAAAATCGGGGAAGGAAGAGGGGGTCAACAGAGTATATTATGCAAGCTTTGATAAAGCAAAACAGTAATTTAACTTGTAAAGATATTGTTGGTTTCTTTTTAGTTTAACGGTATTTTAGGGAGTTGGTAAAGAGTACTTTATTTAGGAAGAGGGTCAGTTTTTTTCTATTCAACTTAACATTGATTGATTACATTTTTTACTACACATGAATATCCTTATCACACATATTTTTACTGCCAAAGTATGACGTTGAGCACCATCTGTAATGAAGAAGTGAGCATCATTTTTTCCAGTTTAGTAATGCGCTACATTACTTTCTCCATTTTCGAATATGCTAAAATAATTCATAGTTTACCATACATATTTTAAGAAAATAATTTTTTTAAATTTTCCTTAAGGGCAGACAACTCTTTGAAAAAGTTTTAAGTGCAAAAAGTTCATTTAATTGACTACAAACATACACCCAAGTTTGGTTTATGTCAGCCTCATAATAGTTTCAAAATGTGTATTTAATGTAGTATAGATCATTCAAAATCGTCCAATTCACCTTAGTTGTGGATGGACTACCTTAATTGACAATTGTACCCATGCAAAAGGTAAATAACAGTACAATTTGTTGAATTCAAATAATTACATTAAGATGGATTAGAATATCTCAAGCCGCGTGCATCATTCGCTTTGAATGCTAGTTTTAATACAACAGAAAAAGGATTATTTGACCACATAGACAACATTCTTCACAATAAAACATATCTGTCCATGTGCTGAAACCTCAGTATTGACACAAATTAATGAGGACCCGCTCTAGCAGCTAGTTAGTTTAAACATTTAATCATCCCTATAAGGCGATTCACAAGTTAAGTTTGCCCAGTGGACAAAAGTAGTAGCCGGGATTTCTTCTTTCAGAGAAATGAGATTAGGCTTCTCTGACATAGTTTCGATGACCACTAAATGATTTCCAAACAGAAATACGCATTAGACACTGTTGTAGAATTGTCCGGTACGGGACGGATTTGCTCTTGATCAAATACTAGCACCTGTGTACGGACAAAGCGATCACAAGACGCTGATGTAACATGGTTGCTGATCAAACACGCTCTCTAGTTAATCCTGTTTGTGGGACTAGAAACATATTGGATTGCATTGCTGTCATTGTGTGCAAATAAAACATTGTCATCGCCCCGTCACAGCGCGTGCGCCAGCCATTCTCCGGAAATCTGGCAGGACAAACTTTGTCGTGTCATAGTCCACGGTCTGACACTGACCACAACCTCCACCCATCCGTCTTTACATCTATAATGGCAGCTTCTTAAACACGTTCGGTATATTAGCATGCATAATATAAAGATAATCAAACTCTTCACAAGTAGAGAAACGCGCTTGCGTCGGAATGAATTTAGACAAATAGTTCAATTTGATTTTAATATAATATACAGCAACTGTTTACTCATGGTGTATACATGTACATATATAAAGTTAATTCAATTTATATGAGATCCAACATTCACTGCATCAGTCTCATTTTATATCCTTTAGGCCCAGTTTTATCTCTAAATTAATTCGAAATTACTCCGCTGATTACAATATTGCCAAAGGAATCACATACAAAATAGTAGTTTACTATTTATTAACTAACGGCAATGGAAACATATGGCCCACACATGTAGATACGCAATGTATTTATTAAAGCATGCATCAATTTTACACGATAAACAAATAAATACCTTATGAATTTATCGTGCAAAACTGAATTTCGTGGAATCATTAACAGTAAGGTTAATAAAATAATGTGCATGTCGTTAAAATCATGGACACTGGAACACCGACCCTTTCTCATGATCACATTACAGAAACAATCTAGTATTGTCAAAAACCTTATGTACTTACTAAGGTTTCAGATCCTGTAACAACTGTTATATTGTGTTTTGTTGTGTTGTGTTTGTTTGTGTTGTGTTTTGTTGTGTTGCGTTTTAAAATTTTGTTTTAAAACTGGTGTTTGACTTTCGACGTATAATTCATTACAAATTTCAGTAATAAATCCTTAAAATGTTCAGTTGCCGGGTGCCTATGGGTAACATTTGGTTACTTAACGCAGAGTATTTGAAAAGAGCTGTCTGGTAGATTTGTTTAATATAGTTTATGTACATGTTTCTTATTTTCGTATATATCACTGATAATATATTTTCATTTATCGTAAAAACAACTCTATATCATGTAATAACAGTTGTAAGTTTTGGATAATTTTTCTACTTCATGGTAAAGACCTAGTAAGTTGTCAGAACTTGTGTCCGAACCATTTGTGTATGTATCTTATATATATGTATACAATAAATATGTTCAAATCGAAAGCTGTCTTGCAACGATTCAGCAACAAAGAAGACAACACAAATGTGATCTATCAGTTCTCACAGTGGGAGCCACCACGTATAACACAACATGCGGGGTGTATGCTATGTTGTACACGGGGTGTAGGCTTCCGAAGCGAGAAAACGGTGTCGAAGGTACGATATTTGTCCAATTAATTAACTAAAGGACTTATTTTGCCAAAAAGAGTATATGCTTACGGAAGAAAGCATGAATTAAGGAATACATAGACACGTTTTATTCCACTGTACATGTTCTAGTTTTCTCAAACACCTCAACACAATTCCGACAGTCAGGGTGAGTTTGACCCTGACGTACGTTAATGATCAAATATCTGGACAAAGGTTCCGTTTATCATCACTGTTTTAATACTAACAATTACATACCATCTGTGTTTGATTATACATAAATTTTCTGTGAATAAAATCAATCGAATACAGAAATATTTGCGAAAAAGTGATGTTGTACACGGGGTGTATACAACGTGTTGTACAAGGGGTGTATACAATCGGTTTTTCTTGCAGAGACTAGTGCATAATATCAATGGAAAATGTTTAATGCTTATTTATTTTGATATTGTAGCTCTTTATATTGTCTTGGATCTTTCTAGATTATTATGTATAGAGCTTGGTTAGATCAACACACGGTAGGTACATACTTTCAACAGTGTATATTGATAAATCTTTTGATCAAATGTTTTAAATTCGTCCAAAACTGTTTTGCAGATGGAGATAGTAATTGATCATACAGAGGAAGTTCATGATAAAGAAGAATCCTTAATATGCGAATTTTGCTCAAAGTCATTTAAACACAGATCGTCCTTGTATAGACACCTGAATGCTCACAAAAATGAACTGTTTAAATGCAATCAATGCCCAAAAATATTTGCCACGCGACATTACTTGAATCTTCATATTAGAAATGTCCATACAGAGCCAAAAAACCTCCTCTGTCCCCATCGTGGTCGAGCATACCACACTTCATGTGCATTGTACCATATCAAGGTAAGCATAAGGGTGGGGGTAATGAATGTAGCATATGTGAAAGTAAATTCAAAGACAATTACGGTTTAAAACGGCATTTGTCGTCTCATGAAGAAAAGGCACAGCACCGCTCCATTTGCAATAAAAACTTTAAAAAATTAAAAGAACATTCGAAACATTGCACAAAGGAGAAATCAGTACAGAGGTATTCTTGCCATTGTTGCGACAAAAAATATGCATTGAGAAGATGCCTGAAAGTGTACAAGAAAAAAACCCATGAAACCACTCCTGCATATCCTTGCTGTTGTGGGAAATTGTTTAAATACAGGTCCTCTCTCAACAGACATAAGAAGGCGTGTTCAAAGCCTGGTATTTGAGTATTTTGACTAAATTAATCCTCATATCAGAACCTGTAATTTTTGTTGTGTTCTACAACAGAATAAGAACTCGAAATTATTAAATGGGAATTTGACAATTTTGTTAAGCAGTTAGCTTGATAATTTCGTTTACAGATATTTTCTAATATACTTGTCAAGACTCTAGAATGTCGTTAACTCGTTATAAAAACCGATTGTATACACCCCTTGTACAACACGTTGTATACACCCCGTGTACAACATCACTTTTTCGAAAATATTTCTGTATTCGATTGATTTTATTCACAGAAAATTTATGAATAATCAAACACTGATGGTATATAATTGTTAGTATTAAAACAGCGATGATAAACGGAACCTTTGTCCAGATATTTGATCATTAACGTACGTCAGGGTCAAACTCACCCTGACTGTCGGAATTGTGTTGAGGTGTTTGAGAAAACTAGAACATGTACAGTGGAATAAAACGTGTCTATGTATTCCGTAGTTCATGCTTTCTTCCGTAAGCATACTCTTTTTGGCAAAATAAGTCCTTTAGTTAATTAATTGGACAAATACCGTACCTTCGACACCGTTTTCTCGCTTCGGAAGCCTACACCCCGTGTACAACAGAGCATACACCCCGCATGTTGTGTTATACGTGGTGGGAGCTGTACACTACAGCGTCTCAAATTTCAGCCTTGAGGTGTGAAGGACAAACACGGTAGCCCGGATTTCCTCGCCTCTATGTTCAGACAGAAGCCTGTTTTGATTGCGGCTTTCCGAACACCCCTAGACGCAGGGCTGACCTTTTTAATCGCTTCTACCATCTTCCAATATTTGTTTGAGTGGCCTGTCTGTGATTGATCACTATTTTGTTTATTTATACTAATGCTGTATTATTTTTTCTAATGCTTCTTGATGTTGTTTAAACATTAGCTTTTGCTCATCATATTTGGTATCTTAAACACTCTTAATCGCACCCTGAAGTCATACGTTTCTGTACATCAGAAAGAATTCTTCTTTGACTCTACACAATTATAATGAATATTGCTTTCGATGATCAATGATTTAATTCACGAAACAATCGGTAATTTACAATTCTGGGGCTGCGTTTTACAAAAGAACTTACGACAAAGTCGTAAATATCTTTAGTCTTATGGATTGATCTTTAATGAACAAAATTTATATAACATCGTTCATTCACAAATATTTTGATTTCTATAATTATATTTCAATGGAACTAAATTGAAACACTGATTGATTTGTTATCAATTACCATCCGTTAATAAGGTCGTAAGTCGTAAGTTCCTTTGTAAAACGCAGCCCAGAATATACTAAAACGTTTGACTTGCAAAACAACCAAAAAAATCCCCAAAATCATTTTAAGTTAGAACACATACATGTATACATTATGAATATTTCAATTTTTTTTATTTTGAATTCATATTTGATTTCTAAAACGATTTGGATTCTATAGACAAATTTTGAAAAGTTATACTTCAATTGTGTTAACGTGTTAAAAGTCATTCGAAATGTGTTGAACGAGTAGGTTAAATTTTAATGGCGAAAGTTTCCTAGAATAAAATAATCAGTTTTCCCTTTTGACATTTGTAAACTTTACTGTGTAATTTTTAATGCAGATATCGGGAATAATACCATGTGCATTTAATTTTTGTTGGTCACGATTTTCAGTTTAATCAACTGTGTATGTACATTGTGAAATCTATTGATATATTTTGGCACAGAATTAAAAAAAAAAGTTCATGTTAATAAAATTGCAATAATTCTCGTCCAAAATTAATATACATAAATATGATTTTAATATACTCATTTTATTTGAAGTAGTTTACCTCACCAACCCATGTTTTAATTTTTCTCTTGAATTGTATGTAAGAAAACCGAAAGTTTTTTTTTAAGAGTGCATAGTAAATTTGACACTTTAACTCTATCACTGTTTTAATGTATTTATGTTACATGCATTAGATACGTATTTGGTGCCATGATTCACTCAGGTAAGAATTATAATACCTAAAAATGGTTGAAATTAAAGTTGAAGGAGAAGTCCTTAGCTCTTAGAGATGCATAGTTGACCTCTTTTTGTCTTGAATTTGAGTAAAAACATCTGTGTACTAGTATTACAAAATATTTTCCAAAAATAAACATTGACAATTTTGTCTGCGAGATCCATTCACAATAAATGTATTTATATATTAAATTCCAATCATCTAATCAATATTTATTCAAATTTAATCCATAATTTGATGAGTTCTATATGTATTGTTGTTATATCTCCCCTATAAATGATTTTATTATCAGGAAAAATTGAGGTAATGAAATATGAATTAGTGTATCTTAATCAGCTCAAAACTAATGAGGTTATTGGATTTTTATAATAAGATTAATTTTATCAGAAACAAATGAATGGCCCTTCCCTCAAGTTTATGATACCGGTATCCGGGATAAGAGATTCACTGTGAAGTAATGTACAGACATATAATTATTGCTTGCTAATCCGTTTTAATCCGCATACACCTTTTTCATAGTTTTGCGATGAAGAATTTCCTGGAGATATTTTCTTTGACACATCTACTCACACCCGTTTCCGGCTGGGACTTACCTGGATCAAAGTCGGCATACGGTAAAGGTGGGATGTGAAACGGGTGCGTTTGATTACAGAGCAAACAGATTTACTAAAGCTCTAACACGGAGAGCCGAGGAGTTCCGCGCTGATCCCGAGACCCTCCGGTTGACTACAATGCGGAGGTGGTGGTGAATTACGATTTGGTGTTGATAAAATACTTACCAGCAATTAGGCCACTGAGCCGGTGTGTTCCCGTTTTGCACACATTTGATAATTGGGTATAGAACAATATGTGTGATTTGTGTTGTGATAGCAATTATAGTCTGCTTTCAGTCAAAGATTTTACCTGGATTTTTACCTGTGTTTTATCAGCGCCTTTACGATGAAACAAAGGAATATAGATATTTTGTTGTGTTTCAGGTATATTTAACAAATAACTATTACCATTTTTTCATTTGAGAAAATAAAGATATTGATATGTTTAGTCTTAAATTTCTACTCACTGATCATCTTCACAAAGTCAAGACGTTGTGAAGATGATGTGGTACACCGTGTCTCTTTTTACATCTTGGTTGCAAAATATGTAAAACGCATATTTATAATTAGTTGATTGGTATCAACAAAAAAATATTATGAAAGGAAACAGATCTTTCTCACAAAATATTTCAATCTTTGAAGTAGCGGCTTTGACAGTAGTTTTTATGACATCACCACTTTAGTATATATTGCGGATCACTTTCTGATGCTGAATACATGAAGGACAAAAATTTCCGGCAAAAATAATAATTTTGATATTGATTCGATAAGTTCTTATGACGTCACCGCTTTAGTTTATATTGTGGGTCACTTTTATGGTTTTTTCCAAATCGGAGCACAAAAATTCCGACAAAAATAATAATCTTAATATTGATTCGATATTCTTCAATCTGAGGAAGGTTGAACATGCATGAATAAGGTCTACATTTGATAGGTTTTCTGAAAACATCTTTACAGTTTTTGAAGCATATAAAATTGCCTATTTATTATCATATCATTATACAGTTTGTCTATTGTCTTCGAATATTCAAGCCACAGCATAAATGAAAAATATTTAGCAGCGTTTTCACTAGACACATTTCCTCAATTTATGTCAGCAATAATTGAATATTAAAATATATTTTCTCTTCAAACTTGTAACATGTACATGTAACATGTAACATGTACATGTACTTCCTATACACAGAGTGAAATTGTTCATGACAAGATTGATGTTTGAAATTAAATTCAAGAACATGCGCTTTTTTGCAATTCATATTGTAACATAAAATAGATGTAAATATCAATTGGGAGTACATATGTTTTACTTATTTCATTGTCAATAGCCCTCACAGGAACTGTGATATAGACTATAGCAATTAAGCAATTATCTTACCTGGTCACATTCCCGTTTTGCACACATTTTTTCGATACCTATTTTTCAAATGTGTGCAAAACGGGAACAAACCACTGAGCCGCCGATAAAGTGCCCTCACACCAACCACTATCTCCCCTCAGAGACTGGGTGTGCAATACCTTTCTGATTATCAAGTCAATCACACCGTCCATCATTAGAAAACAACGCGAAAACTACCGCATGTACAGTGTTTCAATAAAACATTATACAATGAATGAATATTAACTTTTTTTCTATTCATTTGTCTTTTTTTTTTAGAAAGACACATGGTATATCAAAGATAAGATAACATTTTATACTTTTATTACTGAAGTCATACATCTTTTTAGACCAAAATTTGTGTCGGTCTAAATGAGACTTCGTCATCTCTTCAGAAGCAGCCACGCAGTATAAGTCAGCCTCCTTTATACGTGTATACAGTTAAATCAAACAACACGAGGGTCTTATCACGAAACAAGTCATTCGCACTAATTGTTTCTTTATTGCGCAGATATAATACTAAAAAATGAAATATATATATAATATTTGCCGACAGCCAAGGATTTTGTTTATCAACATCTTGTAATAATCATCTGTTATAAACGGGGGTTAGCGGTTCATCAGAAATAAAGAGGTGATGTAGAGAGACACGGAAACTCCATCTCCCCATCGGCCGCCGATGGCTGAAGATGGACCTACTGACTCTAGAGGTCTGACACAAGGTCCGCAAACAAATGGAGAGAAACAAACGACCGTTTTTGTAAGGTGAGGAGGGCATCCCAGTCGCTACTTAATGGTGGGCCGGATCCGAAGCGTGACTAGACCGTTTGTTTACACCTACAAAACTTACATGGTCTTAAGGATTAAAAATTGTATATAGAATTGATAAATAAAATTCAAAATACAGAAAAGGAACGCGTTAAAAAATTCTTTGTGGTTATATTTTCAAAAATATCTTGGATTATAGAACGAGTATTGATTTCTATTTCACTCTCGTAGAAAAATATGCTTTTGTGATTTATAAATATTATTCGCCGTGTAATTATTTCAAATGTTAATTTAATTTTCAAATTAGTCAAACAAAAATAAAACGACAGCGTTGATCATTTTGAATAGAGGGGAGTAAATGTAGATATTTTTGCTAATAGATTGGGATGTTTTAATTGACATTTTTATGATTATACAAAGAAACGTTAGAATTCGATAGCGGACTGACGCAAGAGTTAATGGAGAAGGGGATAATGGTCAATTAACCGGTGCCCGGTGTTAGGGACAATATTATGATTCCACAGAGGGTATAATGGAGTATTGCTTATTGGTGTCCCATTGAAGAGCTCGGGAGGTGTTAAAACGATTAACACGCGTTTAAAGAAAACTAATTGATGGACAAAAAAGTTTGAACAAGACCTGTCTGCCGGCCTTTGTTACCGGCTTTACCAACGACCCGTAAAACGACTGTTATTTCAGCCACAAATTGAAACAGCCAAAACCGTTTATTTAACCTTTAAAGCTTTCGATGGTGTTTTTCTTGTTAACAAAATTTTGAATATTTTGTTCGGTTTTCTCCGATGTTTTTGGAACAACTGATAATATTGTGGGTGTCCCTGGCCTCGTTTACAATACTGACCATTTCTTCTGCTCAATTTTCCTCCGAGAAATGCTTCGAAATTGGTTTACCTTTTATTTTTTTAATTCTTTAATAAATCTACCCCGAAAGTGGTTTGAAGTAAATACACGTACATAAAATTTGTTTGATAACATTAGCTTGAAATTTCTAAAGCTTATTTCAATTTACATATTGTTTATTCCATTTTTTTAAAAATCATATTTGATTTATTTATTTTCATTTTTAGCTTGATTTTCTTTTGTTCAAATCCCAAACTTTTATTTTTATATTTCTATATAATATAATGGAAAGTATTCTATAACTTATATGTTTCAAAAAGATTCTTTTTAAATTTCTTTTTAAAATATGATTTCCGGTTATGGAATATCAACTACTGACATTTTTTCTCGTCGTGTGGTGAGTATGAACGCATCAATCTATCAAGTCAACAGGGGGAAATTACATATTGCAAAAAACCAAAAACGAATCTTATTCTCCAATTTTTTTTACTATATTTCTTTTCTTTCACGCTTATTTCAAATAGACATATTTCTTAATACGCTAATTTAAAAAAAAGATAAATATAAATCAGGCGAAAAACATTTGCACGAAAGAAATTTCTTTATCATCTACAGAAAAATTTATTGAAATATATATTCTTTTTATCGAGCAAACATGACCTCCAAAAAATGTAACATTTATGTAACAGACAAATAAATAATTAAGTTATCGCTAAAATCTAATGCAGGTGACGGCAAAATTCAAAACAAATAAATGCCACAAAAGCAGATTTATACAACCTTTAATGATATCAAATACTACTAAAAATTTCGCCAAATTCCATAAAACAAAATGATATGTAATGCCAACACAAGCTTTTTGTGATTTACTGAACAAGCATGCGTATTCGGTTGCGTTTTCGCATGTTTGAACCGTTTACACCCGGCTCTGCATAAAGATAGCGATCAGAACGGCTAAAAGCAGTTAATTAAACGCGGGCTCTGTGTAACTATTTGTAAAAATATCACTTAATACCTGTTTAAGAGAGGGGTGGTCAATTTCTCGATTTGAAATTTCTAAATAAACACTTTTAGCATAAGGCCTGGGTGGGCGTAGAGATAAAGAGAGTCGGTGCTTTGGTTGCGTTTTACATTCTGATTGGTCGCCGCGCTCGACAACGCGTGAAGGTACGCCTAACTGACAGGCCAAAAGCCAACAGGGAAAAAAGCTACTCTACAAATATTTATGGGCTTTGGCATTTATTTTAGCATCGAAAGTCAACGTGCTTTATGAAAACAATTAGATAGAACAATATATGTTATCAACTGGCTGGATAAACAGGGATTTAAGAATGTTTCTCCGGCGGCTAGCCGTTCAGTGAGGATCCGACCTCGCGAGCTGGAGGATGAGGCGCTGAATTAGTGGTTCTTACACACGCAATATCTAGAAAATTACGAAGTTAAGAAAATATCTGTTTTATTTTACTACAAGTATGTCCTCTTCTAACGATCTTGTTCGTGCCCACCAGATGGCAATGGTTGGAAATCCTTCCGCCGGGATTTATCCTCAGTACGGAAATCTTGGACCCGGAATGTCTCCGATTCCTTATCCCGCGGGACTGTACTGTCCCTCCCTGGATTTTAACCGAGCCTATGCCCTAAGGATGATCGAGGAGATGCAAAGGAGAGACCAGCCTCAGAAACCTCCTTACTCCTACATCGCCTTAATCGCCATGGCCATCAAAAATGCTCCGGACCGAAAGATCACCCTAAACGGAATCTACCAATTCATCATGGAAAGGTTTCCTTATTACCACGACAATAAGCAGGGCTGGCAGAACTCTATCCGCCATAATTTGAGCCTCAATGACTGTTTTGTTAAAGTAGCTAGAGAGAAAGGAAAGCCCGGGAAAGGGAACTACTGGACGCTGGACCCAAACTGTGAGGAGATGTTTGAGAACGGAAACTACCGTCGCCGCAAGAGGAGGGTGAAGGGTTCCAGCAAGGAAGACTGCGACCAGATCGAGGGTGGATCCGAAACGGAGGCTCTGTCCGACTCGGAGGAACACCCAGATGTAGAGTTGGGTGGTTTGGACGAAAACGACAGCGGGATAAACGTCGCCTGCTCCGACGAGGAGAATTCTAAAGACGGAACCGAGAACCGATTGAGTGGGGAGGGGAATCCGTCCAGTTCGTCGGAAATTCCGGCAATCCGAAAAAGACTTTTCACCATCGATAGTTTGATTGGAGACGACTCTCCTGCACATTTCCAGTCGCAGACGACCGCCGGAAAACGTAAGCTGGACAGCTACGACAACGAGCCAAATGAGAAAAAGAAAAAATATGACATTTTTGACAAAATACCCAGCCCTCCCCCAAAAATCATCGACTTGAAAGGACAATCTCCGACTTCTTTTCAAATTTCTCTTGCGTCGGGTCTCTACGGTAACAGTTTTCTTCGAAACCCTCCCCATGGGTTGTCGCCGCCCCTTGGGGCTTACCCCGGATACCCACCTTTTGGCGGGTTTTCCTTACCCATCAGTAACCCACAGGAACTGTTGCTGAGAGCCCAAGGATTGGGACATTTCCTAAACGCCGGGACCAGCGACCGGGAATGGACATCACGGAACTCTCCCGTCGGACTCCGATGACAGTGAAGAACTTTTGGACTTTAGAACTTCGTGCCTTGTGTAATTTTGATTTATGTCTGAATGGACGTTTGTTGTACTCGGAGGCCGTGTTTTTTATTTTTTATATTCAGTGTCACAGATTCCAGTATTGTTTATATTGCTGCACTAAGCCGTCAATTCTTTCAACACTTCTGCTGATGTATTTGACAACGAGAACGGACCTTAATTGTGAAATATTGCTCTTTTTGGATGAATGATATTTTAATGACGAAACCCCACGAGTGAAACAGACAGTGTAGATAAAAACTGTACTCCAAAAATATTTGTTTTATTCGCGATTCGTGGTGTCACCAGTGACCAGATGTTAGATGGCTTATTTTTCATTGTTAAGCAATAATTGTTAATTATTTGTACATTTTATTGAATTGTAAAAATAAATATAGTACTCTATGCTCATATAAACAACTATCATTTGTTGTGTATTTTTAGACAACACATAACAAATTAATTATTTTCAGAAAAAAATTAATTTATCTTCTAAATTTGTGATTTAAAAAAACGAGCAAATGCAATATAAAATAGAGCTATATTAATAAAAATATTAAACAGACTTTTCATGTTCGTAGAAAAAACTTTACTATTTCTAAATTTAATCTCTGAAAAAGAAGCCTTGTAATTTTGCAAAGTTGCTTCAAGTATTTTATTTTTATATTATGATATGTTGATTAAGTAAAAGAGATGGGTTTCCTACAGGATATGACATCCGTAATGCGTGCTCCCAGATACGTAATCAAAGGCTCTAGATTATTTACAAAAGAAATATGAGCGTTTTCTGGGAGTTCTGACTAGCTTCGGGATTTTTTCTGCTATGCTGTGTGATCATTAGCATGGAGTAAATATTTATAATGACATTGGGAGAACCACCTAGTAGATGAAGATGATAGCCGCGATGATCTATCGCTCCAGTAGAAGTTATCAGGTCCTGTAGTATGTCGTCAATATCAGTCGGGAATAATCCTCGTATATTTCAAAATTGTTTATTGAAAAATCTGGAAAGCTCTTTGCATATTGCGCTGAGACGAGAAAGATTATATTGTATATTTCTGCGATTAGATGGTTTTTTTTTTTAAAATTGTCATGAATTAGAAAATAGATAAAGGAATTAGAGATGTACAGTAGATATAAATTTTTAGAATTGATATATGATTTTAAAATAATAGTTTAATGTCAAATGTTAGACGAGGAATTTACTTTATAAACCACCGAAAATCATCAGCCATTGTAATGTGGAAATGGGTTTTCTAAATAATTTCTTTGTTTTAAAAACATATTAATTAACAAACTCATGAAAATGAAGAACGGTTAAAATTAATGTTGTTTCTCTAGACATTTTAATTTTACAAATATAAATAAACATATATCATCCGCAATAAAGTCAAAGTTCTTCTTTTTCTCTCCTAATATTTGTAATTTAAAATTATACAATATACCTTCAGAACATTTATTTAATTTCCACAGAAATGTCTTGTCATATCGAATTTTTCAAAATTTGACGATGGGGGTAATAATACACACCGTTGGGTGTGCATATACACATTCTTTTCTCAAATATTTATAAAGTCAAATTTCAATATTTTTCTAATTAAATTTGGACACTGGACTAGTCTTTTTTATCGGTAAATAACTAATGCCAAGTAATCGCCGGTGTTTGCATTCTCCTGTAGACATAACGAAAGCCTTATGTACAACTGCGGATATACTTGCACGACTTCGATTTAAAAAAAAAAAGAGTTGGTTGCATATGAATTGCAACATCATAGCTTGAAATACTGCTGGATCTAATACATGTTTATAATAGAATCTCTTTCTTTCATAGTATAAACTTAGATAAAAATCTAGATGAAACTGTCAACTTAAATATCATTATGAAAAAAAATCAAAGACAAACTGCCAAATATCTCAATTTGATTTATTCAGTTAGACAAAATTATCTGTACAAATCAAAGTAAACTCATGCGTTCAATCTACTGTATATACTATATGTATATTCAAGATTTCAAAGTGACATATAGGTCCAATGGGCCGGGTGTAATTCGATAATGTATAATATTGTATTGTACTATACTCATGACATACACATGTCACTATAATAAAAATATTTACTTACTTACTTACTGTTAAAATTCTTCATCAAAAAGAATGATTTTTCGAATAATAACAGATATACCGGTTCATATGTAAATGTAAGAATACGAGGTTTGACTTAATGTTACTGCAGACTTTTTATTCTGCAGTTTAAAAAATATTGCAGCTTAGACACAAGGAATTGCATGTATGAAGGGCAAAAAATGTATAGTTAGCAAAATAAAGATATCAAAATTATTCTGTAAAGTGACTTTTTGTACAACAACAAAAAACATGAGATAGAGTATGCTTGCTACAGGTTGAGATGAGATAGAGTATGCTTGCTCAAGAGACTAGAGGGGACAAATTAAACATTGAAACTTTGCCAGTACCGACATCACTGTCTGAAGCTACCCTGTCATAGAGAGCTGGTCTGCTTTAAAACATTGAAAACTTACGACTTGCAACAAAATTAATGCTTTTTATTCAGCATTTACATTTGTACCAGATGTTTCAACTTTATACCAGTAATATATTCATATATACGGTCATCGAAATACATGTAGTTTTGAAATAAATTGTTTCGCCTAAATTTTGCATCATTCCAGGAATTTGCAACTTTGTTGCAAGTTCTTGTGTAAAATGCACCCCAGATACATAAGTATTCTTATAATTGTAGTTAGGTGATATAACTATGAATGTTCTTTATTTTAATATTTGTTGTTTTCTTTTTATTGCGATATTCAAAATTTTAAAAAGATGACAATTTATTTTCAATGTTCATTTTCAGCGCATAATACATGTACTAGTATATCCTGGAATACTACTTGTAGTACCGCTACCATCACCGTTACTAGGTAACCAATTGTTTAATCAAGTTAATAACATATATCAGTTCAGGTTCTCACTCTCTCTCTCTCTCTCTCTCTCTCTCTCTCTCTCTCTCTCTCTCTCTCTCTCTCTCTCTCTCTCCGAAACATACTCGTGATCCGTAAGAGTGTAAAAAAAAATTGTTTAGATGTAGTATTTGTTCATTATACTTTGTGATTTAAAATTATAATTATAATTCAAAACATAAAGTTATTTGGTTTTGTCTCTCGCTAGTTTTATTTCAACATTCCCACAATTTAAACTTGATACAGAAAAATCAATTATTAAAATTAATTTATCATACCGAGTTATAGACGCATGATATTCACAAAGTCATCTTTCTATGAATCATATACAGTTCCTGTAGTCTATAAATCAAAAATAATCATGTTCACGTTTACGTAAAGATTGACCTTCCACGGGCCGGATTAAGAAGTACAAACTAGACACGTACAGTAGAGTTCACGTCACCCGCGTCAAAAGCCGGGAATCTGTCAGTCCTAGAATGGAGGTGACATAACCAATTCCTCATCACTGAGTGACGCGCGGGTTTCAGCACCGCCATGTTTACCGCCGTACCCGAGTACAAGTTAATGAGTGTGATCAATTATGTTTAATTGGACTAGTTAAATGTGACATATTTTTGTAAACATATTGAGTAAGTTGATACGAGTGGGAAGCACTATACGACTTTGTAGATGAGTTTTCCCTCGCAAACTGTCCGTTATTAAAATATACCCGTCAACTTCCGGTTGGGTAACCAATTTACTGATCGTTACATTAAAATCTCATTTTCAACAAACCGAACACACACTCTTGTTGGCGGATATCGCGTGAGCACACTGAAGCGAGGAGGAAAGGTCAGTCGTTGTATTAACAGTGCGACCTTTTGACACGTGCGGAGCTTTAAATACAATATTCGATTTCCGTGTGGTCATGAAATAAGATGTCAGGTGGGAATGGAGCACTCATCCATGATGCAAACCTCATCTTGTTGCTATCATTCAACAAAAAATATCGCAGTAGTTTCAATATTGCTGTTTTTGGTTCACACAAATGGATTTATAAGAACGTTCTCTTTTACTTGAATTTCACTTTTTAATAGACAATAGTGAAAACAGTTCGTGTAAACCACGCCAAAGATCGCCCGCGAGATCTGACATGCGTGATGTCAAAATAAATACTGCCCAGAGAAAGCTGTGTGTAAGCTGTTTACAGTTAAACAATATCATTTCAGTTCTCTGAAAATAATATCCAATAAACAGATGTCCCAACGTGATTCTGTTTGTTTTATTTAGAAGGAATGAACATTCCACATGTACAAGCCAAAATCATACTTCTTGATGTGCCTTATAGAATAGAATATCTTCATTTTGTTTAGTATTTTCATCTGATATTGCATGCATATGCATGCACTTAAATTATGCCTTTTTTGTAGCTTAACTGATAAGATTGAAAATTGATGCATCGTATATTTTGCGTGTTTACAATTCTGACAGACTGTGCACATTTTGAGAATGTCGTTCACAAATTGATATCCTGCTATCATGCTTTCGCTACTTAAAATATAGTTTTTGTCAAACCGGACGGACGATAGAATAAACACTGCCGCTGGAAATCCGAGACGTAACAATAACTTTCAACAATTTCGGTCCTGTTTGTTTCGAAGACAGTCAGAGAATTGCAATCTTCGTGTTAAACCTCATCACCCAGGGCCCTCCACACGAGATAAATTTGCATGCGTCTTTGTGTCATGTTTTACAACCCGAATCTCCCTGACGATTCACAGTTGTCTTTAAAGATCTTGTAAAATAAACAAATAGTTATTTCCGAAAATAAATACACGAGTGCTTACTTTAAATGCCAAATGTCACAATAATTAATACGAATTTTTGAAAAAAACGAGTGATTACGTTACGTCATGAATGAAATCACGAACCAAATCACGCCCAATTGAGAATCTCGTGTTATCTGATGATCGAGTGCGCGAGAAGAAACCTGCGACACACCGGAGTGAACTCCAAATATCAACATTTATAAATTGTTTTTTAAGTGTCAAATCATGAATGAAAGCAGAAAAAATGTTCGTCGATCGTTTGGATGTACAAAAGAGGCATTCAGGAACGCTACATCAAACCTCGAGCCAGGAAGCTGCAGTGTAAACGTAATTGATTTTCTGCAGTCTGCCAAAAGATGCACTCTTTGCAAAATGTATTTGGAAACACTTGGGAATAATTAAAATGAATGTTTCTCACCTTCCAATTGATACATCTGATGGCCAGTTTGAAATTAAACAAAAAGAGAAAAGAAATTCCTTCAACAATAACAATTCCTAATTGAAATGCTCGCAGTTTGAATTGGATTCATTTTGAGATAAAAAGGAGGCTGACACATCGCCACAGATTACCTCGGATTGCGCTAACTCTGTTAATCTGGGAAACATGAACATGGCATGGTTCATATCAAGTGCTGTATTTATATCAAAGTTTTAATTCATACATATTTATACGCCAGGCGAAGGGAACTATAGTGTAAATGTTATTTAATTTTTATATCGTTAGGTTTACAAGATTATAATCAATCTTTGTTAAAAAAAAAAAAGACTTACGCGGTATGAGTTCTTTAATTTTATTTTAATGAAATTAAAAGTTTGGTTTTGTTTTTGGGGTTTTTTGGGGGGTTAAAATTCAAATCTAAACTTAAAGATATTCATTTCAACATTCCAGTTAGATCTGTTTTGGAAAAAATAGATAAGGAAGCAAAATAGATATGTAACATATTAATTAAATAAAGTTAAATACTATCAATTACAATTTAAAGCTATTGTTACTTTAGGATTTGTGAAAAGTTGGGTTTTTTTTTTAACTTTTGTTTAAAATTTATATTCAAAAGAAAAAGTTCATTGAATTTAAATTTATTAATTTTTAATTCAAGCAAAAGTTAGAATAACATAAAGCGAAGTAATGAATGATATCATACCTGATATTATACCTCCACAGTTTTTAACTATCTTCACCTTGTTTATGAAATGAAGATAAAATTAAGAAATCGTTATATTTATAATCTGAAGATATCTAGGCATTAACATTCCAATATCTGACCAACACGTGTAAGGTTTTATTTCACACCTTCCTCAAAACTTTAGAATGACACGTTTTCTTTGTGATTTTCTTATTTTACCTTTCGTTTAGAGGAATGGGGATATATTTTAAAAAAGAATTCATACTTATAGTTCACAAGTTCATGTATCTAGAATTTGATTACCAGTATATCTAAGATTGTTAACAATATATTCTTACATCAGCACATTTACTAGACTTTCTTGTCTCATTTTACATGTATATACATGAACCTTCAATTGTATATGCTGGTACAGTCAAAACTTATCGGTAAAAAACACACATACACAAGTTCTAAAACCCGTAAAAACCCTAAATGGTTAAACAATACTAAATAGCTTTAACATATCGTGTAATAAACAATATTGAATCTTTGTAATTTTCTATTTCTGAGGATAAAAACTTCATTATATTTTGTGATTGTTATTTTTTAAATAAGAAGTATTGGAATAATTTAATTTTTATACCCACTTCGAAAGGTGAAGCATTCAAGAGGGCAAGATATAGAGCACGTTCTTGATTTACTCAACCAGAAGGCAATTTTGTTGTAATTTTTATTTTTTTATTTTGTAAGCTGTTTCTCGTGGAATGTAAAAATCGGACTAGTCTATCTCCTTTTTAATTTCACGCGACAGTTTGTTGTCTTCATTGGCGGTGATGGGCGGTACACGAGGGTACAGACGTAAGACAAAGGACCAGGGTTCTCCAATTAAACCCCAGCAATACACGCAATGTGACGGGAGGCGGAACGGTCAGCGCGTGACAAAACCCGCCAATAATCACCGCACGCCGCAGTCACGAATAAACCTCGCTGTCTAATTTCAACATTCATTTATTTGACATATGTCTTACACTGCATAATCCATTATTTTTTTAAAATCTTAATTCAAGAACAAGTAAACCCTTGCTATTGTAATATTAAATAGAGTTACGTCGTTTTATTAAAAAATAAGTGCTCAAGAAGCACATTCGTTCAAGATTAAAAAAGGTTATCTTTGAAATTTTCAAACGTATTCGAAGAGATTTTCTAGATTATTCTGATTAGAGATAAAATCTCGCGAGAATTTCTACGAGATGTGTGACTATGACGTGACTCTCAAGTTCTTATGTAACTGTGATAAGGGGACTCACAAAATCAACAAGCCACTTCCTAGAAAGTAAACTCAGATGTTGGTCGTATTAGATAATCAAATAACATCTCGCTCAAATCTCGTCCCGTCCGTTATCTGAAGTGACAATCGACATATGGAATGGTATTGTTTATTGTGAAAATATCCACTGTGCAGGGGCAGAGCTGTTTTTAACAAGGTATGTAGAGGGGTGTTTATTTTTCAACAGTTCCCGATATATATCTCGCTCTGATTTTGTGGAAAAACTTATAGTGAGTGTTGATTTTTTCTTAGGTCTGTCGAACGAGGAGATATCATTCTCGGCTCGCCGATGACAGATGAAACCGAGGAATTCACGTGTGGTCCTAGCAACAGATCCCGGGCCGGAAATTGAACTACAGAATTGGTTTTAAATATTTGAATTAAAGATAATACACAGTATTTGTAGCCCTGTTCACTATATATGTTTATAAAGATTCCAAAGAGAAACACAAACGATCTCCTAGTTACGTCAGAGAAGCAAATTCAATTATTTCTTGTCTATACTCCAATCATTTTATTTCCCACCCTCGAAGTCTTTCTCAGCAGGAAGTTTGAAGGCCCCTGGAAGAAGCGATGTTACGACAGGGCAATAATAAGTGGATGGTCAATATTATCCAGATGAGGCAATTCATCACAAAGAGAGCGGGCAATATGTAAGGGTTTCCGCTATGTTCACTAGATCTTGTTTGTAAATGTTGAATATATAAGTAAGTAGGAGTTGTTCTTACATCAAAACCTTAGAATAAGATAAAAAAAGAGTACTTTACACTCTATCTGATATTTCATTTTATAATAAAGTTTTAAAAAACGGGGGTACAATGTATGTAAATCAAATTTGTATCCATCATAGATATAAAACGCACGCATCAACAAATAATAAAAATATTAAAGCTTCGTGCTTGAACACTAAAACGCATAAACTGTTTCCATCGACCACAGTTTTCAATATTCATTTCGACTCTTAGCTGCTTTTCTTCTTGCTTTTTCTTCTTTTTGGCTGCTTTTCGTAACTATTCTGCAAAAGACTGGTGTCATCATTACTTATTGTGAATGAGCTTTTGGATACCTTGGTCAATATTTCTGAGAGGTTACCTGTAAACCTATAATACCTGGAGTAGATTACGGCATTAACTCTTCAACACAGAATCAAGTCCAAATCTGGGCGCTCCGTAAGGGATTTCGCCTTGATCCATGGCAGAGAGTCGGGGATTGGATCAAAACCTTATTATAATGTTTGTATAGCTGTACAAAGTATATCTACGGCAATCATTTAAATCTCACCGCAGGTTGGATCATTTTAATTGATATCTAATAGTCTTGAATAAAGCTGAGAAATGGGCCCAAGTCGCTATAATATTTGTACTTATCAGAGAGCTCTTTAGAGTCTATTTAGCTAAAATAGTGTAGAATTTAGAACTTATTTTGATAAACAGCGGATACCATCGTGCATGTGGATTTAAAACACGAAACAAAGTGAAACATATTATTTTGTTTTTTCAAGCGATTCACGATTTCTCTTGTCCGTTTCTTTTTAATATTTTTCGTCAAAAGGTGCCGATGTAAGTAGTTAAATATATCCGTTTAGTTAAGTTTTATTTATATTTCGACAACCAACTCGAATTTAAAAACATCAAAGGAAATTTACGTAAAGTAAAAAGAAAAACAGTTGCTTTTGGCATTTTACGGTATGGATAAATCATATTTAAGGTATGACTAATAGTGTTTTGATGATTTTTTTTCATGTTTCAAAAGATCGCGGGAAAGCAAGCCTTTTGGTAAAGCACAGAAAATCACTGAAAGAAACAGTTTCCACGCAAGTTGCAAGTCTTCGATGCCAATTTTATCTGAGTTGCTTCTTTTATTTTTATTAAAAGACAATATGTTCAGATCATTTAATTCACTTTATTTTAATTTTTTGAGCAATTAATATTAACCTCTACTTGGAAAGATTTCAATCTTTGCTCAAAACGAGATTGAAAAATGCTTAAATAAAAATAAAAAAGTTTTTTACACTCATCAAGTGCAAATCATCGTAGATAATATTTTTTTTTTATTTCGTAAAACCTATCTGTAGAAAAAAAGGTCTTATTATAGAATTTACCAAAAGGATAATCAAGAACGTTTTGAAAATTCAAAACAGTTTCCAAAGGCTGACAGTTTATTATTTTTTAAATTATAAATCTTAATGAACATTGAAATTGACATTCTAATACTTTAACAATGCGTGTGCACACTCACGTGGTAAAATTGTTAAAAGTTCCCTGCTATGTTTCAATCGTTCTAAAAATCATAATTGTTGGGAATATGAACCACAGTTAAGCGTGTGAAGGTACTGGCAATAAAAATGGTTATATGTGCATCATTTTCAAAAGTGGTAAAGAAATCGATTCTTTATATTGAATAAATGAATGATGAATCATATAAATATTTTTTCTGAATATTTTTTTAAAGATAGTGATAAACGATATTAAGGAATATTACATAAATAAAATACATAGATTAACAAATACATGTAACTGAAATTTAAAATCAATAGATAAAATAAAATTATTCCACAGTGTATTTAACAAAATATTTGAATTTTATTGTATCTACACTATTTTCCATTTCAAAATTATGCAGATAAAAAAATATATAATCGTACGACACATATTTTTTATTTTACATTATTACAAAGAATCTAAAAATTATTGATAACATCTTAAATTTCCTGGGTTTTTTTTAACAAATAAATCAAATAATGTAATAATTTAAAAAAAAAATATCTACGTACATGTTTTAAAAAAAAGGACGTTGCTTTATTTGAATTCTTTGAATAATTTTTCTCTGGTCAGATGAAGATTGTGTATCTCATTTTTAAACAAGTGGATTTAGCTTGAATTTAATGCGGTCTACATTTAGATAATTTCCTGATTTTTACATGTATCTTAACATGAACGATGGAGATAGCTAATACACGTATATATATGTACAAAAAAAATATTCTCTCCATCTCTCGGGTTCAGGTGCAAGCAGCGCCATCTACAAGGCGAACCTTCTGTCACGCCCTTTATGTTCTCACATGACACGTCCTCTTTCTCCATTTATATTAAAGTTAAACACAGAAAATACCTTTCTCTGACTAAAAAAAAACATATGAACATATTTTCAAGTGTCGAAAACCAAACAAGAAGATTTCCTGGAACGCAGGTACATAAAGGGCTGATTGGCGTTGGTGAATGTGCGTCAATGTTAGACTGTTTGTCATGCATTAGCAGGCGATGGACCAGTCGGGGAACAATTATTGACTCAGGTCTGACATGTTGACAGAGAAAGAAACAATTTTAGATTTGATTTCAATAAACTTTTCTTTAAAATCGAATTTTGTGTCCAAGACACATTGTCCATCTCGGCTTAAATATTTTTCGTATTTGTTTATCCAATTTGGGAAAATGTGGCCCGCAAACATGCGCGTTTGACCAGCAAACAGTCCATTCAAACTTGGCCCAATAGAACTAACTTTCCATTGAGCAAAACAAACTTCTCAATAGTGAGAAAGTGACGAATTCCCTCCCAGGGAAATTAATAAAAGTTTATATTTCTTTGGAATATGTTGTATATAAACCACATATGTGTATATATCTTGTTTTTGTAATTACTGCCATAGCCGTGTCAACAGCCCATTGTAGGCTGGGGAGCTGCTCCGATACTCACCGAACTTCCGAACACAGCAGCCAAAGAACGCTGTTTTTTCACCTTTTCTTTAAACAAACCATTCTTTCATAGCCTGCACCTGGGCTGACAATTCCTTTCCGTTATCGATTTCTCCGTTCGGATCCTAACACGTGTTCAAATAAAGCGCTATCATCGATATTGAATATATTTATGATTTGTAACGAGAGATGGGGGAGAGGGTCAGAGCGTTTAGCGGTCAGCCTCGCCGCATTCCCATTCAGGGCGGGGTAGGGGGTTATCGATCCTCAGATCGATAAATTCTATCGATACTTAGTAATAATTAACGGGTTTTTTTGCTCAAATTTCTGATAATAATAAACTCATTAACTTCTTCATTAACATATAAATTTACAAATAGTCGATGTATTTATCAAATTGTGATTGTACAGAGTCAAATCACATCTGAACTTATCGTTACAGAGTTCATGTAGCGGCATTTTTGTCATTCCGATAAAAAGTTGGAAACATTTGCTACCTTTCTGATAGGTACACAGTACAAGGATTCAAATCCCTTTGAACTCTTATATATAATAGCGATACAATTTTGTGATTTTGTTTTCATTAATTTTGTTTTGGAGTGAAACAGGTGCAATTTGCTGCTAAATTTAAACATAGAATGAAAAGAAAAATTGGTCAGAACGCAAAGAAAAATTGGTCAGAACATCAAATTCACTCAATATCATATATTAACCTGTGGAAATTCATATAGCACACATTCATTTTTTTGTTAAATTTGATGACACAAATTTAATTCGTTATCCTTAAATAACATTATTTCTTTAATAAAGTTTTTACATCATATTCCATTCATTATTGTCTTTAATCCTAACATCTAGCATTTCAAAATATATTACCGTACATGTATATCAAAGGGAAAAAAACTCAGATATTACGATTCACTTTTATAAAAATTGTGATAAATTTCCGTCAAATTTGTACGGAAGCGTAACTAAACAGCATTGAAGTTATTTGTAGATATCCTCTCTTTTTCCAAAATTTTGGAATTTTTAATTTTAAAACTGGCTTCTCAAGCATACAGCTTCACTTTTCCGACTTTCTCAACAAATACGATAACTATTTGTTGATAAACAACAATTTAAAATGATTTGGGAGTCACTGAAAACTGAGTTGCAGTGGTTTATTTTGGTAATCCTTAATATAGAAAAAAAAACCCGAATTTGTAAATAGGTTAAATGTAGGATCACAACTTGCTTAAGGAAAATGTATCAATGTATGTTTGCCATAAATAATTAACCATATTTAATCAAGTATCTTATATTCAATGGTAAACTAAGCATAATTACTATAGTTCATTATAGTATTTCATTGGTTACTATAGTATGATATTTTTATCGGGGTTGCGTTCAAAATCGTAGCAGCTAGCCTAGCCGCTAGGTCGTGGATATCTAGGTCTATTGAACGGACTGCTAGGTTAGCCGCTAGGTTTCAGATTTGAAGTTGGAAATATTCAACTAAAGACTAATTACATTGACATAATTTGTTAATTTCAAGCAGGAATATGCATGTTAAAATTCATTATAACTTAAAGGATGAACAAAATATCACTATATAAATAGATTTCATGTTTGTTTCAAAGAGGTAACTAAGGTGGCCATCTTGAATTTGATGCCTAGCTTAAAATATTTAGGCTACGAATATCTACGTAGCGGCTAGGCAAGCCTACCGTTCAACTACGTGGCCCTACGTAGCAGCTACGTCAGTTAACTACAATTTATCATCGTTAATTCATTTTTGGGAGTTGATTTTAATCAATTCTCCTACGCAGTTACTCTGGTAAACCGAAAGTGAAACAGTGTTTGGACCTAAGCACAAATCATCACCGCTGACAAGATTTAGTTCTTGAAAATAATCGATAAATTCGATGTAATTTATCTTGAAGCATTGGTTTTTAAGAAACTTATTTATGAATACCTTGAAAATAGTCAGATGTTAAATAGTACGAACAATTTAGTTATTTTTTGCAGTCGTATGTATTCATACACCAGAGTTCCATAAAGTCTCGATTAACCATCGGCTGTTTCCGTAAATCTCCGACAAGCAGAGAGTCATTCTATATTTAGAGGTCGCGTTATCAAGCTATCACGTGACCTGGTGTACACATTCTCTTGCTTGTTGGAGATTAACGGAGACAGTCGAGCATCTGGTTGAACGAGACTAGAGTTTATTATTGCTTGGATCCATACAATTTATGAATATTTCGATTACTTATACATAGTTTGATGGAATCCATTCTATCTTTAATCATTACACAACACGATTTATAAGGGGTTTTTCTCAAAATTCTTGTCGGAAAAATCCGAGAATTCATATTATAATCAAAGTACTGAAGTACTGACGGGAGTTGATTTTATCGATTATTATTTATTTTAAAATCGACGATATGTAATTTTGCATGCATGGCAAGTAAATTCCTATAAGTATTTGAATTACGCACATTTTTTATAATATGAATTCTCCTACAGGAAATTCGTGAAAATCCAATATCAATCATGTTGTGTAATATTTAAAGAATTAGTCCATCAAATTGCGTATCAGTAATCGAAATAGTTATGAGAAATTGTATGGATCCAAGCAAAAATGAACTCTAGTCTCGTTCAACCAGACTCTCAGCTGTATCCGTTAATCTCCGACAAGCAAGAGAGACTCTCTGCTTGTCGGAGATTTACGGAGACAGCCGAGCGTCTGGTTGGACGAGACCATATTGTACTCTGGCGTAGGAATACATAAAATGTACGACTTAAAAAAATATCTAAATTGTTCGTGCCATTTAAAATCTGACTATTTTCGAGGTATCTATAAATTAGTTTCCTTGAAAAACAATACCTAAGAACTCATCAAATCGAATTTATTGATTAGAACTAAATGTTGTTAGCGGTGTTGATTTGTACTTAGGTCCAAACACTGTTTCACTTTCGGTTTGCCTGAGTAACTGCATAGGAGAGTTGATTAAAATCAACTCCCAAAAATGTGCATAATTCAAAGGCAGATTATAAACTACTAATACTTGCCAAGCAAAGTAACATGTCCTTGATTTCAAAATGAATAATAATCGATAAAATCAACTCCCGTCAGTACTTCAGTACTTTGATTTAATAAACTTATCATAGTTAATTTTACGTGTACTTTATTACAGAAACCCACCTAAGACAATGGTAATCTGTAGTGTATATATATATATATATATATATATATATATATATATATATATATATATATATATATATATATATATATATATATATATATATATATAAAGTACACATGATTACCGTATACCATAATAACACCATGATCTACACTATACTTCTTATCATGATAAACTGTTGTTTTACATACAGATAACTATAGTTCGACTTCATTATTTAGAGTCTACCACTGCAAACTATAGTCTATTTCGGTAAATTAAAGTCTACCACTGTAAACTATAGTCTATTTCGGTAAATTAAAGTCTACCACTGTAAACTACAGTCTATCTCGGTAAACTATAGTCTACCACTGTAAACTACAGTCTATCTCGGTAAACTATAGCCTACCACTGTAAACTACAGTCTATCTCGATAAACTATTGTTTGTATTGGTAACTAAAGCTTTGTAGTCTCGGTAATAAATATTTTATAGTTTACAATTGAAAATTTTTGCACATCATTCAATTTCGTAAGGGTCGGGATAACCCGAGTACAACATGTACATAGAATAGTATATACATTGTATACCCAACAATTCATGCCCTTTGACTTTTATCCTAGACACCTTTGGTCGAATGAGTTAAGGATATTGGGGGGGGGGGGGGGTATTATTTTCAATGATATATTGAACGTACTTTTCAAAAATTCAAATGTGGATACGCAAAATATTTATCAAATTATTTCATAATCCTCTTTAAATGTGGAAACCTTATGTCCCGACCCAGTTATTACATACGAAATTCTGTGATCTTGAATTCAAAATATTAATTATCTCTCTTTTCAAGTATTTTCGGCCTAATGTAGAATAAAGTTTACAACGGAAAAGATAATGAAAACTTCGATTTTTTTGGACCGATTTCATACAATAAAACTTCGCGAAATAAGGCATTGTTGCTGTAATAAAGCCCAATCTGGAGAGGGCTGACCCTCACTTATCTCGACAGTCCAGAATTCTTTACCCAACAAGGCATTGTCTCTTGGATAGAAGCAGTCCTTGCCTTTTTCACACTAGAATTACCATTTTCTGTTACTCATTGTTGAAATAAAAGCTCAAGATTTTGGTTCTGTACACAAAACAAATTCATTATCCCCCTGGTCCGAAGGTGACCGTCAGCAGTATTTAGATCGCGGGACTTTTGATCTCTAAAATGATACCAAATAGCTCAAGCTTTTAAGTTAATCGTTGTTTTATTTCTCTTTAAACAAATACAAACTTCATACTCTAGTCTTTCGAAACTGTAGTTTGTTTATCCCAAAAGAAAATTCAAAATCAAATAAATTTGCCTATTTATTTAAAGAATTCTTTGTTGAATGTAGAAAAAATTAATCTCTTTCCTCCAAGGGTCTCTTCGTGTTGTTCAAGTGTGTTTGCTACATTCTTACTGAAGGAGAAGAAAGGGCCCAATCATCTGATTGCTGAGAAAAAAAGCTTTGGTTTAATATTCTAAGTCAATACCGATTCTTGAAAAATCGTTGAAACGGTGGGAATTTATCTTTGGAGCCTGCTACAGCCGTTGCAATTTTAATTCGATTTCATTTATTGGCTGCTTTATATCTATATAAAACTTAGAGTAAATATACATTTTTCCCATGCTTGTTTTTAGTTAAAAAAACATTTTTTTTTCCAAGTTAAAAAACAAATGAAGAAGTCGAACTTTTAAACTAAAACTTTGAATGAGTGTTATTGATTCCAAGCTTTGTTTACTTTACATACAAAACAACCATGTTAAAACCCAACAAAATAAAAACAAACTAATTGTTAAAAATAAAAACAAACTAATTATTAAAGCATAATTTATTGTTATTCTTAGATAGCATTTTGGATTTCTTCCGCACATTCTCATATGATTATTTTGTATAGAAATGGTTACAACTCAAATGTGAACAATCACTAATGGGTTGAGGTAAAATATCTGATTGTACTGACGTCTCTGGCAAACCACGTGGGGGGGGGGGCTAAGGAGAGAGGGGGTGGTCAGGACTGCAGAGAGATTGGGGGGGGTGGAATGTACCATGGTAACAGACAGACTAGGTGAAGAAAAACATATGCACTTGCACATTGCACTGTGTATAGTACAACAGTCCTAACTATTGGGGCAGAAAAGCAGCCCCATTGATAGACTTATGATCAATTTACAACGTAGTAATATCGTGTAATACACATATAGTGAAAGAGAAAATACTTAGCATTTCATTTTCAATAAATAACGACTCATTTGAGATTCTATATTTTTGAGATACATATACTAGTATCACCAAGAGCAAGGCCCAACTCTAAATGCAAAAAGTATTCTTCCAACTAATATAAAAGCCCCTCATGGTTAGACATTATATACCAAGGAATCGGTTACATATCATACACAGACCCAGCCTTCCAAAACTTTGGAAGGAATTCAAATATTGTCAAAACACAACAAAACATACATAGATAAACCAACTGAAAAAAATAAACACATCCAAAAAAATAGACATAATTCTTTTAAAATTAGATATAAGACAAACAGGTTATTATAGTAAATATATTAATACAAAGTAATTACACCAGTCCCTGTAGCCAAGTACTGTCATGTATTTCACAGGTACAGAGATGGGACTTGTCATATAAAGCTGTAGGTACTGGCAGCACTAAGACTTCAGGGTCTGGGGGTTAGATCTCTACTAGTTCACACACAGTACTAGGACTACGGAGTGCTGGCCTGTAGCAGACTGGAGCACAGAGCTGCCTCCTGCCACACCCAGCTATTTAAAAACATTGGACACAAAACAGGGGCTCACTGAGTCCTTACAGATATCAGTCCAATTGATTGTAACCAATGTATGGTAATTAATTAACAAAAAAACTGGACACAAAACAGGGCTCAGTGAGTTTTTTTGGTTTCTTGTTTTTATAAATTTTGGTCTTATGAATTATAACCAATGTAATAAAATAATAAAAAAAAAATCTGGATACAAAATAAAAGCTATCTTTCTAATTGAAATTAATCCTAATGATTGAAACAAAATACTTAATTAATAAAAACACCCAATGAACTTAAATATGATAAAATGTTCACATAAGAAGGTCTAAGTTTGATCCCACAAGATTGTTCACACAACGGCTGAATGTGAATGAAAATGAACCTGAAAATAAAATAAATATCAATAAATTCAAAATTTATTATATAAATCAAGAATTAAAAAACAAAACTTTATTCATTCTGGAAAATTAAATGTGTAATTTATAGATGATAATATAACTTAATTTGTCACTAAACTTCAAAATTTGATTTTTTTCACACAAATCAAAAATATAATTATGATCAGAAGTAATTCTAGTCTATTATGAAGCCTACCTTATATGTATTATGCCAGTGGATTAGTTTTCATTAATGATACATCACTTTCAACCATTTCTTTGACCAATGCCTACAAAATCAAAAGTACATCCAACACTGTAAATATTGATAAAAACAGCATTTTAAAAGTAGGATACTGTATGATAATGAAACTGTTAAGAGGAAATAAAGAAATGTTGCAATGTCAAATCAACTTTATAATGAGACTACATCACTTTGATGACCCAGTACATTTTAATTACACTGTAATATTAAATCCCATTCACCATTTAGAGCCACATTAAATGTTTCTCTAAAACGATAAAAGCTAAAAGAATAAGATTGCACTTTGTCTTGTTTTTAATATTAACAGAAGATCATAAATGTCCGATTGTTGTGACGATTTAAACTTTATGCATTTTTGACTGTCCTTTAAAATTTTTGTTTAATATACACTTAAAATTTGGTAGGGTTACATGGGTTTTAATCTTTCTAACATTTACACGTATTTACTTATATACTTACATCAAAGGAGTAATTGGGCTGCCACTTCAGGTCTGTCTTTGCTTTCGTACAATCTCCCAGCAGAAATTCCTGTGGAGGAAAATGAATAAAGGTTTTGAGAATACTATAATGTAATAAATTCAGTAGCAATACAATATCACATATAGTGACAATGCTTTAACATATTTTGCATCTATAAATAGTGGCAAACATTACTTGCACAAATTTCATACCAACGATTAGAAGTAATACTATAGCATATACCTGTATTATGCAGGTATTAACCATCAGAAGCAAATAAAAATCTGTCATTAGCATCAAAATTTATCTTTTAAAATATGCCTGCCATTTGAAATATTTTGCACTTTAAGAAAACAAAAATTACATTCTTAAATATTCCATTATGAGTTAAAATAGAAAATAGCCTTTTCTGCCAACTGCTAGGCCAGACTTCAACCCTTATATAAAACAAGACTCCACAGACATATATTTATCTCCAAGCCATTAAACCCGTCTCATTATTTACAAGTCCAGCAAACCAGCTTTTAATGTCAAAAACGTTTTTTGTGTAAGAAGTTTTGAGACTTGGTTTGGCTATATGATGTATAGATAATGGCGGTGACAGCAGTACACAGTGTCAAACGCCAGCCATGGCACTACATCACCTGCCAGATAGTTTTGTAGAAAATATTAAATTTAATGGGGCTTTTTATGGTTAAAAGGGGTCATAAAACCATCAGTCTGTGATGAAAATAAATAAATAAATTAAGTTCTACAATAAAACAATAATGAACACTACATCCTTAGAAGCAACCCGCAGTATCAACCCTTTATCTTAGGTGGACTTCCTAATTTAAAAAGAATCATTCCATAATATTTACTTACTTTTGAACGTTAAAAAAAGAAGAGAAAAATACTGCTTTGGCATTATTGCATGGCAATCTTTTTCATCTTCTGCCTTAATTTATCATTGATATATTTTGATGTTTAATTAATATTATTGATGAATCATAAGAAGATTACAAAGCAATAACTGGTCAAGCAATTTAAAATTGACATTACAAGTACAATAACAAGAATAAGATGTAAGCAAAATGGAAATATATTTTATTAAATCTGGAACGATTAATTCGTAAGATTTTAAGGCTGTTTGGTATATGAAGTCTTATTTCCTGATCTGTTCTCCTCCATTCATCTATTTCTGGCTCCTTCAGCAGATATTTCACGTCAGGCTAAGAAAGCCCGAAGGAAAATAAAACGCTGGCTGATATAAACAAATATAAAAAACATAGAAGTTGTATTATTTTTTTTTTTCTGTTAGCTGAAGGTAATTTTTCTCCCCTGTCATTTACTGTTTTTAGTAGTTTTTTGACACTTTTGAACCGCTGCTTAATTTGTTGAGACCACTTCCCGCTGTGTACTGAAGTCCAACTACCTCAAAGCAGACCGATTCAATGATTAGTCTGTAATTTGTCAAAATGCCACAAACCAATTAAATACAACTTGTGTCATAAAACTGTGTAGTCAACAAACAGAGATGTATCCGCGTCATGGCAGTGTAAGATCACACTCTGTCATGTGCTCATACCGACACTATTTTACAGATGCAAAGGGCTATAACTCTTGTAATTATTATCGTCCATTAAACTAAAAACTTTGATAATATACTAACGGTCAGGCCAAAATAACATTATTTTTTGTATGCTATTGCCCTCTCCCCTCATTGTAATACCCCCTGCTGAAATTTTTTTTTTATTTTTGATGTAATTTTGATAAGTTAAACTTAAAGTTTGAAAAAAAAATCCCCTCCCTCTCTCCTGGGTCAAGATACATCCAGAATTAAGGATGAATTAATTTTTTTTTTTTTTCCCCTGACAATTACAGCCAAGTCAAATACCAATTAAAGTTAAAATTTTGATTTTAAATAAATAAAAATGTGCCCTTTCAATGAAGTTGAGTCAATCAGAGTCAGATAGCATTATCTTCTAAATGTGTTTGGCAGACTGAACAAAGAGAGGCAACTCTTACCACTTCTGTGGGGCGGTAGAACTTGGGGTTGACCTTGACTCGAACCTCCCCGGTATTCTTGTCCTTTCCTACCTCATTCACGCCTTCTCCTTCCCACCTAGAATAAATAGGTCAGAAAATCATACCTCAACTCATAACATTAAAAGGTCAAAACATCATAGCATATACGATAACTTGTAATATCAATAGGTCAAAATAGCATAGCTGCGACACACCTCAACTTGTAATATTAAATAGTCAAAACACATATACCTCGGCTTCTAATATTCAATGGTACATGTAATTTTGATAAAATACTTGTACATGTTTTAATTTTACAGAATTTCTCAGATATTGTAGCCTATTTTAAGAAAAAATGTTTTAAAAGTATTAAATTTATTTTTTCTACCATTCGTGTGAAAAAAAAGTTTTAGAAAACATAAATACAGTTGCTTTGATACTGTAGTGTTATTTTGAAGCAGAAAGCTAAAAAAGAAATCATAAGTCGAGTTTTGTGTGTTGGTAGATAGAGTACAACACCTGCGTCTTTAGGCATGACACATGCATCTCTATCTCCACTTTAATATCACTTAAGAAAACTCGTAATATTTAGAAAACAATGAAAACTCTGACACTCATTAATTTCAAAAGTGCGTTTCTCTGTCGAGAATTCATGTTGAAAAATGATTACCGGTGTGCGAAGTTTGGGAAGTGCAGCGTTTCATAGACAAACATGTAAATGTCTTTTTTCCCAAAATGAATACTTAATCTTACTGAGAAAGATACACCACAGATGTTTGGGGACAAACATCACACTAGATTCATTAATAATCAAAAACAATTTTAATAATTTATACAAAAAACAAATTATGAGGCATTTTTCTGAAGGCGATCACAGGGGAAAAAAAATTGCCGCACATTATACGACTCATTATATGTGATGTTTATCACATTTACTAGTTTTGTTTATTAGCTCAAAACTACATGGTTTATAAGCAACATATAAATAAATGCATATTCAGTGTACACAATTTACAAGTACACAGCCATATCTGCCATGATAGGATATTTTTACAAATAAAATAATTATATATATAATACATATCTTATCACATTATGTCAAAGATATACAACATAACTGAACAGCAATTAAAACAATTTTTCTTGTACTCAGTAGCTTTTTGGAGAAAAATACTAAGCAACTGAACTAGCTTGAAATTAGATGGCTTTGACCTGTAATACTTTTTTATATTAATACACAGTAAATGACTGTACTTTGAACATTCTAGGATGAAGTAAAATGAATCTTCAATCTTATCAAGAGCACAAAATCTACAAATGCAACGTGAACATGCGGTTCGGTTATATCGACATTGTTCCATTGCCAGTCTATGTGCAGACAATCTATATTTTGTCAGGTAATAAACAATTATTCGAGACATACATTTCCTAAGACAGTACAGACGACAAAAGAATCAGACAAATACTTGTAAAAATTCATGTATAAATTTTAACCAGTTCTATAACCATCACAATCCAGCATAGACTGGACACCTCAATTTTAATATATTTACCATGGATTTACTGAAATGCAGTAACTGTCTTTTGCAATAATTTGAATAAAAAATTCTGAATGTGACTTGAATCTGCTCTTGACCAATCATTACAATTTAATCCCTGATTTGTTAGTCAAAGATGATAAGTGTTTCCATGCAGTATTTTTTAATGATATGATTTAACAGAACATTAACAATATTAATATTATATCTATTGTGTACATGTATACACTTTTTATCCATATATCAACATGAAAGATCGATAACCACTTTCAATAAGATAAGTTCACCATATTCTCATGATATTGACGTTCACTTACCAATTCTTAGAAAAACATTATCTTCATCTTTGCAAAGAAATAAGTGCTTGCTTATTCAAAATATCTTTTCAACATTTCAACAGATTACCAGTATATTCAAATTGCTGTATTAAAATTTAAATCCACATTGCATGATTCTATCCTCATTGTTGGATTTTATCCACACTGAAATATCCTATCCATGTCCCAGTATCCTCTATCCATATCATTTTGCTAGGACATGAATAATAATTAAATGGTGTTAATGACAGATATATCCAAACACATTCCATAATGCATATCCAGATTAACATGTAATATCCACCTTAAAGTATAATCCACATGGCTATACATCAATTAACTTTATCCACATCAAAGTATCAAACATGTATAACTTCACATTACATCAGTAATGTGTAGACATTACAACACATTCTTTCCATTATATCCACATCAAAGTATTATCCACATAGCTACACATTTACTTACACAATATCCACGTTGACAACTTTGAAGGCTTTCTCCACAAATTCTCGGACACTGTGGCATTCTCCCATAGAGATCACGAAATCCTCAGGTTTTTCTTGTTGAAGCATCAGCCACATTGCCTACAGAGGAAACAGATTACACAACTCTGTAATTTTTCTAAACCTCCACTATCTCACAACTATACACTCAGGCAAACTTCAACATTCAAAAGGTAATTCCAATGATATAATTTTGATATTCTAAATCCTAAAGATTATTCCAATGATTAGATTTTTTTTATTGAAAATGCAACTATAGTAAAAAGTTTGAAGAAAATAATTTTTCGCATATGGAATCTTTGCTTTTCAAAGAATTCCCCTTTTTCAGTACTGCATAAATCATAAAATTCTTAAATAGCGTAGCTAATCGGATATAAAAGGGAAATAATTTTGAATATCTTGGATAAAAACAAAAGCAGAGTTTTATGACTTAACATCACTCCACTTCGGATTATTCAAAATTTTCAGTCACTGATAACTGACACTTTTTAAAAGTTTCAACATAGGAATCCTCCACATAGAATCCTCCTTTCTGAATGCAGTAGACCACTAGGTCAGTACCAACTCGGAGACACACCAAACATTACTGGTGGTTGTCCCGGAATCTCTGTAGAAGAGTTTGAATCATGCGGACCACTTTTATAATTTCTTGGTGTTTACACATGAAAACTGAACTGCTTTTACTGGTGTCAAATCATCAACTTGCACAGTCTCAATGACATTTAGGTTTTGTAAAGTTGAGGAAGAAAAAATATTATTGTGAGGATCTTTTCTAGACAGAAGTTTGCTTTAGGAGTTCTTCATGTTTGGTTTGTGTTTACAAGACAATCTGATGTTGTTTCTCATAACATCAGACAGAGAGATGCCAATTTCAGTGTTTTAATGTTTGTTTATTTTGATTTCATCAAAAAGTGAAATTTTACTCTTTTAAGATCAAATGAATAGAAAACAGTTTGTCGTTCAAACCAACTGCTAATCATTATTATAACCTTGTATGCAAAAAATTGAATCATACCATATTCTGATTTAATCTTTTTCTGTTTTTAATGCTCACTGATACTGGATTTGTATTGTACATGTGTGTTAACTATATGGTGTATGTTTTCTGTGAGTAAACTGTGTCCCTTTATTTCTGAACTTGATATAAGTGTATATAAGTTCCATGCCTTTTACTGGCAGATTTTAATGAAACATATTTGCCGATGTGGGACTATACCTCTACATAGTCCTTGGCGTGGCCCCAGTCTCTCTTTGCGTCCAGGTTTCCGAGCTGTACGTTCTCTTGTTGACCAAGAGTTATTTTAGCCACGGCTCGTGTGATCTTCCTCGTCACAAATGTCTCACCTACATGACAAAAAAACATTGCAATCAAACAATTTCATATTTTTTTTAATATTACAAAGTATTCTGTGAGCTTCTTGATCTGCAAAGTCTGGTTTTGTTCAATCTAATCTACTGCTCGTAAAAGTGCGGTAACCATACATAACGGAGAGCGAGATGAAAGGTCTAATTTTAATAACTGTGGTTTCATCAATATTCGTTGAATACCAATTTTCGTGGATTTCGTCGATTAGTTGATCCACGAAATTAAATGTTCGAAGTGCAATTTCTATTAACATTTTGTATTGATAGGGTCATTGGCCACAAATTTATCTATCCTTGAAACAGTGATTTTTACTTCATCCACGAAAATTGATACCCTTGAATATTAATGAAACCACAGTAGATTGGGTTTTGTTTACCGGTACTTTAGAGTGTACCGGTACATGTATATTATACTGGTATATGTATCACTGTCATACATGATATCATTTAGGATTAGTACTATAGAGTCTGCATAGTTCAAAAGTTAATCTTTGCTATATGTTGATGAAAGAACATTACACTAGATAACCAGTGTCCTTTGTCAGGACTTGTTTTTGTTCTTCATAAGCTTCACAAGCCTATGTCTCCTTTCCACTCATCAATGGAAGTCAATTTTCATTTGTCATCATCCAATCATCTCCAATCTACATTGTCCGTGAACTGAGAATCACCCAGTATCACCCCACCATTTTGTTTTGATAACGTCAAACTAAGATGGAAATTCAGCCCCTTCTTTATTTCCAATCATGCAAATTCCACTTCCTATCACTCTGTTTTTCTGTTAAGATTTGATGTGGGATAAATTGGCTTTTGTCAAAGTCAAAGCAACTCTTGTAGTGATTTAACTTGATCCTGTGTAAGAAAACATTGAAGGGAATCTGATCGGCCTGTCAATCACCAATGATACTGCCTAACTCTGTCTGTGGGCATAAACATAAGAATACCAAAGTCTTTCTGTATATATCGATCTCTTGTTGCCCAACACTAAGATATTTTTTTTTATTTATCTCTGATCAAGCATTTTAACTCCAACAGAAATTTTCTTTGTATGAAGTAATTTTACAGAAAAGCAGAACTTTTAATAAATTTATTATTGAAGAGATTTGTATTCTACATCCTATAAATTGTCTGGCTGTAGGGTAAACCATGATTTCTCCCACAGTAAGGAAGCCTTATTAAGTTACAAACCAAAACATAATTCTACACTAAGTCAACATCTTGACATTCTGTCACACTGCGACAGATGTGGGAGAATCCAGGGGGCTGATGGGAAGGTTTTCTGTCTGGGATGGGGGTCAGGCGTTTGTCGGGGTTGGGGGTTGAGTGTCATTTTGTGCACAGCCTGCAGCAAGCCTCTTGTTGATAAACATTGGCCTGTCATTTCCATTTCATCAACAGGGCATGCCCGCTTGTTTAATGCATTATATCTCAGAGGATTAAACTCCACAAAAACCCATTACATCACCATTTATTTTTTGATGAAAAAGAGGGTGTTCTCCATAAAATGAAATATAATTGATATTTCTTTGTTGGCCATGGCCCGAGGATATTCCGACAAGAATCGTACAATGAACTTCACCATCCTCTCCTCACGTCTGTAATTCACCAGTATCGCTTTCACTTTTAACCAGATAAACATGTAATTTAAGGCTCAATCTCTTGACGCATGCCATTTTATATTTAAATTTGAATCTTCTAATAGATATCTCTAAGATACAAGTCTTGAGGAGTACCAACAACTACTGAAGAGTAAAGAGTTAAGGTATTTACTCCTTGTCAGTTCATTACACAACCAATGTATAACATATTCACCAAAGCATTCAGTCTGCTCCTTACAATATTTCACAAAAATCTTAGTATATCCTCAAAAATTATAATTTATATACATGCATGACCTATTGGCACTAATTGGCAATTTTTTTATTTACTTTAACATTCAATCTTCAGTTCATCTAGCACTTGCATGTGAAATTTTATTTGCTATTATTTACCCAACTTATCCAATTAGTATTTAGTATAATTTCCCTATTTTACGCTAGTACTTTATTCAGCAATTCAACCGTTTTTAAAATCTGCATGATGTATTTCTTACGATTTTACAAGGATATCATTTCCTCACTTATTATTAGGAATCTACATTATGCATCAATTGGGGTCTTTTGCTTTTCTCAAGCTTTCCAGCTTCTGTTTATAAATTCCAAACAACATCTTAACTGGAACATGTACGTGTGCTACTATATAGTGGACTGTAACATGACTTATCTCACCTCTCCTTGGACTCTCGTGGTTAAACAGGATTCCGTTACAGGCGTACATGCCGTAGGCTTCTCGGTAGTTGATTACTATCCAGTAGGCGTACAGCTTGGCCACACCTGGAACATCAAACAGACAGACATACAGGTAACTATGTATCCTAGTACCTGGTATGTACATAACCCATACCCGGTACCCAACATTAATGCTCTTCAGATGGGCTGTAGCCAGATACAATAATAGATCTAGCGACCATAGAACAAGAAATTCTGTGAAAGGACACAACCTGAAATTTGTTTTAAGAACTTTTGATCCCTGAGAGAATGCAATTGATTTCATAATGAAAATAAAGAGTAAATTGTTGCAATCATTTACTTCTTACCAAAGTATAATTTGGGCAAAGAAAAAAACTTATTCAACATGATTGAGGAATGTATTATTAGTTTTTTTTAAAGAACTAGCTTACCATAAGGAGATCTGGGGTAGAAAGGAGTGGTTTCTTTCTGGGGGATTTCCTGAACTTTTCCGAACATTTCGCTGGTGGATGCTTGGTAAAATTTGACTTGGTCGGCAAGCTGACATGTTCTAATTGCATCTAACAAACGCAGTGTTCCAACGGCATCAACATTGGCAGTGTATTCAGCCAACTCAAAGGAGACCTGAACAAAATACATAATACAATATATCGAAGTATGGTAAATAAAAACCCACCAAATAAATAATTCTATACGTGTGTGATAGGTGTACACATAAACAAATCATTAAAGAAATTTATTGTTTTCAAATAATAAATGTTATTTCTTTAATTTGTATGTACCGGTAAATAGTTTTGGACAAAGGAAAAGGCACAACTCTTATATTAATCTATAAATTAATCAAGTATTTGCCAATGAAGTCTTGCAGGTTCAGAAAGCAATGAGTTTGATAAAAGTACTTGAAACTTGATAAGGTTTTCAATTAGATGCACAATTTGACTGGATGCTGTGGGATGAGCCTGCCAGCAGGGGGGATATCTGAGTAGATATCGGGGACAGATGAAATAACACAGCTGACAGGGAGGAGCTTCACTAAATAGGTCAATTATAACCCAAATTCACACCAACTGACACATTTCGCCTGTTACATAGTAACAATGTTTTGGTTGCCTCATTTACCATATGAAGCATCTATGTGTATCAGAAATTCTCTCAAAATCTATTCCATTTAAAACGAATCTACTGTACAACATGAAAGAAAAACCTTTTACACACAGAACCAGTTTCTACCTGAGGAGCTGCACTAGTTTTTTTATTTGTTACAGTCTACCTGCATTTTTTTTAAAACCCTGATTTATATATATATAAATAAGCCAAGTTATCTGCCCATGCACTCCTGTCAATGTCTTCCCTTCTTCTGGTCACTGTTTTTTATACTTGACACATCCTATTTAATTTACAGTAGGTTTAGCTGACTAGAACAAGAAAAGAATAAATATGTCAACTGTTTTTAAAAGCAAACTGAATGTTTCTTATAAATAATTAAGATGACATTTTCAATTTAGACGGTTGAATTAATTAGTGCATAAAACCATGTAGCCCAAGATGCACAGTTGTATACTGACCTTGGACAAAGAGAGATAACTCAGATTTGTGAGAACTTTTTGCATTTGCAATGTGAGAAAAAGAAAATTGTGGCCACTGGCCTGTGAAATTATGACATATAATTATGATAATTTAATATCTACAACAAATTATAGGGAAATTTAAAACAAAAAATTGGAAGAATAAATTCTGCCAAATGCCTTCCTGAGATTTGGTGTGATATGATCACACTCGTAAAAAAAATAATATATTGTATCAAATAAACATTGAGTCTCAACACTTGGTTCCCCATGTTCAAGTTTTTTAGTGATATGGTGCTTGCTATAATGTAGATTATGTACTGAATACATTTGCTCCTAACTTTTATGCAATACATTAAAATATATCTACTATTTACATATTTACCATATTTGGAGGGGGGAGGGGGGGGGGTCAAGGTATTTCTTTTTCAGTTATATAACTTCGTGATTTTAAAGGGATCTGGACACGATTTCAGATGAAAATTTTATTTTTTATTTCTATGTATAAAAAAGTTTACTTTTGTATTTTGAATGATTCCCCAAATTTTGAATGTTAAAAGTCATGTTAAAAGTGAGATACAGAGGAAAGAAGTCGTTGTTATGTAAACAAAGCTCGAGTCTTATATTTGTTTACAAATACTGTAAAGAAATTGCCATTTCTTTATCAAAATAACTTGTGGAAACAATTCAGCTGATTCAATGGGTTCATAAATAATTTCTTCACAACAAACAGCAATATTAAATTGAAGCTTATACCATTACAACAAATATGTAGACATTAACAGGACTCGAGCTTTGTTTACAAAACAAAGAATTTTTACCTCTGCAACTCGTTGTGACTCAATATTTGACTTTCAAATTTTGTTAAAGCATTGGGAACATGTATTTTAACAATTACAGAAAATTTTGAAAATTTTAAGCTCAAATCGTGTCTAGGTCCCTTTAATGAGTCAGATTTTTTCCAAACTTTCTAGAACATGATACTGTAAATTCCATATTTTACGCGAGTACTTAATTCCGCGATTACTTAATTCCGCGATTCAACCGTTTTCCATCAAATCGCGAGAACAATAATTCGCAAATGCCGAATTTTTATCATAGTTTCTTGTAATTAAGGTCAGAAGACACGTTCCTCGAGAATCTTTCTTGTATCTCCTCCTCATAAAGAGTTCCAATAAAAATATTAATTTTATAATTACTTTAAAACTAGAACTGTCCTAATGGGACTAATACCCCCGCTAGGCTAATTTCAAATGGGACAAATAATTGAATTGAATAATAAAGGTTTGGAACACATACAAAAAAAAATTTCTAGAATTGTAAAAAAAAAAAAAAGTTAGTTAACAAAGAAAAATTAAAATCAAAATTGTCAGAATTTCACTGTAAATACATATCTATAACAGTAATACATTTACAAATGTATGTATTTGATGAGATATTTTTTTAATTTAATTGATTTAAAGAAAAACCAACAAAATGACAATAACCCCTCCCTTTGCAGTGAATAGAAATACTGGTAGCCAAGCAATGCTCTTCTGTTGATAAAACTTTCAATACCTTTCTAAGTAGAGTCTTGACAGATGCAATTACTTGTTTCAAATTTTCCTCACTTTCTCCTATGGCACAATGGAACTCCATATCAGAAAATTGATCCCATAGGACTATGATTTTCTTTGATGATCTTGTTAAATTTAATAAAATCCCAAAGCATTACCATAATAACCATACTATGTAAAAATATGTAAAAAAGAAAATTTAATATTACAATCAATTTTAAAATTGCCAAAACACTACAATCATATCAGTAATTTTGAATTTCATTTAAATTAATGCCCAATAGGGTCACTTCATCAATTTACTTGACAAATGAATTTAAACAACCTCTAAAAATAGTTTAACTTCTTTATTAATAATTATATTATTTATTTCCTTATTATGATAGACCTTTTGGTTTACATGAAACAGTTTTAAAATAGCCCCAAAACCATCACCCATTTTACAGATTATCAATTTCCCCTAAACACATGCTCCATCTGAACCATGGCTCAGATAATGGCTCCCTTGGGACAAATGAATTCAGCCACACTTGTCTTTGATGTTCTTATTAGCTCCTAAGAATTTATCATTGACAAACAAAAACTTTGCATTGTCAGTTGATAGAATACTTATAAAAAATAATTTTTTTTTATTAATTAAGACATAAAGACAAAAAACTCCATCTGGATGTATTTATATAAATATATTTTAGAGTGTTTTCTATTAATTAATTAATAAAATCTGTAAGGATTACCTCCCTTACTTTTCAACATTAGTGTACAATATATAGAATAAGGAATATGAAAACTGTCATAAAATCATTAAATCTTGTCTGCAGATCTTAAAAAAAATTGCAGGTGCACATCTTCAGATGGTGTTCAACATATGTACAAATTTTCAAACTGTTCCATGCAGTAATAAAAAATTCTATAGGGGGGACAAAGTTGCGTCTACAGACAGACGGACAGACGGACGGACAGACAGACGGACAGACGGACAGGGTGAAACCAATATACCCCCTAAACTTCGTTTGCGGGGGTATAATGACCAAAATTCACTTAGATGGTTTTATGTCTAGATGGTTGAGTGGTTAGAACCGTGGCGGCTCACTGCCAAAAGCGTTTAGGTTCTAGAGTCTTGAGTTCAAAGCCCCGCCCTGGTGGAGATATAGTTCTAATATAGTGAATTTCGCTGTGGTGTAGATGTATTTATTTTTATATCAGCAATTCAAGTGTATTTTCAAGAAGATTATAAAGGAAATTGCATACTCTAGTATTTTGCAGAAATGCCTGGTAAGGTACCCTAATTTTTTTGCAAGAAGGTTTGTCAGAGTAGTAGTAAACCATTAGCAAATTCCTGGAAAAAGTTATCTAAAATTGAGGAACGTGTCGTCTGACCTTAACATATATTCGAAAAATTTAAGCGAGATTGTAAAATTCACGAGACGTGCTTCTCGCGATTGTACGCGGATATTAATTCCTTGCATTTAATTAGGAATCTACAGTAGTTGTCTTACTTTGACATGGCTCTGGGCTCCTAGGTTGTAGATTTCATGGGGACGAATTTGACTGATAATCTTGACCAAGCAGGTACTGTCTGTCAGGTCTCCATAGTGAAGGTGCATGGCTGAAGAAGAAAAGAGAAGCACTTCATTAATGGGTGGACCAGCTTCCCCAAACATGTAAGAAGCTTACATGTAAAACTAACTGTTTAAATATGTGGTAGAGTGTTATTTTAATTTGTTTTTATTGAAATGATTAAATATCAAATGCAACTCCTAATTTTTACAATTTGCGTATTTGAATATCTGTGATGTTTTGACTTTCAATAATAAATAAAAGCATACAATACAGTTGGTTTTTTATTTTACTTATTGAATTCTTACTCGTATAAGTCCTGAGGGTAGTTTATAGATCTGTGTTTTTCATTGGTAAAAGAGAGGGTTTCCCGCGAAGTTCTTTGTGCTGGTCAGGGATAGAGCAATAGTTTTTTGCCCAGTTGAGATATTTTGACTACCTGACTATTTTTTTTATTAATTACGAAAGACTTCAGGACATCGACTGTAAGTTGACATTTGTTTTCTTACTAATTCCTTGTTTTCCATTAATTAATCTATTTCTTACTTTTAATGTAATTTTAATGCAACATACTGACTTCAATTAATAATGATCAAATGAATCAAAGTACATGTATATGAAGGTTTTTATATCAGTCTTGTATGTTCATTAATAGGGCTATCTGTCGTTCAGTATTCGCCCATTAATCGGGTATTGTACCATTTGGAACCCTGATCCATAATCAGGTATACGTGTATAGAAATATATATATTATATATTATGCATAAGAGCTGTATAACTCATATGATTATTATTTATAAATGGGTATGTGAACTCCATAATGTTCAAGTTCGTATATCACTTTGATATAAGGAGATTAACTCTTATAGTTCTTTTACTCGGTATCTATTGTAAACTTTTAAAAGAAATTAATTTGTGTATACTTCTTTGAAAATATTATTGTATTAATGTAATATGTTTGTTGTTATAATGTATGCTAAAATTGCTATTGTTAACCTTTTTACAGGGTTCATGATGAAATAATTATAAATATAGAGAACCTGAGACGTGGCGTTTTTGTTCATATCATACAAAGAAAACGCTACTACAAGTATATTTAAACTATTTAAGACTTGTGAAAATCAAGTTGGTGTGCATTTGCTTAAAAAAAAAGTAAATACCTGTACATTAAATATCATACATATCATATCAAATATAATGTACATCTATTTGTGAATATATATACCATTTCCCAAAACCTAAATCCTACTATGATATTATTATGATGTCCACAGGCCACATTGCTCACCAATAACAATAACAAATTATAGCTGAATGAGCCTGATCAACTACATGTACAGTAAATGTACAGTACATGTACATCACTTCAGGATATTTTGTCAAACTTAATTTGAATATTGTCATTTGTACTGTTTGTCAAATTTAAAAGCAAAAGGAGAAACTAAATAAATGGATGCAGACAACAGCTCGTATTTGATCAGACATTTTAAGCTCACCTGAGCTTCTCTCTGGTAGACTATGAAGACTACATGCAAGACAAGATTGTAAATATTTTTATCTCCTAAAGGCCATATTTTTTTATTAGTTGTTTTGAAATATATATCAAGGTCATTGCACATCTTTCACCCACAAACACTCTATGAATGAAGTACATGTATAAGACAATAACTGTAGTTCAAAGGAAAAAATGTAGAAGTTTAAAGATATATTTTTACCTAAACTTTTGACATAAAACCTTGGTTTAAAGTAGTTGCACAATATTTTTCAACAAGTACTTTCTGGATAATGTATAGCTCGATTAGGCCATAGGGAGAGAATATATGCCCCAGACAAGAATTTGACACTATTTCCTATAGCCTTGACCTTTGACCTAGAAATGTGATTAAAGGACACTGATCACTTTTTTACCAATGGCACTCTGCAGATGAAGTATGATCCTGATTTTGGCATAGTAGTATGAATACCTGGTATGTGTCAGACAAAATGACGTGTGATGAACAGACACATATGACTACAATGCACCAACAGAGAGGGGCTCTTACAGATATTGGTACATGCGTATTACATCATTAATGGCTGCCCGGGCTTCCAGTTAGACAGAGTTTGCTCTCCTTGCTGGTATCAGACACTCAAATGAATTCAATTAACAAAAGTGATTAAATTGTAATTTGAAAAATAATTAACTTGCCTACATTAAGATTTAGCATTTTTTAATTTGCTTAATGTTGCAGCAATAATACAAATATTTAGGTGACTTGTATAGGCTAATTGCAATAATCAACTTTTTTTATTTTGATAAATCAATGTCATTGTCTTTAGAAGATATTTTTATTTTTAAAGAATTCAAAAATGTTCAATCAGAGTACTATTTGAATTTGGAATTCTTTTGATTCTTGGAATTTTGGGCTTTAAAGAAAATTGCCCTTAGTTAGACTATATTCATAAGCAAATTTAAGTTAGTTGCAATTGATTATGTTAGCTAAAATTAACACATCAAACAATAAAAATTCATGTTACTTGTCTAAGTTATTCTAAGGGGAATTTTCTTAAAAGCCCTAAATTCCAAGAATCAAAATAATTCCAAATTCAAATAATACTCTGTTTTCATCTGATACGAAGTTTTATGGAAATCTTTTTCTCCTAAAGTAAAAAACATTTAATGCTATCTATTTATCTAATGATAATCAATGATTCAACACCATTCAGAGGGGTGCAAATTGGCTAGAATGATAATTAAGAATTAACAAAAAGATAAATAAATACAAAGAAATATGCAAATAATGAAAAATAATCAGGTAATATCACCCTTCAGCTAAGAGACATAATTAAAGCTAAAAAAGACTGTAACAGATCATTCTACATGCTATTATTGGTAAATGAATATACATGTATTAGAAAAAGATATAAAATTGGTATGTCATGTATTATTTAGAAAATGCTTTCTGTAACATATGATTACATACAGCTTCATAACATTAAACTTATATACATACTGTGGTTTCATTACTATTCAACAGCATTATTTTCCAAAAATTTAGTTAAAGGGTACCTGCAGCCAAACCGATGTGAAACATATGTCAAAGAGTTTATTTACCAAAATTTAATGCAAAAACCCGCATCGAAATCGATGCAAAAATAACGGAGTTACGCCGCTTCAAAGTGGCTATTTTTACCTGCTTTGGGAAATCTAATCAAGAGAAAACAGAATTAGGCGATAACGAGGCTTCAGCGGAAGTGACGTCACGGGGTCAACAGGAGGGAAATTTCTTTACAAAGCTATACAAATTAAATTCGATTTTTCAGCCGAAATGATTAATATAGGTGTGATGTTTTGACGTATCTAGTTATTTTAAGTATTGTAGATGTAGAAATTTGAATCAGTAATTATTTTATTACAGTCAGATTTATTTTTAAAGGATTTTAAAATTTGCTATTCTCGTCGCCCTTTCACTGATGAATACGATATCTTATAACGCTTGCATGGGCGGATTTATGTTCATTATTCATTTTTGATTACATAATATCCTTTCACACATGAGTGATCCGAGATAATGACACAGGTAAAGAGGTAAACTACGAAGCCACTGCTCCAGACACACGTGTATCTGGGGTATGTATACACATGGTACACGAGTCTGGTGAACAAAGAGAGGGTTTCACACCTCTGGACTGGTAAATGATTTGTGTATAATTAGCTACTCAATTGTTGAACAATAAAAAGAAAAATAAATTAGACTGTGTGAAATCAAGCATTCGTAAGCTAATACATGTGTATAGTCCGTCAATCAGTGATTAAAGAATCATACACGAGACTATCAAATAGTAAAATTTATGTTCGAAGTAAATGCCTTTATTGTTACTTATCTAATCAATTAAATAATGACCAAATTTACAATTCAGCAATTTAAACCTTTTTATGTGATCAAGTAATTATTTCGGAAGTAATTACATGTACGTTGGTCTTAATTTCTTATTTAATCAAGTGCAACTTTCTTTCGAGCGCTATGGTCAGCAATTTAACGCTTTAACTCCACATTACTTAAATTTTTATACTGAGAACAAATCATTATGAAATCTGAATAAACTTGAACATTGTGACAAAGGATGTATATAAATGTAAAATGAAGTTCCATTATTGTATTTTTAGAAGAATACGAGACAGACTTAATTATGCAGCCATCTTGGACTTTCACCTTGATCCGTTTATAATCCCGTGTTTGTTTGTTAAATAATGCATGCTATTTTGAGTTTTATTGGTCCTATATCAATTTTATTGAATAATCGGGCGAAATCATTTGTAATTTTATGCCTTAAACGAGGAATAGACCCAGCGTTACCTTTTACGAAATATGTATCATCAATATTATTAATCAGTTAATAATGTCACTGAAAAATCATTCGAAAGAATGACAATATTAAAAAAATATGTTTCTTAAAACAAAAGGTAGATTGATTGCCATTTTGCTACATATGCTCTGCATTAATATGCCAAATGTGTTTCACATTTGACTAAATTCATGAAGCAAACAATTTTCCGAATTCTGCATTTTTGTTCGATAAAATACGGGTTTAAACTCAAACAACAGTATATTTAGTCATTCAGGGTTGATAAGGAAATAAAACAACAGAAAAAAATGTTCACATATCGATAAAACAATGCAAGAAAACGAACTGTTTTCATACGATATTCCTGTTTCTCATACAGCCCCGTTGACCCCGTGACATCACAGTTCATCTCGCGCCAAATCGGCTTGATTCAAAACTCGTTCAGGTGTGAAATCGGGTTTTCCCCAAATATCTCGAAAACTACTTATGCAGTCGCTGTAAAATTTTCAGGATAATGTTTTTACACATAGATCTTCATTCTATCAAAAATTGACCGGCACTGCAGGTACCCTTTAAAAGCAAAGCTTCAAAGGTACATAATTTATATTCAACAGTTCAAACAATTGAATTGTTCTTCATATTTCTAATTTGAATGAGTATTTGATTTTATACGCATTCTACAATAATTGACATAACAATTACATGATAATGAAACCACAGTCTACTGCATACTGGGAAATATTCGCCACCATTTTATTTCTGCTCCTTTAGCCCTCTTTGTTTGCATGCAAATTTAAGACTGGGCGAATTTCATTGTCTCAAATTATCTCTCTTTAATCAAAAATTTGTCTGGACGAATTCAAGACGGGGCGAAAGTGTTTGCAAGTATTTAAGGGCGAATATTACACGGGGGAAAATAACCCCGTATACAGTATATTAATTCTTAAATGCTGTCAACTGCATTATATTTTCCACACTATGATAAGTACACATATATAGCCCATGAATGCTCAATGCTACTTACAGTTATCTAGCAGATCATGATGCAAAGAAAACAAAAATAACATGTAAGCTTTCACAATCAAAGAACTGAAACTACCAATGGGGGTTGATAAGGGTAAAGTAAAAACATTATTTGAAGTCGGACATCTGCTGAAAGTTGATTGGGTAAGATTATTGTCACTGTGTCTTACTGAATACCTGAAAGTTACACGTACTGGTGATTTGGGCAAGACGAAGATGACATACTGTCTTACTCCCTGATAGTTGATGGGAAAGACTTACATGTAGTAACGTATCCATAATATAACCAGCGAAAAAAGAAATAAAGCAGTTCATAGTTATTCTGTTTTATCAATAAATGAGGCCCAATTTTTCCCAGAGCTAAAGGAATTAATTTTTCTTTGCCCAGTTTTTCATGAATATTAATTTGTACAAGGTTTGGTCCTTTTGTCTCCATCCAGTGACTCCATCTTTAAAACTAATCAATTACACTAAAAGTTGGAAATTTATATGAACAAAGGCATAAATGACAATGCTTGAAGCTGACATGAATTCTTTATGGTATTTAGTTGCCATATATTACCTTGAGGTTCTTTCTATCCTTAATTATTAATCACCATATTAACTTGTTCAGAAATTTACAAATACACATACTATCCGGTATTTGGTACATTAAATAAATTTGAAAAATAAAATGAAGAATCTACACTTTTTGGGGGGTAAAAATAAATTGCCAAATCAAATTATTTTGCACAGACAGGGTTACATTAGATCCTTTACAGTTTACATCCTTAGCACACTGAACATTTGCTTAACAAAGGACATAAATGTTTGCATCTGTCTCTGACTGTAGATTCATTCAAACACAAGACTCAATAGGCTGTACTAGATCCAAGATAGTATCTTTGAGTGGTCATTTTTATCAGGGTTTTTTCAAAACTTACAATGAAAACACCATTTTTAATGGGTAAAAGAAATACATGTGCTACATATAGGGTGATTTCACCATGCATCGGACACCTTTGAATTTTTCCCTTTGTTCACACATCAAATATCGTCCAAATATAAATAAAACTTCTTTTAAAAGTTACAGGTTTTCCGCTTGCTTAATTATTGTTGAAAAAATTGTGAAATCGTTAAGATGTAGAAAATAAAGCAAATTAATGAAGTGTTGAACTATTTCACCATGGATCGGACAATATTTACCAAGCATCGGACAGCTATAGCAGTACAGTAGGGATTAAAAATAACAATATTTTCTGGTTTTTGTGCAAAAATACAAAGGTTTGGGAAAATTAATTTACCGGGTATTCAATTGCTATTCAGATTTCTTTTAATGTAAATCCTCAAATCTACATATAGGAATTTAGACCGGTGCTTCTGTTTAAAGGAATATTTATCATAAGGGGTTCTTTATCGTGCCAGCTCCTACAGGAACTTTGGACTAAAAAGGCTGTATCCAAAAACTCAATTTTTAAGTGGTCTGGGAAAATGTTTGTACCAATCATTTTTTAAATTTTTATTTAACTTCACATTTAAAGTATATCACAAGGAATGGGCACATAATCTCCATATTATTAGAAGAAATCATGCACTGAAAACTGTCCGATGCAGGGTTAATTTGTGTCCGATCCATGGTGAAATGAACATACGGTGCAATAATGACCTTGACATTAATTGTTCAAAGAAGATGGGGGAATAAGATGGCGCAAATGCCCATTCGGTTTAGTAGTGAAATACAATTTTAAATTTATTTTTCCCCAATTAAATCTATTCAAATATATTATAATACAACTTTGCAAAAGCAAAATTTCTAACTATAGCCAGTTTTTAATATATTTAACAAAAAATAAGAAAAAAATATTGTCGGAAATTTTGGTGGTATAGAACAAATAACATAAAAACCCTATATATATAAGGTTAGCTTATGCCAGGTACTCTAACCACTGAGCCATTTCAGACCCAATAAAATGGGGTTTTTAAATATTATGTGTGACTAAGGTCACAGACTACTGGACTTGTATTGTTTTTCCACAACGTTCAATTGTTGGGATACAATGTATAGTGGGTCATCTCTCCACGTTGTTGTTGATTGAAATCGGTTTGTTTTCCAGTAGACCTTAATTAGACTATTAGAAAAATATGGAGCACAGACCCACTCTATAAAAGAAAATGCCCTGAAGTTCTAAAAAATGACGGTATTTGCAGGTTTTGATACGTACACACCTGTTTGAGTCAACATATTCATAGTATTGAACATACCTATAGGTTAAAAATCAATGATTCTTTAAATATATGTTGTTTTAAATGATTTAAAAACAAACCATCAGATTTATTGATACTTTAATTTTTCAGTGGTCTGTCCGACCGCGTATGGGCATTTTACACGCCTTATCCACCAATCTTCTTTCTTGGACTTATTTTAATCAAATTTTGTTTCAAAACTTACTTCTTTCTAATTATTTTACGCAGAGAGTGCATTTTCACTTATTCACAATCAAACGCACAACATTCAAATAATGCTTTAGTGTAAATTCTTCGTAACTAAATTTTCAATAATGGCGTATTTGATGGCATTTTACAATGCCTATATTGCTTTTTCTTTGACAATGTGACTGTCAAATTCTTAATAATGATAAAGTTTATTTGTTCTAATTCAGGAATATACGAAACAACACATGAGCACATGCACATTTATTTGTATATTTATAAACAAAGTTGTCCGATCCAAGGTATGTGTCCGATGCATGCTTAATTCACCCTACACAGTGTTTAGCAATTATCATAACATTAATACAGAAGTTATCAGCGACAAAAGGAAGATAATCCCTATTTCTGAACTGTTATCAAAGTAGTAGTACAAATTAAATAGTGATGCAACAGAAGCAAATCATATTGTTCAGGGAACAGAAAGTTTAGGCTCAAAAGAGAATCTGTCATTCAGCTAGGAACATTGACAGAAAATTACTGTTCCCATCATTTTATGGTACCAGTACTAGTGACACATATTTCAGTCAAATAAATTTTACAATAACATGCACACAATATTCAAATGAATGGTTGACTATATATTAGTCTTTGTACATACATCCTTCAGTGTGTGACTTGGGGTCAGCATACAGATGCTCTATTCTGGAGGTGTTGAAGGAACTGGACCTCCTAATGATTCCATGAACCTAAAACAGACCAAGATTATATCAGTGGGGCAATAAAAAAACATCCGTCAACAGACACATTAAGTTACAGATGCAATACACATATTATTAAGTCAATCAATACACAAACAAGTTAGATATGCAATACACATTTATATTAATCAATCAATGCACAAACAATACACAAAACATCAGGTCAGTCAATATTACACTAAATATCAAATTAATGAGGCAATACACTAAAAAATATCAAACTAGTGAGTCCATACTCAAAATATCAAATTAGAATGGCCATGCATAATATATCAAATTATTGATGCTATTCACTAAAAAAAAAATCAAAGAGTTAGTAAACAAATCATTAAGTCAATCAATTGCAAGTAAATGTTGCAATATACAAAAGATCACATCAGGGAGGTCATACACAACAAGAGGCCCCAGGCCTTGATGGTCACCTGGTTATCATGGCACGTAGATGGATCTGTCAAAGAGTCTCACGTTTGCATTTCAAGCTTCATTTTGGAGTCTAAATCCTAATCCCAGTTTCCTCTAACTGTTACCCTTGCTTTTATTATTTGATGTGTGCAAACATCAAGTGATTAAAGGGGGAGGCAAGAGTCAGGGGAATCTTGGATTATCTCTGAGAGTCAATTTGGTAAAAAGAGACCTACAGGCCTTTAATGGTCATTCCTTTATAATATTCACAGTTTCATTAATAATGCACACAACATGCATATTGTTCATTGCTACAAGCATACAATGGACAGGAATTAAAGTTTAATTGAAGTTAAAACTGTAAAATTGTTGAGTGACTAAAAATCATGTCCATGAGGCAATACACAAAGACCAAGTTGGTAATCCAACACACAAAGGATTATACATGTATTGATGGAATTTTTTTTTATCTATAATCAAACAGATTGGTCTGTATAAATTTATCAAAAAACACCATATCAAGAAAAGAAGACAGCCACTATTACAGCAGATGTGGTTTTACTTTAAAATCTTTCAGTGGACAAAAGAGATACTATCAGCAATGCAGTATTTGATGTGGTTTTGTGATTGATTATTAGATGCTTGTAAGATTCATTGATTAGTAAAGTAATCTTTGATTTGTTGTACTCAGTCCGAAATAAAAGTGATGGAGTTTGGGAGTGTCATGAGAGTTTAAGAAGATTTTGTAAGTCTGAAAGACAAGCTGGCCCTTCAGTGCATTGCTTGGTTGTTACAATGATAATGCATAGACCATGATAGGTACCCCCTGTTTTTATTTTTTTTATTTAACCTATACCATGTTCTACGTAATAATCTCTCCCCAGTAGAGCTGTTGGCGTGGTTGGTTCTGTTTTAGTACTCTAGCTGATACAGGTGTAGCAGGTAATAAAGCGCATTCCCTGACAAATTGACATTCTGTTTAGATTGAAATATACATGAAACCTATACATTTAAAAAATAAAGACTACATATGTATGTTGAGACCATTTCAAGCTGTCAACACTCTCCATTCAAATTGTTATAATTATTAATTCTTTATTTTCAATTCTTAAGAAACCTTTTCTGCTGATTATAACCTTTTTAAATTTTTTGTTTGTTTGGTTTTTTTTTTAACAATTTTTACTGGGTTTTCAGTGTACAGTATTTTTACCCCAAGTCAGGTATTTTAAGGCTCCTGTACCATGTGTACAGTACCTAGGTCTTCAACTTATCACATGTATGATTAATCAAGTATAAATCTGATGGGGGTAGGGGATTAATGTTAGTTCTGATCAGGATGTATTACTGATTTATGAGAATTAAAATTAAATAAATAAGGAAGTGAATCCTAATCCCAGATTAAAAACAGGATTCACCGAAAGATAATCGTGTCACAGGACATGTCTGCTGTCTGCTACATGTAACACTAACAGTCCAATGAAGCAGCCAATAACAACATTACATCATAGTAGCAAAACCCTTACTGACATGCAATATTTTAAACTCTTCCATGAAATTTTTTACCTTCAAATTTGAATTATTCAAGCCCCCTTTTTCTGTGGTTTGTCTTTGGTGGCGTCTTATAAAAGTAATTCTTTTTTACAACATAGAAAAACACTTCTCATGCAGCCAAACACTGAAACTCTGAACTACAACCAGTTCATGACAGACTAAGCAGCCAAGGCAATGTTTGGGGTGTACGAACTACTGGTGGTTAGTTACATGTACATGATTTCTTAAACATCACTGAAAGTTTGGTCTAATTACTTTGTTGCCTTGAGACAAAATCAGGAATGGAGCTTTTCAAGAAAGCATGAGAAATATAGGATAAATCAGCCACTAAAGAGCTGAAAAACCTTAAACCTTACCTGGTATCCTTTGGCCAGTAAAAACTCTGCCAGATACGAACCATCCTAAAATACAAGAGAACATTGACATTAGTACAAATCACACCACTGACCAACGCACTTGTCTCAGTGTATCAACCACGACCCTTCATCTACTGCCCACCCTCCATCCAAGTACGGAGGGTCACATCCTCTATCAAAATGTTATGCTGTATAGTAAAAGCATGCACTAAGAAAGAAATTGGGTTGGTAATTTAAGCAAGACAAGGATTCTTGAAAATTTAACAATGTCAAAGAAATCAAAGGTTAGCCAGAATGGACATTTGGACATACTTGTGAGGTGTCAATTTCTACATGATTTACTGTACATATCATTAGAGGTGTCACAGAAAAAAGATTGTTGTGATTTCATCTCACTTACTGGACATTGTACACAGTCAGACTTGGCTCTTACACTGGCTAGATTAGGATCAGTTTTAAGTATCACTTGCAAATTCCCAAGGACAAATAAAATTGCACCAGCTTTTAAACGATGAATACTGATTGCCATCCACAAACAAATTCTTGTATTTTTTAAGTAGCCATGTATATATATTATATTTCTTTCCAGACAAACTTCTTTTGTCATAACAAACAACATCAAACAATTTATTTCTGCCGGATGCTAAGATTAAAATCAATTTAAATAAAAGAATGTGGATTTGCTTACAGGTTTTAAATAAATTCCTACCTTTTAACATCAACTGAGTCTTTAACAGTTTAATTGATTCAGATTACGTTACACAACACTCAATATTTATTTTTAGGCCTATAAGTTCGCACATTTTCTACCAAAAGCCTATGTTCCTTTATTCAACAATGCAATTTAGTCAAACTCGGTATGCCATTCGACTGGGATTGCTTCAGCGGCATATGAAATGTACTTGACATGTCATAACGAAGAAAAAACAAAACCCGAAATCAACGGCAACACCCAAACACTACTCCTCACCCGTGACCCAGAGAGAGATTTGTAAGCGGTAAGTGAAAGAAAATATTGTGAGAAAGCCAGAAAAAACAATAAGCATATCTAGTATTGTGATATATACCTGTCCTGTGATGCCGGTAATAAGAGCTATCTTCTGACTTGGTTTGGACGCCATCTTCGTTAATGTCAACGTGGTTTAAGAAAATCCCGTAGTCACGTGATAAAAACGGGAATATACCACTAGCGTAGTTGTTCTAAAAATATATAACAAAGGAAACCCCCTTCATAACGGTACATAGATCTTTACAATCGATATTGTCATTGGATACCTTAAACGTCCCATTTCAGGCGACATCCAATCAAAACAGTCGATTTAAAGCTTGTAGGTTTCAAACCATGTGTTGACATTTTTGCTAATACACGCCGAGGAAGTTGTTACAACAAACCCCAACAGTCATAAAACATGCAATCGACCGTGCAAATATGAATTTATGGAATATAATAATACAAAGGGACGATGACCGAACGCATGCAGACCATTCCGGTGAAAGAATTCCTGGAGAACATGGGATTAATGCAGTACTTCGACATGTTTATCATCAAAGGATTCGACCATGAAAAAGACATAGTCACTCTTGATGAAGACGACTTGGATGCCATGTTGATCTCGGATCCTGATCACAGGCACCAAATATTGCAGGCCGGTGAGTATGAATTATCTCCCATGTCTAGTTTTGGAACAAAATTTACAAATTCATTACTGAAGTATAACGTATGTGTCGGACTATAACTGTCTCCCATTCAAATCTTACGATTTTAGATGGGGAAAGTTGTTTGTTTAATCGTTTTAACTGGTGGCCACTCTAGGAAAATTACAACAGAGTACACGTGTATAGGTAAATTAGTATGTTTATTATCACTGTTAAATGACTATATAGTGCATGCATAATTTAAACAAAATAACCAGTTCTATTATCTAGGTATAGTTGTGGGGACTTTGCATGACTTGTTTAACCATTTGTCTCCGCCATTCTAATTGATACCTTGACAATCTGCATTATTGATAGCAACTACAGTATGAAATTAAGTACCTGGCGCGCACCTGTCATTTTGTATTAGGTATTCATTTTGCATTCTACCACAGAGAAAGCGATAATCGAAGTGAAATGAAAATTATGTATTGATTTCACCATCTCTATCACGGTGGGAAACAGATAAATGAAAACGTTTAATGGTGTAGTAACAGACACATTTAGCCGCTGCAGCAAGTCTATTTGCAGCATTGAGTCTATTGACCCATTGACAGGTGATCAATTGGTTTCCCAGTTAGCTCTTTGAAATAAAATGTCTGGAGGCATGTCCTAATCCTTTTTACTGGCGTATTTTTTTTTTATTAATTCATTTCATTCACGTAAATGTTGGAACGAGTTTTTCATTTTGCTACACATACGCTCTTATACATTCTAATAAAATAAAAGGGAGAACTTATAGAATTTCGAATTTCTGTAAAAATATTATTCATCTGTTTCAGCGGCCCAGTATCGGAGTACAGAGAAGTACAGATTGCTAGACTGGTTACAAGGAAAGGGACTAGAATATTATTACGTTAGTTTTATACAGAGCGAAGTTACGTCACTAAATGACGTGAGAAATTTGACGGTGGATGAAAACCTATTTGATGAACTTGAAATCACTTTGCCAGGACATAAAAAGAGGCTGAGAAAAGCAGGTATCTTCAAAAAGTTGTATATACTTTTTACTTGGCCGAAACACGACACAAGAACGTCGCCTTGTAATTTCATACCCTGCGTATTACGCAAGAATTAATGTTTGAAGTCATATTCCTTGGGTAAAAGTTGGTAGAGCTTGCTGAGGGTCGATCCTAGCGTCGAAAGTTCCACCTATGACATTACGATGACAGAGATCCTTGATGTTTATCTTTTGATCTTGATCAGCTTGTAGAGATGAGGTCTTAATACGAGGAGAAATTACAAGTAATACTCGGTCCCATAATTCAATCATCGGTGAACCTAATGAAGGTGAACTTGATACTCTGACGGTGCCTTGATCTTGTATAGATTTCTGGCAGCGCTGATCAAAGTCCCGCTGACGTTTATTGAAAGTGTATTTTCCGGAGACGAATAAGACTAATTAATTAATTAATCAATTGGAAAACTACCGTACAAGACATATTGAGGAAAAGTAACGATTTATTGATTTTATTGATACTGATGACACGGTTACTTGCTTTAAAAAAAAAAGCTCCAAAACTCCCCATCCCATAAGCTTCCCCGGTCCAATATAATTCTTTGAGTATAAATTGACAGGCTTTTTGGTTGTTTGGGGGTTTTTTTCATGCATAAAATGTCACAGATCAATATCTGTACAAACAGCTCATTTCTTCTTTATCGGAAATCAAGTCCGCAATTATTACACACCACGCTCATATTCTTGTACAGAATGTGTACTTTAAGGAGCAACGACCACATTTAATTATTTGTGTAATCATTTAAGTTATTTTGTAACTTAGTTTATACCTTTTAGTCAACGCGTACATCGTTTAACCTACCTATAAAATCCATTTTTATATACTCATGTACTACCGGTATATACTCGCCATTAAATGATTTCAAAGTGTTTGTATGCCAGGCTGTAAAATATGTCTGAGACTTTCGATTTGTATGCATGTGGCTCTCGTTCAATAAGTCTTTACACGGCATCGATTTAATTTTTTCCCGGTAAAATAAATATGTCTCTTTTCTCCATAAATATGATTTTATATCCCGCGTTATTGGCAGGCTCTCGCTGTCGCCGGCCCAGGATTTATCTTTCTCTACCCGTTATCGACGTTTCCCTCCAGTCTGTCTGTAGTCGATGCTGTATCGATTTCGTCTTCCATTTTTAATCTCGGATTATCAATCCTTTGAAATCGACTCCTGTTTAGTTGGACTATTATAAATAACAGGTGTGTGACGACTATTGGTACCCGAAGGAATTTCTGTTAATTTTTTAATATCAGTAAACAAAGAAAAACCTGTTTCGGTTCTAGTGTACGTTTAGTGACACCGGCAATACATATTTTATTACCCTTAATAATTAACGAATGAGCAATGACCTCATGAAATGTTTTTATGAAAGCTTTACCATATTTTTTCTTTTTTTTTTAAACTGTCGTCGGTGCTTTAAATCAAACATGACGTCATAGTTAACTGAAAAGTGCCATGATTGTTACGTCACAGTGGTATTCTGACGTCATAATCACTGTCGTAGTAATCTGATTCCAGTCTGATTAAAAATTGTCGCTTTGTTGCAACGTATTGTTATTTAAATGATAGCAATGAGGATCTGGTTTTAATCAGAATGTTTAGTCACCATAATGATATTATGTGTATCTGTTCCTCATCCAAAATGTATACATTAAAATAAAAAGAATAATAAGGCATCTAGGTGTTTTACAGAGTTACATCCCAGCTTAGTTGGAATCGTAAAAAGATTTCGAAAGTGGAAATAATTTTTTGTTAACTTGTAGTGTCTTGAACAAATGTCTGGTAACGATATTCTCTATGTTACCACTAAACCAAAGTAATAGGTGATGTAATCAATATGAAACTTACATAGAATATGTTTTCCAACATAAAAGCCGACTGTGTTACATAAAGAATTATACCCGGTACTCTAAAATTGTGGAACATTATGAAGGACCTGACGTCGTAAATCGATCAGTGTTCTTTAATTATTTCAGTGGCCCAGTTACAGAGGGAGGAGAGAGGGGAACCCCCTACAGAGGATGTACTGGCGTGTGGCCGCTGGAAGAAGCCAGACACCTTACAGGACGCCAAGTTTGACTTTCTTGTAACAGACGCTTGTATTTACTCGACCAAAGATCCGTCCAAATACCACCGTATAGGTAGATATCCGGGTCCAAACCTTAACGGACCGTTCTCTCTTAAACTGTATATGTATTATAGTTATTTTAATAAAATCTATAAGGTTCTGCATTTCGATTTGTTTTTTTTCCCTTTTCTCTTTCTAGAGTTCATGATTGACACAGGAAGTGACGTGACCACAATCCGACAAGAAGTTCTGGATGAACTGGGGTTAGAAATCTTGGGGCGCATCCACAGTAAAGGTGTCCATGGATCCAAAACTACAAATCTGTACAAAGCAAAACTACTCATAGGAAACCAGGAAATGGAGATCGAAGTAAGTCCTGTTCTGTCTCGCATCTCAAATCTGGATCCGCGTCTAATCCCAGACTTCATTAATTAAAAATATAACATACATAAAAAGGAAGCTTTCTTTGACTTGTTCTGATGCCTCGTTTTTTGCTAGGTGATGGGAGAAAGTTATGATTCCCTGGGAAGTCGTGTCGTCCGCCACTTCCGCCATTACATTGACGGCAAGCATCACGTGTGGTTGCGCGGTAACTTCTGTGACGAAGACAGCAGACTGTGTCAGACGGCCAAGCACCAGGCACTTCATGAAGTCCCCTCAGATAAATCCGTGATCACAGACTCCATCAAGAGTGCAATAGCTTCCAAACCTTGTAGTTCGAAATTCCAAAACAATAACGTTGACGTAAATGGTCCCCCGTGTAGTTCTACCTCTAACAAACGGAAAAGACAGTGCTCGGGCTCAGAAGAGGACGGGGTACCGTCCAAAATGTCCAATACTTACCTTCACGTGTCTCCTGATGAGCTGGACACCTGAATCATTTTGTAGCTAGAATTATCCCACACTTGTGTCGACCACTCCAATCATTGACATATTATTTGTGTTTCCGTCCAACTGTTTTATACAACAGGAGAAAACCACCCACGGAGGGAATGATCAGCCATGTATCATTCAAAATCTGTGTCTTATATATATAACATTTGTGTTCAACTCCCGCAAAACCGTTTATTATTGTGATATTTAATCTTATATATATCTACCATAGAATGAAATATAATACATGTGTTCTTCCATAGCATTCTTCGATAATTTGGTGACCCCCAAAATTTTACTAAACTCTGTCCGTAGATATTTATGCAGCGCGTTTTCTAAAGTATTCGATACTCATGACTAATTCACGGTTAAAAGAATGATCATTCACTTGAATGAAAACTTTTTTTTCCAACAAAAACCTATCCCCTACATTTTGTCATGTTGAAGGGCTTAAAGAAGTCTATACTCTGTCCTGAGTTTTTGCTTCCACCACTTTTCGCTTGATATTGCGATAATAATAAATACCTTTGTGCTCAAACTACTTTCCTCCATTAATATGAAAAATGTCCAGATTATCTGTTTTGAAACGCCCCCTCTACCGCTTCAGGTTTCAATACACATCTTAAAATAGAAAGTCTACGAGGATTTTGCATTGAATCAGCCATTAATAAGCCCGGATGATAACGTTGAAAAAGTGCGCGAGGTGTCCCGAGTACTTCTGAGTGGAAAAAAGCTCCGGAAGAAATTTGTTTTCGTTCCTGCGAAATTTTATGAGTGAGAAGCCTTAGGGATAATTTGTCAATGAAAATATCTTGGATATTTTCCTTTTCATTGATTTCAATTGTACTTCATTCACAGGCATGTGTAGTTTTATTAAAAATCATCAATAAGTGATGGAAGCAATAACTGTGGACAGACTATAGAGAAATTTATTCTGCATGAAAATACCAGTATGAGAACGTTGCAAAATTGAGCAAGACGTTTCCAAGAGGCTTAAGAATGGGAAACATGTAAGATTTTTCTCATTATAAATGTAATAAAGGAATCTGTTCTGTTTTTAGCTGTGAATTTCTCCAGGTAATGTGAGCTGACGTGTCGATAGAGAAATTTTGCATCGATTTATTGAAATTGAACTTCTTTGACTTGTATGCTTATTTTCGTTAAAAACCGTCTAAAAGTAACGGAACTTGCGACAGACTACAATAGCATGTAGTTTAAGGCTCTGAGCGGTGCACACTGTTTAATCCAACAATTATTGAGTTATCATTACGTCACTTTATTTCCTGTTTAAGGCCAGCGGAGCATGGACAACTCCCAACTGTAGAAGTCAAAGACGGCACCTGTTGATATCGATAAGTTACTTTTCAAGAGATACTTATATTTCTATCAGCTTACATTAATAATTTTATTGACCTCAAAAAGACCAGAAACCTAGCAACAAAGGTAGGACAGCCCCCTCCCCAATTACGTTTTCTAAAATCAAGAACCATTTCCTTGCATTACAAAACCTTTTCTCGTCAAGGTTTTTTTTAAGGGGGTTTGCTCCCTAATCCAACTTAACTTTGAAAACGATATAATGTTACTTAAAGATTTCCGTTTAGAACATTTGATATAAACTTGAAAAATTTAAAGTACGAAGAATTTATTTAAACAATAAAATGCTTTCTTTGGTGATTCATGCGTGATATGAAGGTGGCAACATTGCAGAAGTAATAAATGTAATTTTTTATTGCAATAATCTCGGAAGCATTTTATTGTTTTTATTTACATCTTTCTATCAACAAAATTAATAAATATATTGGTCGGGAAAAGTCTGAAAAATTAACAAACTTATTTTTTTATGTACGTTAGATAAAAGAAACAGCCAAATGGCTTTCTATGAGAACTTTAGCCCGACACCTTCATGATTATTTCGTGCAGTCCGTGATTTCTCTTGGGTCGCTGAAGGTAAACGGGGCGTGTAGATTTCAGTCCCCTCAGTTTCTACAGAGTTGAATGTACAAATTATTTCCGTAAGAAATGGATGAAATCGTACTTGGTGGATGTAAATATTAAATAATAAAGAATGCCTTCAAGGAAGTCTAGGAGGTAGATTTTAATCTGAGGACCGATATACATCGAGATAGATTAATATTGAAACTCTAACTGCATGGCAACTACCACAAAAAAATAACTTGTATATTTCTTTTATAATATTTAACAAACCTTAATAACGACACAAAACTTACTAGGTCACTTTCTTCTTTAACCACTCCTACCGTAATAATACTGGTAATTTATGAAAGAATATTAGGTGTCATAAAACTTGGAATAAACTAACATGGTTGATTAACTGCCGTGTTCTGTTCACGGGGATCATCTCAAAGGTCCAGATCAGACATCAATTGTCGGCACGTGAAACGTGATATCACAAATTTTGTCCGTACCGGTATGTGTGTGTATGGGGTGGGGATGGGGGGTTACATGTACCTGTAAATTATGTAAAAAGGCAGCAAAACATGCTTTCACGTGGAATTTTTCTGGGTCAGTGAAATTTAAAATCACAGCAGACAGAATTACATACATCTGCTCTCATCTCTAGCTCAGTCCATTTATATTGATTTTCTTTCATCTTTATTTTTATTGAGAACTACATTTACAATTAAATTATAAATGTGTGGCAATTATTAATTGATACCATGAAATCACAAGATTGTTCAATTTGCATACATTAAATCTTTCCAAATACTTCACATGAACCTGAGACAACAGTTGCCTCACAGAACAGCAGCAAACAAATTTTGGATTATTCAAACGAGTTAAATTCTATTAAATGCCACCTTAGTGACTAAGGAACAGAGTTCGAGTGATACATATCTGAGTAAATTGCTTCTTCACTTCTCTACATATTACAACTTCTAAGGCAAAAGAAAATATATAAAGCAAAAATCAACAGACTCATTCTAATAAATAATGTATTTTTTGATCCTGGAATAAATACATCACAGCTAGTGGCGTCGAATCTTCTTGGACGAGTCCTCGTTCTCTACCTCCATGGCTTCCTGTATAGACACAGGGGGCGCCACATACTTCAGCAGGGAATTGTGGGACATCTGACCGAACAGAGTGGCTAGAAGGGCTACTCCATACCCTGTGGCTCGTTCTCCCTGATTAAAAATGTCATACACATTAAATGCCAATAAATACAGTTATACTGAAGGAAGACAAAAATTGGACAAGATCATTCACCATGTATAGTGATATTATGGTCATTATACTTATTCTAAAGAGGTGACTCACATTGTATACAGGGGCCGCCATATCTATGTGAAGCCACACCCCGGGATAGTCGAAGCCGAGGTTGGAGGCAATGTAGAGACCAGCGCAGGAGACTTGGGCATTGCTTCTGTCCTACAAACAGGTACAGCTTCATGCATTAACATCTACCTCTACAAGCCATCAAACTGTTATGAAGTTTGACTAGTATTGTACTGGAATTGACTCAAATAATTAGCTATAATTAATTATACCTCTTACCATTACGCGGGGGTGTTAAGGAAGCATATGGGCAATTTAGCGTCTTATTTTGACTGTTATATTCAAAATCGTGAAATTAAATAATTATTTTGAATAAGATCAAAAACTTAGTATTATCATTTAAAATAGATGTCAGTGCAATAAAATCGGGTAGTACATTACTGCCACATTGGTGCATTATCACGTGACAACTATAAATAGCCTACGTATATTCCTTAACATAAAATGAGATAGAACAACACTACCCCGCGGTTTCAAAAATAAAATAAACATACCAAGTGAAAGCAAAACATCTCAGTTTAATCAAAACCGCTGCTAGAATCCTATGTTTTCCTTATGAAAAAGTTATTTATCTTGTTCTCGTAAAACCTTCCCAACTTTTATATAGTTTGCACGGAAAACGGCAAATTGCATCAAAACAACACACAACATGGGATTCTAGCAGCACTTTTCAATTTAAGCATTGATCAAACTAACGATACGTATAAAATTTCAAGTTCAATATATACGGGGTAGTGTTGTTCTAGTCGGATTTTTATATCGTAAACAACGACAGAGGATAGCCTGGCCGAGAAATAAAAGCAAATTTACATACCTTTTAGCGAATGATTGATAAAACTAACATCTCCCCCAGTATTCTTATGTTCAATTCTCAATAAATCACACCACAATACTTTATTAGAGTTCTTAGATTAGTTATATTTTGAATATGTTTACAATGCTTTGCAATCAAATTCACACGACATTCAACTTTTAGTCATGACGTCATCAATGTGTAAATCTACGTAATACAAACTAATTTCTGGAAAAAAATTGTCTTCAGTATTTTTTATTTGTTTTTGATCTACGTTTAGTTGCTTAGATATTTGAATATGTACATAATAACTAAGATTTGTGATTTCACGGAATTACATGTATCTCAGATTCCATATGCTTCCTTAACACCCCCGCGTACTCATTTAGCAGGAAAACACTACATTAATGTATTATTTTAGACAAGTACATACATCGTTTGCAGCTTTATATTAACATTTTTTTACCACCAAGATGTTTTTTGAAGAACTTCACCTGCAGTAAAAATTAACTGCAGGATGACCCACTGATACCTTGACTATGAGATACATGTACGTACTGCTACAGAGTTTTTGGCGTCGGCTATTGCACTATTGAATTCTCTGAAGTGGAGTTCGGGAGAGTAGGGCATGGGGTGGACCAGGTCCGCTGAGTTCTGCCCCGCCTTCACGCACCATAGCTCCATGTTCTCATCATTGGTCACGATGCTGCCATGGTATTTACCTAGTTCATGGTGAAAAGTTCTAACATTAATCAAGCCAGACTGAGAATAAATGAAATCAAAAGTCAGAAACAGAATCAGGAAAGTGAAGGTCTTCAGCCAAATGATCCTACAAATTGTAGACTTTGGAAAGGTGTTCAGGACTCACCAGTTGCTATTCCTTGAGCACCGGTCAGAGTTGCCATGTCAACCACCACATCAGCTTTCAAATCTTTTCTTGCATAAGCAACCTAATAAAGTATAAGAGATACATGTAGCTCTGAAGTGTTTTCTATATAACACTGTAATAGGTAGAGTGATGTTATCACTTTCTATACTGTACATAAATCAGGATACATGTGCATAAAAGAAAAATGCTAAATTCAGGAGGTACATGTATAAGAAGTGTACAATTGATTGGTAGGATTAATTAAGCTATTTAATATACCAGGTGTATGTACATGTATTTCATAAAGTTTGCTAATGTAATAATACAGTTACTTCATATGTCAAAAAATTAATAAATAAGAATGAATGATCATATTTAAGAATTTTTTAAACCAAGTCTTATCTATTGAAACACAGACTGTTTAACATATTGTAGAGAATCTCACCCCATCAGCCAGCACAAGTCTTCCCTCTGCGTCTGTATTGTTGACCTCCACAGTTCTGACAAATTAAAACAGTTTGCTAATCTACATGTATACACCAAGAATCAGCACAGAATGCCAAAATAGATGGTCAGAAAACCATGGAATGACATTAAGACCACCATAACAAATCGCATGGGAACTTAATAACCAATACAGTGTAATAAAGAGAGCATTGATGTTGAGTATTTTGTCATTCTCTTACCTCCCTGAGTAGTGAGTGTAAACATCGTCCGTCCGTGTGGCCAGAGGGCCCACTGCATTCTCCGCCACACAAAACACTGCATGCAAATTCTCTGTAAAGCCCTAAAATAATTGAAAAGATGTACACTGAATACTAAGATCATGCAACCCATATTATAAATGATTATAAAAAGGATTGCTTGTTTTGTTACCAAACTAAGATACCTGTAAAGAAGTAACAAGGGTAACAGTGTACCTGTAGTTTAAAAAATCACAATTACATACCAGTTTAACGGCAGCGTAAAAAGCTCCCAGAATTCCTGCTGCTCCTCCACAATCACGCTTCATTCCACACATACCTTGCTGTAATGAAAAAAAAATTTGCCGAAGATTATGCAGAGAAGGACTCCGAACTATTGAATCTATTATATTTTTTATGAATAACACCTACCCTGGCCTTGATGCAGAGTCCCCCAGTGTCAAACACAATCCCCTTTCCGACCCAGGCAATGTTTTTGGTGGCACCCTGCGGTCTGTGGCTGAGGACAATCAGAGCTGGGGGGTGCTCGGCGGCCCGTCCTACATTGTAGATACCTGTACCAAAATAAAACACCCAATTAAATCCAACAATTTAAACTGGTAGATTTCATTATTATATGTGTGTACTGATTTGTAAATTGTCACAAGTCTTTAATCAAAAAAGCTCCATAAATTTTGATATTTCAATGCCCTGCATGCTTTTACACTTTTCCATGAAAATAAAGAGGAAACCAAAAATCTTTAATTTTTGCTTCAAAAATAGGCATAAATTGCCTCATTATCTCAAAGCAGCTGCCATCACAATGACATTTAAGTTTTAACAAAAGTTGTAAGTCTTAATAACTGATGAGCAAAATTTCAGGGTTTTCATCACCACATTCTTATTCATAGCATGTTTGACTGTCACTGACCTCCAAATCCTTTCTCTTTTAGTTCCTCTCCACGAACTATGAAAGGTGTAATCTGGAGTTCTCTGCCTACGACCTCGGCCTCCTACAAATGAAATATTCCAACATCATTTGGCGTATTAACAAAAAAATGCCAAGGCAGGATATCTCATAAGGAAAAGGCTCAACTATATTGAAGCTTGAAACTAAAACTGAATACAATTTTAAAATGCATTGACAAGCTTAAGTCATAAGTTGCAAATAGTCCTGTCCTAACAGAGTTTTTCTTTCATACCTGATAAACAGCATGAAATGATACTGGTATTCTGATTTTTAAAACTCACAGCAGCCATTAAATGATGAGCTATTACCGGTAATTAAATTTTGCCACAGCTTAATAGATTTTATAACCTGGTACATGTACACAAGTTACTTTACCTTGACAAAATCATCTGTATTCATGTGAGAGCAGGGCTTGTCTACGATTTCTGCAGCGAGTCGAATGCCGTGAGCAGAGGCAGACATACAGTGAAGATCGTCCTTAGACAGAGGGATCTCCTTGTCCGCCCCCACTAACAGGAACTCCACTGTCAGGGTGTAGTTGGAGGCACCCCCAGACTTGCCTGAGTACAGTGGCAGAATCCTGGCCACAGCACATCCCAACGCATAGGCATCCTTCCTCTCACACACAATCTAAACCAAAGACAAGAATAGTTAAATCCACAAACAGTTATTTTCTATAATTTTTAAAGATAACAAAGCCAGACTTTTAGGGTCATTCCACTACATACTTAATACAGTTTGTCTGTTCTCTTAATACCCCGGTAAGTGTTTCTTTGTGACTATCTTGACTCCCATGGTAATATTTTCAACTTATTCATGGTCACAATTTTTAACATATTCTTGGTCATGCCGAATGTAAGCTGAATTATTACCACAACATATTCCTCCTGGTCAGTCAAACAGCTTTTCACCAGTTTTGACAGAGAATGGGCTCGAGATGGAGTGTTGTGTCTGCTGCTTTTTAATGGTAGAGCAGCAATGGTGGCATTTCTGAGCCACAGAGGGCAAGTGTCTGTGGGTGAGGGCCTCAGGTTACCTACTGCCTGATCAAATGTCTGAAATAGAAATCATATAGAACTAAGTCTTGATTTCAAGTTTGAAAAAATTGGACTGACATCACCCATTTTAATCTATCATTTTTATTTTTTTCTAATTTTTCATCAAAAATAGAAATAATAGTAAAGCACTCAAACATATTATGTGATATGAAGCTAATCTATGAGTTGTTTTTATGGTTCTCAAAATCTAAAAGACATTTTTACTCAGTTCCTTGGTTGACTGTATCATAAAATTTACAGTATTTTAATACCTCTTTATCCACCCTTGGAGAGAGCTTGATTTTCACATCATCAAAAGAGATACTGGTCAAGTGGGGCAGCTGTCCAACAATGACCACAGGGAAATCCTTGGGGTCAGACAGGGTCAACTTCCCCCCAAACACCAACTTCACAGGCATCTTCCTTTACCGTGTTAGGCACAACTTGGCCTCAGATGCAGACTTTGCAATGAAAAGGAAGACAATATCAACTGATACTGTAATATAATATCAAAGAAAATTTTTCTTTGTTTGTTCCTTAATAAGAGTAAGACCTCTTATCACTTAAATATACAGGTAGGTTCAGATGACAGAAAGAGTTTGACTGTTTTTTATTATCTAGGCAAAGTTAATACATGTAATAAATGATTGTTATATGCAATCAATAGTATATTACAGCAAAAAAGGAATTACAAAATATTGCAATGCACAAATCTGCACTGAAAATTCAAAGCGCTAGTGTTTCTAAAAGAATCATTACCTTTCGACCTTCTGTATTTTTAATCCTTAGACAGTGAGCAAAATATCTTTTAACAATACCCTTTAAGTTGTTCCCTAATATTATCATATAATCTAGTCCGAGACAATATTAATCTCAGCAAAACTTGAAAAGCGATATATCTAAAGTCAATCCCGCTAAAAATAAGGTTTTGAGATTGACACCAATTGTTTTTCCAAAGTTTTAATGCATTCCACAATATTTTGGTAAATAATGAAAATAAAAAATTTATTTCTTTCCATTGTCACGTGAAGATCAAAGTGCAAAGTCATGTATTTAGAAAATAAAAAAAAAACCAACATAAATGTTCCTGATAAGCAGGATTTTGTATCTTCCCAATTATTTCATTATCACACAATTATAGTCAACACTTGATAATGTTGAGCAAACGAGATATTCATCTTGGCCATTATTTGTAATTACCCCCCCCCCCCCTCCCCTTTCTCAATTGGTTGAGGAAATTCTGGTTATTGATCAGATTCTTTTTCTCTTGAAACTCCACATGACAATAACAAACCATGTCAAAAACACAATTTCTTCGATTATTCATTATACAAAAGTCCAATATTACCTATAATTTCTAATTCCTGTGTTAGCCTAATATCAAGGCAGGGAAATCAAAAATCCAAAAAGTGTATTAGATACAGCGTACCTGAATCTGTTCGTACCAAGGATAATCTTTATTGTACGAGTTAACTTTAACCGGCGAACCAAAATTACAGCTGATTTAGAATGTTAGTCTAGAGAATTTTATTTTAAAGACATGTAAAATGATTTAAAAAGAAATGGCGTATTCTGCAGAGAAAACAGCTTCAGAGCTTCCCAACAGACCTCAAAAGTTTACTTGTGAGAAACACGCGAACAAAATTCTAGGTGCTCTAAACAGCATCAGAAAGAAGCGACACTTTTGTGATGGATGGGTTCTGATTGACGGAGCAGAAATTCCCGTACAGAAGGGTATACTGGCAGCGGCAAGTCACTACTTTAGGTAAATAATATATCATACCACTTATTTCTGAAACAACATACAACTGTACAAGCATACATGTCCAGAACAGGTTGGGACAAATCGCCCAAATGGGATATAATTTTGGGATATTATAGCCCAAATGGGATATAAATTTTAAGTTCAAAAAATAAACATTACATTCTCTTGATTACTATTGATTTAGCTACATAGCTTGAATTTAATTCATAAGTAAACATGCATGTGTTTGCAATGGTGGTCTGTGGCTGTTGAGATCATCAAGATCAAGAAGGCCATGTAATTTATTTGTAACATCTGCCTTCTGCAGTGCAATATACATACATGTATCCCATATATATCTACCTAGACCACAACCGTCTTCTACACAAGACAATATAGTTAAATAGATTATGCAATTGTTATTTGGGACATGCAAATGACAAACTGGAAATAGTACAACAGAGCAGGCAATCTGCATTGTGTATAATGACTGCAGGACAACCAGCTGTATCTACAAAATGAAAAGGATACAACAACCTGTAGGTGGACCTGACAACAGGAGTACAAAGCCCAGACCTAGGTTCAGACTTCTCATGATGTATTAGATTGTGTATCAGCTAACTGGCATCCTATCTTCTTTACTGATATGAACCATCTTCCAATGGAGAAACATAAATCTTCTTGTACTGTATGCCAGGACTACCAGAATTCATTCTTACCAGATAGAAACAGCTACCCAATGCTGTCAGTGCAACATCAGTGGACAGCTTGAAGAAATCTATATTTTCTTTCAAAGAACCTTGATTTTATTCAACCTTTAGATATGCCTTACAAATAGCTATTATGATCACTGAAGACATCTTTTAGACCTTGCACCAAACAAAACAAAAATGTGAACAAGAGATTAAATACCCTGTCAGAAGAAAAACCCACTGGCTAGTCTGTATTGGAAGTACAGTTTACTATCTGTTTTACTGTTGCATACTTTCAGATTTAAATTATTCTTACAATGTTAATGTATTTTAATAACTAAGATGAAAATTAAATTTCAGAAGTACAACCACCACATCTCTGGTTTCTAATGGAATGGGGTTGTCTGCTACCTTAATATTAGAATGCTTTTCCATTCTAATCTTTAAAAGAGTTATACCTATTTGGTATAAATGCCAACCATTGATGTCAATCTTTACCTTAATTGTTTAATGATTTAATTAACATATAAATCTAACAATTATGATATCTGCAAATGCTTTAAATTTGTTTATTTTCAAGATTCACATAGACCTAACCACTACAGTTTCTTTTTTCTTTTTAGGCTAGTATTTGACAAAGAAAATGATTGCAGTAATTCACCTGATTCAACATCATCAAGTGCAGATAATAGACCAGGAGTTGTGGATTTATCTCCCCTACAAATTACTGCAGAAACATTTGAAATCATTTTAGATTATTTATACACATCAGAGATTGTTGTAGACGAAGACAACATACAGAATATTCTCCAGGCAGCAGATCTTCTTTTATTAGTCGAGCTAAAACAGGCTTGTTGTGAATACCTTCTGAAATGTATCACTGCACAAAACTGTTTGGGCATCATGGATTTTGCCTCAAGATTCAACTGTTTGTGGGTTCATTTAAAAAGTACTCAGTACCTTGAAAACAATTTCAGGTAAATGTTTTACTAATAACTGAATTTTAGAAAAACATACTCAGGGTTCTGCTGTGCTTTCTGTAGGAATGCAGATTAATACATGTATTACAAGTGCTATTTCATCATTGCATGAATCTCTTTCAATTTCTCTCTCTTGCTCCCTCTCAATTTTCTATAAACATACAGATGTAGCAAGTGACATGCAGATTTACTGTCTGTAATCATTTACACAATGTGTAACTTAGTTGCTTTAGTGGTTGCTTTAATTTCTTTTTCAGAGACATCAGTTACTATGGAGAGTTCCTACAGCTTCCTGTCGAACTGCTCATTCCTCTTCTATCAATGGACACACTCCAGGTCCGGTCAGAGGAAGATATTTTGTACAGCATACTGCGGTGGGTAATGCACGACGAGGAAAAGCGAAAATCTCACCTCCCCGACTTGATCTCAAATTGTCTCAGGGTTCAACTGCTATACAAAGATTCTGTTAACAAATTGCCTGATTTGTATCCGGATATCCACAGTCTCAGGGTCATAGAAATGATTCAGGACAAATTGAAGAATGGGACGGGGGTTACAGAGAGATCCCGGGGGATAATAAATCTGTTGATGTGTGCGGGAGGGGACACACGAGTCATACAGTAAGTATTATATGCTATGCATGCAACTTGTAATTACAACACAACATCAGAAGTGTAACACAATAGTTGTACATGTAAAAACTCAACATTAAAGTGGTATGGGACACCATGAGATATTATCATGGATGAAGGAATATCAAAATCAAAATATACTCACCATTTTAAATTTAGAATGTATAAAATATGATCCTGAAATGCATTTCAAAAATTAGTAGAAAGGTAAACGCCCCATTGGAATTTGAACTCATGACTTGCTGTTGCAGATCAGTAGCATATGTTTACTTATAGCGCTACACTGTTAGCCATCAAGATTGTGAGAAGAAAATATATGATGCTTTAGTTAATTTTATTGTTTATTTCGAAATAAAGTTTGTCTTTCATTGGAGGTGCCCCATACTGCCTTAAATTACATCAGTGTGATTTGGAATGTTAATTGAGACAAAATGAATTGATGTAAGACTGATTGTACATTGGATTCCATTGACAGTAATCCCGAGGAGTGCAGTGGAGTGAGGAGGGATGCCTACTGTTTCTACATCCCATACAATTCCACCAAGCCTGGCGGTCACTGGCTAGAGCTACCCTCCATGACACAGTTTCGATGCTCTCATAGCTTGGTGGAGACTGGTAAATTAACGTTTCTTTTCCTTCTCATCTGATATAGAGGATTTACAAAATAAATGAACTATTATGCTTAGTTTCCTATCATAAGCCTGAAAAAAAAACCAATTTCTTGATGTAAATAATTACATAAGGTATCCATTCACATTTATTACAATCTAAGAAAATATCAACTGCCTTTCTGTGTCTACTTCATTGCATACCAGTTCTAACTTGTAAATTTGATTCATGCCCAAAACAACTTTGTTATATGCTAAATAAATTCATGCTTTGACATTCCATTTGAAGGAGGATGCCTTTATGCTGTTGGGGGCAAAGATATAGAGGACAGAATTCTGACAACAGGGGAGAAGTTTGACCCCAGGGCCAATCAGTGGACCACCATCAGTCAAATGCATCATGCGCGGTTTGGTTTTGGTTTGGTTGCCATTGATGATAATATTTATGCTATTGGAGGCAGTAACGATGTCAGAGAGCCTACCACTTCAATGGAAGTCTATAATATCTTCAGCAACAAATGGGCTCCCCTCCCAGACATGAACTTAAAGCGGGTGTGGTCTGCATATGCAGTAGTGGACAAGAAGATCTACGTCATTGCTGGTGGAATGGTGGGGAAGTTATACGAGTCAGTGGAATGTTTTGACACAAGCACAAACACCTGGGCGTCAGTCTGTCCAATGAGGGAGAGGCGTTGTGATGCCCGGGCCACCGCCTGTAGGGGCAACATCTATGTGTTCGGAGGGTTCCGACGGTACGAGTGTCCAAGTGCAATGCATGGTGGGAACAACATCAAATTCTGTGGAACAGAGATTTATAACACAGCCCTGGACAGCTGGCAGCAAGTTCCAAGACAGCACGAGTTTCTGTGCAGAATGACTGACGCTTCACAGATATTCTCCGTGATCAAGAATGGAGAGGAGATTTGGGTCATCGGAGATTTGGAGATGGATGGGCGATTTGAGTGTATCAGGGCTTACAATGTGTTTTCCAGGTCATGGCGAACCGTTTCTGTATCTGGTCCACCTAACTGTCGGGGATACCCCTGCTGCATGCTTCACATACCAAAACATTTGATCGATCTTATGGTTAAAGACAAGTGAGTCATGTGACTATTACCATAAGAGATGGAACCTGTATTGCCTATATATTATCATGTTGTTATACATTTTAATTTATTCTTTCAAGAAATGATCAATGATATGTTATAGGTAATTGTTGTTTTTTTTAAATTATTAATTCTCAAAGGAGAGAGGAGCTAGTATATTGCTAACTTTTACGGCATTGTGTATTATACATATGTGCATTTCATGTTAAGATTTTAAATCTTTTTTATATACTAAATATTTTTTGCAACTTCCTAAGAACAGCCATCTTTGTCATGAAGGTGATAATGGTTGTAATATCCAATGTTCATCTATATTGCCCCATGTATACAGTATATCAATACAGTCACTGTGTTACAGTGTATGCAATCATTCATACATGAACTGCCTTATTGAGGTTTCAATGATTAGAACTATTCAGGAGTATGTTATCCTGTTTCAGTGATACTCTCTGTTTCATGTTTGGGTTTGTCCCATACAGCGATGTGCCATATTAAGTGAACTTTTTCTGAATTTTATTTCAGGCATTAATGTAACCATGCAATTACAGCAGAGCAAATTCTGCACAACGCACTTGTTGTACCTCATGTTTGATCAGTAATCTATTTGTCATATTGTGTGTACCATGTCTCTGCGTATCAGTTTACGTTTTATGACGTAATGTATAAAACAAAGGAACAGAGCCTTAATTTAGTGTCTGCAGCTTAATGAGTTTAGATGTCCTTTGCAAGTTTAATTAATACTTTATAGAAATAAAACAGTGATTTCAGACATTTGTTTGTCTTGTGTCTCATAGCAATTTGATTTAATTTACCATGGTAAATGAATCAGAATTTGATTTTCTGTAATTTTGAGAAAGTAAAACTCCTGGTCATCGATATAAAGGTTAAAAAACTATTGCAATTTAACATGAATATATATGAATCAATATTCATGGCTTTTTTCCCTAAACTTCATTTTATCCCATGTTAATTTTTTAGGAAAAAGGATCTGTTAATCAAACATTACAGTCAAATTCATATTCACCCAAATTCACAAAAAAGAAAAGTGTTAGAGAAATCAATTTTATTAAAATTCATGTATAATCAAATCAAAATAAATATATCATTGTAGAAAAACACTTGTGTACATACATAACTTAATTTTACATGTAGAATACACTTTGAAATGTATTATGACAATCCTTTGTAATAACAAAATTAAACTTGAATAAATTCTGTACACATACATACAAAAACATCACAGTGTATATGTTAATGTACATCTAGTTGATGTAAAAAAGAATATACAAAACATTGGATTAAGACATGGACAAACCCATTCTAAGTTTAGAACATTAATATTATGCAAGTGTTGTATACCTATATTACTGGATTCAATTGCAAATGACATTTTCAGAATATGTTAAAAATGAAAGTACCTGTATTTAGATGTAACAGTACTTGTTATAAATACATGCTAGATTGTCAGACATTGAACACAAAATGATGCAGAAGAAGCACTCTCTCTGAGGAAGTCTCTCACTTTTCTTTCTCCAGGTGGAATCCTTTGTCCATCTGTTTCAGCATTTCTGTGAGGTAAGTCTGCACTGTTGCTAATGATGCCACGATGGCCGGTGAACCGAATCCGTGAGAGATCAGACTAAACCGGGTCAAGGGGTGTTGAACATCTTGGTCAAGGACGGGCTGTGGGCGGGAGTTACCAATAGGGGACCGGTCTTGATTCAGAATATCCATAAACTCTTTCAGGATCTGTTTGGAAGCAACAATCATGTTCTTTCTGGCCATTTGCTCTTCTGGAACATTGCTTTGGTATTTATTCACATTATGTTTGGCACATTGTCTTGAAGGAAATTCAGTTTCACACAGAAATCCAAAATCACGGGCCATTCGAATGGCCTCCCCTTCTACTAGGGATGTCATTAGTGTGACAGGGGCGGACTTCCTTCTTCCCGCTGGTAAAGCTAATCCAATCTTGTCGAGTTTCTCGCGCAGATTCTTTCCTCCATCTTTTGACTTGGCTCTTCTGAGAACCCCACCCAACAACGAGGCGTTGAGACATTCAGGTGCTCCCAATCTTCGCTGAATTTCAGCCACAGTTACTTTATATTTGGAGGTACTACTCAGAAGAGATAGGCGCCCATCCACAAGGCAGAAAACATCTGCTGGACCCGTGGAATTGGACAGAGCCATGTCACGCCTGGATTCTTTGTTGGACATGATTGCTCGCTGAAATTCCATCTGGTCAGCTATTTCCCGAGGAACATAACTTGTTGTGTGGTTCTGCGACTCGTTGCTGTTTGGAGAACCACTGTATGAAGACTCGGATCCATTGTGCAGGTTTTCAGGTGGGTGATTCTCATTAAACATGACTGGGTGATTCTCAGTCTCTTCTCTGTGGAAGGAATTTGGCTCAGTCTTATATTCCTGAACTTGGTCTATGTTGGTTGGAGGGAAATCTGTTGACTGGGCCTGATAAAAGTTCATTGGAGGATACTGGTCCCCATTATACTGAGGGGGCTGGAATCTCTCCATCCCTGGGGGTTGTGACACAAGGAATGGAGGGGGAAAGAAGGGGTACTCCACAGCCTGGGTCGTGGGAGGGTAGAAGCCATTGTGAGACTGTACTCCATTGGATGTGTACATCCCTTCCTGTGACTGTGTGGAGGATGGATAATGTCCATTAGCCAGGGACTGGCTGGCAGGGGGGTACATTCCATGCTGAGGGAGGGCGTTGTTGATTGTTGTAAGATGTACGGGGTGTGGGGTAGAATCAGAGTGTCCATTGTACATCACTGACTCCCGGGATTCCATGGTTATCACAGCAATGAGAAGTCAACACAGATACACAGAATAATCTCCACAGAATGACACCTCTACAGAGCACACATACTGGTCAGCAAACTGTTGATGTAACACAGTGGACAGGTATTACAGTTGTACTAAACTTTTCCCAGGTCTGAGTCAGATTAAGGAATTTAGAAGACAGTGTTTGACCTGTGTGTCCCCAGGATATGTATATACACCACGCCTCACATAATACTCTCACACTCAAAGAGTCCTACTCCCTTTCATCATAAGTAGTAGATACTATCTCAATTAAACAGCAGACCAATCAACTGATGACACAGTACTGATAGGAGCCTCTGATAGCCACAACTAATTACAGGTAATTGGCCGAGGTCAAAGGAGACCCAAACAGGTGTGATAATGAGCTGTCAGGACAGGACCATTGTAATTAAATTATTTAATGAACTGTAAATCTTAAAGAAAAACATTCCAAGGTACTGTTAATTTATTTCACATTAAAAGTTTGCTAAAGCTGATGCCAAAATCACAGCACATATTTTTTATCTTTATATTCATATCAAATTAACACTTTGACAATAATTTCATCAAATCTGATAAGTAAACACAAATTGAAGTAACAACAAAAAAAAAGAAGTAAAATACATGCTTGCTTCATTGTTCTTAAAATAAGTGTCTTATACTCTTAAACAGGTGGATTCCAGTAGCGATATTGATTGGATTACTGGTAATCTAGTAGACTTCACATTTAACTTGTACATGTAAAAACTGGGTACCTCATGTACTGCTGTATATATACCGTATCATACAACATCTTCACTTTATCTGAATGTGTGTGCCAGGTTTTTTCCTAACTTTTACAAAATAAATTGATATGTCTATTGTTTGTCATTTGATAGGTTACCTGTTTGTCTAAACCCATTTTTTATTGTAAAACCTTAGTCATAAATATATACTATAATCTGTATGTTATTTTATTAACCAAAGAAAAATGCTGTCATATAGGCTTCTACACCTGTTGCAACTTACCAAATCATGTGTTTTATTTATGCATTTGTAAATATTAAATAAAAAGTTACAAATTTTTTTACAAATTTTTAATATACATCAACATGATACATTCTAAGTACCATAAACGCATATTACATTGCCTATAATTGACTGATAAGTACTATAACATGTCAAAACATTGCACGAAAATTGCCTTTTTTCACTTATATTTAGTAATAAATGAAAGTATACTTGTGCAGTCTGTACACTGGTACAGTTTGTACACTGTACATCACAATGACTCTGTGCAGAACAGCTTCCTCTTACAGTAATCTGACTGAGTATCACCAACAATGTATTATTGTCATGTTTTATTATATCCATTTAATATAATTCTCTCTCTCTCTCTCTTTGTTTGCATATTACTAGTTAAAAGCCTTTGAAATAATTAAAGGGATTTAGACACGATTTGAGCTGAAAATTTTCAAATTTTACTTTTCCAATTTTAGTATCTAGAATTGTCAATATGGGTATTTTAAATGATTTGCCAAAATTTGAAAGTCAAATATTGAGTAACAAGCAAGATAAAGAGTTCGAAATTCTTTATTATGTAAACAAAGCTCGAGTCTTGTTATTGTTTACATATATGTAATATTGGTATGTGTTTCAATCTAATGTTGCTCTTTTGTTGATAATATTATTCATGCACATTGAATAAGTTAATCTTCTTTGGCACGAGCCATTATATCAAAGAAATGGTAATTTCTGTACTTTGCATTATTTGTAAACAAATATAAGACTCGAGCTTTGTTTACATAACAATGAATTATTATGTCTGAATCTCTCTTATAACTTGACTTCTAACATTAAATTTTTTGTCAATCATTCAAAATGCACAAGTACACAATTTTAAACATTAAAAATGAAAAATGAAATTTTGATCTAAAATCATGTCTAGGTCTCTTTAAAATGATATAATGATATAATAATTAATACACATAACTATTTGTAAAAGGAATTCTGCACCAAGATTATGCCTACAAGTGTTCCATATAAATAAGTTAATATACAAGTACCAGGTAATGAGGTACAGAATTTACCAATCCTTTTAACAGTACACTAACATTTACTGATAAATAACATGCACAATTCACCATTTTTTTTTAAATATTAGTAAATATACATTCAATAACAGTTGACATGATAATTCAACGCATTACAGGAAGCATCATGTGTTAACAACACTTCAAAACTGTCAACAATAAGTCAAAAATTCAGGATGGTGGCTTTTGTATAATTTCACTGAATCAGAAGCAGCAATACTTGAATATATTGTATCCTATCACATTCACACAACCTTTCACCACCTTTTTTCTTCATTGTTAAGTAAATGTACAGTATTGTATCACAGATTTTTATGATAACACATGCATGTAGCAGTATTCCACAAGCAATTTTCTCATTCACTTCTGCAGTAGATAGTGGTCCACTTTTCTGATCAAAAATGTGTCGTAAATTAATCGTCCCCATCACAGTTTTTCAAACACATTTGAAGGATGACCACAAAGTCAATAGATCTGGAAAATTAGTTTTTTCTGGTGTTGAAATGACTATTAAAAGTGTATTTTTGAAATGGTGGCTGTTTTTGGATTTCAATGACAAGGTATGACATCAGAGGTTTGGAATAGCAGCAGTTTTTTTAAAGCTTTTTGTATGACTAGTAGGACTACGGTAATTCATCTTTTTCTTCATTTCCTCGAACTGATACATTATTTTTTTGATGACTAGATAGTATTACAGTAGTTTGGGAATGGTGTTCATCTTCCTCTTCATCTCCTCCGACTGATCCTCGTCCTCGTCAAGTTCCTTGAAGCCCTCACTGACCTGGGTTCTTCCCATCAACTCCAGCATGGCTTTTGATTCAGGGTCTCGCTGAAGAATGCTTTTCTTTACCTGAATTTGTAGCAGATAAATTGCAACATTTTAGAAAATGTACTGGTAATTCATTCAAAACAACTTCACTATGCTACATACTTAATAGCTCATAATGCACACATTTTGGGAAAGGCATAAACAATTAAAAGTTCTGTATAGTGTTTAAAATAGTAACTTCCTGTTTATTCCAAAATTTGGAAAACATAAGTCTAACTGAATATCTAAAAAATAAACAGTCATTAATATTCCAAAACTTGCTAGACAGAAGTCAATAAATTTACGGTAAAAGGATTCAAGAAATCAAGAAACTAACCGGTAAAATCGTACTTAAATGTATATGTGTGACCTCGGTAAATATATATTCTACACTTACATGATTATGACCTTGATCATAGAAGAACAAATCTTTTTTTTTTTTTTCGTTTGATTTGACCTACTCACATTTTTCTCCTTTTCTTCATCACTATCCTCCTCCTCTTTCTTCTCCGGCCCGAGGCCCCACACCTCAATAATGTCCACCTCAAACTCGGGATCTGCGGAGAGCTGGGGACTGCCGTACGTCGTACACTTAGGCTTGGCTTTACTGTGTCCGTGGTTAAAGCTGCTGTCTATCCACAGCCCAAAATAGTCCATCTGTCCTCCCATACCCTGAGTAAGTGAATAAAGTACCATGTATGGCCTGATTCAACTTGTCTGTCATCCCAAGTACACAATATATAGTCATTTGAGAAATCGTGTAAAAATACAGATAATATAATGTTGAAATTTCATTAAATAAAAATTGGGACACCCATTCATGTTTTATATTTTGTGTGGTCACTGGTCACAAGTACATATTTCATACCAGACCATTCAGAAGAGTTGCCTGCCCTTGATTAAGGTACATGAAGTTCTCATTATACATGGTAGGTGTGTAAATTCCATAGTGAGGATTCAGTGTAAACAGGAAACAGGAGGAAGAGCCTGAGAATTGATAACAATGTTATAAATTATTAGATGATATCGAAAACTTTACAATGTTATAAACTATTAGATGATATCATCAAATTAAACTTTATGTATTAGAAATGCAGTTTCACAGTGTTCTACAACCAGAATATAATCATCAATGTCTTTGGTTTCGTGAAAAAAATTGTGAATACTATTTCTTTAAATGTTAGAATTTCTGCTGAGTTAACCACTTCAAGTCAGCTGTTCCAAATTTTTTCACAGGTCTCGATTTTTCCTATATCTATAATTACAATTCAACTTGGAAATAAAGCTTGAACCTTGTCAAATTCCTGAATACCATAAAAGAACTTTTTTACTTTTAATATTCTGATAAAATAAGACATCATATTAAAGAAATTAACAATAATTTAAAATAGGTGGCTAAAGGAGAGACAAACTTAGAAACTAAATGTCTGTCAACACAAACCTTTGTAAATGCATATCAAAGATTGCATCCATACAAATGTACAAATACTGTAATGTTTATATATATTACCATAGAATTTGGGCCTGCATTCCCAGTTGTCTGCAGCCATGCCTCCAAAGAGGTGCCCCTTCTTGTCCCTGACCACCAGGAGGGTGGGGCCTTTATTTGTGATGTGAGCCACCAGCTGGGAGAAGCTGTCTCCATACACTGAATTACTAAACAGGAATCGCCACTCTGTTTGGTACATGCTGGGCAGATTATAGTTCAGATACAAGACAGAGTTGTAGTCGAGGACACTCAAAACTGCCTCATCACGGTGCCCCTCAAACAACGGGATAGGAACCATGGCAGGGATGTTTTCCATAATCTCATTCATCTGAAATGATAACAAAACATCTTGAGTCTTTCTCAGATAGACAGAGCTGTAGTTGAAATATCCAAGAAGAACTGGATAAATGTCTTACAGAGTGAAACTGGAATAGACTTGAGAACACAGTATCAAAGAGGTTCATCAGGTGAGGAGTTTTAGACATCCATGTCTCTATGTCACTGACAGTAACCCTCTCATTCTCTCCACTGGCTGTAAAAAACAAAGCTACATAATAGACCACAAATCTTTTCAATACAGGTACCATCAAGACAACATAAAAATCCTTTTGCATCTGTTTTGACTGCTTCAGACCAATTTACTTTGAAATTCATTGTTGGCTAAACTGTCTACTAGTATTTAATGATACATCCAATAATGATAAAAATAGCAGAACCTCTAGTAATGCTTATTTCTTTGTAGCAGTGAGTTCTGAATATCAAAACAATCTTCTACACACTGTACAAAGATGTATTTAAAAGGACTGAATTTGCCTCTTCTCTCTATCATGATTTACTTCTACCAGTTTCTTAAAAATCATTACTGGTACATAAAAAGCAGACATCTATTGGACTGTATGTTAATTTTATTGTCACTACATAGGGTTTTGTGAGAGAGTTGATGACTTACCTGTGAGTCCCTTTGTAAGGTAGGACACAAAGCGCTGATTTCCCTCGGCCCCACTACTCATGGTATGGATTCCCCTCCAGTGGGGGAGACGAGTCACGTAATGCTTGTACACCTCCAACAGTCCTGTCGTCACCTACATTTATAGTGGAAAATAATCAACATTCACAGGTTATACGAAAATAATATAAACATTCATAGGCAAAAACCAAAAAGCACATTGTATCTCAAAATAAAAACATATTTAATTTGATAAAAGGTTTTGCTGATGAACAAACACTTTCCTCTCCCCTTCTGGCCCAAGGTGGTGTGAGGTTAATTTTACTTTATCGATAAATATTGTACAATGTAAGCTTTTCTAACATATTTATGAGTAGAATACCATCAGATTTCCACTTACTTTTCTAGTACATTTATTTTCAGAATGTTAAGGTACCTCAGAGACATCCTTCATAGTAATATCTGTGGAATTTTTCATTCCACAGAAGATGGTTGCCTTTTCCTCAAAAGTTCCTTTCAATGCATGGGCAGCAAACACATGGAATTGTTCAGGAGTTACTCCATGCTTGTGCTTTTGGTTGCTCTGGTGTGTCGGGATGTGGTTTATGTACTGGAACAGATTCTTGCTCAAATCTGTGCTCAGGGGAGCGAGTCCATCCTATCTCAACAAATTACAGTAATAATTGTTATCATACAACTCATTGTACGATCAATCTGATATATCCTTTCTTGTCATTTTCAGTTGGTCAGTTGTTTAGATACAATAACATAATACATGTATAATCATTCATATCCTTAAGAGCATTGATATTGAATTTAAAACATGATACAGTACAACTAATTTAGTACAAATATGGATATAACAGGATCCCAAATATAGCGAAGTGTTCTGGAGTTCCCAAGAAAATTCTTATCAAATCTTAGCTGAATCTTACGGATTTAATGAACCTAAATATAACAAATTAATTAAAGTTACATTGGTTCCAAGAACTTATGTCAATAGGTTATTGTTCCTCTTGCCAAATTTATTTTTTCTTGTCCCATTCAGATTATCATGATCTTGTCATACAAAATCAAACATTCATATGATTGGTTTAACATTATGAATCAGGGACCTCAGAACTATGGATCAGCTGATCTCAAAGATTCTGATCGTGAAACAGCCTTATCGAGACACCAAATTAACCTTACCTGAAATGACTGTGGAGATTTAAATAACTTGTCAAATTTAGAATGAAGATGCTGAATCTCGGTCTGAGTAAACACCTGCGGCCCGGGGGACCCCTTGCTTTCTGATCCACCCATTTTCCCCCTTTGTAACAGCAGCAGCTTCACGTTGACAATGTTTACGTTTGGAGTATTTGGATTAACGATCCCGATGTAATTAAACAAATAAAAGGAGGATTATTGCAAATTCTACATGCAGCATCTATTTATACACTTTGGTCGATATAGACACGGTATAATCTTGCATACAATTATATCGTGTGATTACGAGAAAAAGATATCGTATTACGACACTATTTAAAGAAATGTATTGATATCGTTAAGGATCCTCGACACCCCGTGTGACAGCGCGTCACAACGTGGCGATTTAACGCATTGCAAAACAGTTTGTATCGCCAATATCTGTTGTTACGGGCCGCCGGAAGGAGGTCCGTTATTTGATACACATTTAAATATTGTCACTGCGTTTCTGCGGGATAGTTCTTTTTTAATAGAATTAATACTATGCTTATTTTTATGAATTAAACGTAAATTTGCATGTAGAAATATGTTTTATGCTTTTTAGAAAATATCACATATTTTTTTGTTTTACTCGTAAATGAAAGGTAGGCCATACTTAGTAGATTGTCGTATTTGGCGCGTTTTTATCGAGACTATAATCTATTCGGAAAATTTCGGAGTTCTTCATTCTTTTCAAAACAATGCATCAGGATCGGTATGCGGGACATACTAAAGACCTAAAATACGAAAGACCTGAATGTCATTAAATTTTATATAAATGATACATTTGAATTTCTATGTGCCGTGTCAAATAAAATGACTATATAATGCGTTAAGTTTTCATTCAATACAATGCAACAAAAAAAAAACAAACAAAAAAATGGTTTGAAATACATAATCTCCAAGAGAAAAATGATAAGTTGAACTTTTTATTAGAGTAATGTAAAAATCAATGTGTTCTCCATTACTTCATACTATGGCAATGATCATACAATTTCCGTTAGAAATGCTTACAGTAACGAAATCGATTCTTTATGATAATAGTAGAATGTTAAACTTCAAAACAAGTTGCTGAAAGTATATTAAAATTTACCATACAAATTAGTACAACCAACTCTTATTTTCTTCCTTGTGGTGTGTTTTTATGTAAACAACCAATGATTTATAAAACAATTATATTTTTTGCGGCCCATTTGACGCTTGCGTCAATATGATTTCTTGTCTTTCTCTGTGACGCAATAAGTGTAGCTTTGGTCTGCTAACCCGCAGGTCCCGAGTTCTAGTACTGCAGGATCGGTAAAATTTAAAAAAGTTGATATTTCCCCCCCTAAATTGAAATATTTTTTCGTCATTTCAAATCGAACACGTACTAAAAAGTCGTATCTTTAAGTAATTGAGAAAAATCAGCTTGTATGCGGAGCTTTTCCCAGGTGTGTGGAGACCTTAAAAAGCGAAAGAAATTTTTAGTGGCTTCGCAGGCCTAACCCTAGGTAAAACAAGAGATTCAGGGGCCACATCGCTCACCTGAAAATTTTAAAGGATCCTCTTTTTTACACATGGATACAATTACCATGCTCTGATTAAAAAAAACCCCGAGTTATTTGAAGTTAAAATTTGCCAGTATATGGTTTTTTTTTTGTTTTTTTTTTTTAACTCTGACGTACATTTGTTGTGTTAAGGATGGACATCGTTACACTTGTTTGGTAGACACGTAGGATTAATCAAGCCCTCCTCCACTTGTCTGTGACTTGGAAGGAGGGTCATATCATTCACGTAATAGAGGAATGCTAAATAAAAGGAGTCCGATCATCAACAGGTTTTAAGGTGTGATGAACAAAACAAGGAAAACAAATGACACCCATAAAACTTAGAATTTATATTCGCACTGACATCAAGTCCTGAGACTGTCCTATTCCGTTCAAAATTAAGAAAACGGTGCTTTGTTTAGTCTTTTGCACATAAAAGAAAAGAGATCAACACGAAACATACAGTGCCAAGATGTATTTAGGACAGAACACTCTCTAGCTATATAACTCAAAAAAAAAAGAAACCAAAAAAAAAAAAACCCTAAAGCGGTATCAGAATAATTGACAGTGCCGTGAGAACTAACAAGCGATGAAGCAAGTATTCAGCACTGGTGGATGCCTGTCAACATCGGCTCATGAAACTTGGCTTGTACTGGTAGAGGCAGGATATCATGGATTTCCTGCATAGATTATATACATGTTCCTTATGGAAGCCCTCCCCAGAGACTCAAATTAGTGTATTAACATGACATTTTTTAGATCAACCGAGATATGCTAACAAATGAAAATTAGCAATGTTTCTTTAAGTTTTCAATTTATGAATTTCATATCGATTTTTAAAAGTTACAACTAGTCTATAACCCCAGTATGGAAAGCTTGATCGTAAAGACAATAACATACTACTACAAAAAGAACAATGGTTTGTAAAGCAGCTTTAAGTCACTAATCTTCACTTTAGACCAACTTTTAAAATGATTGATCAAAATTGTGTGTAACCTCTGGCCTTAAATGAATTTTTTTGCGTTACAATGTAAAATTGGAATATTTGAAATTGTTAATTAAATAAAAATATTATTGTACAACCCTTTTGGATATAGTACAATCGAGATGCACCCTCCAAAAAACTTTGTAAAATAACTACTAGTAATTGATAATAGAATACGTAAAATATCATTAAAACAAATCACACACCCACATCCCTTTTTTATTCACTTTAGGAATAAAAAAGAAACTGTTGTAATTCAAAAAATAAATAATACTACAGCACAACAAATAATGTCACAAACGATCGAAGTCATACATCATAGTTATTTTAATTCAGATAAATATTTAAAAATATGTAAAAATATTTTCTAAATTCATTTTACGATGTAATAGTATTCACTACAGTCCACATTTTACGAATTGGACAGAAAAGGAACTCAACCCAGGGTTTCCAAATGTACTGAACTGCTGATCAATGACTCCATGAACCTGTCAGCAAGTCTGAGTTTTAGCACCTTGTTTATTGGTTGCACTATCTAGTAACTGGCTACTAGTAACTGGCTACTGGAAGTAAGAAAAGCTAGCTTCTAGAAACTGACTGAGAGATAAAATAAAAGCTGGCTACTAGTAACTAGTTATTTGTGACTGGCAACTATTTTTTAACTATTACATCAATTCATTTCATATAGTATAAATATATGTAATAGTGTTGTTAGTATAATCATTTTTCAGGCCATCCACATTATATTACATTACAATCACTCAAATATATCACTTATTCTTGTCAGCTATAGTGCATTTAATTTTACTTTTATATACATCTAACTCAAGTAGCTGTACGTATAGATTGAAGATATATACTAATTTTATTATTATCAACATTACTTTAGTTCATCCACATGATATTACATTACAGTTACTTATTCTCGTCAGCTACTAGTGCATTTTTGTACAAATATCTCTATGCTTTGTCAATTATAGTTATATATATACTTAAAATTATACTAGATCATCCACATGATATTAAAATACAATTATTCAAATATCTCTCCTAATTACGACAGCTACTAGTACATTTCCTTACGAATATCCCTATTTTTAGACAATTTTCCACAATTAACTTAAGTAGTTGCACAATTAAATTGAAAATATGTTATTGTTTATTATTATAAACATTTTTTCATCCACATGATATTACATTATAATCACTCAGATATCTCACTTCATCCCGTCAGCTACTTGTGCATTTCTTTACAAATATCTCTATTTTTAGACAATTCTGTCTACATAAAGATTGAAGATATCTACTGTTTTTTAAAAATTATCTTTAACATAACATTCTATCAGGTAATTCACATGATCTGACAATACAGTTGCTCAGACATCTCACTTAATCGCATCAAATTGTTTTACTTTTCATTACAAATATTTGTATTTTTGATAATTCTGTAAATTCAGCTCAAGTAGCTGTACCTATAGACTTAAGATATTTACTTATTTTATTGATTGTTTTTTTTTTATTCAGGTCTTCTACATTATAATAAAATACAATTGCTCAGATACCTCAATTATTCTCGTCAGCTACTAGTGCATTTCTTTACATATATCTCTATATTTAGACAATTTTGTCGATTTAATTCAAGTAGATGGACATATTAATTGAAGATATCTAGTTTTCTATACATACATGTAACATTCTATTAGGTCATCCGCATGATCTTACAATACAGTTATTCAAATATCTCTCCTAATTACGACAGCTACTAGTACATTTCCTTACAAACATCTCTATTTTTAGACAATTTTCCCCTTATACTTAAGTACTTGTACACATAAATTAAAGATATGTTATATTTTCATTATTATCAACATTCTTCGAGGCCATCCACATGATATTGAAATGCATTTGCTTAAACTTCTCACTTTATCTTGTCAGCTAACATCGCATTTCTTTAGAAAAATTTCTATTTTTACACAATTTTATATATTTGACTCAAATATCGTAAAGAAAACAACCAATTTTATTGTTATATACATTCTTTCATGTCATCTACATTATAATAAAATACAATTGCTCAGATATCTCATTTAATCTCCTCAGCTACTAGTGCATTTCTTTAGAAATGTTTCTAGTTTTAGACAATTTGGTAAAGTCAATCAAGTAGCTGTACTTTAAGATTTGAAGATATCTACTAATTTTATTATTAAGATTTTTGCAGGTCAGACACATGATATCACATTACAATAACTTAGAGATATTTCATTTATTCTCGTCAGCGACTAGTGCATTTCTTTACAAATATATCTAATTTTCGACAATCTGTTTAATTTAATTTAAGTAGATGTACATATAGATCGAAGATATCCACTAATTTTATTATTTTGTACATTTTTACATTCGAAATCTACGCTAATATAAACATTTTTTCATGCCATCCACATATCAAAATGCATTTGCTCAAAACTCTCACTTAATCTTGTCATCTAATAGTGCATTTCATTACAAATACCTATAATTAAATGAACAAAATAGTCTAAAAATAGAGATGCACTAGTAGCTGACCAAATTACGAGAGTTATCCGAGAAATTCTACAAATAGATATCTTCAATCTTTGTGTACAGCTACTTGGGTTAAAACTGACTCTTGTAAAGTAATATCAAGTGAATGTCCGAATAGATTGTTGTTAAAATACCTAGCAGATATCTTTAAACTTAATGTACAGCTCCATGAGTTAAATCTAAAAATTGTCTAAAAAAAGATATTTGTATAAACATGCACCAGCAGCTGACGAGATTAAGTGAGAGGTCTAAGCAATTGTATTGTCAGATCATTTGGGTGACCCAAGAGAATGCAACAAATATTAAAACTGGTAGATATCTACAAATTATTTGTACAGCTACTTGAGTTAAATGGACAAAATTGAGATATTTGTACAGAAATTAAATGCACTAGTAACTGACGAGATTAAGTGAGATATCTGAGCATATTTGTATTGTCAGATCATGTGGATAACATTAAAGAATGTTAAAAATAATAAAACTAGAAGATAAATCCAACCTATATACAGCTATTTGAGTTAAATGTATAAAATTGTATATAAAAAAAGATATCTGTAAAGAAATGCACTATTAGCTGATGAGGTTACGAGATATCTGAGTAATTGCATTCAGATATCATGTGGATGACCTTAAAAAACGTTTACATTAACAATACTAGTAGATATCTTTATACTTTATTAAATAAATTAATGTAATAGTTAAAAAATAGTAGCCAGTTACAAGTCACTAGTTACTTCTACTCAGCTTTAATTTCATCGCATAGCCAGTTACTAGTAACAAGTTTTTCTTATTTCTAGTAGCCAGTTAGTAGTAGCCAGCAACTAGTAGTTAATTTGACCTAACCATTGGTACCATACAATGATAAAGAAAGATGTATTGCCAACTGTAATAGAGGACTTGTGCCAAATTGGAACATTGATAATATTTTTCTTAACATAACCAGGCTGTTTGTTGAACATGTTCATATCCTGAAGCTGTGACTGAAAAATATCTTGCCAAAAATTATTTTGTTTTTTCATCTCTCTGATAAAATCATCCTCAAACTTTGACATTTTCATAACAAAATCTTTACCGTTAATTGCCAAATTAATATCCATCCATGGTTTGTGTTTACGAGTTAATAAAGGGGCATGGTAACGATTTTGGTCAAAATTATTTTTCCGAATTTAATGTAATGCTTACAAAATGCTTCAATAAGGCGGTTTTCATAGGCAACCAAAATGTGAGTGTCATTTATTGAGTTCTAAGCGAGTTACAGAGCTTACAGTTCTTCGCTATGTAAACAACGCTTTTGTTTACATTTTGAATGTTGAAGTAAAAATTCAAGTTTTAGACCTAAAATGAATGTATTAAACGTTAGGAACTGTTTCGTTGTGCTTAAAATGAATACGATGATAGACAAATCAGTTTCAAAAAGATTTTTTACTGGTATATTGAACCTAAGAAAACAAAAACAGAACACGACCCTTGTTTACATGACAAAGCATTGTTAGCCCTGTATCTTGCTTATAACTCTACTGCTGACTCTCAAATTTTATTTGATCATTAGAAATACATTCCTAAGGCATTGTAAAAAAGAAAAACAGAAAAATAGAACTTGACCAAAATCGTGACCATGCACTTTTCAAACAATTTTTTTGAATTGAATTTTATAGATTAAAAGCAAAGGGGACAACTCTTCGATAACAGGAAAAGGTCAATTATTTGGACACATTCCACTCTTACATAATGATACTTTAACATAAAAAGTATGTCCAAGTATACCGAGTTTTAAAGGGGATGTGCGGCTATCTTTTACATTTGAGAAGAAAAATGTTAGTCTTGTCCCATGATCCCCTGCTCTTCGATTGGAGATCATTTCTTGAACTGTCTTGTTTCTGTCCAAATTTTACCAAAACTGTTGTCAAAAGATACAAAAGCAATAAATACGACGCTCAACCTGTTGTTTTGTAATACAATTACGCATTCAAAGGCAAAACAATGCATTTTTAAATCACTTTAAACTGCGCAGATTTGCACGATATTTTTGTCTGTGTCTGTGGAGGTAAATTGAAGTTATATTTTCATTGACAAATATATGTATATTTTTTGTTCAAGGCAATCAATTTTTTGGACCCCTTCCCTACTTTTAAATAGAATTTAGTTTAATTCATATTTATGGAACTAACACAAAACAACTGGAACTGGTATAGAGATGTCCGTCACATTCAGCCCAGATTGTTTTGAATTGACATTTATTTTTATCGATGAAAATATAACATCAATGTGCCTCCATAGACACTTGAGTTCTAAGTATAGTCTGGAATTTTCTTGTTCTAAAAATAGATGTTGTGCCGACTGATAGAATTAGGGTACCCTATTTTTGAGGCAAAGTTTCTACATTAAAGTGCAAAATTCAATCCTTTTCTCAACAAGTGGTTGTAGAGGACACCAATGAACCTCCTTCATATTTTTTCAGATTTTTAAATCTTCAAAATAAGTCAGCAGCTGCGTAGTTCTACAGCTCATCTAAGTGATTAAAATAGCACTATTCTGTTCCTAAATGCATAATTAGGTCACAAAGCAACACGAAAAACCTGATATTATTTTCATCTTTATACAACAGTTTTGGCCAGTTTTGTGGAGACCCAAGCCAGTTCAAGAAATGTTTACATTTTATTTCAGTTCATTCTCAAATGTAGAAGATGGCCGCACACCCCCCCCCCCCCCCTATGCCCATACATGTACATATCTGTCATGCATGCCAACTCAGTGAATATGTGCTATTATGGATCGGATACCTTAAAAACAATTTAAAGTCCTCTTTATTACCCGGCGGGTTATTCAATACTCATGTGTTTCAGCCTTTATCTCCCCGAGTCTCGCTCCGGGTTGTTGCTAAAACGCGGAAACGGAGAGCGGAACAGAACAGAAAACGAACGATCTGATATACATTGAAGCCTCATTTATCCAGACTATTTCGTTCCCAAGTCCAATCATCCGGATAGGTGAGGCTTCCGGATATCTGAAATGAGTCTTTTTTGTCTTAAATGATAATTCATATGTTTTTATGGGTTTTAATACTGTTTTCTTTGCCTTTCATACTAAATAGCAAAAAATTAAGTTTTTTCTTTGATATTCACATGTCTTAATACAAGGAAACCCTGCTTTATATTATTTTAGTCAGGAAATGATAACTAAACTATAATAATAGCAAAATGCAGCTAAATATATTGTGTCTAAGTGTGAAAAGAGCCTATTTACGTTAGGTTTTTTAACAATCTACATTATTATTGTATATCTGGACACGTCAATTTTCCACCAATGCTCTTTCGATCAATTGAAATGCTTTCCTTACTGTTTTCTTCCTATAATCTGACAAGGCATTCTTGAGACACTTCGTTTAAAATATGTTTTTCGTTCCAGATTTATTAAGTACATTTTTCCTTTGAATGCAGTGAGGCGTGACAAATCCAGTCTAACTAGCAATGTTGGTAATGTTTGAAAGTGATTTGGGAAGTCAGAGTATTGATACCAGCTACTCATGGGGGCTAGCAGGTAGAAAGGTGTGAAACTCAATTAACAGGCGTAATCTTTCTATTGTATTAATCGGAGTAACCTTACATTTTACCGTCCGGTTGAATGAAGCAAAATTTATAGTTAAACCGTGTTTTATGGTTAAAGCAGATCGCCCAGATCCGGAACGCGAAATTCCAGTTTTTCGGGACAAAATAACCTATATAAAAATCTGTTTCCAAATAAAATCGTCCGTTAACCGAAGCGTCCGGGTTTCTGGCGTCCGGATATATGAAGCCCCATTGTAATGTTATTTACTTGATAAAGTCTTAAACAAGCCATACACGATGTTTATATTCAGAAAATGTATGATTTCCTCAAAATTAACTGTGTATGCATTGACCACCAAGCCAAATTACCAAACAATCAAACCAGAAAACGTCTACTGCTTTCTGTTTGCATCATATACAAGTTCAGGCATGTTTTACAATGCAGCCACTTACACCCCTGCGAATGTGTTCGAAATGTTTTCTTTATCGTTGCTAAGTATGTAATAAATCCAGAGGTGCTCGAATGAAAGTTCACGAGACTTACCGAGATTTGTTCAGTTCCTGTGAAATTTCGAGCGGAAGTATAAGTGTTCGGATAATATTCTCAAAATACGTATAAGTACTGGTCGTTTTTCATATAATAGCCTTCTTGGATTTATGTTAAAACATGAAAACCTTTAAAGATGTATGTCTTATTTCACAATCTAGCGGTTATTTATATTAAACGATAATATTCAGAACAGAGTTATCGTTCGTGTTCAACCACGTGTAGAGTGGTTGAAAATATAAACATTGGGTTGCTTAATAAAATCATAGCCATACTTGTGGTGTGCAATACCATGTTTTTAGAAAAATAATGAGTGTCTTTTTTGCATAAAAACTTAGTATATCGAGCCATTTTCAAGGAACATTCTGCGTAAAATAGTAAAGTCTGTTTCACTAATGATGCTTTTACTAGGTCAGGCGCGGATCGAAAAATTAATCCTCAGGGGGGATCTCTGCAAGCATGTTAATTGTTGCAACAGCAGACAAAAACTATTTTTTGTATTGTCGCATTTATTTCTAGAACACATTTTATCAACCAATTAATAAATATAAAGTTAAAAATCAATAAACCTCTAGATTTTATAGACTACAAGTACCTAGATTCTATGAAATAGACTATAAACACGAGACATGATTTTTACTGCGAAACTGAAAGGGTAAAATTAAATCACGTGGTCTAAAATTTAAATGACAATAACATTCGCAGGGGTGACTTAGGCAAAAGTAACAAACGTACCTTTCGAAGCAATAGTGGACAAAAGTACTGTGTTATTAAAAAAAACTTTTAGAAAAAAAGATTTAGATAACGATTGTACAAGATAGAAAAAAGACAACATGATATTGATTTAAATTTAATGATGTTATTTTCGATTTTAAAATGATATCTAAAATAGCAGGAAATAGTATAGGTTAGCAAACAGTTAATGCAGCAAAACTTCGTAATGGACGTCGTTCGTCAGACTCGTTTTCATCACGAATATCTAATTTACAAGTACTCTTAAAAAATTCCTAAGTAAGATACTCTGAAAAACTAATTATTTAATACGGATGAAAAGATTAAATCATACTCGAAAGATTTAGAATTTAAAATATCTCCCAGTTAGTTTCGACCTTTTCAATAACACATCAAACGCCATAACCAAATGCGCTACACTGTAAATTCAGCAATATCATAGAAAAATATTGTAAAAAAAAATATATAACCATTTGTTTTACATTATATAACAATGGATGTACATTTCATTTTTTACGTTTCATACTTTAGCATAAAAAATAATGAAATATAATAGTTGACGTTGACATTAATTCTCAATCCTATTTTTATCATGTGATATAGGAATTAATTAAATCAGCAGATATATACATAACAAAACATAATAATCAATGCAACATAATCTTCTAAAAATCAATTAGGCAGAGGTTCAGATAATAATACAGTGGCCATATTAACTTTACAAAATTACCAACGTATCTGTCTTCTTTTTTTGTACCAGTTAATGAACATACATATGTATATGTAGATTGTGTTGAATTAAGCAAGGGTTTAAAAACATTAAAACAGTTTTGATCAAGCCTTACCGCTAATACAATGTTTAACTGCAGAGTCTAGAATCTTCATCGCGCTTATTTACTGCAACCCATCTCGATCGCAGGTATCCTGAAGAACTTGACATTTACACCTGGTTTCTGTCTCCTATTACATGAAAATGTAAAGCAATGGACTGGCATGTTGATCATTCATAAAATGTGTTTTGCGAAGACTGTCATGTCTATTTCCCTTCATAGTACTTTCTGCTCCGGTTTTCGTTCCGTTTTTCGTTCCGCGTTTTAACAACACCCTATCATTTCGGCCATTTTTTGATCAGCTGTGTATCGATTTTCTTCTCGCTTTTCACAGGTCGAGTACACTACCTTATATGGATAGCATTATTTAACACGTGACAGAATTTTTGTCAAACAGATTCTCCAATCCAGTGAATGAGTTGCAATGCATGACGGTCTACAACGTGTGTACGATTCAACAGACGCACGTGGTTTTTGTCTGTTTTATTCACAATATTTAATTGCTTGCCGGAATGTTTGTACATCTTGATTTTTACTTTAGAAGGTAAAAAAGGAAAGATTACGTACCATTAACTTTGTTCCATGCTCACATTGAAAAATACTGTTGTTTTATTTGATCAATTGTTGCTTCAAAAATGATCAGTATCAAACGACTGACAAACATACGCATACAAGTACATACAGGTTTTGATAAGAAAAAACTGCACAGTTGTGTATTGGTGACTTTTTCATTGTGCACTAGAAATAAATACAGGTAACCGTACATTTTTAACATACGTGAATAGCCACGGTAGTAGAAATGCACAAATATACAAACGCAGAAGCGCAAGCTGTGCAGCATATACTATTTTGTCCGTTAAGCATTCTGATGAATGTCCCTGAAGAAAATATCAACGCGCATTCTAATAATGTTGTCTTAAATATGGGATATCACGTGAAAAAACGGTACTCGCTGCTTCATATTCTAGAGGACGTACCTCTCTTTTGAACGTTGACAATGGGGTATTTAAATAGGTTGATATAAGTGCTCATATGCAATATTTTTTAAATGTGAGCATAGAAATTGAAGTTCAGACATAATTGTCCATATTAATTTCATAAATTCTGAAAAATCATTCAAAATGAGTTTCCAAAGAACAATTAAAAATGGTATATATTTTCAATACGCTTTGTATACACTGAAACTTGTAGTAGCCCACAATGCCTTGCAACTCATTCACCTGATTGGTTTGTCGATAAAAGTAAACAGATGGCTAATTTAGTATGCAGATTTATGCCGACGTCACAAAATATAGTGGTCTCGACCTGTTTCAGAACAATCGTTGAATTTCTTCAAAGTAAACAAGTATATTTCAAAGTTTCGATATTTATTGATATGTCGGACCAAATTGGCAGCGTTTACTATATTCTTCTTGCCGATAAAATAGGAAAGAAGAAAGAGAGGGGAATCGTACGGACGACATCTGAATACGTAGAAGTGTTACCTGGAACTCTATTGTTTCTAACGGAAGAACGATTTGATAAACAGACGTACATTCTGTGGTGGATATTAGGGACTTTAGACCAAGAAAATATTGAAATCGAGTGTCAACCGATGGATACTAGACAACTGAGCAAGTCGGAGTTTGCCCTTCTTCAACCTATTCCCGATTGTGAAGAACGTCTGTCCATTTTGCAAGATCAGTTATGGCTTAAAGAGGGGGCAGAACTCCAAATTTATGACCATGTGACGGTAGCCGTAAAGGGACAACCTTATTTGAAGGGGATAATTAAATACAAAGGAGAATTACCCGGAGTGAAGGGGATTCAATTCGGAATAGAACTACTGGGGGTAAATATACTTATATCTTGTAATGTTCACTTAAGGAGGCCGATTTGGGGTTTTTTGCGGAAAAACTACAATAGCATAACTCTTTATTTTTTAACCATATGTAATTGAAACCAACTCTAGTTTATATGCGAAGGTTCATGAAAATCTACCGTCAGGTTCTTTTTAGGGACCATCTCAAAATACAGGTACATTCACTATAGGAATATATAGGAAACTGTCATTTTCCGCACATCAAAGCAGTTTTAAAAAATACTACAATAGATTTTTTTCTCAAATTGCTAAATATGATAAGTAATATCATTTCCTACCTTATATGTAAAAAACACAAAATTCTACCGTCTGGTTTTTTGTGGGGTCCATCTCAAAATATTAAAATTCACCAAATTTTGCTATATATTTGGATCATCACGAATGATGATTGGTATAATGGATTCATTCCAAAAATGAGGAAAATTTCCTCGAGGATAGCATCATTCTGTATATAAAATTTCAACATCGTACAGTTTTTACTTTTTCTTTTATGTTATTTCTTATAACGTACTCCTACAAAGCTTCATTTGATCATAACGTCATAAAAGCGCAATGGCAATGCTCCCCTACCGCACAACGTAAAAATCGTGTTAAAAATAAAAATTTCCTTTAAAAATCTATATATTTTTATCTGTATTTTGTTTATTGTGTTCAATTTTATAAATGATATCGAAAAAAAATCATAAGAAGTATAAAACAACTGTATTATATTAGAATGCGCAAAAACATGCGCAATGCAAACTAAAGTCGGCCTCCTTAAACCAGCTGAATGCTTTATTCATCTTTTTAATGGGTGGCATTCTTTAGGTATTCGTTTACTCAGAATGAAAAAAACTCCACCGATGATAATGAAACACCATCTATTGCGTGTTATAGATCTTATTTTCACTTTCAAAAAAAGTATGTCAATGACCTACTTTTCATTTTATGGCCATTGAATATTTTTTGAAAATTTAACAAAAATCCTTAAAAATTTTACACTTTCATTGAGATTTTCTTAATTGTGAAAATAATACAAATTGCTAAACTCTTTTAAAATTGAAATACAATTTATGAATAGCAATGAAACTAAATAGATACATAGCATTAATTTTTCACTCACAATTTTTATAGATATTCCAGTCCGAATTTCTTCTGTCAGTTTTTAAATCCCTACCCATTTTTGATTCAATTAAACAAAAACCTGAATGATGATAATATTAAAACATTATAGTATAAAAACTTATTATATTGACCTTACTCTGCTGGCATAAAATTTATATGGGGTCAATGATCAAAATTTTGAGATATGGTGTCTTTTATTGTTTTTAAGCTGTCTTTTTGTAGTGTATGCCATACAATGATCTAAATGAAAAATTGAGATAAAACCAACAAAAAATATGTAAAATTATGTTGACTAACAAATAAAATCTTAACTTTGAATATTACAGTATAAACAAAAATATTTCAGTGTAATACAAAATCGGAAAAATTTAGTTCGAATTTCTTCTGTTTTGCTAAAAGACCAACTTTGTTTGAGCCTTATTCCATAATGTATTAAAAGTATCGAATATTATGTCAATACTAATTCATTTCATAAATACTTTTTGTGTTTAGAACAAATTTTACTCCTGCCAACTTTATAACAATCTGAATTTGAGAACTCAAACCCTGAGTAAAAAACGTTTTTAGTATCCCACTTCTCACGACAATGTTGCCTTTTTGGGACTTGATTTTAATCAACTCTCCTATGCAGTTACTCTGGCAAACCGAAAGTGAAAGAGTGTTTGGACCTAAGCACAAATCATCACCGCCGACAAGACCCAGTTCTTGAAAATAATAGAAAAAATCCGATGTAATGTATGCTGAAGCATTGTTTTTCAAGGAAACTTATCTATAAACACTTTGAAAATAGTCAAATTTTATATACTATGAACAATTTAGATATTTTTGTAGTCTCATGCATTCCTACGCCAGAGTTTATATAGTCTCGTTCAACCAGATGCTCGGCTGTCTCCGTAAATCTGCGACAAGCAGAGAGGGGGCTCTCTTGCTTGTCGGATATTAACGGAGACGGTCGAGCGTCTATTTTAACGAGACTAGAGTTCGATATCAATAGTGCTTGGATCCATACACTTTTTTGAATAGTTTTGATCACTAATACATGTACATACTATTAGTTGAAATCCATCTTTAAATATTACACAACATGATTCATATGGGGTTTCTCGAAATTATTGTCGGAAAAGTCCAAATATTCATATTATAAAAAAGTGCGTAATTCAAATACAAACTAGAAACTAATTGCCATGCAAGACAAATGGATTTTAAAATGTATGATAATCGATAAAATTAACTCCCGTCAGTACTTCAGTACTTTGATTGGTATCCCACTTATCACAACCATGTTGTGATTTTGCTGGGCATCCCGCTTATATAAATTACTAGATGATAACCCGCGCAAGCGCGTGAATTAATAACACTTTACACATTATTGTGATAAAATGCTTAATATGTTTAACCCTATTTTTCGTTCATTTTTGTATACACTTTGTCCGATATTTTCCTTATGTGATTTTTTTCAAAATTGAAATAATTTATATTACTGTCCCAAATAAGATCTCAGATAAAAACAATCTGGAGAGGGATGATGGGGGGGGGGGGGGTCCCATTAAACTCCCCCGTTTTATGCATACCACATTTATCCATATAGACGTAGAATACAATAATCTGTTCATTAAATGTTTACAAATTAATGTCCAAGGTTTACAACCAATCTGTCGTAGTATGAAAATGTATGAAATTAAAACACGGTAGGTTGTGCGTTATTGTCCACATTTGCATGCGTTTTTAAAACCTGCCCGAGGGTTACCTCGCACTACGCTTTCCACCATGATGTCAATTAGGCAACCCGTTTCTGGACACCCTGCTATAGAAAGTTCTTTCCATTAATACTAAAGTCGCAATATTTTTCCATTTTATTTATCAAATGTTTGTATAAATCGAAGTCTGATCCAAGGTATCTACCCGCGATGCATAAAAAAATCATCCTACACTTTTCGTATTAGTCAATCCGCGTTCTTAGCTACCCCGTTCTGGAAAGTTCTATCCCACTCTCTCACCAGATGTCGTGCTTTGCAAGCGACTGAGTATCAAAACTTATATCGCCAACTAAAGAAACGAATTGACTCATTTTATTTATTCAACATTTGTCAAATATTAACTTCTATGTTTACTTGAAATAGGCTCACGGTAAAAATATTCACTTTTTACGTAATCATTCAATATTACTTCATTGCAAGTGTATATTTTGATTGAGACTATCCCTTATATGGATCCGCCAAAGCGTGTCCACCACCTTACTCTCATTCTTGTTTATCGAAAATGAAAGTAGGATTTTTATCGATTTCACAATAATAACTTATTAGTTAACATTCAATTATACCTTACGGACATCAACACATGTGTTGAAATACCAAAGGTGTAAGCAAGTTCTCTGGTGCAGGCATTTTGTAGTTTATTTGCAAAATGTCTTAATGTATAAGTATTGATATTATACCAATGTTGGGTTTTATTTTATTAACCTGGGATGTTATTCGCAACTTGTGGGTCTCCCAAATCTGTGGATTGGCATCAAAGAAAACTCTAAGTCAGGATTCAAATAAAATAAGGATATTTCCAATTTATTGAATAATGCTAGCTAATCCCGAGACTCTGGAAGTGTATATATAAAATCACTAAATGAATTCCCAAACTTGATGGGATGGCAATGCAAATATTATGAATAATCATATGCATCAAAACCCGTCATATTTCATCAGCTAATCTCAATTAACAATAAATAGAATTAATCATTGCAATTCCCAGAACTGGGTGTCAAGGGCAGACCTTGCTCTGCCGTGGCAGATCTGCACAAGTGCAGTACCCAACTGACTGTGCAAACAGCTAAGCTCATTATTTATTGCCATCAGGATCGATATTTTTGATATTTATGACGTCATGATGTCAACATACGAATACCCGCCCTAGTTTGAGCAGAGCAGTTTACAACAGAGAATTAAATCACGCGAATAAAAGCGCTGTAACAAGAAATTGACATGTATCATTCGTATTACAAATCAATCATTGGATTTTGTGACTGGAAAACATAAAACCAACAATGCATTACGATATGATTATGATATGAACCTGCCTGACATCAACTGGACAGATGTATCCATCAAAGGGAACCACTTTTGTTCGGCTGTCAACCTGAAATTCATAGACACTTACGGAATTGTGGCTTGGAATGGTGACCTTCCCTACTCGTCTAGACAGTACATTGGATATATTCCTATCAAACCGACCAAGTCTCGTCAACCGATGCACCCCCATACCTGGTTTATCATATCATGATGCAGTTTCTTAACAACTATGACTTTTCATCGTCGATAGAGGAAATGTGGAACTTCATCAGTACCACACTCAACAAGATCCTCCAATCATCGGTACCATCAAAGATAACAACCAGCAGATTTAACCAACCATGGATAAACCGAGAGATAATGGTTCACAGTTTGTTATTGTCATTTTTCATAAAAGCTCTGTTACGGAGAAAGAAGAGACAATTCATCAAGGCAAAATCAACGAAAATTTCTAAGGATAAAAAAGATAACAACATCTAAAAGTCAAAACCAGAGATGCATGCAGGAAAGCATATAACGAATACATGAATGACATCATCTCACCAGACTGTACATCCAACCCAAAGCGATTCTGGGGATTCGTCAACAGCTTGAACAAGGATAGTACCGGGGTAGCGCCATTAAAAGCAGGCGAAGGAATTACATATTCAGATCCTACCACCAAAGGTACAATCCTGAACAATCAGTTCTCTTCAATATTCAACTCCTACGAGCCGGTGAACAACGTAAAATCTATGGGTCCTAAAACACATCCTGCAATGAATTGTATTAACATCTCAGAAGCTGGTGTCAACAAACTAATTCAAAGTCTACAAATCAGCAAAGCCACTGAAGCTGACAATATTCCAGCAAGACTGCTGAGGTTTCTTGGGGCTGACATTGCTCCGGTCTTCACAGTTTCTTCCAGGCATCCATAAACCAAGGAGTCATCCGAAAGGAATGGAAAAGGGCAAACGTGGTACCTGTATAAAAAAAGGAGCAAAAACAAACCAGAAAATTACAGACCAGTGTCCCTCACAACTATAACATGTAAGATGCTTGAACAAATCATCACCAGCAACATCATGCGGCATGTGGAAGGCCAGAGAATTCCAACGGATGCATAACATGGCTTCCGAAAACAACGATCCTGTGAGACCCAACTGATTGTTACTATGCAGAATCTTGCAAAGCCTGTTGACGACAAAGACCAGTCAGATGTTATACTGTTGGACTTCTCTAAGGCCTTTGATAAAGTCCCGCACATTAGGCTGATGAGCAAACTTCATCATTATGGAATTCGGGGAAACCTACACAGCTGGACTTCCTGCGGACACAAACAGTAATCCCTGAGAATGGAAAATCTGACTCAGCTCCAGTTCTATCAGGAGTCTCCTAAAGGAGTGTCTTTGTCCGACACTCTTCCTGCTATATATTAATGATCTTCCCCAGTACATAAAGAACGGTTCTTCAGTGCGACTCTTTGCTGACGACTGCATCCTTTATAGACGCATCAAAACACCGAAGGATGAAGTCTTCTCTCCAAGGGTGGGAAAAAGACTGGCTCATGGAGTTCCACCCCCAGAAATGCCTAGTACTTAAGATAAGCAAGAGGCAGCTAATATAACATCCATACACCATTCATGGGCACATCTTTGAGATATTAGAATCAGCAAAGTACCTCGGCGTCAACATTCACAATAAGTTCAACTGGAATCATCACATAAACCAGTTGACAAAGAAAGCTAACAACACAAGAGCCTTCCTCCAAAGAAACATCTACCAGTGTCCTAAGAAGACTAAGGAAGTGTGCTACAAATCCCTGGTTCAACTGGAGTCCAAATGGAGTTTGCTAGTGTAATATGGGACCCACATACGGCCACCAACATACACAACCTGGAGATGGTACAACGGAGAGCGGCCAGGGTTGTGACTGGTGATTTCCATCGCACCAGTGGCGTTACTACCATGCTACAACAACTACAATGGCCATCACCCCAAGAAAAAAGATCTGCAGATCGAGTCATTCTAATGTTCCGCATTGTGAGGGGTCTGGTGGCCATACCAACAACCTACCTTACTCCAACTTTGACTACCGTGAGAGGCCACCAAAAACGATTTTTGATCCCATATGCCAGAACTGATACATACGAACACTCGTTCCTCCCAGCGACCATCAGGTTGTGGAACAGTTTACTAACTTGTGTAATAGAGCGCAGTTCCGTAAACACCTTCAGGAACAAGCTGCACATCGTCCTACTTTGTTAACCTTCACCTGGACGATTTTATATGTACATAGTGCCACTATGGTTTTAAATCTGCACCTGTACATAAATGGTTCGCTCGCACCGCGCACTAGCGCATAGTTCGATACTTCACCAGATGGTTGAATGAACTATATAGGAAGAAGTACATGGGATGAAACAACTGACTGACAATGCCGTCGATGAAATTCGGTTTGATTTCTCGCCGATATTTTCGACAATGACTTGGTTATTGTAAACAAAAAATACATGAATAAAACATCTTAATATATGTACATAGTGAATTATCATCATACCATGTATTAAACAGAAATTTATTTCTTGATATGGTTTATTGGACTTTTGTTGCAACAGGGAATGTGTAATTTCGTGACCTAGATAGTTAGTATGTAGAGTCAACTAAATATTAGGATATAATCTCATTTTTAGCAAGCATGGCTATAGGTATATCGTTGTCAGACTTGTCAATATTAGGAGAGATAAGTTGGTTGTTTCAGTGAATCTTGATTTCAGATTGCAGAATTCTCACCTCTCAAATTCCGACAATTGGATGAGATTCAATGTAGAAAATTACAAATGTCCATGTTAGGGTTTTTTTAGCGCCCATATTCTGAAATCAGTGAGTGTTACTTTAAAGCTACAATTGATAACCAACAAAAATGACAGGTTCTTTTTTCAAGTTTTGTCTTTAATATGACGTCCTGTTTCAACTTGTTAGAACCATTTTAACAGGAGTTTGGACTTTGGGTATGTGTGTCAAACAGCAATTTGACGTAGGTAAGACCACACAATCTGTGTATATTTTTTATTGAAACCTGCGTCATTTTTAACTTGTTTTGACGCAGAAAAGATACATGTAGCTACAACATACCGAAAGCCAAGGTCTTGTTAAAATGGTTCTTATCAGGAACATAACAACATTGTAGCCAATAGATCCTTGGATCATGGCTAATGAACCATTTTGAGTTTTTAAAAGTTGTATTCAGTGAAAAGCATCTTTGTTACCCTCTTTCTAGCCATTAGATGTTTTAAGAGATTTCAGTTTTCTGAAACATCCTATAGGAAAGGTCATAGGTAAAGGCAACTTAACATCAGTATGTTATCTCATTTTGCAGCAGGTATGGCTGGAGGAATATGAATTGTCAAACAAGTTAATACTGTAGGAGTTGTTTGTTTCAGTGAACCTTGATTTTAGAATGCACTGTCATTAGCTACGTACCACAGTTGAATGAGATTTAATGTTGAAAGATACAAGTTTTTTCAACAATGGTCACATTCTGAAATTTGTTCCTTTCGAACGATATTTGATTTTAAACAAACTTACAATCCAATACACCAAATTGTAATTTGGACGTTTTAATATTTAGTTTAGTATTGTAATGGAATTGTTTTTAGTTTTCTTATTTCACTCTTATAGGAAAGTAAAGGTAAGGGAACTTGTGATGGGATGATCCGAGATAGACGATTTTTTACCTGTGAAAAAAATTGTGGAATTTTTGCAACAATTCGCGACATACGGAGAGACCAATATGCTGACCGATCAGACCGATTGTACCAAGAGGAGCAAAAGCAGATTAGGGAGTCCGGACTTAAAGAGAAGGACAGAATCGTATGGATTAGTGACAATGGTCCGGAGTTTGGGGAGGTCAAATGGATTGGGATTCTGCCGGACAGTAACAGAATGGATATCACAGTGGGGGTTGAATTTGTAAGGTTTTATCTAAACTTTAATGGCATATTTGTAGTTCATAGCTTTGAAATGAAATCACAGTATGTGTCAGTTAAACGAGATTACTAAATTAATTAGTTAAAAGACGAGTTCTCATTCCAGAGGCACACAGAAATTACAAATCACATTGTTTTAGTACAATAATTATTAAAATACTCTTGATGATTGTTCGGCTCTTCCGTGATCAAATGTGACAAAATTTATTCGTTTATGACATGTTTTAGAAAATCTTATTTCCCGCGATAAAAAATTCATTTGTCAGACAATTCTGTATGAAATTTTAAGGCATTTTGTAAGATATTTATGTCAACTGTGTGTAATCTGACAAGTTGACTCAAAGATAAAAGATTGTCATTATATGGGTTTTTAGCTCACCTGAGCTGAAAGCTCAAAAGAGCTTTTCTGATCACATTTTTGTCTGTCTGTCCGTAAACTTTTCACATTTTCAACATCTTCTCAAAAACTACTCGGCCAATTACAACCAAACTTAAAACAAAGCATTCATAGACAAAGGGGATTCAGACTTGTGAAAATTAAGACCCACGCCCTTTTCCAAGGGGAGATAATAAGAAATTTTTGAAAATTCTGGAGAAGTTTTTAAAAAATCTTCTTTTCAAAAACCATCCTCAGGTAGGGAAGATTCAAAATTGTGAAAATCATGACCCTCGGGGGTAGGGTGGGACCACAATGGGGAATCGAATTTCTACATAGGATTATATAGAATCTTTAAAAATCGCCTTCTCAGAAATTAATCAACCAAGAAAGCTGAAACTTGTGTGGAAGCATCCTCAGGTAGTGTATATCAAAAGTTGTGAAAATTATGACCCTTGGGGGAAGGGTGGGGTCACAATGGGGGATTGAATTTCTACATAGGAATATATTAAGTACATCTTTAAAACCCGTCTTTTTCAGAAACTAATAAACCAGAAAAGCTTAAACTTATGTCGAAGCATCCTCAGGTCGTGTAGATTCAAACTGTGAAAATTATTACCCCTAGGGGTTGAACGGGGCCACAATGGGAATCAAATTTCTACATAGGAATATATAGAGTACATCTTTAAAAATCTTCTTCTTAGAAATTAATCAGCCAGGTAAGCTGAAACTTGTGTGGAAGCATCCTCAGGTAGTGTATACCTAAAAGTTTGTGAAAATCATGACCCCTGGGGATACAGTCAGTTCAAGCATATCTTTTACAACATACACCATAGCATAGCATAGCATTGAAATCTCATAGCATAGCATTGGAATCTCATATCATAGCATTGAAATCTCATACCATAGCATACACTCTCATAGAATCGCATTCGTCATATCATACCATAGCATAGCATACACATTATTTTAACTCGGTTTTAAATGTTTTTATTTGAAAAAATAAATGTTTACATGATAGATTTGTGGTAAACTTTGGCTTCTTATTATATCACTTCGAAATGTGTGGAACTCTTCTGTGTGTGGAGGCGTTTTCATTCAAATCTCATAGCATACCATAGCATAGCATACCATATCATTAAGTCCTTCATTTCAATTTCTCATAGCATTGCATACAAATCTCATAGCACATCATACAAATCTCATAGCATATCATTAGAATTGCATACCATAGCAAAGTATTAAATTGTAAAAGATATGCATTAAATGACTGTAGTATGGGGCCCACAGCGGGGGATCGAATTTCTACATAGGAATATATAGAATAAATCTTTAAAAATCGTCTTCTCGGAAACTAATAAACCAGAAAAGCTGAAACTTGTGTGGAAGCATCCCCAGGTAGTGTAGATTCAAACCCGTGAAAATTATCAACCCCGAGGGTAGAGTGGGGCCACAATGGGGGATCGAATTTCTACATGTACATAGGAATAAATAGAGTAAATCTTTAAAAACCGTCTTCTAAGATAATAATAAACCAGAAAAGCTGAAACTTGTGTGAAAGCATCCTCAGGTAATGTAGATTCAAAGTTGTGAAAACCATGATCCCTGCGGGGTAAAGTGGGGCCACAATGGGGGTAGAATTTTACATTGTAATATATAGAGAACATTTTTAAAAATCTTCTCAGAAACTATTCAGCCAGGTGATTATCTAAAATTGTTAAAACTTTGGCTTATAGATAATTCCTGGACGATTGGTTCTCACGAGGAGTTCAGTGTTTGATGTAGGTTTATATCCCATATATGAACAATTGTTTAGGATCTTTCTGAGAGCTGCAAAGCTCAAGATGTGATGTTACTATACAATCATCCTGTTAGAAAAGGGACTAATGATAATAAAAATAAGAATATCCAGTGGGAAAAATGGATTTTTATTTATACAGGATCTACATGTGTTATACTACATTGTCCAGATAGTTTGTATTATGACTCCATTGTGCTGGTTTTATCATACCTATTGTGCCTCTTAGGCAACTGATGATGGTTTTTTTCTTTTCAAATCCTTATGTTGACTTTTCAGAAAATAATAATTAAACCTGTGTGGTACAAATCGCGCATGTACACGCTTTTATTTTAAATATTTAGAATAAGTACGGGAACGTATAACCACCTCATGAAGTTGTGTTGAACTCTAAATGGCGAATTAAAATTAATGCCATCTTTCCAGAAAACGCTTATATCGACAAAATTATGTAAACGTGTACAAGGAGTAAAAAGCAATTCGTTATTTTTTTAGTATTTACTGCTCATTTCAAGCTTTGTGGCCTTTGATCAAACTGTAATATTATTTTGTGTGATAAATTTGTCGCATTAATACAGTAGCATAGAATTTTTTTCACAATCTTTTAAAATGAGAATTAATTATGTTGAAATGGTACAATTTTTTAGGCTTTAGCGTCAATATTTTAATGACTTGCTTGCCTGTGGAAAAGGAATGGTAATTCAAATTTGTCACCTAAAGTTTGAGCAACATTGTAACCCATTATAAACACAATTACAGTGTACATAAAACTGTACAAATTGTATCTGCCTGAGCGTAAGAGAAGGGGGCGAAGATGCCTGTACGCAGACCAGACATGGCGTGCACTTTTTAGAAAAAACGAAAACAGGAGGCCCACGAGCCTCATCGCTCACCTGGGCAACAATAGCCATAATAAAACCAGTTTTTAGAGTCATAAAATATCTGGACAATGTAGTGGAATAGATCCTGTTGAATGCTTTTTTCCATTTTCTCAAGATATTCGTATGTAAAACATTAAGCCACTATTTTACAGGATAGTAATTTCATATATTGAGCATTGTAGATCTCAAGAAGACTTTTAACAACTGATTATATATAACCTTCCAAACACTTTGAAATTCTAATGGGGGAGGGGGGGGGGCAAAAAAAAATTTCACTCACTGCTTGGACCCCAGTCTAAACAATTAATAATCAACAATTTGTCATCATGCTTGCATATAAGTACATGCATATGTTATGCCATGTTTTTGTTAATAATTAATAAAAATTTCTGGATATGATTCATTCCTCCTATATTGTCCCATCCTATCTTCGACAATCCCATCTTTGCTAGCCAAGGGTTTCTGATCCGTACCGCTCCTCACGAACCCTCGGCATATCGTACTAACAAAGGTCGGAATTTTTTTCGTCACGTGATATCCTATCCTATTTTTAAATTAGCTAAGTATTGAAAGATGCCGTACCTGAAGCAGAAATGCCAGCCTCTGTAGACATTGATAGTGACAAGTTAAAAGAATGTTTTAATGTCCTAAATATTCAAAAATAGGAATAATATTAATTGTTACAGATCAAATTCATTCGAAAGTTGTAAGACTGGAAGCGGGTGCGGCAAATCTACGAGTGCATGTCTCTGTTGATACACAATTTGGTGTACTTGTTATTGCATCATTGAATAAAGGCTCAAACAGAAAGACTAGAAAAACAAGCATTCTGAGAGTATTGCATAAGCAATACACGTCCCCTACCGGTTTGTGGAAATTGTGAAAACAATGCACTGTTATGCAGAATATCGATCCCGAACATTAAAAAATTGGAATATAAAAAATTAATTTTCTCGAAAATATGTCAACCAGACGCTACAAAAGTGTAAACTTGATCTGTAGTTTGACATTTTGAAGCTATTCAGCAAATTTCATGTTATTCCTCAAACACATAAAGAAAAAAAGTGTGGAAAACTGAAGTGGGACGGACAGCTGGACAGACAGACAGACAGACAGACGGACGGACAGACGGACTGACGGACGCAGAGGAAAGCTATAGTCCCCTCCCGTGAAAACCGGTAGGGGACTAATAAGGGGTTTGTTCTTTTCGTGTTCAAGACACTTATGAATAAACAGTAGGAAAACATTGTTGATTAAATTAGATATGTTTTGCATTTTTTGATTGGTCGAACGTGTTCAGTAAACCCTAATCAAAATTCAGAGAAAAGATCCCGAGTTTTGAAAGCACGATATGCCAAGGATTCATAAGAAGCAGTGCGGATCAGAAACCCTTGGCTAGCGAAGATGCGACAATCCTGACATTGAGAAATCTGAATCTACACTATCTTAGGTTGCTTTTACTAAAGTTACAGCTTTTTAAACAGACTTGAATTAACCCTGCCTGAGGATTTTCCACACAAGTTTCAGCTTTTCTGGCAATATGGTTTTTGAGAAGATTTTAAAGGATACCGACAATTTTTCAATAATATCTAATTATATCCCTGTGGAGGAGAGCATGGTCCTTCATTTTAACAAAATTTAATTCCCGTCATCTAAGGATGCTCTATGCTAAGTTTAGTTGAAATCGGCCCTGTGGTTATGAAGTAGAAGTCAAAATTTCTCTCCCTAACTGATTTCTCTCTGTTCCGTTTTGTTGTAGGCATAAAAAAAAAGTTCCTAGCGTTTTTCACATTTTGAGTCTAAAACTGAGATTTTCACCTCAACATTCAAAACATTCTAAACGTAAACAAAAACATGGCGTAGCTTTATTTACATGACAAAGAATTGTGAGCTATGCTAACACGACGACTGACTCTGACACTCAAATTTGGTTGATTATCATACTTGAAAGCTTTAAAAACAGAAAATCAATTTTTGACCAAAATCGTGACCATAGGCCTTTAAAACAAATATAATAAACCAAGATTTAAACAGTTTTTGACAAATTTACTAAATTCTTTAATCATTAAATTTGTAATACAAACCGATTTAACTTTATGTGGATTATAATTAAGTTCCAATTCATACATGTATCAGTACATGATGAGTTTTATCTAAATACAATTAGTGCTGATTCTACAGTCGAATTGCTTTTGAATGTACTGAGAAATTTAAAAGTAAAAAAGGAAATATAAGCCTTTTATATCTTAGATTATTTAGTGGCAACGAAAGATTATAAAGGAAATCACAAAAATGCACTTCCTGAAATGTTAAATGAACAATACCTGAAATTAAAAAAATTGTGTTTTTATTACTAAATAAGAATTAATGAAGGTTTCTCCACCCTCGATGTTTTTATGGTTTAATCTGTGTAATTTTTGTTTAAATTTGATGATTAATATGCAAACAATCAAATTAAAGTTAAATATTGGTATGTTGCAAATATTTTGTTCATGCTGTAGGAGCTAACACAAGTACACTATCAGGACAGTTATAGCAACGACTGCTCTCTTATCAAACATCACATTCATTTTAACTAATTTCGATATAATAAAGCAATTTTTAAAAGAAATTAATCGCAATCCTTTATTTTAAGTATTTTAACATTTTAAGGCCATTTAAAATTGCCAGTATGAAAGCTATCACATTTACATTGCAATCTGATTAAAATCAGCTGTCCTGATACGCTACCGCTCTCGAGCGTATCAGAACAGCTGATTTTAATCAGATTGATTTACAGTGCATTTTGATACGATTTTTCAACCATGAATAAGTACAGTTTAGCAACATAAAACGTCTATAACTTTTGAAATAATGGTTCAAACTCACTGAAAATTGGTACATTTGTAATTCATTATATATCCTATCGAAATCTGCAAAGAAATGTTTACCTTGCCAGGTAAAAAATTATGAATTGTGGTCTCTGTCAAGTTGGCCTATATACGGTTTTATCAGTTTTTCAATGAAATCAGCGATTTCAACTCAAACTACTCTCTGTGAATTGTTAAACATTGGTGTCATTTCACTTTACATAGCTTAAAATGTGTTAAACACAAGTATAAATCAAGAAATATTGGCAAAACTATGCACCACATAACACTATTATTATAACCGATAACGGTAAAATATTCCGGATTGCTCACAATGACGTCACACGACAATCGAAAGACCTTAATTTCAGTCGGCAACGATGGTTAGAGCATCTGGGAATTTACCCCCCCCCCCCTTTCCATCCTCCACATAATAGCATTTAAAGCAAACTATAAATAAAGAATTAATAATATGTACAATGTTTGTGTATAAATTGGATATATTGCAGGACAATCCAGTTGGATCAGGTACTGGAAAGTACAAAGAGCACAGACTGTTTTTTGCAAAAACAAACCATGCATCGTTAGTTCCTATAATGGGTATAATGAAGGCTAGTGTGTACATGGAAATGAACCAATGGACAGGACCCTTAAGTAATAACTGCTTGCAAGCCAATGAAATGTTATGATGGCATAGATCTGCCACCACTTGTCAGATGATTATGTCAACTTATCAGATCTTCATGTTGACTTGTCAGAAAATAATTATACTTAGTCTAAATAAAAACTCAACGCGTGTAAGTGTCCATAACTGACATATTCTAGTCATCCTAATACCTAACAAGTCGACATTAAGGTCTGACAAGTTAACATATTTATCTAAAAAGTTAACTTTTCGAATGAAGATGATAAATATTTTGCCTTAACTGGTCTTTAAAATATCTGAAAAGTCGACATAAAGATCTGACAAGTTAACATACTTATCTGACAAGTCGATATATAGAGTAAAAATGATTATATTATTTGATTTCGACCTTTTGTTTTTTGCAAAAATGTGTATGGAGGTACATGTAGGCATAATACATCGAAACAAAGCAAATGTAGGTTTGCATAGCTTAAGCATTATTTGTTTGTAGTAAAAAAAAACATTAATCTAAGTATAATATACTGTGGATTTCAATTGAAAATTTTAAAATTATAACCTAGTAACTGACTCATTTGTAAAGATGAAAAACGGGCTTTTGAAAACAAAACCACAGATTTCAATCGGGCTAGGACTTCTTATATACTTTTGCTTGAAATACAGATGACTTTATCGTGGCAAGCAATCCGCCCTGTTCTAAAAAACCGTACCAGGTTTGGAACCATGACAAAACTGTGGGCAGAATAATAAGTGCCTCAAAGCTAGAGGAACTGCAACTGAAAGGTAATAATTGCAGTCAGCTTTGGTTCAAAATACGTGACTTATTTTTAGCTCACCTGAGCTGAAAGCTCAAATGAGCTATTCTGACAACATTTTGTCTGTCGTCCGTCTGTCCGTCCGTCTGTAAATTTTTTACATTTTGAACTTCTTCTCTAAAACAGCTTGGCCAATTTCAACCAAATTTGGCACAAGACATCCTTATGGAAAAGCAAATATAAATTGCAAAAATGAATGACTGATCTTTTTTCAAAGCGGAGAAAATCTTGAAACTGTAGAAAAATTGGAAGCATTTTTAAAAATCTTCTCAAGAACTACTGAGTTAAAATTAACGTAATTAGGATAAATAATCCTGATGGCAAGGGAAATATAATTTGCAATCAAAGTACTGAAGTACTGACGGGAGTTGATTTTATCGATTATCATTTATTTTAAAATCAATTAATCATGCATGGCAATTAGTTTCTAGTTTGCATTTGAATTACGCACTTTTTTATAATATGAATTTTCAGACTTTTCCGACAAGAATTTCGAGAAACCTCATATGAATCATGTTGTGTAATATTTAAGATAGATTTCAACTACAAGTTTATATTAGTTATCGAAACAATTCTAAAAACTGTATGGATCCAAGCACTACTAATATCGAACTCTAGTCTCGTTTAACTAGACGCTCGGCTGTCTCCGTTAATATCCGACAAGCAAGAGAGCCCCCTCTCTGCTTGTCGCAGATTTACGGAGACAGCCGAGCGTCTGGTTGAACGAAACTGTATTAACTCTGGCGTAGGAATACATGAGACTACAAAAATATCTAAATTGTTCGTAGTATATAAAATTGAATATTTTCAAAGTGTTTATAGAAAAGATTCCTTGAAAAACAATGCTTCAGCATACATGACTGAAAATTTTTTCCAATTATTTTCAAGAACGTAGTCTTGTCAGCGGTGATGATTTGTGCTTAGGTCCAAACACTGTTTCACTTTCGGTTTGCCAGAGTAACTGCAAAGGAGATGTTGCTTAAAATCAACTCCCAAAAATTATGGGCTAATTTTTTCTCAAATCTGAGATATAACGACAATAATGATAAAGAAAAGGCGTGTTTTAATCAGTTTATAACCTCCGATTCGGTATTCTATATTTCAAAAAACGAGGTTCTTTGTATAAAACAGCCATTTTTGACGAATGATAATGTAAACCAGCTTTTATTCGCGTGCGAGAAATTTTCGCGAGGTTCGCGAGGGCCTCGTCGTCGCGATTCTTTTTCGCCGCAATGTCGTCTGGTTGTTTTAACAAAACGGGTCTGGATATGGCTTGATCGCGAACATAAATCGTCGCGAACCTTTTTTGCACGAGTAAAAGTTTGTTTACATTAAACTTGTCGATCTGACAAAGATGAATTTGTTTGCTGTGCAAATCTTGAAACATGCAAGATACATTGGTACCGATTTGGTGAAGTAAATTGAGGTTAAATATGTCAATGTGTTGACAGTTTTTTCATTTGACGGTGGTGTTACAATGAAGCGCACTGAAGTGGTAAAATTTTTGGTTTGAATGGAATGTTCTAAACTTTGTATCGAATGTCAATTGATACACAAGTCACATTTCTTTTAAAACGAAGAAAATAGTATTCGTCTCAATGTATATGTACCTAATTGGACCGTTTCCATACTTTTAGACGGTTTTAACATACAGGCACTTCGAATTCCGTACGGGAAAATACTCCCCATTGTACCAGTCACACCGTTTTTGCCATTCCCTATTAGTTACTGAATTAACAAGAATCTTAGGACATTTTGGCATGTATAACTGGGTTATGTTTGATATTTGAAATGCAAATGAATGTAAAAACATTTTCACTTTGAAAGAAAAAAAGGGGGTATTAAAATCGACATACATGAAAAACTGATCTGGTGCGTGTACAATGTACATGTACATATGGAGAGAAAAAAATGTCAAATTTCCAAATTTCTTGTTTTACCCTTGGACCCTGGAAATGTTGACAAAAGCTGCATCCCGATTTTTAATTATATGTAATTTTGTCTTTCGTGCTGTTTATGATATCATCTTTATAGTATTAAACGGTGTACTTTCAAAATATTGAAGTGTACATTTCTCGTTTCAAAAGAAATGGGCGTGTCTTATGTATCAATTGACGTTCGATACAAAGTTTAGAATATTCCATTCAAACGAAAAATTTTACCACTTCAATGCGCTTCATTTATGTTAGCTTGTTTTGATTTTCGTTTCATTTTCATTAATTATGCTTTATAACATGGGGAACTATCGCCTATACTTCGTAATTTTTACGTATCAAATCAAACATAGACTTCGGTAAATCAGACAGTCGACCGTTTACCTGCACAAAATAATCTGATGTATTAACAAAGTTCTAAAATACAATTCGTTCTATTGGAAATTCAGTTTATTCTTATGCGTAGTGGTTGATTAATGCAATGTGTTTTGTTGAGATGCTCAGCATTTTCTCGAGTTTATTCAGTTAAACAGAGTTTAATATCGCTGAAGGCAATATGTAGGTTTACATTTGATTCATGTTGAAAAATAAATCGTGCTTATTATTTGTTTTAGTGCATGTTTCTTCTAATTAATTGTTTACAATTTCTATTTACTAACCATATTTAAGTGTTAAGCTTTTAATTATGAGCGAGATACAGAGCTTTGCACACAATTTTATGTTTGTACACAGATCTGAGGCCCTTATTTATTTATTTTTTGTGTCTACATTTAAAATGCTATATTTAAAATGCTGAATAGGAAATACCAAGTTAAAAATCTTTGGCTGAATGTAATAAAATAATGTGAAAAAAATATGACTCAAACCTAGCAGAAATGTGAGCGCTGTATCTTGCTTATAATTCTCCGATTGACGCTGAAATTTTGGTTGATCGTTAGAAATATCTCGCTAAACGTTAAATACTTGTACTTGTACTATAAAAATTAAAGAATGATATGCTGTAACTACCTCATGGGGCCCCCTCTTTATACGATGAATTATATGAATTCTACATCAATTTTGATAATTTTTTCAGACATGAGTAAATTAAAACGACGCCGTTAAATCAGTTTCCATAGTTCTCTTAAGAAAATATTACAGTGGATAATCACCCTGGTTTGTAGGCATTTGTTATTTTTGAATAAAGATTAAAATAATGGTGGGCCTTAGTAAATAGAGTGATATGCCTGTCAATACATTCCCCCCTGCGAATGTGTTTGGAATGTTTTCTTTATAATAAATCCAGAGGTGCACGAATGAAAGTTCACGAGATTTCACCGAGAATTATTCAGTTCCTGTAAAACTTCGAGCGGAACTATAAGTGTTCGGATAATATACTCAAAATACGAGAGTACTTGCCGTTTTTCATATCATAACCTACATCTTTTAAGATATATGTCTTAATTTATCATCTAGCGGTTATTAAACTAAACGATTATATTCAGAACAGGGTTATCGTTCGTGTTCAACCACTCTACACATGGTTGGAAATATAAACATTGGGTTACTTAATAAAATCATAGCCATGTTTCATGTTTTTAACGTTTGCAATGCCATGTTTTTTAAAAAAAAAAGAAGGACTTTTTGTTTGTATAAAGAATTAATATATTGAGCCATTTTCAAAGAACATTTTGCATAAAATAGTACAGTCTGTTTCACTATTGATGCTATTCCTAGGTCAGGCGCGGATGGAAAATTAATCCTTAGGGGGGTCGGTACTAAGCATGTTAGTTGTTGCAACAGCAGAAAAAACCCTATATTTTCTATTGTCACATTAATTTTCTAGAACTCATTTTATCCACTAATTAATGAAGTTTAACACCAAGAAACGTTTAGATTTTATATTTGACTATATATACTTAGACTCAAGGAAACAGACTCTAAACACGAGAAACGTTTTCACTGCGAAATTGAAAGGCTAAAAAAAACCACGTGCTCTAAATTTGAATGACAATAACATTCGCAGGGATGATATTGGTTATAATAGTTCTTTAACATGTCACGTGACAACAGTATTCATTAATCAAGTGAGTAAGGTTATAAAAGTCACACGAGATTACGCCAGCTAAACAACAGTCGTTATAACGGGAAAGACCAACTAGATATTTGAATGTTTTTTATTTGAGGGCATTGAGGTACTATTTTCTTCTTCTTCATATCTATCGGAATTTTTTAAATAAAATACAATAACTATTTTAAATTTTTCAAAAATACTATAAGTAGTAAGTAGTTGAAGAAAAAAATGTACCTACATGCTCTCAAATATTTTGATCGCTTTATAAAGTGGGGGAAACGGGGGGGGGGGGGGCAGAACGAACATATAGGGACTTGGAAGTTAACAGTGCACCCCTACCAAAAGTTTAGTTTTATATCTTGCATAAGATTTTCTTATTTTCGGTAAAAAATGGTATGCCGTAAAGGTACAATGTCAAAGATTAAGTGTTTGCAAAAAAAATTGTAAAATTCAATACTTTACAATATTTTTTGTTTGTTATTCTTCCGAGGGGCTATAAGACACAATATTCTTTGAACGCCCATATAAAGTCATTGTTGCTCAGGTGAGCAATGTGGCCCCATGTGCCTCTTGTATTCACATATTTTTAATATGTTTAAACGGATTTTTTATGTGAAGTGTAACTTTACATAAATTGATATGCACCTATAAAGACATCTGTATAATTTGATTTATAGAGCCTACGTCTTTTTTAATGACCATTAATATAATCAGAATGACTCTCCTTTAAAGATACAACATCATAAAGTGGAAATGTGGGGGGGGGGGGGCGTTGTCGTAGGTTACCATAAGTGCCAGGTAGCTAAGTTGTTTACGCACATGACTAGATTAATCATGTTAATATGTACATCAGGAAGAAAATAAATTTTAATTTTGCATTTTTTTTAACACTGTGTTTGCAGCAAAGGAAAAATTTGACATTAGCACCAACGTTAAGCTGGTCCTAGAAAATGGGTGTATAATTGATGATGAAGAGGCCTTCCAGTTACTTCAGGGTAGTGTTAGTGCAGTGTTTTGCCTCAAAGAAGGTGAAAGTCTGTCATTTGCAGGACCATCCACTCAGTCTTCCGCATCAGGTAAGATTTAATGGTGTAAAGGTGATGTGGATAAACTGACGTTTCCGAGTTTTTGGGAGTCTCTCCTATGCACTTACTCGAACAAACCGAAAGTGAAACATTGTATGGACCTAAGCACAAATCAATATCGCTGACAACACTTAGTTCTTCAAAATAATCGATATATTCGAAGCAATGTATTCTGAAACATTGTTTTTCAGGAAAACTTATTTAAATTAAACCTTGTGAGATTTTAAAAGGCACAAATAGTTTAGCTATTTTTTAAAGTCGTATGTATTCCTCCACTAGAGTTCAATGTAGTCTCGTTCAACCAGACGCTCGGCTGTCTCAATTAATATCCGACAAAACATAGAGTCTCTCTTGCTTGTCGGAGATAAACGGAGACAGCCGAGCGTTTGGTTGAACAAAACAAGAGTTCAATCTTGCCTTGGTCCATACCATTTCTCAGATATATTTCGATTACTGATCCTACTTGCCATGCAAAATCACATATCGTTGATTTTAAAACAAAGGATAATCGATAAAATCAACTCCCGTCAGTACTTCAGTACATTGATTAAATTTAGGTACTACCTGGCTATTAGACTTTTGTTATGTATCTGATGCATTTGTTTGTGTCATAGTGAAGGCAGTTAAGGTGGTCTGACCACAGGCACTTGTGTACTATAATGTCAGTGCCTACGGTTCAATTAGAGTATATCATGTTTTGACGCAGATTATGCACATTAGAATACAACAAAAGTAAGCATGCTATATATGGTTGTTTAGATAATTTATTGTAGAAGAAAATGGTACTTAACACTTTTGCATTGTATTTCGTATAAAAGCGAAAACAACTGCAACACACGGGAGGGGGTGGTTTACCTCATTCGGAGTTAGATACCTTGTGTTATTATTATACTATAGGTAATTTTTTTTCTTAGAAACAAGTGCCTGTGGTTTAGACACACCAAATGCATTATTTAATGAATCGATGAAGAATCATTTTTTAAGAAATGATTTTACAAAAATGGCACCTATATCAACTTCCAATTATTTTATATTAATTTTTTGTATTTTTTTATGGAAACCGGTCCGGAAACATCGTTTTAGCTAGGAACGGGATATCTTGAAGCTAAAAAATGTGGTATAACTTAATGCAATTATCCATAGATTTAAAAGGTATAACAGAATTCCGGTTTTGATTTCCAGAAATATTTTTGATTAAATATTAAAAACATGACCAAACGATCGTTCGCATGTATTTATTCATATTAATATTTTTTTTTAATTGAAAGTTTTGAAGGGGCATGGTCACGATTTTGGTAAAATTCTTTTTTCTGTGTTTCTTGTTTACAATGTTTTAAGAATGCATTTATTGTGATCAAATGAAATTTGAGAATCAGTCATAGAGTTCTATGCAGTATACAGAGTTTACAATTCTTTATCATGTAAACAAGACCTGTGTCCTATTTTTGTTTACATACATAGGTTCAACAAGACTTTGAACCGTGCGTGCACGGGTTGACATTGCATATTGGACATTTACGAAATAGGTACACCGACACACCTTATTATTGACATTTACAATAATAAAGCTATAAGCCTACACTACACTTTCCTTAGTTTGAATAATCTAACTGTGTCTCGGGAAAGGTCCTCACAAAAGTTAGAATGCCTCCCTTATAAATTGCAGAATCGCTTCGGAACGATTTTGGAGAAAGTGAATGAAGTTGCCTTGAAAATAACAGTCAAATTCAACACAACAAACCTTTTTGAGACTGCAAATACCTTTCAACTAAAAATTTTATCCATAGAATAGAAGAATCCAACACGTTTTCACGAACGTACTCGTATTTTCTTTGTGAAACTGGGTCCGTGGGACATTATTCATTTTTACAAAAAAACATTCTATCTTCACTCTCTTAACAAATATAATGCAACTTTTTTTGCAGTAATCAAATATTTTTTGGCATCATGAAGACACATTTGTTATTTTATACTTTCTCTCATAAGAAATCATTAATATATATGAACAGAATATATAGCAATAGTCCAATGAAAATTTACCCGTATTTGTATTATCATTTCTGGGTTTATTCATGCAGATGTGATATTGTGGAAACAGACTAAAGATCCCGTTAGCGTGGATGTACTGCGCAAGCGCAAGATTATAAAATCCAAAACATCCAGGTGATTTCCGGGATGGATTTTTTTAGGAATTTTCGTTGATTATCAATTAGCGAAGCTTAACTGAGAAAAAATAAAAACAAATTGGTAATCTTCAAGTACCAATGATGTTTAAAATATATAAAACCAAAAGACTGTAATCTTCCGATTTCTCGGTATCTCGGTATTAAAGACTAAAAATTATTAAAAATATTTTAATATAGTAGTATAGATATACCTATAAAAATCTTTTTTAACCTAATTTCTCTATCTTCTTATTCATTTTAAGCATAAATAAACAGATCCTAACGTTAAACACTTTCATTTTAGGTCTAACATTGGAAATTTTACTTCATCATTCAAAATGATAACAAAAGCTTTGTTAGCATAGCAATGAATTGTAAGCTCTTTAACTCGCTCATAACTCAGCGAATAAATCTAAAAATCTTGGTTGCCTATTAAAAATGCCTTACTGAAGCATTGTGAATATTAAAATCGGAAAATAGTTCTTGACCAAAATTGTGACCATGCCCTTTTAAGCTCTAAAATATCTTGTTTGTTCTTAAAACAGTTTTTTTTCATTTTTCTAAAAAGTACAAAAATATTCATATAAAATAACCGAAAGCCGATATTGATCTCTGTTTTGTGGAATTACATTTCAAAATAAAATTCTCTATCGATCCATCAAATAAAATTCTAGTGTGTCGAATTACTTTTATCTCATCTTATAGTTTTAACTCTTTTGGGCAGTGTTAAAGGTATATGTGGCGTATTATTTTATAATAAGATCGGATTATTATATATATATATATATATATATATATATATATATATATATATATATATATATATATATATATATATATATATATATATAAGGTTATAAATATGAATAACCCCACCCTAAATGGGTCAGGTGACATAAATTTCGGTCTATTAACAACAATGGCGACGACGAGAAAGAGGGGTAGACCGTTAAGTTTGGCAGATTTGGCAAGAAAAAAAAGAGACAAACAAGGAAAGGAACAAAGAGAAGATCGTAATTAGAGACCATGTAGATTGATGGAATAAGAATTAAAGCCGAATTAAATTTAAGTTTCCATCATGAAAGGGGGGGGGGGGTTGCTAGTCATGTTCGTGCTCCATGTGTCCCATGTCTTTACTTTATAAGTTATAAACCAGAAATGGATTTTCGTTTGGAGGAATTTTTGAACAAAGGGTAAAAAACACTCTCAGTACATGCATCCCTCAGGGAGAGGGATATTTATTTCGTTTACCGTATTAATGATGCTGAAATTGTATTTCATCTTTATAGCACATGCAATTAACAATTTATATCATTCTACATTATTGAATGATTGAAATATAATGCTCGACTATCATCTGATATAAGAATTATCTAATTTATGTTATATGGTATGATTTGAAAATGTTTTTCTAATTTGTAAACAAACTGTTTTTCCATCGTATTTTTAATGCTGGGTTTTTGTGTACTCATCCGCAGGGGCGTTTTAAATGGTGGATCACATTAATATTCATCAGACGTGTAGCAAAGTTTAGAGACAAATAACTAAAGACAGAGCTTGTTTTATTGGCCTAGCGTTTGTGAAACGTCTAATTATAAGACGCATGATGTATATTTTTACTCTATTTCAAATATTTTATTTCAAATACGCGACATATACCTGTAACAATTTGAATAAAGTCTGATACGTATTTTGAAGCATGATTCTTGTTGCATGAAAATCTACTTCGCTTTGCTTGACTTTCTTAAATTTACATTTCTACAGGTGGTAATTCCAGTCATCGCTTACATCTAAAGCAACACACAAGAAATAAACAAACTTCCGTAAGTATGTTGAATTAAATTTAACAATATAGTCTCAAAAAAAACAACTTCAGCGACCCAAATAAACTGCTTGCTTTCATTTTTTAAGGTCTTCCGCTGGGAGCGGAAGACTTTACTATTATTCTGAAAAAATTTCAAATTTCTTATTTTTTTTTCTTCTAGACGCCAACTTTGATCCCTAATATCTCGCTCGTTTGTTCACCGCTTGTTTTGAAATTTTCAGGACTGATAACATGCCGCGTGATGTTGTCGTTGCATATTTTAATTGAGAAAAATCCCTATCCGGTTTTGAGTTATTCCCCTTTTAGTAAAATTTAACGACTTCTTTTGTCCAGGGGGGTTTAGCTTTAACGATGACTGGCAGAGTCTCAAAGATGGGCTGGTTTGGAAGCTAATACATTGAATTTGTGCGAGACATATTTTATTTATTTTTTAAATGCAAATAAAAGGGGTGGTATAGATGTTGAAACAAAGGTAAAAAAAAAAATTTTTAAATTCGCGTATTTTTCGTGTTAGTTTTCTACCTGACATAAATTTGTTATAATATGTATTTTAAAAGTTCTTGGTCTTACCAAGACCTTTCATTTGGTATACAGAAAAAGGGGCTGGCCCCTATAATTAGGGAGTTAGAGGCGTCAAAAGTTTCTTGTCAATAACTTGTAAAGGAATAAAAATTCTAATGCATTATTGAAGCAAAGTTGTAGAAAAATTAATTTTGAATCCTTCCATAGTATTTAATTTAATGTTTTCGTAATTTATAGTCAGTATTTGCAGAAACAATTGTTGTCAGTTCGGTCCATCTATATTTAGATGCATTACGAGACTCAGGTAACCGATCGATAGGAGAGTCGACAGTGCATGTGCTTGTAGAGCTGGACGTACACGTTTAACGCCCCACTGTGTTACTGTAACAGAGACATTTTGAATTGTTTCAGTACTGGGAGATGGTTAATAAAATGGTTCCAATGCATGGTAATTAAACTCAACTTTACTACAATACGTATACACGGCCGTCTTATAAAGCACAATGTGTATTACTGACATGACAAATGCACGCTGGCAATTTAAACGAACGCGGGATTGCTCCCGATAGAACATTTCTTTTAAAGCAAAACAAAATACTGATTTGTGATGGATATAATATTATCATCGTGGAGATGATTTTAAAAAGTGAACTTAATATTCGTATACGATAATATTTGAATCCAAAGCCGCTAGTTTTAAGTTAAGGTTATTAGGGATATTAATTATGACTTGCCCTGCGTTTCACGCTTTTTACCTGCTAAACATCTACAAACGAAAATACCAAACAAACTTCAGCAGCAACTTATAAATTATTTATTCCATACACAATTCTAAAGAGGAAATTAAATAAATTTTATAAATACTTTATACTTGTACTCGCTATCTTCCATGGAAAAAAAGTGGCATAGAAAAAATGTTGTTCAATGTTCATCAAATACGCTTTAGCCTTAGCAATCGAAAACAAGCATTCCTATTAAAGGAATGACCGGCAGTTATGATATATAGATAGCTAGAACCAATCAACATGATCAGTTTGCTGTTAAATAATTAAAAAATACTGTACATGTATTTTTACAAAATATAGAATATTTTGAATCTGTACACCATCATTTCATCATTATAAACCGTCAACAAATTTAATTTTGAAATAAATTTGGGGAAAGCCGTTCGTAAACACCTTGTCTAGTTTTATATTTTCAACATAATTATTAAATGTTAATGTATCTTCTCCTTCTTCAGAATACTAGGTAGGGCTCTTCAAAGAGCATTAACACGTATACAAAGAAAGAGTTGTATTTAAATAATTTAATGCGACTGAAAAACATTGAATGCCATCATAACTTGCTATTGAGGTCGCATTATAACGTAACCTTGTTTATAAATCAAGCCGTCTTCCTAGCTACTATTATGCAACATCAATAGATCGAGGTCAGTTCATGGAGCATCTTCTTATGATCGAGGTCAGTTCATCGAGGTCAGCTGCATTACTGAATGAATCCTTACGCGTGAGACAAAATGTGCATTCTTGAATTAACAGGTCGAACTGTATTTAATGTATGTTTACATCTATTTAGGTAAATTAATTGAAATAAAAATGAGTAAAATGTTATATAAATACTAAACCAAAGCTTCAAGATTTAATAAAAACTACTTATGCAAGCGGAATGTGTGCGAACGTGGAAGCATTTGCCGGATGCTTCATATGGACACAGCAGTGATCGGCCAAAGCCGATCACAATAATTAACAAACTGTATATTGATAGATTGACATATCAACAAACATTCAGACCCGCAATGTGTTTTTTTTTTTACAAGTTCTATAAAATGTAGACTCAATGACTGAATTCTTTACCGTTTTCCGTCTGGGTTATTTTGAATCACGTGTGTACGTTATGCGTACAAATAGATTAGCAGCCATATAGATGAACACTTTAAGTGTTTAATTTTTAAAAGAAATTGTGTACAGCAATGCAATGCTAGGGCAATTAAATTCGAACAATGTATATGGTGAGGCCAGTCGGACTGATACTGGTTCTGCTTGTTCTACAAATAGCGAATGTAAGACGAAGTATTGGGGTGTTATATTTTAAATAAATATAAGTATTGCTTTCTTAAAAGCTTGCATTATTCAACAATTGAAAGTATTTTATTGGAAGCATTCTTAGTTACCTTAGCTGCATATATGTACCGCTCGGTCTGTATCCCGGAAAAATTGACTACCATCCGAAGTTTTTCATACAAGAGCTACAGACTTGCAGCTAACATTACCTTTAATTGAAATTGGTTCTCAGTCTCTCTTTATGCCTGTTTGTTAGCGGTTAATCCAATTTCATTTTGAATATCCTTTTGTAATTTAAAAAATGCGATGTGAATATTTTTTTCATGCATTATTTCGGATAAAGCAATGAAGAGTTGTTTCTTGAAATTTTATTAGACCATAAAATTGTAAAATGCTAACATTGAAAATTGTGCCCGATTTCTTTCTTTTTTTAAGGTAAAACTTTATTGATTTTAAAAATGATTATTGATTTAAAAAATGGTTCTTTGAGACAAACAAATTGACATAATCAATAAGAGTTTGACAATCTCTAACTGCAGGTCTGTAGCTTTTAGTCTTAAAAAGAATCGGATGGACGACCTAGGACCCAGATCGTCCATCCGAATTTCTTGAAAATTGCTATTTCTTTCGTACGCGGACGCAATACCCACCGAGACTAAATGGTTCGTATCTTAAGTTTTAACTGCTTTGAAAGGTAATATTGGTTTTCTGATAATTATGAACATGAATAATTAAATAACATATAATATGAATAGTTAAAATTACAGTAAAATTACCGGCATCGGTCTTCTCAATGCGCTGATCTAGAAGGGGAAGGGTTCCAGAACCCAACCCCCCCCCCCCAGCAAATTTTTTTTCAATTACGTGTACATTATAAACTTACCAAATATGCCTCGGACATCCCTTGGCAAACTCAAATAACCGTCAGACTTTTCAACACCCACCCCGGAAAAAATTTCTGATCCGCGCATGTTCCCCCTCCTCGAAATACAAAATTATTCTTCAAAACCCCCTGTAAAATTTCCAGGATCTCCGCATATATACTAAAAGATTCATTGGCACTTGCGTTCGATAAAAATGCGTGTAAAACGTTTACCAATGGTCTTTTTACCTTCATACCGGGCATAACCACAGTCCCACTATGTGAATAAAATGCTGCGAATCAAACTAGAGACAACGTGTTAAGATCTGTATTTGCTTATAAACATGTAGTATCATCGTGCAAAATTCACTGTTCAATTATAATTTTTTTTTGGACTTTACTTGTATCTGTTTCGTCATTTTTTCTCACAGTTTATTTCTTACAAAGTTACTTTTTTATTTAGAGATTGACACTTTTCAGACTCTATATTATGTGATTTCAAAGAGACAGAGTGTCATGTCTCAAGGACTGTTAATCTCTTAAAACAACTTTGTGCAATTATCAGATTTTCATTTCTTGGACATCAAAGACTCACTGAGTTTATTTAATTATTTTATATCTGTGAACCTTTCACTCAGCTTACTTATATCATTACCTGTCAATTTATACTCATTGTTAAGATTCTTATATATAGTTATGTACAATTGTCAATGCGCAGTCGGGAATACTGCGACCAGCCCCGGCCACGTCCGACTCATCCAGAGTCTTGAGTCCGGAGGCCACTACTGGCCATATCCGACTTGTTTGTAACATGTCTGTCTGTTAAATTGTTATAATGTTGCCATCGTTGAGTCTCGTCCAATAAATGTGGAATCCTGCATCAATTGCCTGTTTATTTCTCTGGAACTGTATACTGGTGGACCTTCAGGAATACGACAAACCTACCCTTCGTTTTAGCTTACGGCCCACAGCGCGCCACAACCTTATACCTTATACACTTTACGCCAACATTCCCTCACCCGGTTCGTACTGCACACGACCGATGCAGATCCAGACGAATTCTCTAGCACCGTAAAATCTACGCGGTCACAGTAGTATAATACTTTGTTTCTCAGTGTTTATACATCTAATATTGTACTATGGTCAGCTATCAATTTTTTGTATTACGTCACAAGTATGACGCAGCTACGACGGAAGACCTAATCGTTGCTTGCAACGAGCTCGTCTCTAGTTTTAATTATTACCCCCATGTTATGAAATGTTGCTCGTTATAAAGAGCCCTGAGGTCAGATTTTGACATTTGTGACGGGATGACTTAGTCGATATTGAGCTTAAATTAACGCCTGCTAATGGGTAAGTCTTAAGTCTGAACAAAAAAATAGAGATTGTTTCGATTGTAAGGCAAAGTAAATATGGAATCTTAATTTTGTGTATCTGTCACGTGTAATTTAGGGAAATATCTACATTTGTTATACATGTAAAATATTATATTTACATTCTACTGTGTTTTTCTATTAAATTCCGTGATGTTTAAATGCCTCTAAATGCAACACCTATTCACTGCGTATGAATTTACGAGTAATTTACATAAGTAGTTCTCAAACAGTGATTCCTATGTTATCTGTTAAAAATGCATTGCATGAATGTTGTCAAAACACCATGTTTTATAATTATTCAACAAAAAAGTTGACTTTATTGTTAAAAACAACATTTCAAGAGTTATTTATCATGGATTATATTTTCATGCTCGTCGATCACATCTCAACAGTCTATGTGAAAACCAGTTTGAACCGGTTTTGCAAAACAGCTGTTCTTGCTGTTACTTACTCACTCCCTCCGTGATCTGCACTTTATATCGATTTATTTAAGTAAACAATTGATTTCTTCAGTAAGGGAATGTAAATATAAGCATTAAATGATTTATTTTTGACGTCGTGGTGTCAATAACTGCCGTCAGGTGAGCAAACAAATTATCATAACGCGCTAACGCGCGTTATTCAATTTGTCTGCTCACCTGACGGCAGTTATTGACACGACGACGTCAAAAATAAATCATTCAATGCTATAATAAAAATCTTCGACCTATTGGTCAATAATTCTTGTTGTTTCTTAATATATAAAGATTAAATCAATTTAATAAATAGCGGGCTTAACTCAGTACTAATATACATCAGTGCTCGTATATGAAGATTATCGTAAGTATGAAGAATTAAAGAAAGGTACATTGTATATCCGGCAAATGATATAAACACAATAATTAAAAAGATACTATTATCTAAATTATTAAGATTGTATACCACAACAAACACCCCTAGTTTGTTCATTGTTCATCGTATAAATGCATGTACCGATAGATTATTGTTTTTAATCAATTTTAAACATAGATCTCAAATCAAATTAAGGAATAGGAATCATTCTTTGAGTATCATGAGGTGATCAAATACGGCCGGGGCTGATCATTCCAGTAAAGCCCTTAAAGCTGCATGATATATTTAATCGCACCCGACCGTATTATATATATATATATATATATATATATATATATATATATATATATATATATATATATATATATATATACATGTATATATACAGCAAAACTCGTTTATAACGAATTTCAAGGGACCATAGAAAAACTTCGTTATAGCCGTAATTCGCTATACGTTTATAACGAATTTGTAAAAAATATTATAGTGAATTCGTTATAAAATAATTTAGGGTTTTTCTGGCTAACAGTTTTCTAAACTATTGTAAGTTATTAAATTAGTATTACCATCATTTACAAAAAATATCAATATAACCATTTCATTTCAATTTTTAAAAAAATTCTGTATACTATTTGAATTTGAGTATTTTATATATGCATCTTAAAATTTCATGTTTCAATTTCATGTTTGCAATGAAATTTGAAATGGAAAAAATTCGTTATAAAAATGATAAAATAAGTTAAAATTTTGCCAGCGGGGGTCTTAAAATTACTTCGTTATAACCATAAATTCGTTATAGCCGTGTTCGTAATATGCATCAAATTTCTATAGGTTTATATACGAAATTTGCCGGGACATGAATAACAATTCGTTATAGCCGTAAATTCGCTATATTCGTGTTCGTTATATTCGAGTTTTTTATATATATATATATATATATATATATATATATATATATATATATATATATATATATATATATATATATATATATATGATTTCAGCCAAGTGTACGATTAAAAATTAAAATTAAAATAGTCATTAGTGAAAAGTATTGAACTATATATTACAAAATTGATTCGTAGTATTATCACAAAGACACTGGAAAATGTAAATATTGAACAATACGTAACAAACTTGATTCGTAGTGTTATCATCAAGACACTGGAAAATGTCAATATTGGACTATACAATACAAAACTGATTTGTATCGTTATCATCAAGACACTGGAAAATGTAAATATTTCTTTATATCATATGAAGAGGTACCAAATGTATTTTTCAGACGATTCTCAAGACCAATATAATGTTTCTAAACCAAATTTGAAGCTGTGAAACGAAATTGATCTCAAAATACATTTTCATTTGTAATTTGTACTAATATTTCTAAAGAAAAAGGTCTTCCTTAAGATTTGGATATCAAAAAAAGCAGATTGACTGTATTTATTTGAAAACACAATTGTGTAGAACCATACTCAGATTTTGTTCAAATCATGATCTTCAGGGGGAGGAAGAGGCTTATTTGGGGGTGGTGGGGTGAATTTTTACATAGGAATTAATAGATAACTTTTTTTGAAAATTTTCCTCTTATAAACTTAAACAAATAAAGGGAATTTTATGTTTCATAGAAATATGTAAAACAGAGATCAATATCGGCTAGTCTAGATTATTTGTATTTGATGCCATTAAGCTGATTTGATTAAAGTTCTGGTTATTGTTGCGTATGTGAGTGATGCAGCCCATGGGTCTCTAGTACTGACAATTAATTTGATATGGTACAATAATACTCAACAAATGTGCTAAATTTAGTTTTTACTTGTAGACTACTAGAATTCCTCAGGTGCCCGAATGCATAATTTGTGAAGAGAGATTCTCCGACACATTTTTCATCCCATGTGGACATATCGCCTGCACAGTTTGTGCAGAAGAGTTGACCAAGAGAGGAAAACAATGTCACATTTGCAGAGGAATTTTCACTTCAACCTCCAAATTGTTTTTTTGACATTTATACCCAGTCATTGTTTTTGTATTAAACACTTATTTGATTGCTAAATAGTGAACAACTTTTGTTTTAAACACTCTTGTAAATTTTAGTAGCATAAAAACTGACGTCCTGTATGTTTCAGTAGCAGAAAACTAATGAGTTGTTGACCATGGTTAGTGGAGAATTTCTTATTTGTAAACTGATCTTTTTTTAATTGGCCTGCCTGCTATTAACATTTTAATAATGTTTTAAGGTTTTGTGCAGTAGTAGAAAACTATTGTATATATAGAGTGAGGTCAAACTAATATTTACTAATTTTGATTCATTGTCAGGAAGAACATCTCGCATGTTTTAAAAGGTTTGACACTAGCCAAGATTTGCGGATCTGCATGTTAGATGGTAAAAAAATAGACATTCCTAGAGTTGATTTTAAAAAAAAATACATTGAGGAAAAATTACACGGATTATCAGGAAGAGACGAGTTTTGATAAAATTGTAAAATAAAACTAATTGTCGTTTTTATTCTGTTTACCGTTTCAATCCAGTTCGCACTATCAGACATCTGCTCATCTACAAATTGTTACATGCGCGAAAATTATGTGCGTACGGTTCGCTGTAGAATTCACGTTATTCCTATATAAAAGCAGTAAAATTTTCTTAAAAATTAAGACATTCAGTATTACAAAATAAATAGTGCCTGTTTGGGAGGATAACAGTTGAAATTGACACCCCTCGAAAACCATTGTCAACCTCCGCTTCGCGTCGGTTCACAATGGTTTTCGAGGGGTGTCAATTTTAACTGTTACCCTCCCAAACAGGCACTATTTATATACTGTTAGATTAATTTGACCAAAATACGTTGGCATTTGGAGTTCTAAATGCTAAAATGCAAGGATTTAACATTTTCTATTTCTGAATATGTAAGTATAGAACTATTTAGTAAAGAACACTCAACTCTCACCTCTTGACAGCCGACTAGGTATTGCTTAAGTACTTTTCTTATTACGGACTTGATTCGTAAGAATGTACTGAATTCCTACTTAAAGGGACATGGTCACGATTTTGTTCCCAAAAAATTTCAAGTTTTTTATGAATACAATGCTTTGGTAAGGCCTTTCTAATCGTTAACCAAAATTTGGGCGTCAGTCATCGAGTTTTAAGATCGATTCTATGTAAGAATCAAAATTCGGTGGCCACGCATAGTCACGGATTTTCTTCATACTTGACAATTTGATACACTTTGGTGAGTTAAAAAGCCTAACACCATTTGTTTGTTGCTATGTGGTCCCGTTGCCATGGTAACCGAGGGTAAAGAAAAAGAACTTTTTACGGTATATTGAACCAATATAAACAAAAACATGGCACGAGACTTGTTTATATAACGACGTATTGTGAGCTCTGTAACTTCCTTTAACTCTACAACTTATTCTGAAATTTTGGTCGATCATTAAAAACGCCTTACAAAAGCATTGTAAACAACAAAATTAGAAAAAAACAAATAAGACCAAAATCGTAAGCATGTCAGTTTAAGCACAGTTTTTAACTTTTAAAAGAACTAGATTTATGAAGGGTTCGATTAATTATTTCATTTATTTTATCTTTCTTTCTTAGATCTACATGGTACTTAAAAGATATTTTGAAAAAAAAAACCGGGTGACCACAAAGTACTTATCTCTGAAGACAAAATAGTTTCCTGACAAATGATATTCAAAATATTCTGAGTTTACAGTTTCAGCAGTTTCACGGTCTCGGAGCTTGAAGCAGACTGTTGAGGATCATTTTGACGTTGAGTTGTTATACGGATAGACCATTGAAGGGGGGGGGGTGGTCATCATTGGTCAAACAAAATTAAAAATTCATAGAAGACCATAATAATGTCAAAGCTGCTTGTGTCACAGGGTAATAATCCCATATTTCTATTTAATGATACTAAAGTAGTCAAATTTCATTCATTTATTCATTTTAATTCATGCATGGTTTGATCATACGTAATGGATCAGTGGTATTTTGGATGATTTTAGAGTTTGAGTTGTATTCCTGCGGCCAGATAGTATTGTTCCTTGGGGTGAAATTGAGTGGTAAAACCGATATGTTTGAGGTGTGATAGTAAGAACGCGTGTGTGAATGTAAGTATAAATACTTTTGAACCAATTTTTCTAAGAATTATTAAAATACTGTATACAGGACTTTTTTCCCCGTGTAAGTTTCGCCCTTTTACACTTGCAGACTGTTTCGCCCCATCTTGAATTCGCCCAGATGCAGTTGTGTTAACAGATAAAATATTTGCAACATATAACGGGGCGAAAATAAAACGGGGTGAATATTTCCCTGTATACAGTAATTAATATTCTGTGAGTGGATTCTATGATCGTTTCATTTTCATTTAAATCACCTTTCTTTGAATATACATAAATCAACCATCTTCATCAAATGACTTATCATGTGAACCTTCATCAACGGATTTGTGTACTTTATTCTTTTCCCATGATGAATTCCCCGTCACATTTGCTTGATCAAATATTAAGGCCTAATAACAAGGGTGTGGCTCACTCACGGTCTAATTACATGCATCTTGCGCAATCAGGTTTTTTAGCCGAACTAATAACATCTTTTGTTGTTGTTTTGTAAACTTTATTGTTTTTGCAAATCAAATGTCCAGCGAATTCGATATGCCCCTTACTTGGTACGGAAGCGTATTGGGGCCTACACTTGTGTTATGACTTATACACATTATCATACATTTTATCAACGTAACAAGAAGCCCATGAGCCACATCGCTCACCTGAACAACATGTATAAATTTTTTTGTCGAAATGTTTATACATGAAACTTTTTAAACGTGTTAAAAACTCTCTTATATTCCAAGATTTGACCTTATATTAAACAACTATAAAAAGAAACCTAGTTTTTTGGAAATCAAATTATCAGATATCTAAGCTATCCTAAGATCTAAGATTCATTAACTGGCCAATCTTATTATCCTAGGCCTCAACATATTAAGATAACATAATTGTAAAATGAACTATGCATAATTATTAAAGATGAAAGAAGGTCACTATGACTTTGATGTGAGGATAAGAAGATATGAGGATGCTGATACATGTATAACTTATTAATAAATACACTAACTAAACATTGCATTGTACTTCTTGAGAAGAATATTTCCAAACATATTCCCTATACTTCCCGTGGGGCCCCAGTAATGACCTGGAGGTCATAGTTTTAACAATTTAAAATCTACACTAATTGAGGATCTTGCATAGTAATATCACAAATTGTAGCGTTGTAGTTCTTGAGAAAAAGCTTTTTTTTTTTTTACTAATTCTCTATATGTATAAATTTCTATGTTAAATTTGAACCCCTCTTGAGGCCCAAGTGTTAGTCGATTTTAACAATTTAGAATCTACACTTTTTGAGGATGCTTGCATAGTAATTTCACAAATTGTAGCATTGTAGTTGTTGAGAAGAAGATCTTTAAACATTTTCCCGATATATTTCTATGATAACTTTTAAGTAAATAATGTTCTTCGTTTTTTATTTATATCAATTAAACTGTCAAAGCCAGTTTACAAGTGCCCTCTAGAGCTAGATTTAGAGCGAGGTGACGTGAGGAATTCCCGTTCCCGCGAACTTTATTCCTCTCAAGGAACCTCTTAGCCTCTGAGTCAGCACTAGATCAGGCCTCAGACTTGGTTGACAACAGTGGACAACTGGGAACCGCACATCTCAAGAAAGACTTAAACTAAAAAAATGAACTTACTGTGGTCTGACTTGACCTAGTTGACGCATATGGATCGGTGCCTAATAGAGTTGGCAATGAACAGACCATGTCCGCTGCATGTGAAGAAGACAGCATGGCAAAAACTAGAAAAGTGAATTGTCACTTGCTGTACTATTTAACCAATTCTATTTGTGATCAGGATGAGCTTGATGACGACAGCAGCAGAAAGAGAAACAAGAGGGATAAGGACAATGTCTAGAAGGTACCATTCATCGATACAAGGCTTCATGAACGACCGTGCAGTGACCACCACTAAACGTGTACACGCTAGATGGGATATTTCGGTAAATGTTTCAAGATGACAACCCAATAAAATGCCTAGGTAAATGGTTCGATGAAACGCTTACCGACAGAAACCAACCAAAGAAGATCAAGCCAATATTATGCCTGAAGAAAGTAGGCATATTTGGCCTACCAGGAATGTGCAAAGCTTGAAATCCTGCCAGGTTGGTGTGGATGCTGTTTATTTATAAGATGGCGTTTACAGCGGTGGAGAATTAGGAAAGGGTAGATAATAGCTACGTAAGAAAATGGTTAGGTGTTCTACCAAGCGTTACTTCAATAAGACTCTACAACAAAACAGCCCAGGTTCAGTTACCCCTATCATCAATTATTGAAGATTTCAATATGGCCAAATGCACGCTTGTGATGACGCTTCGAGAATCGTTAGATCAAAAAGTCCTAGACGCAGGAGTCCAGACAAGGTCAGGCTGCAAGTGGTCTGCCATGACAGCAGTACACCACGCAGAGAGCATGCTGGAAATTGACATACTTAGCAACACTTGCACAGGCAGAAAAGGGATTGAAGTGGCATATTTTCATCAAAAGGCAAAGGGTGACAAGACAGAAAGAAAGAGCATGGTGCAAGGAGAGGTGAATAAATAGGTTAAAGAAGTCAGAAGATGAAAGGCTGCAGAACTCGGCAATCAGGGAACCTGGATACGATGGGAGCTTCCAAAACGCAAAAATTCGTGGTCGGAGCAATGGAACAAGGACCAATACAGAACTGTGTTTTCGTTACGATCAGTGTACGATACCCTACCATCACCAGTCAACAATGGGGATTAATTGAAGGTCCTGCTTGCAAGCTGTGTGGAAAAAGGACACCGTATCCGGTTGCTCGGTTGCACTGACACAAATACAGTACAAATGGAGAGACGACAAAAACTTGAGAGAATTGGGAGATGTGGTGAAGGAAAGGACAAGGATAAGGAATAGCAGGAAGAAGTCAGGTTGCATCTAATTTATCTAGGAGGGTGAGAACTAAAAAAATAAGAGGTGCAAACTGTGTTCGGTACAGAAAGAGACTGGGAACGAAGGTTGCCTTCCCAGACAAAGTAGAAATAACTCTTCGACCTGACATGGTGGTGTTGTCGAAACAGGCAAAAACGATAGTTGTCATAGAGATGATAGTACCATAGGAAAACGGCGATAACGCACACTAGAGGAAAAGTCTGAAATACACGGACCTAAACGAAGACTGCAGGGAAAATGGCTAGAAAGCTTCAAGCTGCTTGGCCCGATTTTTTTGTTATTTTAGTATCAAATAATTTTCCATACAAACCAATTATCATAGAAAGTTATGGCTTTTCTCCTAATTACACCAGCAGTATCGGTCTCCTTTCAAAGTTGGAAATTTTCAAAGTAAATAAATTCTATTTTGGCAAGCGAAAAAAAAACCCGAAATGCATCATGGGAATGTTTAGAAAAGGGAACCGTTTGGTGTCGTCCCCTGAATGATTGAGTTTAGTTATGCATCGATTGTAAACAAAGCAAACCTCAGAAATATTAGTGAACAAAATGTATGCAGGTTAATTTCAATTTACTGAACATTATAACCTTTATTTATAGCGGTGTCAAAGTCGTAATACAACCATACCGGTGTCTTATAATTTAAGGTCCGCCCTGTAAAATGGTCCCATCGGACCTTTAATGATAACATTTAGGGTCCGGCTTTCCCCTCTAAGAAAATGTCATACCCGTAGTCACTTCTTAAAAGTTCTCTTAAAGTAATTATTCTTTTTGCTCATGTACATGTATCTTAAAGATGTGTTTGTTTATGTAATCCAATTAAATATTTGCGTATCGCACATGTTTGACCGTATTAATTACTAATTAAATTATTTTTGGAATATTAGATATTGATAGCGGGTTAGATTTTGACCAATTGTTTAAGAATCTGAAAAAAAGGAAAACCAGGAGTACTTTGACAATATTTTCACACACTTTTAAGTCCCTTTGTTTTTAACTCTCTTCCGGTGTATACGTTGATAATATAGTGTAACCGTAACTGTGGTAACTATAAGGGCGTGAAAAAACAAAAGGAAATTAATTAGAGGATACATGAACATATTATTAAAAGCATGTTTTGATTGACTAAAGGTACATGTAAGAGATTTTATGATCTTAAAAGTTACACAAATTTGAACATAAGATCTCCAAAAATATGGTTTGATATATTTTTTTACGAAGAAGATCATACGAATGACACACCAACAGAAAATTATAGTGATAAACATTACAATATATACATTATCCTCGATTTCGGGTGGTTCTATTCAATCGACCATTTTAAAAAAGTAATGAAAGTCTGATCGTGTGGTAATAATATCTCTCTCTCTCTCTCTCTCTCTCTCTCTCTCTCTCTCTCTGTGGGGTTTTTTCCATTATATGCATGCAATTTTGCAAAAAAAAAATCTATCATCTTGGATGTCACATGTTGGCGACATTTGAGATTTTTTTAAACTCTTGTTTGATTGCAGTTTTCTTGCATGTCAACATTGTTATGTTGCATGTTGACATAACTATCTTTCACGTGAACATCTTTATCTTGAATGTCGACATAATTTATAGAAAAATAACTTGCACACAAGGGGCAAAGATATGCCACCATAGTTCCGCGTTTTAACAACACCTTATCATTTTGGCCATTATTGATCAACTGTGTATCGATTTTCTTCTCGCTTTTCAGAACAACCGTTGACGTTCTTCAAAGTAAACAACTATATTTCAAAGTTTGGATATCTATTGATATGTCGGACCAAATTGGCAGCGTTTACTATATTCTTCTTGCCGATAAAATAGGAAAGAAGAAAAAGAGGGGAATCTTACGGACGACATCTAAAGTTGACGTGTTACCCGGAACTCTACTGTTTCGAACAGAAGATCGATTTGATAAACAGACGAACATTCTGTGGTGGATATTAGGGACTTCAGACCAAGAAAATATTGAAATCGAGTGTCAGCCGACGGATACTAGACAACTGAGCAAGACGGAGTTTGCCCTTCTTCAACCGATTCCCGTTTGTGAAGAACGTCTGTCCATTTTTCAAGACCAAAAATGGCTGAAAGAGGGGGCACAACTCCAAATTAATGACCATGTGACAGTAGCCGTGAAGGGACAACCTTATTTGAAGGGGATAATTAAGTACAAAGGAGAATTACCCAGAGTGAAGGGGATTCAATTCGGAATAGAACTACTTGGGGTAAATATACTTATATCTTATCATGTTTACTTATACCAGCCTAATGTTTTCATTTTTTTAATGCATGACATTCTTAAGGTATACGTTTACTCAGAATAAAACATTCCATGCACTGATGATAATGAAACACCATCTATTGTGTGTTATAGATCTTATTTTTCACTCTCAAAAAAGTAGGTCAATGACCTACTTTTGAGTTTATGGCTATTGAATATTTTTTGAAAATTTAAGAAAATTTCTTTAAAAATTTACTCTTTGATTGAGATTTTCTTATTGTGAAAATAAAACAAATGGCTAAACTCTTAATTTTAAAATTGAAATATAGTTCATGAATGGCAATGAAACTAAATAGATTCTAAGCATTAATTTTTCACTCACAATTTTTATAGGTATTCCAGTCCGAATTTCCTCTATCAGTTTTCAAATCCCTACCCATTTTTTATTCAATTAAACAAAGAACTGACTGATGATAATACTAAAACATTAATAGTATAAAACTAAATATATTGACCTTACTCTGCTGGCATAAAATTTATATGGGGTTAATGATCAAAATTTTGAGATATGGTGTCTTTTATTGTTTTTAAGCTGTCTTTTTGTAGTGTATGCCATACAATGATCTAAATGAAAAATTGAGATAAAACCAACAATAAATATGTAAAATTATGTTGACTAACAAATAAAATCTTAACTTTGAATATTACAGTACTAACAAAAATATTTCAGTGAAAAACAAAATCTTAAATTTTGTTCGAATTTCCTCTGTTTTGCTAAAAGACCAACTTTGTTTGAGCCTTATTCCATAATATATTAAAAATATCTAATATTATGTCATAATAATTCATTTCATAAATATTTGTTGTGTTTAGAACAAATTTTACACCTGACACTGAACTGTATAACAAACTGAATTTGAGAACTCAAACCCTGAGTAAACAACGTTTTTAGTATCCCACTTCACACAACAATGTTGCCTTTTTGGTATCCCACTTATAACAACGTTGTGATTTTGCTGGGCATCCCGCTTATATAAATTACTAGATGATAACCCGCGCAAGCGCGTGAATTAATAACTTTTTACACATAATCACACATGCTTAATAAGTTAAACCCTATTTTCCGTTCATTTTTGTATACGCTTTGTCCGATATTTTTGCCATATCTGATTTTTTCAAAATTGAAATAAAAACAAATTGTTTTTTTTATTTTATTTTTTTCAAACCAGTAAATGGTTTTTAGTGTATCTCTCTCTAAATTTTGTTCTTTAGGTCATTTTTCGATATAATTTCTATTACTGTCCCAAATAAGATCTCAGATAAAAACAATCTGGAGAGGGATTAAACTCCCCCGTTTTATGCATACATCATTTTTCCATATAGACGTAGAATACAAGAATCTGTTCATTAAATGTTAACAAATTAATGTCCAAGGTTTACAACCAATCTGTTGTAGCAGTAGGTTGTGCATTATTGTCTATTTGCATGCATATTTTAAACCTGCCCGATGGTTATCTCGCCCTAGCTACGCTTTCCGCCATGATGTGAATTAGGCAACCTGTTTCTGGACACCCTGCTCTAGAAAGTTCTTTCCATTAATACTAAAGTCGCAGTATTTGTTCCATTTTATTTATCAAATGTTTCTATAAATCGAAGTCTGATCCAAGGTATCTGCCCGTGATGCATAAAAACTCATCCTACACTTTTCGTTAATTAGTCAATCCGCATTCTTAGTTACCCCGTTCTTGAAAGTTCTATCCCATTCTCTCACCAGAGGTCGTACTTCGCAAGCGACTGAGTATCAAAACTAAAATCGCCCACTAAATAAAAGAAACGAATTGAATCGTTTTATTTATTCAACATTTGTCAAATCTTAACTTCCATGTTTTCTTTAAATAGGCTCACGGTAAATATATTTACTTTTTAAGTAATCGTGAACCGGGCAGCTTATTAATGTATTTTTTAGCAAGAGTTATTCCCCTTTGATTTATTGATTTTTGATTAATTAATTAATGTTTCGAATAATAACCAATTAGTGTGACGATTATTTGTTATACAATAATAAATATTCAATGTAAATAAGTTGTTTTGTATAAAGAGTTTTGGATTAAATCAGATTAGTTTGTTTATATTTGATTTCCCGTTTTTAGATACTATGAATTATTTTAGGCCGGTGTAACGAAGAATTTTGACCCGGGTTGAAAATTGTCCCGGGGGTCATTTTTCCACGTTGAATAATGAGACGAAAGGTGTTGAATAAAGACCCTAATCCGTTGAAAATTGACCCGCATCGTGGAATTTTGATCATGAAACCGGTTCAAAATTCAACAGCAATGAAGCACAAAATAACGAATCAATATTATAACTTGAGTTTATTTAATTAAAACATATATATATATATACATATTTATACATATTTATTCTTTATATTTATATGTTGCAACGGGGGGGGGGGGGGGGTTAATTTAATTATTATCCCTTTAAATATGTAATAACTATTTTATTCATAATAAACTTTTCGCGTATAATTGCTGTTTTGTGTGATATCTATATATTTCATTAAAAAAATATGTTTTTAAGAATATTTGTATATGTCACAGGAATAATTATTTTAGTTAATTAGTATTCATATTTGCGTTCACTTATTTCAACATTTCATGTTTTCATTTCCCATTGTTCATTTGTTTACATTCACACTGCTTCATTCATTCATACAATCATTCATAGTATGATAGTATGATAGTAGTACGAGAGGTCACGTGGTTACGTTTGGCGGGTGGATCAGTGAATGAATGGGTGTGTTAGACTGGTTTTTCGGGTTTTAGTAAGTGAGTGTGCATGTCTGTTTGCATTTATTCGATATACAAATACAACAATAAATATTCAGCTTATTTTCACAAAAGGCCTTGGAGTTCTTAATTGTTCCCAAATGTAGCCCATAATATTATATATCAGCTACCCCTTGACATATACATAATAATAATTACACGTTAAAATATTCAATGTAGTTAAACTCCATTTTTAAAATTCGCTGGAGAAGTAAATTGAAACTTTGATATTGTTCATTGTAGATTTTCTGGGTGTGTGCAAATTTAAAATTTAGAGTGTGTCATATTGAGATTTTTGTGCTCCCACCTACTCAGTTTGTTAAAACTGTGATTATCTGAATTTTGTATTCACACCTATCCAGCCAATAACAGTGTACAAAATGATGATATGCTAACATGTACTCTTTCATGAACAATGCTGTAGTAACTATTTCTTGAAAGCCATATTTTTTTTAATTTTATTTGTTACGTAGTTACTAGGGTAACTAAATATCGTCAAATCGCTGGGTTTTTTAGGCATGGAATCTGTAGCAAGTTAGCAACCTAATTTTTGTACAGGATGACAATAAAATAATTTTGCTTTAATAGTTTCTTAATTGCTTTGATTACAAAAATTTATCATAAATACTAACAGTAATTGTTTTCGTCAATGAATAGGTAAATTGCATTTTTTGAATAGAAATATGTAGTAGTAGATCATACAACAGTGTTGGAGTAGATGGTTGACTTTCCTATCACAGCCACCTACATTATTAATTCAATTTAAAAGTGTTTTATTGAACGGAATGTTCAAATTATTGAATGGATTGGATGAGAGTCATAGCCTATGTAAACTCTTTCAAACATATAAAGTCAAAAAGAAATTATCTAAAGTCATAAGAATGTAGTATTACAAGTTTACAGAATATATTTGATATTATGTGCATATTAGACAGGGGATACTTGTATATTAAATGATTATCCGAATATTTATCATATATGATTGTATGACATATTGTTGGTAGACATGTTGACTCACACCTACACTAACAAACAAATTACCTTCATTTATACTTGCAGGGATACAAACATAAGAATGACATTTTCATGATCCAGCCCATTTGAAAAGAACAGTTAATAAAAGGGGACTATATATTAAGTAAATATACATGTATAATACTTAAATGGGTTTAAACCGTGTAACATAAGAGAATCAAAAACGCTTTGGAGCTCTAATATAAATATAAACATGGGAAACAATTTTACAATTTCATCTATATGAAAAATCAGAACTACTATAAAGTATATAGTTCATATAAAAAGGAACACTAATGTCAATAAGTTGTTTAAAAAGTTCGTCTCTTTGTTGAGTATATCTTGGATATCCAGGGGGGAAATCACATTTCCTTCATATTCAGACCTATATAAACAGACAATATAAACATCGACTCCCATCAGTTTAAATAAATATCCTTAAAGTAAGCTTTACTAGCTTTATTCCGTAACTGACGTAAAATAATATTTCCTATTGCCTTAACTGAAATTTTTGTAAGCTTTAGGTATATTTTGTTTTTTAAGTGTTGACTTAAAGAAAGATTAAGTTGATGAAATTTTCTTTCCTGCATGAAGATTATTCCATAATTTACATGTAGACGGAGCAAAGCTATTGTAATAAGTATATAGTGGTAGATAGTTAAAAAGCTCATTCGACCTAAGATTATATGTATGTTCAGCTAGAAAATATGATTGAATTCAATCTAACATATCTTGTGGTGCTTAACCATTTATAATCTTGGAGAATATAGTTTGTTTATGTTTATCCCTTCGAGATTGTAAGGTTTCCAATTTATGCTCACAATATAAAATGATTTTAGAAGAATTAACTCTGATCCCTGTCACTGTCCTGGTTGCTTCAATTTGTACATGTTTAAGCAATTCGGATTTTCCTTGATACAGCTGCTCCAAACAATATCACCATATTCCAGTCTAGGTCTGATAAAAGCCGAATTTTAACAAGTGTTTATATATTAATTGTATGCTTGAGTAATCTTAATATATTCAACTTTTTGCATGCCTTTTCATGTATACATGTACCATTAATATAATTAGATCAACAATCCTCCGACTGTATATTTAGATGCAAACCTACTTTTTAAAAAAATTGATAACATTTTTGCTGTAGCTATATGTTTTTAATTTTGAGGAAATGTATTACGTCAGTTGCCTGTGTTTCTAATTTACTGGTAATTAATGGAATTGAAGACTCAAAATGATAGAAATGAATTACATTTTTGAAAAAGAACTATGACTCTGCATATGCAGAAAATTGGATGGTGCTTCAATAAAGTTAATCCGACAAGTTTATGAAAAATTATTGTTAAGTATATATGTATAATACAGTATACATAAAAAAAGTAAAAATATGACAACCATTCATTTATTTTTTTGTCAGAGATGCTGACTTCTTCAAATTAAGCATAGGTATCTGACATTATATCCTTTTGTCTTGATATAAATATATATTCCCTTTACCCAGTAAAACAGTATAGGGGTTATATTTTCAATTATTAGAAAATACAACGCCAGGTGTCTGTCGAATAGAGCTCTGTTGAATTGCCTTAAAAGTGACAATAACGGGCAATACATTTGTTCGATATATTTATCAGAGATTATGACAAGTTGAAACTTAAAATTCTGTCACATGAGGGAATAAAAATCATGTCATCTATGTCAAAAAGTATTCTAGCCCTACTCGCCTGTTCCATTCCGAAGCAAACGTTCATCTTCTTAGCTTTATTTACATAGTATAGTAATAATAAATGGATATCATATTTTCAGTCTCAAAATTAAATAATTAATTGGACCTATCAACCTAAAATAAATTAGCCCGTACGCATGATGGTACATTTAAACCGTATAGAGTACGTTCCAGTTCAGATAAAAACTCTGAGGTTGGGGTCAATTCTCAACAGGATCAATTTTCAACGTGTCGATGTCATCAGAGTTTAGAAAAAATCTTTCTCATACCGTTGAAAAATGACCCCGGGTATACATTTCACGATTTTGGTCTCAATTTTCAACGTTGAAAAATGACCCCCAGGTCAATTTTCAACCCGGGTCAATATTCTTCGTTACACCGGCACATATATAGGGACAGTGTCTATTGCGTCGCAGAGACCGACTATTTGAGGTTAAACTTATTACTTAATGAATTCCTAATCTTGATGGGATGGCAATACAAATATTATAAATAATCATATGCATCAAGACCCTTCATATTTCATCAGCTGATCCCAATTAACAATAAATAGAATTAATCATTGCCATTCCCAGACCTGGGTGTCAGGGGCAGACCTTGCTCCGCCGTGGCAGATCAGCACAAGTGCAGAACACAACTGACTGTGCAAACAGCTGAGCTCATTATTTATTGGCATCGGGATCGATATTTTCGATATTTGTGACGTCATGATGTCAACATACGAATACCAGCCCTAGTTAGAGCAAAGCAGTTTACAACAGAGAATTAAATCACCCGAATAAAAGCGCTGTAACAAGAAACTGACATGTTTCATTCGTATTACAAATTAATCATTGGAATTTGTGACTGGAAAACATAAAATCAACAATGCATAACGATGTGATTATGATATGAACCTGCCTGACATCAACTGGACAGATGTTTCCATCAAAGGGAACCAATTAGTTCGGAAGTCTAACTGAATTTCTTACACACTTTACGGAATTGTGGCTTGGAACAAATGGTGAACTTCCTTACTCGTCTAGACAATACATTGGATATATTCCTATCAAACCGACCAAGTCTCGTCAACCGATGCACCCCCATACCTGGTTTATCAGATCATGATGCAGTTTTTGTTGAAACACTAGATGTGGAAAAACGCGGAAAACCTGTAAAACGTAAGATCTATCTATGAAAGAAAGCTGATCACAATAAGATGAATTTATTGGCTTAATAAAAAACCAGTTCTTTAACAACTATGACTTCTCATCGTCGATAGAGGAAATGTGGAACTCCATCAGTGACACACTCAACAAAATCCTCCAATCATAGGTACCATCAAAGATGACAAGCAGCAGATTTAATAAATCATGGATAAACCGAGAGATAATGGTTGACAGTTTGTTATTGTCATTTTTCATAAAAGCGCTGTTATGGAGAAAGCAAGGACAATTCAACAAGGCAAAATCACCGAAAATTTCTCAGGATAAAAAAAATAACAACATCTAAAATTCAAAACTAGGGATACATGCAGGAAAGCATATAACGAACACATGAATAAGATCATCTCACCAGACTGTGCATCCAACCCAAAGCGATTCTGGGGATTCATCAACAGCAAGAACAAGGATAGTACAGCGGTATTGCCATTAAAAGCAGGCGACGGACTTACATATTCAGATCCTACCACCAAAGGTACAATCATAAACAATCAGTTCTCTTCAGTATTCAACTCCTACGAGCCGGTGAACAACGTAAAATCTGGGGGTCCTAAAACACATCCTGCAATGAATTGTATTGACGTCTCTGAACCTGGTGTCAACAAACTAATTCAAAGTCTACAATTCAACAAGGCATTGGAGCTGACGGTATTCCAGCAAGACTGCTGAGGTTTCTTGGGGCGGACCTTGCTCAAGTCCTCACAATTTTCTTCCAGGCAACCATAAACCAAGGAGTCATCCGAAGGGAATGGTAAAGGGCAAATGTGGTACTTGTATACAAAAAGGAGCCAAAAACAAACCAGAAAATTACAGACCAGTGTTCCTCACATCAATAACATGTAAGATGCCATAACATGTAAGATGCTTGAACAAATCATCACCAGCAAAATCATGCTGCATGTGGAAGGCCAGAGAATTCTAACGGATGCACAACATGGCTTCCGAAAGCAACGATCCTGTGAGACCCAACTGATTGTTACTATGCAGAATCTTGCTAAGTCTGTTGACGACAAAGGTCAGTCAGATGTTATACTGTTGGACTTCTCTAAGGTCTTTGATAAAGTCCCGCACATTAGGCTGATGAGCAAACTTCATCATTATGGAATTCGGGGAAACCTACACAGCTGGATTGGTGACTTCCTGCATGATCGGACACAAACAGCAATCCTTCAGAATGGAAAATCTGACTCGGCTCCAGTTCTATCAGGAGTCCCTTAATGGAGTGTCCTTGGTCCGACACTCTTCCTGCTATATATTAATTATCTTTCAAAGTACATAAAGAACGGTTCTTCAGTGCGACTCTTTGCTGACGACTGCATCCTTTATAGACGCATCAAAACACCGAAGGATGCAGTCTTCTTCAAGAAGACCTGGAGGCTCTCCAAGAGTGGGAAAAAGACTAGTTCATGGAGTTTTACCCCCAGAAATGCCTAGTACTTCAGATAAGCAACAAGAGACAGCTAATACGACATCCATACACCATACATGGACACATTTTTGAGATAGTAGAATCAGCAAGGTACCTTGGCGTCAACATTCACAACAAGTTCAACTGGAATCATCACATAAACCAGGTGACAAAGGAAGCTAACAACACCAGAGCCTTCCTCTAAAGAAACATCTACCAGTGTCCTAAGAAGACTAAGGAACTGTGCTACAAAACCCTAGTTCAACCCCAAATGGAGTTTGATAGTGTAATATGGGACCCACATACGGCCACCAATATACACAGCCTGGAGATGGTACAACGGAGAGCGGCCAGGTTTGTGACTTGTGATTTCCATCCCACCAGTAGCGTTACTACCATGCTACAACAACCACAATGGCCAACACTCCAAAAAAGAAGATCTGCGGATCAATTCATCATAATGTTCCGCATCGTGAGGGGTCTGGTAGCCATACCAACAATCTACCTTACTCCAACTTAGACTACAGTGAGAGGCCACAAAAAACTATTTTTGATCCCATACGCCAGAACTGATACGTACAAACACTCGTTCCTCACAGCGACCATCAGGTTGTGTAACAGTTTACTAACTTGTGTAATAGAGTGCAATTCCGTAAACACCTTCAGGAACAAGCTGCACATCGTCCTACTTTGTTAACCTTCACCTGGACGATTTTATATGTATATAGTGCCACTACGGTTTTTAATCTGCACCTGTACATAAATGGTTCGCTCGCACCGCGCACTAGCGCATAGTTCGATACTTCACCAGATGGTTGAATGAACTATATGGGGAGGAGTTGTTTGTTTCAGTGAACCCTGATTTTAGAATGCACCGTCATTAGCTACGTGCGACAGTTGAATGAGATTTGATGTCGAAAGATACAAGTTTTTTCAACAACGCTCACATTCTGAAATCTGTTCCTTTCGGACGATATTTGAATTCAAACAAACTTATTATTCCAATACACCAAATTGTTATTTTCGAAGTCTTTAATATTTAGTTAATTATTGTAATGGGATTGTTGGAAGTGAAAATTATGAATGATTGTTCTGTGAGTTCTCTTGTGTTCATTGAAGAAACTTGTTATTTATAAATGATGAAGGAATTTGGTATCTACTGAATTATTAGGACTTCATATTTAACTCTGATATTCAATTATAATTATACTATGTATCTATGTAGTCCTTTCAATCTAACTGATTGAGAGTAAAAAATAAAAACTTTCCATACATTGTATCGTAATTTTCACAGGAGAGTAAAGGGAAGGGGACTTGTGATGGAGTGTTCAGAAAGAAACGTTTCTTCACCTGTGACCAAAACTGTGGTATTTTTGCTACAATTCAAAAGGTTCGGAGAAACCCCGATGTTCCGAATCGCCGTCAGTGCTCTGACCGATCCATTCCCATCCACAATGATTCTCCCTTGTATCAAAAGAAGCAAAAGTTGATTGAAGAGTCCGGGCTGAAGGAGAAGGACAGAATCGTGTGGAATAGTGACAATGGTCCGGAGTTTGGGGAGGTCAAATGGATTGGGATTCTGCCGGACAGCAAAAGAATGGAAATTACCGTAGTAGTAGAATTTGTAAGGTTTATCTAGACTTTAATGGCATATTTGTAGTTCATAGCTTTTAAATGAAAGCCCAGTATGTGTCAGTTAATCTCGCTTACTAAATTTATTGATGAAAAGACGAGTTTTCATTCAGAGGTAAACAGAAATTACAAATCTTACTGTTTTAGTACAATAATAATTAAAATACTCTTGATGATTGTTCGGCTCTTCCGTGATCAAATGTGACAAAATTTATTCGTTTATGACATGTTTTAGAAAATCTCATTTCCCGCGATAATGTCGGACAATTCTGTATGAAATTTTAAGGCAACTTGTAAGATATTTTCGTCAACTGTATGTAATCTGACAATTTGACTCAAAAATACACGATTATCATTATGGGTGAGCATCCAAGAATTTTATCTCACCTGAGCTGAAAGCTCAAAAGAGCTTTTCTGATCAACTTTTGTCTGTCGCTGTTTGTCCGTCTGTCAATTAACTTTTCACATTTTCAACATCTTCTCAAAAACTACTTAACCAATTTCAACCAAACTTAAAAGAAAGCATTCTTAGGCAAAGGGGATTCAGAGTTGTGAAAATTAAGGACCACGCCTTTTCCCAAGGGTATATAATAAGAAATTATTTTAAATATTTGAAATTATAAAGAAATCTTCTATTCAAGAACCATTTGGTCAGCAAGGCTGAAACATGTGTGGAAGCAGTAGTTGTGAAAATCATGACCCCCGGGGGTAGGGTGGGACCACAAGGGGGGATTTTCACAAAGGAATATATATAGAGTAAATCTTTAAAAATCTTCTTCTCAAAAACCAATCAGCCAGGAAAGCGAAAACTTGTGTGGAAGCATTCTCAGATAGAGTATATCTAAAGTTGTGAAAATCATTACCCTCAGGGGTAAAGTGGGGCCACAATGCGGGATAAAAATTTCTACATAGAAATATATAGAGTAAACCTTTAAACGTCGTCTCAGAAACTAATCAGCCAGGAAAACTGACGCTTCTTGTGTGGAAGCATCCTCAGGTGGTGTAGATTTAAAGTTGTGAAAATCATGACCTCTGGGGGTAAGGTGAGGCCACAATGGGGGATCAAATTTCTACATAGGAATATATATATTTAATCTTTAAAACCTGACTTCTCGGAAACCAAAAATCAAGAAAAGATGAAACTTATGTGGATGCATCCTCAGGTAGTGTAGATTCAAACCTATGAAAATCTATACCTCCGGATGTAGAGTGGGGCCACAATGGGGGATCGAATTTCTACATATTCATAGAAATAAATAGAGTAAATCTTAAAAAGCCGTCTTCTCAGAAACAAATAAACTAGAAAAGCTGAATTTTGTATGGAAGCATCCTCAGGTAGTGTAGATTTAAAGTGGTGAAAATTCTGACCTTTGGAATAAGGTGGGGCCACAATGGGGAATTGAATTTCTACATAGGAATATATAGAATAAATCTTTTAAAAAAAACGTCTTCTCAGAAACTAATAAAACAGAAAAGCTGAAACTTGTGTGGAAGCATCCTCAGGTGGTGTAGATTCAAACTTGTGAAAATCAGTTCCCCTAAGGGTAGAGTGGGGCCACAATGGGAATCGAATTTCTACATAGGAATATATAGAGTAAATCTTTAAAATCCGTCTTCTCAGAAACTAATAAACCAGAAAAGCTGAAACTTGTGTGGAAGCATCCTCAGTTTGTGTAGATTCAAACATGTGAAAATCATTACCCCTAGGGTAGAGTGGGGCCTCTGGGCCTCTTGTCTCTTGTCTTTTCTTTTCTTTCGACATCATAGTATAAAGCTAGGCCCAAGAAGTAAATTAAACTTTCTGACCAGTCGACTTATTCCTCTTAGGCAACTAATGGTGGTTTTTTCTTGTCAAATCCTTATGTTGACTTGTCAGAAAATAATGATTATACCTGTGTGGTACAAATTGCGAATGTACACGCTTTTGTTTCAAGTATGGGAACGTATAACCGCCTCATGAAGTTGTTTTAAACTCCAAATGGCGAATTAAAATTAATGTTATCTTTCCAGAAAACGTATATATATATATATATATATATATATATATATATATATATATATATATATATATATATATATATATATATATATCGACAAAATTATGTTGACGTGTGCAAGGAGTAAAAAGCAAAAAGTTATTTTTTGACGATTTACTGCTCATTTCAAGCTTTGTTAACTTTGATCAAACTGTAATATTATTTTGCAATATAAATTTGTCGCATTAATACAATAGCATAGAAATTTTCTCACAAACTTTTATAATGAGAATTAATTATGTTGAAATGGTACAATTTTTTAGGCTTTAGCGTCAATATTTTTATGACTTGCTTGCCTGTGGAAAAGGAATGTCAATTCAAATTTGTCACCTAAAGTTTGAGCAACATTGTAACCCATTATAAAGCACAATAACAGTGTACATAAAGCTGTACACATTGTATCTGCCTGAGCGTAAGAGAAGGGGGCGAAGATGCCTATACGCAGACCAGACATGGCGTGCACATTGTTTTTTTTTTTAAAGAATACAGGAGGCCCACGGGCCACATCGCTCACCTTAGCAACAATAGCCATAATAAAACCAGCTTTATAGTCATAAAATATCTGGACAATATAGTGGAGATCCTGTGTTGAATGTGTTTTTTTAATTTTCTCCAGATATTCGTATGTAAAACATTAAGCCACTTATTTTACAGGATAGTAATTTCATATATTGAGCATTGTAGTTCTCAAGAAGACCTTAAAACAACTCTTTATATAAAACCTACAGAACACTTTGAAACTCTTATTGGGGGGGGGGGGGGGGCACAAAAAATGCTCACTCACTCCTTGGACCCCAGTCTAAACAATTACTAATCAACAATATGTCAAAATGCTTGAATATAAGTATATGTAATACCATGTTTTTGTTAATAATTAATAAAAATTCCTGGATAAATTTCAATCCTCCTACATGGTCCCATCCTATCTTCGACAATCCCATCTTTGCTAGCCAAGGGTTTATGATCCGCACCGCTCCTCACGAACCCTTATCATATCGTGCTAACAAAAGTCGGGATTTATTTTTCTTCACGTGATCTCCTATCCTATTTTTAAACCAGCTAAGTATTGAAAGATGCCATACCTGAAACCAGAAATGGCAGCCTCTGTAGGCATTGATAGTGACAAGTTAAAAGAACGTTTAATGCCCTAGCGTATTCAAAAATAGGAATAATGTGAATTATTACAGATAGATCAAATTCATTCGAAAAGTGTAAGACTGGGAGCGGGTGTGGGAAATCCTTAATCTACGAGTGCATGTCTCTGTTGATACACAATCTGGTGTACTTGTTATTGCATCATTGAATGATAAATGCATCAAGAAGGCTCAAACAGAAAAATAAGGGGTTTGTGATATGGGTGTTAAAGACACTCGTGAATAAACAGTAGGAAAACAATGTTGATAAAATCAGATATGTTTTGCATGTTTTCATAGGTCGAACGGTTTCAGTAAACACCAATTTAAATTCAAAGAAAAATCCCAACTTATGAAAGCACGGTTCATGAGAAGCTGTGCGGATCAGAAACCCTTAGCTAATCTATCTTAAGTTGCTTTTACTAAAGTTACAGCTTCTCTGACCGACTGAGTTTTGAGAAGAAGATTTTTTAAATGAAATCCAATCAAAATTGGAATCACCACTGTGGCACTATTAATTGTGACCATGATTTGAACAATTTTGAATCTACACTACACTTCTCCTGGTTTTTTAGAAGAAGTTTTTCAATGATTTTTCTCGATATATATTCCTATGTAAAATTGGGACTCCCATTATGGCCCCACCTTACCCCCGGCAGTCATGATTTGAGCAATCTCTTATCGACACAATCTGAAGATGCTCCCACATAAGTTTCAGCGTTTCTGGCCAATTGGTTTTGGGAAGAAGTTTTTAAAGATTTTCTATATATTCTTATTTTAGAATTTAACCCCCATTGTGGCCCAACCCTACCCCCGGGGATCATAATTTGAACAAACTTGAATTAACCCTGCCTGAGGATGCTTCCACACAAGTATCAGCTTTTCTGGCCATATGATTTTTGAGAGGGTTTTAAAGGATACCAACAATTTTACCATAATATCTAACTATATCCCTGTGAAGGAGAACATGGTCCTTCATTTTAACAAAATTTTATTCCCGTCATCCAAGGATGCTCTATGCTAAATTTGGTTGAAATCGGCCCTGTGGTTCTGAAGTAGAAGACGACATTTCTCTCTCTAGCTGATTTCTCTCTGTTCCATTTCGTTATAGGCATAAAAAATAGTTCCTAGCGTTTTTTATATTTTGGGTCTAAAACTGAAATTTTCGGTCTAAAACTGAAATTACTCCGCAACATTCAAACATTCAAAACGTAAACAAAAACATGGCGTAGCTTTATTTACATGACAAAGAATTGTGATCTATGCAAACACGACGTTTGACTCTGACACTCAAATTTGGTTGATTATCATACAAATGCCTTACTTTTAAGCTTTAAAAACAGAAAATTAATTGTTGACCAAAATCGTGACCATAGGCCTTTAAAACAAATACTGTGGTTTCATCAATATTCGGTGAATACCAATTTTCGTTGATTTCGTTGTTAAGTTTATCCTTGAAATTAAATATTCATTGAACTGCAAATTTTATTAATGTTTTGTATTGATAGGGTCAGTGGCCACGAATTTACGTATCCTTGAAACTGTGATTTTCACTTTATCCACGAAAATTGATATCCTTGAAAATTAATGAAACCACAGTATGATAAACCAAGATTTAAACAGTTTTTGATAAATTTACTAAATACTTTGATCCTTTTATGATATAAGTTAAATTAAATTTGTAATACAAACCGATTTAACTTTATGTGGATTATGATTAAGTTCCAATTCATACATGTATCAGTACATGAAGAGTTTTATCTACATACAATTAGTGCTGATTCTACAGTCGAATTGCTTTTGAACTTACTGAGAAAAATATATAACCCTAAATGCTTTTAATAGTTATTTAACTCCAATTTAAAAGTGAAAAAGGAAATATAAACCTTCTATATTTTTTATTATTTAGGGGCAACGAAAGATTATAAAGGAAGTCACAAAAATGCAGTTCCTGAAATGTTAAACGAATAATACCCGAAATAAAAAAAAATGTGTTTTTATAACTAAATAAGAATTTATTAATTTCAGTCGGCAACGATGGTAAGGGCATCTTGGAATTTACCCCCACACCCTTTCAACATCATAGCATTTAAAGTAAATGAATCATAAAGAAATAATGATATGTACAATGTTTTTGTATAAATTGGATATATTGCAGGACAATCCAGTTGGATCAGGTACTGGAAAGTACAAAAATCACAGACTGTTTTTTGCAAAACATTGCCATGCATCATTAGTTCCCATAATGGCTCTAATGAAGGCTAGTGTGTACCTGGAAATGAACCAATGGACAGGACCCTTAAGTAATAACTGCTTGCAAGCCAATGGAATGTTATGATGGCATAGATCTGCCACCACTTGTCAGATGATTATGTCGACTTATCAGATCTTCATGTTGACTTGTCAGAAAACAACTATACTGAGTCTAAATAAAAACTCAACAGCGTGTAAGTGTCACTAACTGTCATTTTCTTGTCATCCTAATACCTGACAAGTCGCCTTTAAGATCTGACAAGTTAACATAATTATCTAAAAAGTTGACTTATTGAATGAAGATGATACTTATTTTTGTGGTGGCATATCTCTGGCCCTTGTGTGCAAGTTATTTTTCTATCAAATATGTCGACATGCAAGATAAATATGTTGACATACAAAATAATTATGTCAACATGCAACATACTTATGTTGACATGCAAGAAAATTGCAATCAGATAAGAATTATATAAAATCTCAAAAAAATCTCAAATATCACCCACCTGTGACATTCAAGATACTAGATGCTACCTTTTTATGTCGACATGCAATTTATTTCTGTTAACATGCAAGATAAATATGCTGACATGCAATTTATTTATGTCAACATGCAACTTATTTATGTCAACATGCAACTTGCTTATGTTGACATGCGAGATGAATATGTTGACATGCAACTTAGTTATATTAACATGCGAGATAAATATGTTGACATGCAACTTATAAGTTGTATGTCAACATAACCATATGTCAACATGCAACATACTTATGTTGACATGCAAGAAAATTACAATCAGATAAGAATTATATAAAATCTCAAAAAATCTCAAATATCACCCACCTGTGACATTCAAGATACTAGATGCTACCTTTTTATGTCGACATGCAATTTATTACGGGCCGCCGGAAGGCGGTCCGTTATTTGATACACATTTAAATATTGTTACTGCGTTTCTGCGGGATAGTTCTTTTTTAATAGAATTAATACGATGCTTATTTTTATGAATTAAACGTAAATTTGCATGTAGAGATATGTTTTATGCCTTTTAGAAAATATCACTTATTTTTTGTTTTACTCGTAAATGAAAAGTAGGCCATACTTAGTAGATTGTCGTATTTGGCGCGTTTTTATCGAGACTATAATCTATTCGGAAAATTTCGGAGTTCTTCATTCTTTTCAAAACAATGCATCAGGATCGGTATGCGGGACATACTAAAGACCTGAAATACGAAAGACCTGAATGTCATTAAATTTTATATAAATGATACATTTGAATTTCTATGTGCCGTGCCAAATAAAATGACTATATAATACATTAAGTTTTCATTCAATACAATGCAACAAAAAAAAATGGTTTGAAATACATAATCTCCAAGAGAAAAATGATAAGTTGAACTTTTTATTAGAGTAATGTAAAAATCAATGTGTTCTCCATTGCTTCATACTATGGCAATGATCATACAATTTCCGTTAGAAATGCTTACAGTAACGAAATCGATTCTTTATGATAATAGTAAAATGTTAAACTTCAAAAAGTTGCTGAAAGTATATTAAAATTTACCATACAAATTAGTACAACCAACTCTTATTTTCTTCTTTGTGGTGTGTTTTTATGTAAACAACCAATGATTTATACAACAATTATATTTTTTGCGGCCCATTTGACGCTTGCGTCAATATGATTTCTTGTTTCTGTTAACATGCAAGATAAATATGCTGACATGCAATTTATTTATATCAACATGCAACTTATTTATGTCAACATTCAACTTACTTATGTTGACATGCGAGATGAATATGTTGACATGCAACTTAGTTATATTAACATGCGAGATAAATATGTTGACATGCAACTTATAAGTTGTATGTCAACATAACTAAGTCGCATGTCAACATATTTATCTTGCATGTTAACATTACTAAGTTGCATGTCGACATAAATAAGTTGCATGTCGGCATAAAGAAGTTGCATGTTAACATAAAGAAGTTGCATGTTGACATTAATAGGTAGCGTATCTAGCATCTTGGATGTCACATGTTGGCGATATTTGAGATTTTTTTATAACTCTTATTTGATTGCAGTTTTCTTGCATGTCAACATGGTTATGTTGCATGCTGACATAACTATCTTGCATGTCAACGTATTTATCTTGCATGTCGACATGCTAAATAGAAAATAACTTGCACACAAGGGGCAGAGATATGCCACCATATATATTTTGCCTTTACTGGTCATTAAAATATCGGACAAGTCAACATAAAGATCTGACAAGTTAACATACTTACCTGACAAGGCGATATATTGAATAAAAATGATTATATTATTTGATTTCGACCTTTTGTTTTTTGCAAATATGTGTATGGAGTTAGATATATTACACCGACATAAAGCAAATGTAGGTTTGCATAGCTTAAGCATAATTTGTTTGTAGTAAATAAAAATTAATCTAAGTATAATATACTGTGGTTTTCAATTGAAAATTTTAAAATTATAACCTTGTAACTGACTCATTTGTAAAGATGGAAAAGGGGCTTTTGAAAACAAATCCACAGATTTCGATCGGGCTAAGACTTCACATTCTTATAAACTTTTGCTTGAAATACAGACGACTTCATCTTGACAAGCGATCCGCCCTGTTCTCAAAAACCGTACCAGGTTTGGAACTATGACAAAACTGTGGGGAGAATAATAAGTGCCTCAAAGCTTGAGGAACTGCAATTGAAAGGTAATAATTGCAGTCAGTTTTGATTCAAAATACGTCACTTTATTTAGCTCACCTGAGCTGAAAGCTCAAATGAGCTATTCTGTCAACATTTTGTCCGTCGTCCATCTGTCCGTCCGTCTGTAAACTTTTCATGATTTGAACTTCTTCTCTAAAACCGCTTGGCCAATTTCAACCAAATTCGGCACAAAGCACCCTTATGGAAAGGCAAATATAAATTGCAGAAATGAAAGACTGATCTTTATTCAAAGCGGAGAAAACCTCGAAACTATAGGAACTACTGAGTTAAATTTAACGTAATTAGGATAAATAATCCTTATGGCAAGGAAAATATAAATTGCAAAAACTATGGGCTAATTCTTTCTCAAATCTGAGTTATTACGAAAATAATAATAATAAAAGGAAAAGGCGTGCTTCAATCGGTTTATAACCTCGGATTCAGTATTCTATACTTCCAAAACGAGGTTCTTTGTTTTAACACCCATGTTTGACGTATGATACTTAAACTAACTTTTATTCGCGTGCGAGAAATTTTCGCGAGGTTTGCGAGGGCCTCGCCGTCACGAATTTTTCTCGCCGCGATGTCATCTGGTTGTTATAACAAAACGGGTCTGGATATGGCTTGATCGCGAACATTAGTCGTCGCGAACCACTTTTGCACGAGTAAATCGCGGAATAAAGTTGTCACTAATAAAAGTTGGTTTACAGTAAACTGGTCGATTTGAAAAAGATGAATTTGTTTGCTGTGCAAATCTTGAAACATGCAACATACATTGGTGCCGATTTGGTGAAGTAAATTGAGGTTAAATATGTCAATGCGTTGACAGTTTTTACATTTGACGGTGGTGTTATGTAAGCTTTTTTTTATTTTCGTTTCATTTTCATTAATTATGCTTTGTAACATGGGGAACTATTGCCTGTACTTTGTAATTTTTACGTATCAAGTCAAACATAGACTTCGGTAAATCAGACAGTCGATTGTTTACCTGCGCAAAATAATCTGATGTATTTACAAAGTTCTAAAATACAATTCTTGGTTGATTAATGCAATGTGTTTTGTTGAGATGCTCAGCATTTTCTCGAGTTTATTTAGTTTAAAAGAGTTTAATATCGCTAGAGGCAATATGTAGGTTTATATTTTATTCATTTTGATAAAAAAAACGTGCTCATTATTTGTTTTAGTGCATGGTTCTTCTAATTGATTGTTTACAATTTCTGTTAAGCTTCTAATTATGAGCGAGATACAGAGCTTTGCACACAATTCTATGTATGTATACAGATCTGAGGCCATCATTTTTGTGTCTACATTTAAAAAGCTGAATAGGAAATATCAAGTTAAAAATCGTTAGCAGAATGTAATAAACTAACGTGGAAAAAAATATGACTCAAACCTAGCAGAAATGTGAGCGCTGTATCTTTCTTATAATTCTACGATTGACGCTGAAATTTTGGTTGATCATTAAAAACGTTAAATACTAGTAATTGTACAAAAAAATAAAAGATAATATGCTGTACCTATCTTATACGATGAATTATATGAATTCTACATCAATTTTGATAATTTTTTCAGACATGAGTAAATTAAAAGGACACCGTTAAAACAGTTACCATAGTTCTGACAGTTTGTTACGGGGATAAAGACATTATCACTACTCTTTAGAAAATATTACAGCGGATAATCATCCTGGTTTGTAGCCATTTGTTATTTTTGAATATAAATGAAAATAATGGGTGGGCCTTAGTAAAATAGAGTGATATGCCTGTCAATACATTTACCCCTACGAATGTGTTCGGAATGTTTTCTTTATCGTTGCGAATTATATACTAAATCCAGAGGTGCTCGAATGAAAGTTCGCGAGATTTCACCGAGAATTGTTCAGTTCCTGTAAAATTACAAGCAGAAGTATAAGTGTTCGGATAATATACTCAAAATACGTGAGTACTGGTCGTTTTTCATATCATAACCTACTTTGATTTATTTAAAAACATGAAAATATATTTTAGGATATATGTCTTATATCATCCTCTAGCGGTTATTTAAACTAAATGATGATATTCAGAACAGGGCTATCGTTCGTGTTCAACCACTCTACACGTGGTTGAAAATATAAACATTGGGTTGCTTAATAAAATCATAGCCATGTTTAATATTTTTGATGTGCAATTCTGTGATTAAAAAAGAAGAATGGGTTTCTGTTTGTATAAAGATTTAGTATATCGAGCCATTTTCAAAGAACATTCTGCATAAAATGGTATAGTCTGTTTCACTATTGATGCTATTACTAGGTCAGGCGCGGATGGAAAATTAATCCTTAGGGGGGATCGGTACTAAGCATGTTAGTTGTTGCAACAGCAGAAAAAAAACTTTATTTTCTAATGTCATATTAATTTCTAGAACTCATTTTATACACCAATTAATGAAGATAAAGTTTAACATCAAGAAACGTTTAGATATTATATCTGACTATAAGTACTTAGATTTCAGGAAACAGACTATAAACACGAGAAATGTTTTTTACTGCAAAACTGAAGGGTCATATAAAACCACGTGCTCTAAATTTGAATGACAAAAACATTCGCAGGGGTGACATTGGTTATAATAGTTCTTTAACATGTCACGTGACAACAGTATTTATTCATCAAGTGAGTAAGGTTATAAAAGTCACACGAGATTACGACAGCTAAACAATAGTCGTCTATAACGGGGAAGACCAATTAAACAGTGTACCCCTACCGAAAGTTTACTTTTATATCTTGCATAGTATTTTTTTTCGGTAAAAATGGTTTGCCGTCAAGGTACAATGTCAAAGATTAAGTGTACCCCTACCGAAAGTTTACTCTTATATCTTGCATAGGATTTTCTATTTTTCGGTAAAAATGGTATGCCGTCAAGGTACAATGTCAAAGATTAAGTGTATGCAAAAATAATTGTAAAATTCAATACTTTTCAATATTTCTTTTTTGTAATTCTACCAATGGCCATAAGACACAATATCCTTTAAACGCCCATGTAAAGTCGCTGTTGCTCAGGTGAGCGATGTGGCCCCATGGGCCTCTTGTATTCACATATTTTAACATATTTAAACCGGGGTTTTTTTATGTGAAGTGTAACTTTACATAAATTGATATGCACTTATAAAGGCACCTGTATAAATTGATTTATAGAGCCTACGTCTTTTTTAATTACCATTACCATAATCAGAGAGACTATCCTTTAATGATACAACATCATAAAGTGATTTACCTCATTAGAAATGAGGTTGGGGAGGGGGGTGTCGTAGGTTACCATAAGTGCCAGATAGCTACGTTGTTTACGCACATAACTAGATTAATCTTGTTACTATGTACATCAGGAAGAAAATAAATTTTTATTTTGCATTACTTTTTTGGGAGTTGATTTTAATCAACTCTCCTATGCAGTTACTCAGACAAACGGAAAGTGAAACAGTGTTTGGACACAAATCATCGCTGCTGACAAGACTTAGTTCTTGAAAATAATTGATAAATTCGATGTAATGTATGCTAATGCATTGTTTTTCAAGGAAACTTATTTATAAATAGCTTGAAAATAGTCAGATTTTAAATAGTACGAACATTTTAGATATTTGTTGTAGTCGTATGTATTCCTACGCCAGAGTTCAATATAGTCTCGTTCAACTCGACGCTCGGCTGTCTTCGTAAATCCTTGTCGGAGATTTACGGTTTCAGCCGAGCGTTTGGTTGAACGAGACTATTTTCGAAAAATATTTTTATTACTGATACATAGTTTGATTGAATCAATTTTGTCTTTAAATATTATTTAACATGATTTGTATGGAGGTTTCTCGACATTCTTGTCGAAAAAGTCCAAATATTCATATTATGAAAATGTGCGTAATTCAAATTAGAAACTACGTGTACTTGTCATGCAAAATAACATATCATTGATTTTAAAATAATTAAACATCGACAAAATCAACTCCCTTCAGTTCTTCAGTACTTTGATTTTACACTGTGTTTGCAGCAAAGGAAAAATTTGACATTAGCACCAACGTTAAGCTTGTCCTAGAAAATGGGTGTATAATTGATGATGAAGAGGCCTTCCAAATACTTCAGGGTAGTGTTAGTACAGTGTTTTGCCTTAAAGAAGGTGAAAGTCTGTCATTTGCAGGACCATCCACTCAATCTTCCGCATCAGGTAAGATTTAATGGTGTAAAGGTGGTCTAAATAAATTTCTGCCGTATCTGATTTTTTAAATTTAGGTATTACCTGGCTAGTAGGACTTTTGTCATGTAGCTGATGCATTTGTCTGTGTCATAGTGAAGGCAGTTAAGGTGGTTTGACACACTATTGCTTTATTTCATGAATTGATGAAGAATCATTTTTGAGAAATGATTATATAAAAATGACACCAATATTGGCTTCCGATTATTTTATATTAATTTTTTGTATTTTTTATGGAACCCAAAACATCGTTTTAAAGGGGCATGGTCACGATTTTGTTAAAATTCTGACAAGGAAAGGAACAAATGTAAGATCGTAATTGGAGACCATGTAGATTGATGGAATAGAATTTAAAGTCGAATTAAATTTAGGTTTCCATCATGAAATTGTAGGGGGGACGGAGTCCAGAGAGTTTAGAGACAAATAACTAAAGAAAGAACGTGTTTTACGGGCCTAGCGTTTGTGAAACATCTAATTATAAGACGCATGATGTATATTTTTCACTCAAACTCATGTCAAATTTTTGTTTCAAGTACGCCACATATACCTTTAACAATTTGAATAAAGTCTGATACATATTTTGAAGCATGATTCTTGTTGCATGAAAATCTACTTCGCTATGCTTGACATTCTTAAATTTACATTTCTACAGCTGGTGATTCCAGTCATTGCTTACATCTAGTGCAACACACAAGAAATAAACGAACTTCAGTAAGTATGCTGAATTAAATTTAACAATAAACTGACATGCTTTCAAACAAAATTGGAAAATACAATATTCATTTTTGGGAATTGATTTTATTCCTATGCACTTACTCGGGCAAACCGAAAGTGAAACAGTATTTGGACCTAAGCACAAATCAATACCGCTGACAACACTAAGTTCCTGAAAATAATCGAGAAATTCGATGTAATGTATTCTGAGGCATTGTTTTTCAAGAAAACCTATTTATTACTACCATGAAAATAGTAAGATTTTAAATGGTACAAACAGTTCTGATATTTTTTGAAGTCGTATCATGTATTCATACGCTAGACTTCAATGTACTAGTCTCGTTCAACCAGACGTTCGGCTGTCTCCGTTAATATCCGACAAAACAGAGAGTCTCTCTTGCTTGTCGGAGATAAACGGATATAGTCGAGCGTTTGGTTGAACAAAACTAGAGTTCAATCTTGCCTGGATCCACACAATTTCTCAGAAATATTTCGATTACTGTTACTACTTGCCATGCAAATTCACATATCCCTGATTTGAAAATAAATGATAATCGATAAAATCAACTCCCGTCAGTACTTCAGTATTTCGATTTTAATTATTACCCTCATGTTATGAAATGTTGCTCTTATAAAGAGCCCTGAGGTCAGATTTTGACAAAATGTAATTGTAATTTGTGACTGGATGACTTAGTCGATATTGGGCTTAAATTTACTACTATTTTACTAATGGGTAAGTCTTAAATCTGAACACAAAAATAGCGATTATTTCGATTGTAAGGCAAAGTAAACATGGAATCTTAATTTTGTGTATCTGTCACGTGTAATTTAGGAAAATATCCACATTTAATTATACATGTAAAATATTATAAAAATCTTCGACCTATTGGTCAATAATTCTTGTTGTTTCTTAATATATAAAGATTAAATCAATTTAATAAATGGCGGATTAACTCAGTACTAATATACATCAGTACTTGTATATGAAGATTATCGTAAGTATGAAGAATTAAAGATAGGTGTATCCGGCAAATGATATAAACACAATATGTAAAAAGATACTATAATCTAAATTATTATGATTGTATACCATAACAACAACCCCTAGTTTGTTTATTTTTCATCATATAAATGCATGTACCGATAGATTATTGTTTTTAATCAATTTTAAGCATATATCTCAAATCAAATTAAGGAATAGGAATCATTCTTTGAGTATCATGAGGTGATCAAATACGACCGGGGCTGATCATTCCAGTAAAGCCCTTAAAGCTGAATGATATATTTAATCGCACCCGACTGTATTTTATCACCTAATAATATTCAAAGATTGTTTCCTAATTATTACTTATATTTATATATATGATTTTCAGCCAAGTGTACGATTAAAAATTAAAATAGTCATTGATGAAATGTATTGGACTATATATTACAAAACTGATTCGTAGTTTTATCACAAAGACACTGGAAAATGTAAATATTGGACTATGCATAACAAACTTGATTCGTAGTGTTATCATCAAGACACTGGAAAATGTCAAAATTGGACTATACGAGGGTTGTCCCAAAATAGCGTAGACAAGCGGCGTTATTCAGTTAATCGAAGACAAAGGAAAACGAAATTTGTGCCACAAAGGGTTCAAGAAATTTGCATTCAAATAATGTTTTAAAATCAAATATTGTTTGAGATAAAATTAGTGAAATGAAAGCATGTAAGGTCAGAAATCCGACATGCGGCGCAATGTCAAGAACAAAAAGTTAAAATCAACATAATGAAATGAAAATTGCGAGGAAAAGTACTTTTCGAATAAAAAATTCAAATAAAACATACATGGATATTTGATAATAATTCTATTATTTACTCAGAAATTGTTTTGGCTATAACAAAACTTTTAAATATCTTAGAGTGCGTTTTGTGACATGTTGAAAAGTTAACTCGTAATAAAATGACGATGTCAGCGTTAAAGGCGGCGCAGCAGTAACTGATACAATTTTGTAAAGACCACGAAATAAATGCTAAGCGGCTTTGGAAGTAAATGAAATTAACAAAATCGATTGAAAATGCGTTTTGTGAATAAGTAGTTAAACAACATTGAAAATATTTGAACAAGTATGATGACAAATAGTGGTTTAAAAGAAACCCCGAACGATATCAATGGACGTCAAAATGCTCAAAGACACATTTCGGCAAGACAGACCTTAGACAACAAGTAATACAGGACAAGTGTGGAGCCGACAGATCGTTTGCACTAAGAAAATATTTAAAACAAAAAAAACAAAACTAGAAATATATGTTGAATGTGCACTCAGGTTACTTGTTCAAAGAAAGTATTTTTTCTAAGACTTTTTCGGAAATAAAACGTAAATGTTATCGTAAACGATGTAGAGAGTTTAGCAACAGCGTAAACCTGGAAATTTTCGACGTCGAACATTGCGCCGCCTGACAAAACTTGTTGTTACTTATTATTTATTTTCTCGAGAAATAAATAAAGTACAGATTTGAATTTTTCAGTATTGTTTGCCAAAGGGTCTTGAAGAAAACATAGAAGTCTAATGAAATTGCAGTGAACAGATTATAAATTATGTGTCCTGTCTACGCTATTTTGGGACAACCCTCGTACATTACAAAACTGATTTGTACCGTTATCATCAAGACACTGGAAAATGTAAATATTTTTTATATCATATGAAGAGGTACCAAATGTATTTTTCAGACGATTCTCAAGACCATTATAATGTTTCTAAACCAAATTTGAAGCTGTTAAACGAAATTGATCTCAAAATACATTTTCATTTGTAATTTGTACTAATATTTCTAAAGAAAAAGGTCTTCCTTAAGAATTGGACATCAAAAAAGCAGATTGACTGTTTTATTGTGTAGAACCATCGTCAGATTTTGTTCAAATCATGATCTTCAGGGGGAGGAAGAGGCTTATTTGGGGGTGGTGGGATGAATTTTTACATAAGAATTAATAGATAATTTTTTTTGAAAATTTTCCTCTTATAAACTTATACAAATAAAGGGGATTTTATGTCTCATAGGAATATGTAAAACAGGTATCAATATCGGCTAGTCAAGATTATTGTATTTGATGCCATTAAGCTGATTTGCTTAATGTTCTGGTTATTGTTGCGTATGTGAGTGATGCAGCCCATGGGTCTCTAGTACTGACAATTAATTTGATATGATACAATAATGCTCAACAAATGTGCTAAATTTAGTTTTTACTTGTAGACTATTAGATTTCCTCAGGTGCCTGAATGCATAATATGTGAAGAGAGATTCTCCGACACATTTTTCATCCCATGTGGACATATCGCCTGCACAGTTTGTGCAGCAGAGTTGACCAAGAGAGGAAAACAATGTCACATTTGCAGAGGAATTTTCACTTCAACCTCCAAATTGTTTTTTTTGATATTTATACCCAGTCATTGTTTTTGTTTTTGACACTTATTTGATTGCTAAGTAATGGACAACTTTTGTTTTAAACACTTTTGTAAATTTAAGTAGCATAAAATTCGACCTCCTGTATGTTTCAGTAGCAGAAAACTAATGAGTTGTTGACCATGGTTAGTGGAGATTTCTTATTTGTAAACTGATCCTTTTTTAATTGGTCTGCCTGTTATTAGCATTTTAAAAATGTTTTAAGGTTTTGTGCAGTAGAAAACTATTGTATATATAGAGTGAGGTCAAACTAATATTTACCATTTATAATTCATTGTCAGGAAGAACATTTAGCATGTTTTAAAAGGTTTGACACTAGCCAGGATTTGCGGATCTGTATGTTAGATGGTAAAAAAATAGACATGCCTAGAGTTTATTTTTTTTTATAAATCCGTTGAGGAAAAATTACACGGATGATCAGGAAGAGACGAGTTTTGATAAAATTGTAAAATAAAACTAATTGTCGTTTTTATTCTGATTACCGTTTCAATCCAGTTCACACTATCGGACATCTGCTAATCTGTACCGTTAGATTCATTTGACCAAAATACGTTGGCATTTGGAGTTCTAAATGCTAAAATGCAAGGATTTAACATTTTCTATTTCTAAATATGTAAGTATAAAATTATTAAGTAAAGAACACTTAACTCTCACCTCTTGACAGCCGACTAAGTATTGCTTAAGCACTTTTCTAATTATGGACTTGAGTCGTAAGAATGTACTGAATTCTTGAATTTTTTACGGTATATTGAACCAATATAAACAAAACCATGGCACGAGACTTCTTTATATAACGACGAGTTGTGAGCTCTGTAACTTCCTTTAACTCTACAACTGATTCTGAAATTTAGGTCGATCATTAAAAACGCCTTACAAAAGCATTGTAAACAACAAAATTAGAAAAAAACAAATAAGACCAAAATCGTAAGCATGTCAGTTTAAGCACAGTTTTTGGGAGTTGATTTAATCAACTCTCCGATGCAGTTACTCAGACAAACCGAAAGTGAAACAGTGTTTGGACCTCAGCACAAATCATCGCTGCTGACAAGACTTAGTTCTTGAAAATAATTGATAAATTGTAAATGTATGCTAAAGCATTGTTTTTCAAGGAAACTTATTTATAAATACCTTGAAAATGGTCAGATTTTAAATGGTGCGAACAATTTAGATTTTTTTTGTAGTCGTATGTATTCCTACGCCAGAGTTCAATATAGTCTCGTTCAACTCGACGCTCGGCTGTCTCCGTAAATCTCCGACAAGCAGAGAGTCGCTCTTGCTTGTCGGAGATTTACGGTGTTAGCCGAGCGTTTGGTTGAACGAGACTAGAGTTCAATATTGCTTGGATCCATACAATTTTAGAGAAATATTTCTATTACTGATACATAGTTTGATTGAATTAAATTTATCTTTAAATATTATTTAACATGATTCATATGGGGGTTTCTCGACATTCTTGTCGAAAAAGTCCAAAAATTCATATTATAAAAATGTGCGTAATTCAAATACAAATTAGAAACTACATGTACTTGTCAGGCAAAATAACATATGATTGATTTAAAAAAAAAATAAACATCGACAAAATCAACTCCCGTCAGTTCTTCAGTACTTTGATTAACTTTAAAAAGCACCCTTTATGTTTGTACGTACGACCTACGGGATCATAGAACTAGATTTATCAAGGGTTCGATTAATTATTTCATTTATTTTATCTTTCTTTCTTAGATCAACATGGTACTTGAAAGATATTTGAAGAAAAAAACCGGGTGACCACAAAGTACTAATCTCTGACGACAAAATAGTTTCCTGACAAATGATATTCAAAATATTCTGAGTTTACAGTTTCAGCAGTTTCACGGTCTCGGAGCTTGAAGCAGACTGTTAGGATCCTTTTGGCGTTGAGTTGTTATACGGATGGACCAATGAAGAGGGGGGGGGGTGTCATCATTGGTCAAACAAATTCATAGAAGACCATAATAATGTTAAAGCTGCTCGTGTCACAGGGTAACAATCCCATATTTCTATTCAATGATACTAAAGTAGTCAGATTTCATTCATTTATTCATTTCCATTCATGCATGGTTTGTTCATACGTAATGGTTCAGTGGTATTTTGGATGATTTTAGAGTTTGAGTTGTATTCCTGCGGCCAGATAGTATTGTTCCTTGGGGTGAAATTAAGTGGTAAAACCGATATGTTTGAGGTGTGATAGTAAGAACGCATGTGTGAATGTATAGAAGTATAAATACTTTTGAACCAATTTTTCTAAGAATTATTAAAATACTGTATACAGGACTTTTTCCCCGTGTAATTTTCGCCCTTTTACACTTGCAAACTGTTTCGCCCCATTTTGAATTTGCCCAGATGCAGTTGTGTTAACAGATAAAATATTTGCAACATATATTTTTGCCCAATATTTAATTTGCCATCTGACAACAAAGACGAACGGTGCGAAAATAAAACGGGGGTGAATATTTCCCTGTATACAGTAATTTATATTGTGTAAGTGGATTCTATTTTCGTTTCATTTTCATTTAAATCACCTTTATTTGACTAAACATAAATCAACCATCTTCAATAAATGATGTGAACCTTCATCAACGGATTTGTGTATTTTATTCTTTTCCCATGATGAATTCCCCGTCACATTCGCTTGATCAAATATTAAGGCCTAAAACAAGGGTGTCGCTCACTCACGGTCTAATTACATGCATCTTGCGCAATCAGGTTTTTTAGCCGAACTAATAACATCTTTTGTTGTTGTTTTGTAAACTTTATTATTTTTGCAAATCAAATGTCCAGCGAATTCTTCGAACTCCATGGATATGCCCCTTACTTGGTACGGAAGCGTATTGGGGCCTACACTTGTGTTATGACTTATACACATTGTCATACATTTTATCATTTTATCGACGTAACAAGAAGCCCATGAGCCACATCGCTCATATGAACAACATGTATAATTTTTTTGTCGAGATGTTTAAACATGAAACTTTTTAAACGTGTTAAAAACTCTCTCATATTCCAAGATTTGACCTTATATTAACCAACATATAAAAAGAAACCTAGTTTTTTGGAATCAAATTATTAGATATCTAAGCTATCCTAAGATCTAAGATTCATTAACTGGCCAATTTTATTATCCTAAGCCTCAACATATTAAGATAACATACTTGTAAAATGAACTATGCATAATTATTAAAAATGAAAGAAGGTCACTATGACTTTGATGTGAGGATAAGAAGATATGAGGATGCTGATACATGTATTACTTATATACACTAACTAAACATTGCATTGTACTTCTTGTGAAGAATATTTCCAAACATATACCCTATACTTCCCGTGGGGCCCCAGTAATGACCTGAAGGTCATAGTTTTAACAATTTAAAATCTACAATAATTGAGGATCTTGCATAGTAATATCACAAATTGCAGCGTTGTAGTTCTTGAGAAAAAGCTTCTTCTTTTTTTACCAATTCTCTATGTGTATAAATTTCTATGTTAAATTTGAACCCCTCTTGAGGCCCCAGTGTAGGTCGATTTTAACAATTTAGAATCTACACTTTTTGAGGATGCTTGCAAAGTAATTTTACAAATTGTAGCATTGTAGTTGTTAAGAAGAGAATCTTTAAACATTTTCCCTATATATTTCTATGATAACTTTTAAACCCCCTGGAAGCTCATGCAGTAATGTCCTTGGGGGCATGGTTTTAACAATTAAGAATCCAAACTAAATGAGAATGCTTGCATAGTCACCCCTGTGAATGCGTTCGGAATGTTTTCTTTATCGTTCCAAAGTATGTAATAAATCCATGCAGAGGTGCTCGAATGAAAGTTCACGAGACTTCATCGAGATTTGTTCAGTTCCTGTGAAATTTCCAGCGGAAGTATAATTTTTCGGATAATATTCTCAAAATACGAAGGACTGGTCGTTTTCCGTATCATATCCTACTTTGATTTATTTAAAAACATTAAATATATTAGGATGTATGTCTTATATCATCCTCTAGCGGTTACTTAAACTAAATGGTAACATTCAGAACAGAGTTATCATTCGTGTTCAACCACTCTACACGTGGTTGAAAATATAAACATTGGGTTGCTGAATAAAAGCATAGCCATGGTTGATGCTTTTGATGTGAATTACAATGCTTTTAAAAAATGAATGGATGTCTGTTTTGAATCAAAACTCAATATATTGAGCCAATTTCAAGAAACATTCTGTATAAAATAGTACAGTCTGTTTCACTATTGATGCCATTACTAGGCCAGGCACGGATCGAAAATTAATTCTTAGGGGGAGGGGGGGGGGGGTCGTTACTAAGCATGTGAATTGTTGCAAGTGCAGAAAAACCTACATATTCTATTGTCACATTTATTTCTAGAACTCATTTTATCCACCAAGTAATGGAGGTCAAATTTAAAATCAATAAAAGTCTAGGTTTTATATTTGACTGCAAGTACCTTGATTCTAGGATATAGACTATAAATACGAGGCACGGATTTTACTGCGAAAAGGGTCAAACAAAACCACGTGGTCTAAATTTGAATGACAATAACATTCGCAAGGGTGATAGTAATATAACAAAATGCAGCATTGTAGTTCTTGAGAAGAAGATTTTTAAACAGTTTCTTCTATTATTACTTATTAGGTTTGTTACTGACTGTTTAACAAATTTCTTTAAACAGTCAGTAACAAACCTAATAAGTGTTTTGTTTTGTCGAGGACCTAAAGTTTGATAAGTAAACAAACGTTTGTGTAGAAAATCAGTTAAATAACGTTACGTCCGCCATGTTGCGCTATAAATTTTGACGCTTGCCTTTTAAAGAAATTTGTAAGGCAGCCACGTGACGCATTTCATCCAATGACGTCGCGACATTCTAGTCCGAGGCAAAACAAATTTCTGTTAAACGTTGAACCCCTCCTGGGGCGCCAGTATTGGTCTCGGGATCACGATTATAACAATTTAGAATCTGCATTATCTTAGGATGTTTGTATATAAATATCACTAATTATAACATTGCATTCTTGAGAAGATTTTTAAAACACTTTCTTTATATTTTTCTATGTTAAACTTTGAACCCCTCCTGGGGCCCCAGTATTGGTCTGGAGGTCATGATTTTAATAATTTAGAATCTAAAAAACCTAAGGATGCTTGCATAGTAAAATAACAAATTGTAGCATTGTAGTTCTTAAGAATATTTTTAAAGTTTTTTCCTATATATTTCTATGTTAAATTAACCTCTCTTGGGGCCCCAGTATTGGTCCAGGGGTCACAATTTTAACAATGTAAAATCTACACTATATATACTAGTTATGGTCTAAATATTGGATTTTGTAAGACACCCATCATATTTTCACTTTTTCATAATTATCTCCCTTTTATTTTAACAATTTTGAATCCCCTTCCAATAGAGATGGTTTTTACCAAGTTTGGTTAAATTTGGCCCAGTGGTTCTAAAGAAGAAGTTGGAAAATGTGAAAAGGTAACGGACAGACAGACAGACACACGGACGGACGACGGGAACCAGGCGATCTGAAAGGCTCACTTGAACCTTCGGTTCAGGTTAGCTAAAAATATTATGTCGTTTTATTCATATAAATTTTTGCATTGTATTGAGGAAAATGTACACAATTTAAATAACCTTATTGTAATTGATCAGTTTTCATGCTATCTGCTATATCGACTTAACAAAATATAGGGTTAAAAATTCATTTTAGAGTAAGCTTTAGTCATTTCAAGAAAGAAATGTTGACATACAAAATACGTATGCTCAATTTTCATTGAATTGTTGATCCTATCATCCATGAATTTAAACTCACAACGAATTATGAGTAACAGTATTAGAATGGTTATCATAGAAGTAATTCCGGGAAATGTTGTACCCATTAATCTATGCATATATATCAGTCTACTAATGTTGGTTTCACAACGTTTAATCCATAATAAAAGAAACTAAACTATAAAAATACAAGGCTCATGTGATCAAAAAGATATTTAAAAGCAAATACATTTAATTGATATTTTTCCGACGCTTTAATGAATGTAAAGATAACTTTGGGGGAAATAATGTTGTACTTTTAAGTAAAAGGGTTATTGCAGTTCTACCATAGGTCTAAAAATTCATATCAGGTTTAATAGAGAGTAATCCAAATGTAGAATATCATAACGAACTGCTTAAATATAGATGATAAAGCAGCCTTCAAGCTACGATATTAAAAACTAATTTGAATTGCAATTAAATTACATGTAAAGTAAATAATGTTCTTTGTTTTTTTATTTATATGAATTAAGCTGTCAAAGCCAGTTTACAAGTGCCCTCTAAAGCTATATTTAGAGCGAGGTGACGAGAGGAATTCCCGTTCCCGCGAACTTTATTCCTCTCAAGGAACCTCTTAGCCTCTGAGTCAGCACTAGATCAGGCCTCAGACTTGGTTGACAACAGTGGACAACAGGGAACCGCACATCTCATGAAAGACAGACTTTAAAAATGAACTTACCGTGGTCTGGCTTGACCTAGTTGACGCATATGGTTCGGTGCCTAATAGAGTTGGCAATGAACATACCATGTCCACTGCATGTGAAGAAGAACCAAATCAGATTTACGGCTGGAGATTTTATGACAGCATGGAAAAACTAGAAAAGTGAATTTTCACTTGCTGTACTATTTAACCAATTCTATTTGTGAGCTTGACGACGACAGCAGCAGAAAGAGAAACAAGAGGGACAAGGACAATGTCTAGAAGGTGCCATTCATCGAGACAAGGCTTCATGGACGACCGTGCAGTGACCATCACTAAACGTGTACAAGCTAGATGGGATATTTCAGCAAATGTTTCAAGATGACAACCCAATAAAATGCCTAGGTAAATGGTTCGATGAAACGCTGACCGACAGAAACCAACCAAAGGAGATCAAGCCAATATTATGCCTGAAGAAAGTAGGCATATTTGACCTATTAGAAAAGTGCAAAGCTTGAAATCCTGCCAGGTTTGGTGTGGATGCTGTTTATTTATAAGATGGCGTTTACAGCGGTGGAGAATTAGGAAAGGGTAGATAATAGCTACGTAAGAAAATGGTTAGATGTTCTACCAAGCGTTACTTCAATAAGACTCTACAGCAAAACAGCCCAAGTTCAGTTACCCCTATCATCAATTATTGAAGAGTTCAAGATGGCCAAATGCACGCTTGTATTAACGCTTCGAGATTCGTTAAATCAAAAAGTCCTAGACGCAGGAGTCCAGACGAGGTCAGGCTGCAAGTGGTCTGCCATGACAGCAGTAGCCCACGCAGAAAGCCTGCTGGAAATTGACATACTTAGCAACACTTGCACAGGCAGAAAAGGGATTGGAGTGGCATATTTTCATCAAAATGCAAAGGGTGACAAGACGGAAAGAAAGAGCATGGTGCAAGGAGAGGTGAATAAATAGGTTGAAGAAGTCAGAATATGAAAGGCTGCAGAACTCGGCAATCAGGGAACCTGGATACGATGGGAGCTTCCAAAAAGCAAAAATTCGTGGTCGGAGCTATGGAACAAGGACCAATACAGAACTGTGTTTTCGTTGCGATCAGTGTATGATACCCTACCATCACCAGTCAACAATGGGGATTGATTGAAGGTCCTGCTTGCAAGCTGTGTGGAAAAAGGACACCATGGCTTATGACTTATCCGGTTGCTCGGTTGCACTGACACAAATACAGTACAAATGGAGAGCCGACAAAAACTTGAGAGTTGGCAGATGTGGTGAAGGAAAAGACAAGGAAAATGAATAGCAGGAAGAAGTTAGGTTGCATCTAATTTTTCTAGGAGGATGAGAACTAAAAAAATAAGAGGTGCAAACTGTGTTCGGTACAGGAGTAGATTGGGAACGAAGGTTGCCTTCACAGACAAAGGAAAACGGCGATGACGCACACTAGAGAAAAAGTCTGAAATACACGGACCTAAACGAAGACTGCAGGGAAAAGGGCTCGAAAGCTTCAAGCTGCTTGGCCCGATTTTTTTGTCATTATAGTATCAAATAAGTTTCCATACAAACCAATTATCATAGAAAGTTATGGCTTTTCTCCTAATTACACCAGCAGAATCGGTCTCCTTTCAAAGTAAATAAAATAAATTCTATTTGGGCAAGCGAAAAAACAAACCGAAATGCATCATGGGAATGTTTAGAAAAGGGAACCGTTTGGTTTCGTCCCCTGAGTGGTTGGGTTTATTCAACCGGCATGTTATGCATCGATTGTAAACAAAACAAACCTCAGAAATATTAGCAAACGCAGGTTAATTTCAATTTACCTGAACATTATAACCTTTATTTATAGCGGTGTCAAAGTCGTAATACAACCATACCGGTCACGACGTCAGGGGCGAATTTTAACATTAGGCGTGATACCCTGTAAACAAATTTTGTACATATTTTTTTTTAATTGAAATTTGGCTTAATTAATCGGGAAAAATACTGCAATGTCTATTATTATACACATACTTAGCGTAACCATCGTTTAAAAGCATTCTTAAAATTTGATATAAAATTGGACCAAGCAGCTTTCATTATTCCCTGTCGAGATTGGATGCAAAGACTTCCCAGCTCAGTTAGTGTGAAAGCTGTTCTAGAAGCTATGAATGGTGTCAACAGCACGTAGGGCTGCAGTATGACGGCTAGCAGAGGCAGCAGAGAAGTCATCCTGCTGGATAGGGCACAGACGAGATGAGTCAGGCTAAATGCCCGGAACCAACGGGTAGTGGCTGTCCACCATTGCTGACTCACCAACTGGAGTATTTCATAGTCAAGGGTCGAAAAATCGGAGGAAAGTTGGGGACTATCTGAATACGTTGTAACCAGGCATAGAAAGTGGCGGACTCATGTCAGGCAAATATAGTTTAACAAACGATAATGGTATATGTACTTCGTTTATTAACTTGTTATCATTATTATGGTGACGCTCCTACAAAACATAAAACAAACATGAACTTCAAAATAATAAAGCATCACAATTAATTCAATTACTATAATGACACAAATGCTCAATTACAATATATTGATTTCTAATTATCTTATATTTAATAAATGATGTCATAAAAAGAAATAACCCTATTACAATATTGAATATGCAGTGTTGCAGATTTAAAATATACTCTGACAAAATGTAAATGCCATCATCAATAATTTCTCAAGTACACAAGTACCTACCCTAAATAAGGGTGAAAGTAACTGTATATACACAACTTTACAATTACATGCACTGGTAGGTAATATCTTAAACAAACCATTTAGACATGTAACTATGCAAAATATGCATGTTTATAATTGTATAAAAATATTTGTAAAATCAATATCACTGTACCCTTTTTAAACATTAATCTGTATTCAATTCATGAGTACAATTCACTATGAAACCTTTAAACTTTGTAACCTTTCTTAATAATTTCAACATATACTCTCATATGTGATACAATGATTACTTTGATATAATTACTGATAAACACTAACTTCACATTCAATACAATATAGTAGCAGTACAATTATTTTACTTACAAAAATGTTCTCACCTCACAACTGGCCTCAGCAGTGGTGACAAACAAAATGGCTATTGTCCGAAATTTATAATCTCTATGATAATTGAAAATCTTACAAAATCAATTTCTTAATAAAATTACTTTCAAGAAAAACTATTTATATCCGTACACTATATAAAAACTACCTTACATTATCATTATCAAAATAATACTAATTCACATATGTGATCAAAATGTTCAAACCATTTTCCTATAGATTAACTAACAGTATTATGATGTAATAAAAAAACACATCTTCTTACATAAGCGTCCGTAGCCTACTGGACAAGACAGTGGTAATCATTTTCAGCGACCAGGGTTCAATCCCCAGTGGACCCTCTTTTCTTTATTTGAGTTTTTAAACATATATAAAATATTTATAAAAAAAAACATATGATATACTATTCTTCATCTCAAAATAGAATGCCAGGACTATTTTTTTTTTTAGAAGAGTGCCATTATTTTTAAGTTATGTTTTGCCTTTTCAGCTGCCCATTAGTTCCCAATACTTTGAGATTTTGTTCATCTCGACATGTTTTAAGTACATCTTTCAGATACTGAAACAACAAAAGTAACTTGATATTTAACTTAAAAATATGTAGATAAAAGTCTTCAAAAAATGGTTTTTGGTTGTTTTTGTTTTGTTTTGTTTTTTAATTTTTTGCTTTGTAAGCATGATCTACTGTACTAAATTGTCAAAATATTTTGAATTTAATGCTGTAATGCTGATTTGATCATCCTGAATTAATTTTGAGTTATGACTATTGTTGCTCATGCAAGCGATTTGGCTCTGTGCATTTTGTTTTGCATATTTTACCTGGCCAATGAGGCCCCGGGTATAGTAAATAAATTTCACAACTTAAATTCCTCTTGTCTTAGAGATGCTTCAAATCCAAAATGGTAATAATTGACCTTGTAGTTTTGATGAAGTTTAAAATTTTTAATTAACTCACGATGCACGAGAAAGGACACACGACGACGGACGAAGACCAATTTCATCAGGTCACCTAAGTGACTCGGGTAATCTAGCAATACAACAGAGCAATTATGCCATTACAATTTAATATAACCATGCATTAATGAAATAAAAAATCCTTAAAACGAAATACAAATTCAAAGCAGAGCAACACGGACCTCTAAAAAAGATAGAGGTAGGACCAGGTGCCAAGAAGGAGTGAGCATCCTCTGCTGACCGGTCACACCCGCCGTGTGCTCTTTGTCGTAATCGGGAAAAATTAGGTCATAAATTATGGTCTATCAATTAGTATGAAAAACGTCAGTCAGCATGCGACCCAGTGGAAGATTGTATTTGTTGACAAGGTCGTTGTATTGACCATAGAAAAAATGACTTCAAACGAGAATGTTGGTAGTCCTGTTTTATCAACTTGTTTGTCAGTAGCTTGCCTCGCCTAAGAAACTGTTCATACGAAGAGCATGCCCTTGTGTATCGAATTAACTGAGAGAGAAAAACACCATATGCAGGTGATGAAGGTATATTGCTACATAAGTAAGGAAAGTTGACTATAGAAAAATTAAAGTCATCGCGTTTATCATAAAGTTTTGTTGTTAGGTTACAATCAATGTCCATTTCCAGTAAAATATCCAAATATGAAACAGATGACGCAGACTCTGTGTTATCTTTTTTTTCACGTTCACTGGGATATATCGAGTCGACATAAGAATCGAAATAACAATTGTTAATTGATAATACGTCGTCGATATACCTGAATGTTGAGTTGAAGGCCACAGCGAGAGATTTATTTTTTCACGTACAAGTTTTTGAATAAACTCTGCTTCATGAGAATACAAAAATAGGTCTGCTAACAATGGGGCACAATTGGTGCCCATGGGAATTCCAACAGATTGTTGGAAGACTTGATTTCCTCGTAGATGATGGCTATCGGAAACTCAAGCATCTTTTTAATATCAACTTCAGAGTACTTGTGTGTGCAATCAGAATAGTTTTTAACAAAATAATTGTTCAGATTTCCAATGACAATAATATCAAATAGATATTTATAAAATCGTGCAATGTGAAGGAAAGAAAAACTTTGACAATGTCTATTTCAAAGTTTTTCATGCTTCATGCAAGTTATTTCATTCATATTTATTATGACATACTGGTTACACTTTTTGCTTTAGATGAATGCAGTGCAATAAAACGATATAAAAAGGGAAAATTTACTGGTTTACAATAACGAAACTCACCGCGAAATTTGGGAAATACCGTTTTTGGAGGTACGTATATGTAAAAACAGTTCTTGCATTAATTCTGACATAGAGAGAAGTGGAATGTATCATAATCAGCAATTTATGATAACAAGCACTTTGTGCACTTAAACAACTACAGCCAGGTTTGAATGAGATATTCTCATCTTCCCAAGTCAAAAGTTTCTAATCCGATCTGCTCTACATAAACAGAGCGGACCAGTGTTGTTAGCCTTCTTACTATGTACACGCAAAGTAAAACAAAGATTACACAAACTCATAAGTTTTCAGCAGTTCTTTAGAAAGGAGTAGTTGTCTCTATCTCGTCGTTGCGTGGTAACCCACGTGTGGTTCACGTCAGTTCTCTCTATATTGTGGGAGCTTGTGGACTTAAAAATCGTAAGTGTTTTGCGACGATGTGAACGCAGAGAGCCTCGTACGTTATACGTGTATAATTTAATTCTGGTTGTAACGCGGCATTTGATTGGATAGAAAAATTAAGTTAAATTTGTATAACCTGGTTTGCACGTCACAAGACACGTCACAATGCACCAACGTACTAATTCACTTGACGTTACGTTTGAATTTTGAACAGATTTAGATCATTTTTAAAAGTAAAACGGACTCAATTTGTACAGCAAATTCCAGAAAATTAAATTATAAGGAATGAACTCAATATCTACCCAAGTTATACTCGTATAACCTGGGTTGGAGCAATTTACGCTTTTTTATAATCCGCTTCGCGGATTATAAAGCGTTAATTGCCCCAACCCAGGTTATACAAGTATAACTTGGGTAGACATTGAGTTCATTTCTTAAATATTTTTCTCATGATGAAAAGAATATAGTGTCCTTCATTGAGTAGGGGGTATTTTTGTTACTATGATATATATATATATATATATATATATATATATATATATAAATATATATATATATATATATAATGCTTGTGGTCTATACAGAGGGAATCTCAAATATAATGTTTGTAAAGATTACACAGGACGAATTACCACTAATTAAGTTACATACGAGACAGCTGAATATCTGTGTTATGATCGACATACAATTGTTGTAAGTGGATATCTGAAGGTGAATCAGACACAACCCAGAATCAGAACAGTTCCTGGTGTGTATCAAACATATATAAATACATGTAGACTGAGAAATGTTGTCTAGGCATTGTTTAATTAACAGTACACACACAGAATCATCGGAGATATTAGCAGCATGACGGGGAAACACTTGCTGTGGTTTCTAACTAAGAGTTAAAGACAGGAAGGGTGGTTACGGAACAATCGCGGTAGAAACATTTATTAATTCGCAGAAAATTGGATTCAGAGAATAGCACATTTTTTGACGCCTCTGCATGTAAATGTCAAACACTCTCTTAATATCCTTAGGCATTATGTTGAAAGTAGAAAACAAGATGCGATGAAATGCGATTTTACAAAAACGCTCGGCAAACAAACAAACAAGACAAGACAGTGCATTAAAGCAGAAATATTTGAGCAAATCTATAGAAGATCATTACTTAACATTGGCGCTGTTTTAATATTTTAAAGTATTTTCTGATATATAGAAAATAATTGTTTGACATAAAAAAGATGTTTTCTGATGACAGAAATTCACATTACCAGCCATTTTCTGATACTATAAAAAAATTCGAGTTTCTGACACCAGAAATTCCATCTGATTTTTTATATCACAAAATATTTTTACTGATATCAGAAAATTAAAAAAAAAATGGCGAAGAATCGTCACGTTAATAAATACTCCCTTAACCCAAAATAAATAGCAGAACACATTGCTCGACTAGCTTTCTGATTTTGTAATAAAATTTTATTTTTAAGATTATTTGGAAAATGTTATGATTATGAAAGAATTTATAAAAGTTCTTGAAATTTTGGTTATAATCATTGAAATCACTTACAGTACACTGAAAATAATGCGTCGCCATCATTTTCCTTGCGTAGATCTTGCTTGCACCTCTTTGGGATTGACTCGATCCGTTTAGTTGACAAGGAATCGCAGACAATGAAAGCAGTGATCTGACGGCTGATCATGAAACAGCGACCTCGGGCTTATACAGAATGCGATATAAAAGGTGCCATATGATAAACTGATTTCTTGATATCAATAAATCAGCATTAATTCTTGTTTAGAAATACTATTAGAAATTCACTTAACGAAAATCAAAAATTTCAGAGAGAGAAAAGAATTATTTTCTGATTTAAAAATTTATTTTTCATATTAACTATATTCTTTATGGTAGCTCTGACTTTTCATACAACTTTAATTAACTTGCAATATAAAAAAAAAGTCAAGCTTATTATTTAATATCCAATTATCCTTTGTCTTGTATACAAAAATATCAATAATATATCACTGTGTAAACTGGTAAATAATACTATACATTATATACACTATATTCTATGATTATTTCATTTATTATAACACTACTTCTTGACTTTGTATTTTGGAGAGGGTTTATATAGGCTTTGCCTGTTGGCTTATCCATTGGATCACTCAAAAAAATATGTTTAAATATAACATTCATTTTTTTTTGAAACGAAGAAATATTCTTTAATATCAATAACAAGAATTATTAGTATCAAGAAATAATTTTTATATAAAAAAATACCTTAGAAATATTAAATAAGCGCCTCATACCTAAAGGGGTTACAATATACATGTAATATTCCAAGATAATATTGAATCGATATCAATGTTGTACCTGAATTAAAATTGAATTAGGAAAGATATATATTATGTATGCCAAATGCACAATATTAAAGGGTAAAATTTTATTTTATAAGCTTTTAGTAAAATTGACACAAAACAACATAGCAATATGAGCTGTATTTTTAGAATTTTATTTTGCTGCTAGTAATGCAGAGGCGGATCCAGCAATTTGGAAAAGGGGGGTTCTATTTGATGAAAACCCATATGTGCAAAATTCATCATTTGTCAAAAAACAAGGACTTTTTTAAACGTTTTCCGTGCGTATACATCTGTATTATAAACATTTATCTAATCACTATCTATTCACATCTATTTCAATAGCAGAGTGCACTGCATTATTGGGCGTTTTGCCGTTTTGGTTAAGGTAAGGAAGGTTTGCATAGTATCTAGCCTCAAGAAACCCAAGTCTCCAGCAATGAGAATGTGCTTCTATGCTTGACAGAAAAGAAACACTAAGAAACAAAAAATAACTCAGACTAATTACGACAAATTATAATAAAAATGAATATTTTGTTAATTTTTTTATGTCTTTGATGTTTTTAAATTCTGAACTATTAATCGATTTTGATTTCTATCGATTGCCTTCTTCAACAAAGGTCTAAATGATAGGATAGGCAATTGTCGTCCCAGGGAACTTGATGTGACCTCTGTAATGGGAGCGCTTCATCATCCGGCATTAGTATAGATGCGATCATATTTAGAGAAGTTTTGAAAAGTTGGGCATTTTCATAATGGTTTACATACCTTTGCACGGTATTTTTGTAACAGAATTTCCGATTCTTGGAAACAAAACACAAAAAAGGGTTTTTTTTGTGTTTCATGTGGGTATGAAAGAAGCTAGCATTCCAGAAAAATAGCGTAACCCGCATAAGCGGGTCATGTAATTTTCTTTGTATTTTTTGTATGAAACGAACTAAAACTCATCTATTTTAATTACTTAAGTTAATTTACTAAACAATTCATTTGAAAGCGGCTTTTAAAAGTAAAACGAATGCGTGTACTCGTACTTGAACGTCGTTTTACTCGATGGCTTGTCATTTCAAAACTGTATGAACTATAATCATTTTTCTTAAAGAAATAGAGTAGAAAATACATTGTTAATGTTGTGTTTTTAGCGACACTGCTTAATTTTATGTATTTTTTCTTTGATTTTCCACATGTTTACTCAATGTAGTATACACCAGATACTGAAGGGGAGTACAATAAACTTTATTTCGATAAAAAATGGATAGGGTTTTTCTTATTAGAACAAAAGTAACGGAATTCTTTAAATAAGCAATTTTAAAAGCATTTATTTGAGACAAATCCAGTATTTCCATTATAAATGGGGAAAATGCCTTTAAATAGGCATTAAACGTTTTTTTTTTAAAAGTCATATGTCCCTGTAATGCTGATTTTATCAAAGTTATGGCTATTGTTGCTCAGGTGAGCGATGTGGTTCAAGGGCCTTTTGTTTTGCTTATTTTGCCTCGCTAATGAAGCCCCGGGGTGGTATGGTCATAATCACAATTTATATTCCTCTTTCCCTAGAGATGCTTCAAATCCAAAATGGTAATAAGTGGCCTGATAATTTTCAAGAAGAAGTCTAATATGTAAAATTGTTAACGCACGACGCACGATGGACGACGCACGACGACGGACGTAGATCAATTGCAATAGGTCACGTGAGTGACTCAGATGACCTACAAATACAGCACAGAACATTTATGCTTAACGTTATAAGAAAAGATATTAAATAATTTCATCATGCATTAATGTATATAATATATCACATAGATATTTATAGAATTGTGCAAGAAAAGCGTCGTGTTTAATCCCAAAGTTTTTCATGCTATAGCATTATTTTATTCATATTCTTAATTATTACATAACATACCGGGAACACATTTTGCTCTGGGTGAAAGCAGGGCAATGAAACGATGTAAAAAGGATATTTCACTGGTTTGCAATCACAAGTCACCGATAAATTTGGAAAATACCATTTTTGGAGGTACGTACATGTATTTGTAAAAACACTTCTTGCATTAATTCTGACATAGAAAGAAGGTGAATTTATCGCCATTAACGGTTTATAAACAAGTATTTCGTGCACTTAGAGAACTACAGCAAGGTTTAAATGACATATCAGTTCTAAGTGATGCTGGCCTTCTTTGTCCTGAGAGCATACTTTGTACGGTCAATGCAAAACATAGATTACAAAGTGAACTCAAAAATTTCTGCAGTTCTTTAGAAAGGATTGGTTGTTCGATAAATGGGGTCTCTGTCTCAAAGTCGGTAACCCATGTGTGATTCACATCAATTCTATCTATATCATCCCCCGCGGGTTTATGGCAGCTTGTGGACTTAAAAACCGTGAGTGGTTTGCGACGATGTCTACGCAAAAAGCACCTTACGTTATACTTGTATATGTATATTTTTCTCATATTAATGAAAAATATATATAGAGAGAGAGAATAATACATACCCTTTTCCATATCACAGCCAGAATCAACCCGAGACTCCAATATCAGCCCGAGGACCGAAGGCCCGAGGGATGATATTGGTCGAGGGATGATACAGGTTGTGTTATGGAAAAAGGGTATCTATTATTATATGTATTACATATTTAGTAATAAAAAAAAATCAACTTGAACAAATTGATTTTAAATATTATTTGAAAGAAGTCTGTACATGTATTAAATAAAAATATGAGATTTTATTGTTTAATCAAACATGTAGCTACAGAACCAGAATTTCCCCAGGTTTTTAAATTAACTGCTCCAAACTAGCATTTGTTGTTTTAGACTACACTTAAAAATGTCGACTGCATGTAACAAATATTTTATTTTTCATTTGTAAACATGCACAAATGCCGAAGCGAAAGAAGGCATGCAGAGGAGTCCCACAAGGACTGTGATACGGATCCGTAACAACCCTAGGGCTGATAACCTGTATCAGCCCAGGAGGCCGATACGAGTTTTGTGATGTCATCTATATCACATACGCAAAAAAATATGTATTTTTTACTAAGTATGTAATAAACTATAATATAGACCTACATTGGGTAGTGATTATATTTTTATTAAGAGAAAAATATGTACACAACGTCAAATGTTTACTCTACACGGGGAGAATCTCCAAGATAATGTTTGTAAAGAATAACCAGTAAGTTCCGTGGAGGAGAAGCCGAATACTAGTAGCTGTGTAATGATCGACATACAAATGTTGTATGTGGGTATCCCAGGGTGAATCAAAAACAACTCAGAAACTACATGTGGAATTAAAACACTTTCTGGTGTATTAAACATATATAAGTGGATAAAGAAATGTTATCTAAGCATTGTTAAATCAACAAGGCACAGACATAACCATCGGAGATTTTAGCAGCATGATGGGGAAATAATTGCCGTGGTTTCTAATTAAGAGTTAAAGACAGGAAGGGTGGTTACGGAACACTCGCGGTAGAAACATTTATTAAAAGGAAGTACGAAACACCCCTGAAATTTATTATTTGAAATATTTTCTCAAATACACAAAATAATGACTTAATATTATGTAAAAATTAATTTCAGTCCATTATCTTAAGAAAAAAATATAAATCATACCCATCAATTACTCAAGGCCAAATAAATTTAGGATAGAACGCATTCCGAATATTTTGAAACATTCATTTGGATGGTGTTCATATGATTTTTGTGCAATTTAGCCTTATATCATTTAAAAATGCGTAACTTGTGTTCTGTTCATAGTAAAGACCTGAAATTTGGACACAACCACCACCAGTGTTTAGGTTTTATGTCAAACAAATTTCAAGGTCATATCAACAGGTCAAAGGTCAAATATGATGACGTCATCTAGGATTTTTATCAATTTATACCTCTGTCAAATACTTAAACCTTAATTAATCTAAAACCAATGGTTAAATTTTCTTTATTTTGATATATTTTAATTAAAGGGTCATGACAATCAAACTGTTAAATCTTATTCAAATTTGAATTCTACATTTTCTTTTTAGATACCGTTAAGTGCTGCAAATTTTCGTCTTAAAAGAGTATTCACAAGCTCTAGTTTTACATTATATCGCATGAAAAATTATCTTAAGCTACCAGTTAGAATTTATTTCAGTATCTTTGACTAACAAGAAGGTATTTTGTTTAATTAGCAGCACAAATATTTGTAATATCTTGAAAAATAACTTAATGGCATAGAAATTTATAACAATGACTATTTCGTTTTACACTCGACTGAAAGGAGGTTCCAATGGTAGGTTTGGGGCAAAAATTGTGAGGTCGGATTTTTTTCAAATTTTACGTGAAAAAAATATAAAAATTTCAGAAAAATTGAATGTTAGGAAAAATTTTGCTTATCTGTTTTGTACTACCTTAATTCGCAGAAAACGTTGGATTCAGGGAACAGCACATTTTTTGACGCCTCTGCATGTAAATGTGAAGCACTCTCTTCATATCTCAAGGTATTGCATAACACATATTACGTTAAAGTTAGGTAAAAATTAGAAAATAAGATGCGATGAAATGCGATTTTACCAAAACACTCAGCAAACAAACAAGACTAGGCATCAAAGCAGAAACATTTGAGCAAATCTATAGAAGATCATAACTTGGGATTAGCGCTGTTTTAATATTTTAAAGTATTTTCTGATATATAGAAAATAATTGTTTGACATAAAAAATATGTTTTCTGATGACAGAAATTCACATTCAATACCAGTTATTTTCTGATATTTTCAAAAATTCGAGGTTCTGACACCAGAAATTCAAACTGATTCTTTATATCACAAAATATATTTATTGATATCAGAAAATAAAAAAAAAATGGCGAAGAATCGTCACGTTAATAAATACTCCCTTAACCCAAAAGAAATCGCAGAACTCATTGCTCGACTGGCTTTCTGAATTTTTAATAAAATTTTATTTTTGAGATTATTTGAAAATGTTTATGATTATGAAAGAATTTATAAAAGTTCTTGAAATTTTGGTTATAATCATTGAAATCACTTACAGTACACTGAATATACTGCGTCGCCATCATTTCCCTTGGGTAGATCTTGCTCGCACCTCTTTGGGATTGACTCGATCCGTTTAGTTGACAAGGAATCGCAGACAATGAAAGCAGTGATCTGACGTCTGATCATGAAACAGCGACCTCGGGCTTATACAGAATGCGATATAAAAGGTGCCATATGATAAACTGATTTCTTGATATCAATAAATCAGCATTAATTCTTGTTTAGAAATACTATTAGAAATTCACTTAACGAAAATGAAAAATTTCAGAGAAAAAAAAATTATTTTCTGATTTAAAAATTTATTTCTCATTTTAACTATATTCTTTATGGTAGCTCTGACTTTTCATACAACTTTAATTAACTTGCAATTTATAATTATATAAAAAAAAAGTCAAGCTTATTATTTAATATCCAATTATCCTTTGTCTTGTGTACAAAAATATCAATAATATATCACTGTGTAAACTGGTAAATAATACTATATAGTATATATACTATATTCCATGATTATTTTATTTATCATAACACTACTTCTTGACTTTGTATTTTGGAGAGGGTTTATATAGGCTTTGCCTGTTGCCTAATCCATTTGATTACTCAATAAAATATGTTTAAATTAAACATTTATTTTTTTTTGAAACGAAGAAATATTCTTTAATATCAAGAACAGGAATTATTAGTATCAAGAAATAATTTTTATGTAAGAAAATACCTTAAAAATATTAAATTGGTGTCTCATATCTAAAGGGGTTACAATATAATATTTCAAGATGATATTGAATCGATATCAATGTTGTACCTGAATTAAAATTGAATTAGGATAGATATATATTATGTATGCCAAATGCACAATATTAAAGGGTCAAATTTTATTTTTAGCTTCTGTTTGCTAGTATGATAAATCTGCATGTAACTAAACTTTCATGATATTTAAGATTTTAAAAAGTCATTAAAACCGAGCGCAGCTCGCCGGCGCACAAAGCGAGCTCTAAGAACCAGTGTGCGCGGGAAAAAGAACGAGCTAAACCTACAGTTCATCAAACAAAATTTTGGTCTATGTCCCCACGTCCTACGTTTCGTTTCTTTGGTTTCGATCGTTTCGTTTCGATTTTTGGTTTCGTTTCGATTGGATTTGTTTCATTCGGTTTCGTTTCGTTACAATTAATTAACGGGTACCCCAACATCAAGATCATAGTAAATGATTTCAGACTGACCAGAGTGACTTTTTGGTGCCAGAACCATTATGACGATAAATCTTTCATGTGCGGATCTAAGAGGGGGAGGGGTCGGGGGGTCGGGACCCCCTCGTAAAATTCAAATTTCTTTAAATTACATTAGAAAATTAACAAAAATATCCCCCCCCCCCCCCCGGCAAACTGAAATAACCGTCGGAGCCCCCATCCCCCCCCCCCCCCCGGAAAATTTGTTGTTAGTGAAACCATTCATTCACAACGGTAGTCAGGTTCCCGAGACCCCACTGTTTTTTATTAGGATATTACAGAAGGGTCTCGGGAACCTGACTATCACAGCGGTCGATTCATACCGGAATCAGCCGAGCTTTGTCGAATGATGCGTATACATCTATTTTTAGATAAAGGCATTTCCCATTCAGGACTTCCTTGACATTCGGAACATCTAAGGAATTTCCAAATAGCACTGGAGTAATGGCAGCCATGTTTTAACCAAACAGAAAGTTTGAATATTTATTGATATGTCCGACCAAAATGACAACGTTTACTATATTCTTCTTGCCGATAAAATAGGAAAGAAGAAAGAAAGGGGAATCTTACGGACGACATCTAAAGTTGACGTGTTACCCGGAACTCTCTTGTTACTGGTGGAGGAACGAAATGATAAACAGAGGAACACCCTGTGGTGGATATTAGAGACTTTAGACCCAGAAAATATTGAAATCGAGTGTCAACCGACGGATACTGGACAACTCAGCAAGACAGAGTTCGCCCTTCTTCAACCTATTCCCGTTTGTGAAGAACGTCTGTCCATTTTTCAAGATCAAGAATGGCTGAAAGAGGGGGCACAACTCCAAATTAATGACCAAGTGACAGTAGCCGTGAAGGGACAACCTTATTTGAAGGGGATAATTAAGTACAAAGGAGAATTACCCGGAGTGAAGGGGATTCAGTTCGGGATTGAACTCTTGGGGGTAATATATATTTTTTTAGAGACACATGAGTCATTTTGTTTACGGTTTTGGTAGAGCTACCTCAGACACATGTGACAAGCTTTTCTAAATATAGGCCTGAGTTTATAAATTTCTGTGCGTTGAGGCGAGTAACCAGTGGGTGAAGACCCCTTATACATGGGATGGGTTCTATGTGACACCCACGGATTATCTGTAAAAGAATGAATGTGAATCATTCATGTTTAAATCCATACCTTATTACCTGTAGTCACTTGAGCTATGACAAAGATAAATTTTCTCTTATCTGAAGTACAATTATGAAGCCCATTATGTTTATGATTTTTCAATATAAAAGGAAGATATCAACATATAGATATTGACAGTTAACATTTTTTATTTGGAAGTGAAAATTATGAATGGTTGTTCTGTGAGTTCTGTTGTGTTTTTTAAAGAAACTTGTAATTTATAAATGACGAAAGAATTTAGTATCTACTGAATTATTAGGACTTCATAAATAACTCATTCAATTATAATTATTCTATGTACGTCATGTATGTAGTCCTTTCAATTCTGACTGATTGAGAATAAAAAAAATAAAATTTCGAATCCATACATTGTATTGTCATTTTCACAGGAGAGTAAAGGGAAGGGGACTTGTGATGGAGTGTTCAGAAAGAAACGTTTCTTCACCTGTGACCAAAACTGTGGTATATTTGCTGCGATTCACAAGGTTCGGAGAGACCCTGATGTTCCGAATCGCCGTCAGTACTCTGACCGATCCATTCCCATCCACAATGATTCTCCCTTGTATCAAGAGGAGCAAAAGTTGATTGAAGAGTCCGGGCTGAGAGAGAAGGACAGAATCGTGTGGATAAGTGACAATGGTCCGGAGTTTGGGGAGGTCAAATGGATTGGGATTCTGCCGGACAGTAACAGAAGGGACATCACAGTCGGGGTTGAATTTGTAAGTTTATCCCAAGTTTCCTGACTTTTATTGCACAATTTAGAATTTAATTTGCTTTTCTTGTCAAGATTGGAAATACTTACACACATGTAGTAAAATACCCTACACTGCAATGAATGATACTTTATTTGAAAACTGAAACCCGTTTATTGTGAATTATTGACTGTAAGTTAACAAAGTCTTTTATAAACTGTGTGTTTATTTTTCATTATTGTGCAGGAGAATCCAGTTGGATCAGGTACAGGAAAGTATAAAAATCACAGACTGTTTTATGCTAAAGCTCAGCATGCATCATTAGTTCCTATAATGGGTTTAATGAAGGCTGATGTATACATGGAAATGAACCAAGGGGCAGGAGCCTTTGGCGCTGGCTACCAGCCAGATTACGGAATCTTCCAGGAACCAGAGCTAATCAACTCCCCGAGGTCTTCCCAGACAAGAAGTGCACAACAAAATGTAGTGCAAAGTTACAATCCAATTCAGAGAGAAATTTTACCCAACCCTGTAATTAGCCCAGAAAGGGGAAGTTACTCTAGTAATTCCTCCTCCTCATCCCATCAACTGATGCTGTCAAAGGATCAAATCCAAGTTCACCTACCTCCACTATCTCCAAAAGAGAAGCTCCCCCCGCCTGTTATGAAGGAGCCAGCCCCTCCTGTGAGACAGATGGAAGAGGAGAAACCAGCCGAACTGGGGGGCCCCAACCCCCTGTATGAGTACACTAAAGCACAAGGTAAGAAATTGGTAGATCATTTATGTACATTTAACAGGTAGTGAAGACTTATGTCAACTGGGACTCAAACTCAGGGCCTAGCTTACTGGGCCAACCACTGAGCTACTGACACCTGATACATGTATATTGACTGACAGTCACACATCTGTTAATCCATTAACGTACACACAATGACCATTATTAAACGGTAATTGAGGCTATGGAGTTTTGAAGCATTTTTCTATTAACATGATTAAGGTATTCAAAATGAACCTTCATATTTTTGTCCATAAATCAATAGACTAGAAATCATGCAGAATTGATAATTAATTTGATATATTCATCAGTTGTACATTAATTGGTGTTTAAAGGGAACAACCAACCAGTATTTACCTCAGTAAGTTAGCACTGAGTTGTAAATTTTAGGCATTATAATTTTGATTTCATAAAAAATCAGCAAAACTTCATCCAATTCTGTTTGAAGACAGATGCATAAAATAATGCCACAGCTGTGATGATAAAACATCAATTTATTAACTAAAACTAGAATAAAATTTTATGTAGGAATAGAAATTTTTATACTTGATAAAGCTTAAAGCAATATGAGCTGCATTTTTCATGTTGAATTTTTTTTTTTTTTACTAAAATGTTCTTTTCTACTAAAATGACAAAAATATCATAGTTTTTAAATTTTTCTTTTAGCCATATTTTTGTGGAAAAGGTAGCTAAGAAGCCTTAATTGGAGCAAAATTGAATTATTGTTGTCCTGTACAAAAATTGATTTGCTATAAATTCCATAGAAGAGAAATATTTCCTTTGACAAAAATTACTGATTTTTTCAAATCTTATTTATCATAAAAGTTTAAGTTATATGCAGACTTATCATACTAGCAGGTTTTTGCAGCAAAATAAAATTCTAAAAAATGCAGCTCATATTGCTTTAAAAATACTCTACATATATTATATACCTACATCGTATTGACTGGCTACGAGGACATAGCAAGTTTATTGTCCCTGTACATGCTGTAAACAGCAACTATTTTTTAACCTGGAATCCCCGTCAAAGGATCTCATATACTGTATACATTTATAAAAAAAATATTTTGGACTCTGAAAAAATGATGTTGCATAACGTAGGGCTGTGTATTGATCAAATAAAATTGATTCAATAAGATACAATATTTTGAAAAGCTATCTGGTATATTGGTTCTAGGTACATGTATTGTTCTCTTTAAAAAGCTTCATTTACAGATTAAACATGAATTTTTAATTAAAATTCTGTATATTAGAAAACCTGTGATCAATTAGAATTGTTTTTACATATTCTGACTGTATGATATCAATGTAAAACTCAGGATGACTTGTGTGCTACTGTAAAACTGAAAAAGTACATATGTATATATTTTTGGTATTTACCCATTAGATTTGCAATTCACTCTATTAAATAACTTCATTGTAATGATACATATTGATATATTCATGTACGTTGTATTTATTAAGGAAGGAGTCTTCTCGTTATCAAACATACTTCTTATAATAAGAAATTCGTGAAATTTTGACACAGTCAAACGGATAATTTTACTAAACGATTCTATCAGTATAATCAAATTTGACCTTTTTGTTTTCGCATAAAGGTCAGGTCAAGGTCACTACCTTTTTCCTCAACGTAAAGGATTATAATAATGTAGTGTAGCTCTTTGTAGTTCTGTAGACATTTGCTTAAAATTCGAAGATTCTATTCTTCAATGATTGATAGAATATCAGAATGTCTATCAGCGTATACTATTAAATTGGAATAAATATTTATACTAAAATTGATATTGCTTAGCCTGCATTTCCTCTATTGTTCTTAAATTTTGAAGAAATTTTGATTATTATTTTTATGCTTCCAATAATAAAATATTTCTGATTTTTATGTATTATGAAGACTTTATATGAAGATATAAATTGACAGAAAAGCTAATATATTGACCATTTGATAAGAGAGAAAAACTTATCTTAGTGATTTTTTCACAAAATCAATGTATAGAATTGGCGCTTTAAAAAGCTCATAAAAATGTAATTTGATAGGCAAATCACATTTTTAAAACACATTCTGAAACCTAAGTATCATATCATTAGTTCACAATGGTAAAAAAAATCCAACATTAATGTTACTGTTTTTAATATGCTAAAACAGTCTCATTAATCTGCAGCAATTCTGAATTGCGAAACATGTGATATTTTCCTACGCCAATATTACGCCAAAAATATAGTCCTTGTTAGATTCTAAATATTGATTACTTTTTCTATGCCAAGTTGTATGATAATAAAAAAGAAAGAAAAATATATAATTTTAATTTCCTTTCATCTTGATTTAATGAACTATTAATCAAATTTACGTTTGACAAGTCGAAAACCAGAAAAGACTCCTTCCTTAACCCCTGACATAAAGGTTAATAAGTAAGGTTACCATGTAAATGTCATTTTTGCCCAGCAATTTTTTAACACACCTAAGCTAAAGGCTCTTGTGAGCTTTTCTGATCAAATTTGTCTGTTGTCTATCGTTGTTGTTGTTCATCTTCTCTAAAACCACCGTAACAAATTTATTCAAACTTACTCAAAAAACCAATTGGCCAGAACTTGTAAGTTGTGTGGAAGCATCCTCAGTTTATGTACCGGTAGTTTCAAGTTTGTTCAAATCATGATCCCTGGGGGTTGGGTGGGGGGTTGGGGTGCACAAACTTTAATTTAAGTATATATAGAGAAAATTCCATAAAAGTATTCTTCTCATGAACCAGTCGGCCAGAAAGCTTGTTACTTGTGTGGAAGCATCCTCTTTTTAGTGTAGATTCAAGTTTGTTCAAATCATGATCCCCATGTTTATCTCTACATCAGAGAAGAAGCACTTATGATAATCCCTGACATTGATAGATTTCAAATACATGTACATATATTTCAATCATGTCCAGCTATTCCCTCTGTTGTTGGTACATTGTATATGGATTACATTTATCTGTAGTATTGATTTGTTTACTCATGTTATTCAGATCAGCAGGGTGAGATAAAGGTCGAATCCATGGAACAGCCCAACAGTCGGCGAAGTAACCCCAACTCTCGTTCCTTGATGCCAGCTGACCCCGACCTTGAAGTGGGTTCTATGGTGGAGGTTATGTCCAACCCACCCCTTTACGGGGTCATCCGATGGATGGGCTACCTCCCGGACCAGAAAGAACCGGTCAAACCCATTGCAGGCCTGGAGATGGTAAGTGGTCTAGTTTGTAAAATATTGGAAGTATTTTTAAGCTGATTTTAATAGAGCAAAAGTTGGTCATGTTTGTCTTATAAGTCATTTGCTGCTGAAAGTATAGATAATGGTGATGCATGAATTTGTTGAAAGTTTTATTCCCGTTGCTGAAATTTTAGTTTGTTGAAGAAAATATACCCTAGTGACTTTTCTTATTGATACATTTTTCAAGGAAGTAATTTTATAGGGGCGTAACGGTATATATCTTACCTCCTGCTAAATTGTAAGAAAATCATAGGCTAACAGCAGTCACTTGAAGACTATGTATATTCCATACATAGTCAGTAGGAAATATTACCCTCATCGAGCATTATGACATCATTTTAGAGCATTATGAAGTCAGGTTGCATACTCAAATGGAAACTTGTAATATTATTATAAAAGCTTGATTTCCATTGTTTTATTTACTTTTTATTATTAAAAAAGACAGTCGGTAAGATATAATCGTTACATGGTTTGTAGTAGACCTAATGTAGTTTATACATGGTCAGTAAATTCCATATGGGGGCTCAAGCTCCTCTCTCGTCCCATATGGAATTTACTGACCACGTATAAACTAAATTAGGTCAACTACAAACCATGTAACTAATGATATCATTAGTTCATGATTACATTTACTGGTTAATAGGTATAATGAAATGAATTGTACCTGTATTACAGTCTCAATTTATCACAACATTCCATGATACACATCTTTCGAATTATTATAAATTCTTTAATATTTTGTTTTCTGAATCCAAAAGAGTCCTGTCACAGAAATGGTTTTTTTTACAGGAAGAAGAAATATCAGCTGGAACAGATGGAAGCTTTGGAAAGCATCGCCTGTTTTCTTGTCCACCAAAGAAGGCATTCTTTGTACCTCTTTATAAATGTCGAAAAGACAAACGTTTTGTTGACAATGCACGTCGCAATAGTGGAGTTTCCAATAACTTTGGAAGCATGGAGACTCCGGATGTGTTAGGAAATATCTCTCCACCTGTTTCTCTGGATGTTAAACAAATAGAACAAGAAGTGTGCGGAAAACAAAAAGGCATTCAGGGTCATCATAACTCTTGTTACTTGGACGCTACTTTACTAGCTATGTTTTATTTTACCACAGTGTTTGATGGAATTTTATATAGACCTAAACGTATGGATGACTTACGAGAATATGATGAAGTAAAACAAGTAATTAAAGAAGGCATTGTGAATCCATTAAGGAAGTAAGTAAAATTGATATTTGTTTCAGGAAGGAAGTAAAATTAAAAGTGATGCAGGAAATACATACACTTCAGTGTAATGATAATCTGGTGTTATTTCTTTTGAAAATAATTTATGATAATTTTAAAATATTGCTGTATTGGTATAAATTTGGCACTTATGCACTTTTCACTTATGCAGAGGAATATTTTCCTATTGATTGGCTGACAGAGTATTAATGAATTATTTATTGGCTACAGGAATAGGGGATGATGCATGCACTCTTGGGAAAACTGACTTGATAATTGTTGAAAGAGGAAGTATGATTCATGAATATATTTTTTTCCAGACATAATTATGTACGAGCTGATAAAGTTATGAAGTTACGTCATCTTCTGGATAAATTAGGGAACATTCCTGGGATGATGAGCGAAGAGAAAGGTCGAGTCAATAGTATTCAGTCTCATTGTCAACATTTCTTACAAAAGCTTTTGTAATACAGAAATTACTATATCTATTGATTGTAAAGAAAATCTAATTAATAATCTATGGTGCAATTTGTACTCATCCATAGAATGCTGCATCGCAGTAAATGTACCAGTTTAAAATACCACAGATGTGGATGCAAAGATACTCCAAATCGAGAGTTTTTCAGAATTGGCACTATAAATAACAGATCATATGTTTTAAAGCAATTTGGACTAGTTAAAGTACATATACACAATAAATGTCAATTTGGACTAGTTAAAGTACATATACACAATAAATGTCAAATTGGACTAGTTAAAGTACATATACACAATAAATGTCAAATTGGACTAGTTAAAGTACATATACACAATAAATGTCAATTTGGACTAGTTAAAGTACATATACACAATAAATGTCAAATTGGACTAGTTAAAGTACATATACACAATAAATGTCAGATTGGACTAGTTAAAGTACATATACACAATAAATGTCAGATTGGACTAGTTAAAGTACATATACACAATAAATGTCAATTTGGACTAGTTAAAGTACATATACACAATAAATGTCAATTTGGACTAGTTAAAGTACATATACACAATAAATGTCAATTTGGACTAGTTAAAGTACATATACACAATAAATGTCAATTTGGACTAGTTAAAGTACATATACACAATAAATGTCAATTTGGACTAGTTAAAGTACATATACACAATAAATGTCAAATTGCTTATTAATAATGATCTTATTTTTTTTTCCACTTCTGATTTTAGATCCAGAAGAATTTTTAAATTTACTTTTAAACCAAATAACCAAAGCGGATCCATTCTTACACATCAGGTAGGAATATTGTAGTTATTCCATTAGGAATATTGTAGTTATTCCATTCTTACACATCAGGTAGGAATATTGTAGTTATTCCATTCTTACACATCAGGTAGGAATATTGTAGTTATTCCATTCTTACACATCAGGTAGGAATATTGTAGTTATTCCATTCTTACACATCAGGTAGGAATATTGTAGTTATTCCATTCTTTCACATCAGGTAGGAATATTGTAGTTATTCCATTCTTACACATCAGGTAGGAATATTGTAGTTATTCCATTCTTACACATCAGGTAGGATTATTGTAGTTATTCCATTCTTACACATTAGGTTGGAATATTGTAGTTATTCCATTCTTACACATCAGGTAGGAATATTGTAGTTATTCCATTCTTACACATCAGGTAGGAATATTGTAGTTATTCCATTCTTACATATCAGGTAGGAATATTGTAGTTATAGTTCTACTCTGCCTAGGGATTTGTTATTCCAACTTTTAGTCTTTAACAATAGGTAAATGAAGGGGTCAAAGCCTAGTATGCTATGGAACATGATTCATCCTATTAGAACCATTTTAACAAGACCTTGGACTTGCGGTTGGACGTAGCTATCTATTTCTTCTGTCAAAACAAGTTAGAAATGATGCGGTTTCAAGCAAAATATGCACCAATTTCGTAGTCTTAGCTAAAAAGCCAGACAAATCTTGTTCATTTCAAAGAGCCATGGCTGAGTGGCTAGCGATGAAATAGACAGGCCTATGTTACATTGCTGTCTGACACAACTTCCCAAAGTGCAAGCTCTTGTTAAAATGGTTCTAAGGTATACAAATGATTATCTGTTTTGGGTTGTAGATCGGACAATGGTGGAGGTACCCAGCATTCCTTTCTGTATCAGCTGATCATGGAGAAGGATGAACGTCTAGTGCTTCCTACCACACAACAGCTGTTCGAGTTGTCTTTTCTCCAGATGAAAGTGAAACTAGAAGAGGTAACCAATCGACTACCATTCATAGTTTGGAGTTTTATAGCATTGTCAAATCCATGGCAAATTAAAAAATTACTAAATATAGAAAATATAGTCCTGTTATAAATCTTATCCCAGCCATGTCTTATTTGCTTTGACTAAGGTACCGTATATCTTTGAATGATCATAAAGTTCTCAAGTAAATCAACACACATTGTAAAATGCTTTTTTGTCTTGATCTTTTTTACCTTTCTTCCGTCATGTACGGTAAATATGTCTCAAAATATTTATAGGCTTTATTTTCCTTGTATGCCCCATCCATCTTTTAGGATTTTAATGTTTCATGCTGTTCGTAGAAACTTACCTGTTTTCAAAAGATTTTCTGGACCCTTAAATAGAGGTTTAACAGGCACTTTAACCACACAGGAATTTTGATTGTTCCTCATGTATACATTTTTCCCACCAAATTTTTTTTATTGTTTTAATCAAAACTAGAATTGAAAGGAAATTGAGCAGATGTTTAGGGTTATTATCACTTGGCTAGTATCACCTACAAATTTTTTTGTTGTTTTCATTTTCAGCGCCCACCATGTTTGATTCTTCAGATGCCAAGATTTGGAAAGGATTACAAGATGTACCGCCGTATTGTCCCCAGTCTGGAGCTCGATATCACAGATGTACTACAGAATGGTAATTATAGTTACACTAAAAAATTGTCTACCATTGCATGTAAATATAGATATCCAAGATGTTGTATTGCATAGTAATTAAAGTTGCACTAAAAAATTGACTTACTACATGTAAATATAGATATCCAAGATGTTGTATTGAATGATAATTAAAGTAACACTAAAAAATTTTATACATATAAATATAGATGTCACAGATGTTGTATTGAATAGTAATTAAAGTTACACTACAAATTGACTACCAATACATTTAAATATAGATATCCCAGATATCCTTACAAAATGGTAAGTAAATTTAAATTACAAGTAAATACAGAAATCACAGATGTCCCATAGAATGGTTGTTTAGTTCTATTACATGTACCAGGTATATGTAAAAACAGATATCTCAGGTATTTTTTAGAAAATAATTTAAGTTTTACATGTAAATGGAGATATCACAGATATATATGTATTACTGAATGATTCTTAAGTTCTTATTTTTATTGGATGCAAATAGAGATATCGCAAATGTTGCACAGAATGGTAATTTAGTTCCTATTACATATAAATAGATATCACAGATGTCTCACAAAATGGTAATTTAGTTCCCATTACATATAAAAAGATATCACAGATGTCTTACAGAATGGTAATTTAGTTCCTATTACATATAAATAGATATCACAGATGTCTCACAGAATGGTAATTTAATAGTTACCATTAAATATAAACAGATATCAGATATGTCCTGCAGAATGGTAATTTAGTTCTTATTACCGGTATATATAAATAGATATCCAGTAACGAAAGAAATATTCTTTGATATCATAATATTAATGATATTTAGGTTACATCTGATACCTCATTTGACAGAGGTCTTACAAATGATCGTTCAAGTTTTATACTTGTTATTTGTACTGATATTAGATGTCTTGTAGAGTGATAATTCAGATAAAATTTAATATACTAGTGCGGGACCCCTAATTACAGAAGCATTACAAAATAAAACTCAGATATCACCAATATCTTAGCATGGTCGAATGGTCGAATGGCCTGATGTTTTGGGATTGTTCTTTATGTTTACCAGGTATACTGTATATGTAGTAAACATTCACGATTGGCTCAAAGAAAAACTTGGACATCAAACTCTGTTTATTATTCCTTATTACAAGATTTACATTTAGGTAGTGTATTTAATGAAGGAACTGTTACTGATGTAGATTGTTAGTTATAGCCCCGCAGGAGATTTAGGCAGGGTATTCAATGAAGGAACTGTTACTGATGTAGATTGTTAGTTATAGCCCCGCAGGAGATTTAGGCAGTGTATTCAGTGAAGGAACTGTTACTGATGTAGATTGTTAGTTATAGCCCCGCAGGAGATTTAGGCAGTGTATTCAATGAAGGAACTGTTATTGATGTAGATTGTTAGTTATAGCCCCGCAGGAGATTTAGGCAGGGTATTCAATGAAGGAACTGTTACTGATGTAGATTGTTAGTTATAACCCCGCAGGAAATTTAGGCAGGGTATTCAATGAAGGAACCCTTATTGATGTTGATTTTTAGTTATAACCCCGCAGGAGATTTAGGCAGTGTATTCAATGAAAGAACCGTTATTGATGTTGATTGTTTGTTACAGCCCCGCGCGAGTGCATTATTTGTGGAGATCTGGCCGTGTTTGAGTGCAAGGAATGCTACAACCAGCACGGGGCGGGACTAAACACCATCGCCTTCTGTGAGGGCTGTAAGGACATGGTAGGTTTTACACCCGTACACCTCTCTCTCCAGTCCTTCATTGGAATATTTACTAGTTAACACTGATATATCTGGGTGTTCAAACTTAAAAATCTGTTGGTTTTTTAACATTTTATTCTGCGTTGACAAGAATTTTAAAAACTCATTTCATGGCCAAATATTATAAATTTTGATAATTTTAATATGTAAAATTTATTCTAAACACATGCTAAATAAAATGTAGTTCCATGCATTTGTACACTGTACTTATATTATTAATGTCCCTTTTCTCAGGAATAAAGTAATGACCAGTAAAAATGTATATGATATTGTAGTAGAAAGCAGTAGTTGGGGCTTTATGAAACGTGGATAGAACAGTAATGGCTCATGAATAGATTTACAGGGGTCATATGTTAGATTTCCAGTCCAGCAGCTAATTTTTCCTCTCATATAAAAATATAACCCACATTTGTACACGTACATGTGACAGTATTTTGTGATGAATTTAACCCATTTGATAGACTTATAACGAGATCAAATTAACAATTTGCAGAGTCATAAACACAAGGTCCGGATTAACCACAAGTGGGAGGCCATTACTGTTCCTCAGGAATACAAAGCCATCCACAACGAACAGAGAACAATCCAGCAACAGAATCCCACGATACCTCGAGAGAAAATGGAGCTGTTCGCTGTTGTGTGTATACAAACCAGTCACTATGTATCGTTTGTCAAGTGTGGCAAAGGCAAGGATGCTCAGTGGATCTTCTTTGATTCAATGGCTGATAGAATGGGTAAGTTTGGATTTTTTTTTAATACAAAAGTTATGCACTGCATAATAAGGTTTTTCGAGGAATGATTTGAATTTAATAACTATCATTTCTATATCCCTGTATATTATTTGATTCAGCGTATAGGTACTCATAATTTGATATTTTTTTTGTAATTAAAGGTGAACAAAGTGGATATAATATACCAGAGATAAAACTCTGTCCAGATTTATCAAAATGGTTGTCCGATGATTATCAGGAAGAAATAATGCGTAGAACTGACGACAAGGAACTTCCGGAGCATATTCGTCGCCTGCTTTGTGACGCCTATATGTGCATGTATCAGAGTCCAGAGGTATCCATGGTACGATGAGAATCAAGCCTGGATGTGCAGTTCCAACTATGTACAAGCATTTTAATAGCATTATAGTACCGGGTATCACAATGTGACAGATAAAAGCACCTGTAAAACCCACATCTCCATCCATCAAAGGCTTTGTAGTAATTTATGGGAGTTATATGCACTCATCTACATTTATTTATTGTAAATACTGCTAGGATGTGTGCTTGTGCAGACTTGATAAGTGTGATATGTTATGAGATATCTTTATGTATTGTCTACCTTAGAGATCTTCATTAAATGGTAAAATATTGAACGTTTTGTTTTCCGTCCATAGTGAGTATTTCAGCTTTGGTGTTTCAAGTTTCTGCTGCATGGCGTGTGAACTGTTTGTTATGCATGTACAAATGAAATTGCAAAAGTAATAAAATGCATTAAGAATTGATTTTGATTCTTGTTTTAATAAGATATTATGATGTGGAAAATGTCTACTCAATTCTTTCCAGTGGTAGTGGTTTAGCTAATTTTGTAAGAAACATAATGTTATATCAGGTAATCAAAGTAATACAGATCATAATTACCATCTGGAAGCACTCCATTGCATAATTTAGCAATTCATAAATGTGCTCACAACTTAATCGTGTTAACAATACGGAGATCCAACTGTCCGGCTACTCTTGTCCGTATGCACTAAGTACTGTGTCAAGCCTCTGCTCTGGGTTACACTCACCAGGTGAGGATCTCTTATTCTCAAATTTAAAGAGCATGTAAAATAGACCCTCAACAGTTATTACATGGTATACAATTATTTGTGATAGTCAGACCAGTTTGAATACCAGTACCAGATAGCTCAGTTGGTATAGATACATTTGGTGCTGTTACCAATCCTTGGAACTGACAGTTTCACTCCTGCCAAGGGAAAGAGCCTGAAGTGGTCTTCCAGGACGAAAATTATTCAAGGGGAATAACTGTGACAGCAGCACCAGATAGCTTACTGGTCGAGCCCCTGACTAGAGATTCAGGGGGCCTGAGTTTTAATCCCTATCTGGTCTGTCATTATTTCTCCCATTTCATTATGTATTTACAGAAATAATTGGTCCAACTCTGATTTAAAATAAAAACAATTTTATTGATTGATGGTGAGTGGTTCTGATACATGTATGTGTACATCATTTAAGCCTATGAATACAGGGCTCATTGAGTAGTTCTAACAAAGAAAAAGGGAAATTACAAAGAAAACTCTCAACAAGTAGCAATACCGTATAAAACAGAGCTCTATATATGCACGTACAATTCATTTTGCAGAAAGCCCTTGTCTCTTTATATCCTGTTTCCGTATCAAATTGATTGCTGTTTCTTAACAGAACATCACAAAATTGTGTGGAGAAAACAATGCTCTTTTGTCATGTCCATATCACGACACTTGTATTCAGGCCTCATTCGTCTGTGTCCCATTTAATTCACTTTCTTCTGCAGAAATAATCTTGCTTTGTACACTTTGTCTTCTTCCACAGAAATCCTATTACTGTGTTGTCATCACAAGTCAGTAACCACTGCAAGATACAGAATCTACCCGGAGACCCCTGAGAGATTTCTCCAAAAAGAAATCAAACTTAGGCATTAAAGGCATACAAGTCAACTGTTTCTAATCTCATTGCTAGAGAAACACGCCACATACAGAACAAAACATGCTGCTTTTTTCATCCCTTGGCAAGATCACTTAATATCTTTTCCATCACTTATGTTTCAATTCTTCTTGCTTTTTCCACTGAATTCTGAAGTGGGTACATTTTCCCTCACACATTTTAGGGCTACTGTTATATACCGGGTACATCAATTTAACTACATGTATATCTAGTGGATTTCTGTCTTAAACAGAACATATGTACACAATGAAAATAGTCAACAACAACAACTAATCTAAACAAAGCAAAAAAGGATAAGAATAGAAAAAATAGATTTCAGTAAAAAAAGCTAAACTCTACAAAAATGTTTCAAATTTAAACATAACAACAAATAGTCTCCAACTTGCACAAGTATTTTTTTAGACTAAAAATCATATGTACATTATGTACACATTTTTAGAGCAACAGAAAGACAAGGAAATAGACATGAGTTAAGAAAGATGACATAAAAACAAATGTGAATATTTTTATGAATTTGTCCTAAAACAGATAAAAATAACAAGTTTACATTAAAACACCCCGTTTGTGGCCCAGGAAACATCAGTAAAACTAGTTCTACACAGACACTGGACAGGTAAAAATCTAACAAACACTTTTCGAATGTTCCCCTGCACAATGAGAATTGAGGATAGACAACTCTCCGATGTTCGATGGTTTTAAACATGTCATTCCATAAAGAGATCACTGCAAAGAAAGAATTATTTAATATTAAAAGGAAAAAATAATACTTTTTTACTCAAAAATGTTTTGAAATTCATTTTTTTTTTAACCATCAATGTCTTTCTGAAATTAGGACTGTTCTAATAGTAATCAGCATTATCAATGACAAAAATATTGTTAAAGCAGTAAAATTGCAGTTCGAATCATATCATGTGGTTGGCCTAAACAAAACTTTAATTCACATATCATATTTCATAAATATAACAAGACATACAATTCAATAGCTTAAGATACATGTACATGTTTTCAAATCACAAATGACAGTTATAAAATAGGTTATACGAGGGCTGGGTGGTCGTGGATATTATTAGAAGAAGAGCTCCATACAAAAATATGGATATCTTTTAAAATTTATAGCTAATATATATGGATTTTTTCCTTTACTAAATCACAGTTGATGGCTAAAAATATCCTGTATACAATTCTAAGATAGATCCAATTGATAATCAGTTGACCACCCAGCCTCCTTAAAGAAATAGATGAGACAAAACAAGACCACTCCTAACACAGACACATACAGACAGACAGACCACCAGCAGTAGGCACTCACTCCTGGGAGAACTCCATGGTGTCAGAGTAATCAAACAGCTCACTGTCCTGGCCGATCCCGGAGTCGCTATTATAGGGGGCAGAGACACTACAATCAAACAACAAACAGGCCCGGTCAGCAATGGGTGCCCAGTCCCCACCCCCAGGACCCACCAGACACAAAGGAGGGATCAGAGGATCACTGGTGGGATTGGGGGGACAAGATATTGTATATTTCCCACTTTAAGTTTGTTTTCATGTTCGTGATAGGAAAATTTTTCTCAATAACATATCTAATCTAAAACCAATGTCTCTTGAAAAATTATATTAAAGAACACGTTTTTATACAACTTTAATCATATTACCGGATTATATAATTTCCAATGTGTGTAAATAGACTTGTACAAGAAATCATTAGCATCCCATTTATTTGGTGATAAGAGTATTTAAAATGTCTGATATAAAAAATGCATTTATAAAGTAAAATAATAAATTGATTGGATCTGACACTGTGGTCTGTATGCAGAGAGAGGGACAAACAGACAAAGCTATGGTGTAGCTTAGCTGCTTCAGGAATCCAACTGCTAACTCAATCAAACCACACAAGACCAGCAGTCCTAACCAAGACACAGTCAAACTGCCAACTTGTGAGAAATGTTGATGATGGATAAACATGAACAGAGTTTGTTATACCTTATGAGCATGCATCTTGTAGAAGGCAAATTAATTTTGAGCCAAAACATATCTGATCACTTGATCAAATGTAAGTGCTGTGACATCATTTGATTAACATATAAGTACATTCTGGTACATTGATGATGTGTGTCATCATCATGTTAACATATGCCCCTAGGTGAAATATGAAATCAGCACTGGGGGTGACTGATATTTACATCTTTATCAACATTACCTCATGATGGTATAACAAACACTGACTAAATATGCAGGTAACAAGAGGTTTGCTGACTCCACAGATCAAACTTTCCATCTATGAGATGAACTATCACTAGGCATCAGCCCAAGAGATCTGCCTGGGGACCCAACAAAACCTACAGTATGCTGCCCTCTTATTTAGTCTGAACCGATGGTGCACATCAAGGATTACATTTATCACTACATCAACACATAAAACCCCATCTCCCTGAACTACAGGTAGATTCTCAAATACCTGTACGCTCTGCAGGTGAAGAAAACAATTCTCTTGAGTTTTTTGTTGTACATGAAGTAGTTAAATGACCAAATGCTGCCTTCTTCCCCAAAGGGGTCCGAGATCAGGTCTGGGTTATAACTGTACAAAAACAACAGTTCATATTATCAAGGCATGAAAGTGCAACCAAATTAATATTCAGGAACAACAATATACTAATACAGGTACATTGTATGAGCAATTGTGTCTCTCTGGAAGATAAGACTTCAACTCTTTAATTATGTATGTTAATCTAAACTCAGAATTACCGGTACTTCTATTTTAATTGGTTTAAAATTATCATGAAAACATTCCATTGATCTATCCAACATGAGAGGTTACTACAAAACACCTGGTTAACTATTGTTGATAATGATACACCTGTGAACACTTACCTGTAGATTTCACAGTCCTGGAGATTGATTTCCTCATCAATTGCTGCCCACAAAGTCTGTTTGAGCCCTGAGAACAACTCCCCGGCCGCGGCATCCAGCTGTGTATCCACCGTGTTCACCACCCACTGCAGCAAACAAACCGCAAAGTTCAAAATAAACCACAAAGTTCAAAACAATCCACAAATTTAAACTCTCAATTGATTAGCTGTTTAAGAGAACCAAGATCTAAATTAAGGTGGTATGGGACACTTCCATGTTGTGGCGTATTGTTTATCGAAATAAACAATAAAACCAAGTGTGATTTAAAATACGGTATATATACGGTAGGTATTTTCTTTCCTGAGATTGTCACCTATCAGCGTAGCGCAGTGGGTTAGAGGGTTTACTATGAATCTCTAAGTCATGAGTTCGCATCCCGTTAGGGGGGTTTTGCAATTTTTACCCCTCCAAATATTTTTTGGTTAAATATTCTAAAATTTGAAAATTCTAAACTGGTAAAAGTATTTCAATTATAATGCACTTTAATCCACATTAATATCGACAGATGTCCCATACCACCTTAAAATGTCTTGGTATTAGAAACATAGTTTTGTATAGATTTACAACTTCAAACATTCAACACAGGACCAGAACTTGACAAAAGCACAAGTTTTCCCCCCACTTACATCAATGCTTGGCTCTCTGCTGAATTCCTCACTTTTGGCATTACTGAAGTCGTAGTCTGGATTGAAGGAGGCGTTCAGTGTAGAAATCAGGTAGAAGAGTGTTTTGGTTGGAATCGTGTCACACAGATAGCCCTCGCTCTCCACCGACCCAAAACTCTTGCTGTATCTACAAAACACAACCATTATACATAATGCTTTCATTCCCCACTGACTCCATTGGCCCAAACTTTTACTGTTTGGTCTACAAAACACAACTATTATACATGAAATGCCCTTGCTCTCCATCGAGCCAAAGCTTTAACTGATGGTCTACAAAACACAACCATTATATTTAATGCTTTTGTTCTCCACTGACCCAAAACTCTGTTTGTATGATCTATAAAACACAGCAATTATACATAATGAAGTGAAAATGACAGATAGAAAAAGATAAACTAAACTGTATTCAGATTTAAAGGTTTTTCATTGCTAGAGGTGTAACAATACAGCGATATATCGATCATTTTGACCGTGAGGGTCCATGATACACATATCGTACCATCACATGTGTATCGTGATATATTGTATGAGTTAATTTTCATTGACTTTCCAAAATACTTAGCATGCAGTCTACATAACATGAAGACATTAAGAAATTTCAATTAAAGTTAGAAATAATTTGTTTTTATTTTGTTCTAATCAATTGAATTTATATCTCTACACTTTGATGATTGATTTGTAAATATTTGACATTTTCTTCATGATACTATTTCTTATAGAAGAAGGCAACATAGATACCAGTTTATTTATAGTTGACAACTATATAGTGATACATGATGTATCGCATTAATATATCGTGATACGTATCGTATTGTGAGGTAGCTGGTGATACCCAAGCCTATTCATTGCTGTACAAAAGTGATGAAATTGCTTGAATTCATTCTAAGAGGATGACTTCAAACCCTGCTTTAAATGATGGTTAGTACATGTATAACACATCCTACATAATGTAAACGTGCATAGATTAAGCTTCTACACCCTTTACTGGATAGCTGCCAAATACATACTGCTCTCCATTAGTGCAAATGTTTACAGGGTATTTTCTTTTTCAGGGACACAAGTAATTGGTTGTCTAGGAAAGCACAATGTGTTTTTCACTTATTAAATGAAAAAAAATCACTCACTTCAAATTGGCAAAATATTGACAATATTCAAAATAATTCTAAACATGCCCCTTCGAATAAGTAATTCACTTCTTATTTCTGCCAAGAAGCACTTATCATAAGTACAAATTGAAACTCTGCTTAAATCACACAGAAAGATTTGTCGTACTTGGAGGGGCTGTGGGACAGCACGGTTTGTGGGGGGGACAGGGCCTGGAGGTCCAGCGGTCCAACCCCACCCTCCTGACTGATCAGCTTGAACAGCTTCTTGTCATTCCCGGCCATCTTACATGAGTAGCTTTCAATCCTGAAATAATAATTTCAAATTTAATTCAAAGGTTTCATGCAAAGCTTTCAGAACACGAAACAGTCAAATCATTTGAAATCACAGCCAATATAATGTGGTTGTATGAAATAATAAACTTTTGTATTCTTCAGCACTTTGGAAATTGACCTTTAATATGACTTTGCTTGTCACAGTTGGTCTATGAAGACTCAGAACAATGACGGAGCTTGTCTTATTCATTTTTCATACTTCTTTTTACATTTGATTTTTATTTTATCAAGATTAAGATTTTTTAACTGTTACTAATAACTTGAACATTTGACAAGCCAATATTGTTTTTGTTTTCCAAATCTACAATAGCTGTGATTACTTATTATGACACAATTTCAATTGAGCAAGGACTTCCCATACATTACATAGCAAGCAACAAAAGTTATTTTAACTGATGTCATACCTGCCCTCAATCCTGGAGGTTTCTAGCTGCATGTTTAGAGCAGAGTTAATCTGCTCAAATCGAGAATTCTCTAATAACTTCATATTTGATTGTCAAGAATAAATCAAAACCTGTAAACTTAAAAGTTAAAATAATGAACAATGAAAAGTGAAAAACTCAATTTAGTACACACTAGACACAATACTACTCGGAAGTCTTAAGTTCTTCAAAAAACTTTTGGGGTGCGAAAAGAAAAGCATCTTCTTCGAATTGTCTTTGCTTGATAAGTACGATGAGAAATTTTCAACTCGGATTACGTCAAAATCACAGAACTCTAGATCCTCCATGATTGTAAACAAATTTGAAACAAAAATCGCTATTCGTTGCTCAGTGAATAAACAATGGCTTCGGTTTCTCTCTTTTGTTGAAATAAAATCCCCGAAATCACTAATGGAACCTTGTATTCAATGTCATCTGCAATTTTCTTCAGTTTTGAACGCCTTTTTCGTCACCTTCCTATAACTATTTGTAAACTTGACCTATAAATAATTTTTCCCACAATGCATTTCGCAATCTTTTATAGTCAGTTTCAACAAAACAAGAATTCCACAAGCGTTGTGCTTTGTTGAAAATCTGATTAGACATGTTTGTTGATAACACCTGCTGATACATGTACATGTATGAACATCTCAAAAACAAATGCTTTTAATTGTTCGTGAGACATACCACAGATGATTAAACTGATTAGCAAGCCTCGAGGGCATTAAGGTTCTACGGTGACCACAATGTGATTGTGCGTATAAAATGTATGTCAGTGGGGCTAACATAAAAAGAAATTTAGCTTAGAAATTTTAACAAGATTTTTTGATCATTGAGGCCTAGTTTTTCTTTGAAGATTTTGTTTATTTGTGTTTTTATGTAAATTCAAAAAGATATGTTTGATCAGTTAATAATGAGACGAAACATTTTATACTGTACTACTATATTTTCAGGGGCTTGATATTATAAAAATGAGGTATTAACCCCTCTACCGGATTAGCAAAAATCGACCTATAAATATAAGGGTGCATAGGCGTCGGAACCGGGGGGGGGGGTGCTTAGACCCTTCCCCCACCTTTTGCGGTTAGACCTAAACCATCAGGCACATAGCATCAGGGAGGGCCCAGACCCCCCCCCCCCCCACACACACACACTTTTTCTCGCAGCAAACACATTTTTTCTTAAATTTACACATAAAAAATTGAAGATAGAGTGTACGGAATTGAAATGAAAAAAAGGAAATATTAAGAGTGATATTGAAAATTGCAGTTAGAGGTATACTTACCCCCCCCCCCCCTCCCCCAACGGATTAGGAATTTCATGATTTTGGAAATAAGCCTTTTTTTTTTGCTTGTGTAGATTTCTAATGATTAGTCTAGCCCCCCCCCCCCCCTTCAATTTTCTTTCGACGCCACTGGGGTAATTGCGACAGAAGTCACAATGCATAAGATATATGCATGGTGAATTTGCACAACTGACATAAATTAGAAACATATTTCAATATAGCATATTGTATGGTCATTTTAGTAATCCCAGTATGTTTTATTATATTAAGGGCTTATGATTTGGTATACTCCACACACTTTCGATATTCATCTGATATGAGCCAAAAAGCGTAAATTATAGATAAAAACCATTCACTAATTTTAATATCAACATTGTAAACTAAGTGAGTTAAATTCATTGTTTTGATTAATTCGTGATAAAAAATTATTCAAACGTCCTTGGCCAAACAGTAAAACATCGGTTTAGTTTATATAAGCCATGCGTGATCATTATTAATTTTTATTATACTAAAAAAAAATCTATATAAAATTCGCAATTTTTTTGAACGAATTGTATTTATGTGTTTTCGAGATATATTAAATAGCCTCTTGAATTCGATCTGTATGAATAAATGTGGAAAATAAGACTGGTTAATTTGTAGAGGTTAGGTTATCCAAACTTAATATGTTTCTAAGTTTACGCCGAGCTACATTTTAAAAGATCTTATGATCCTAGGATGTTCCTAAATTAATTCATATCTTAGGAACACACCTAGGTCAGGTCACACCTTAAGAAAGTTTCGTGAACATGCCTGATGGTCTCTGCACAGAACGTATGGCGTGACCAAACCTGGGTCAAGGACAACTCTGTAGCCTGACCTTGACATTATAGAAATATAATAAATTTCGTTCACTTTGCCTAACTTTTCCTCATGATTAAAACCAGAAAACCAAATACAATTGTCTTCAATATCTGTTGGTTAAATTGCTCGATCTTGCACATGTTGCTTTCGTCAAGCTTGTCAAGAAATAAAAAAGAAACAAACTATAGTTTGCGCTTATTTTATTTCCTAACATTGAAGAGTTCCAACAGTGACGTCGCTTCGATTTGGACAATCTGTTCCTCAAAAAAGTTTCCTGGTATGACGAGGTGACACAGGACTCCGCTGCAAAGATTTTAAAGTTATGAAAGCTCGAGGTGAGTGCGAATATCCAAAGTTAATGCCTGGACAATATTAACTCCGGAATGCCAAGGGACTTTCCCAATGACTCATTTAATCCGAATTATCTTTATTGATAAAAGAAAAAATGTGACAATAAAGTTGTATAGTTGATATGATACCATTTACGTAAAGGAAAGAACCAATTCTTTCATGTATGGATGGAACATAATCTCGGTAGAAATTAGACCAAGTTTGATGTAGCTGAAGGCTTCAGTTCAAACATCATCTTTGCCAGGATTAGGAAGATACTTCATCAGAGACATAAATAACATTTTATTTATGTCTCTGACTTTATGTATAAAGTATGATGCATGACTTATTTGGAAGTTTGATGTTAATCTGTGCATTAGTTGTGTAAGGGGATCGGAAAAATAATGACTGACCAGACCAGAATTTAAACCCGGGTGCCAGTGATTGAAGCAGTCTGAACATCACTTCCCCCTCCCACTTGTATATAAGTATTGGTAACCTTGTTGTGACCAGGCTACGCTCAGTCCTTAGGACATCTGTAAATATATAGAACATTCTATCAAATGATCTCCATACTCACAGTTCAGCATCCCAGGTTTATTCCCCTAGCAGGAGGTTCAGGGTTGACATGACACCAAAATGTTACAAGATGTGAGAAATTAAAACAGCCCAGACCTGGATTGGAGCCCAGGCCCCCTAAATTTCAAGTCAGGTGCTCTACCAACTGTCAACTGAGCAATCTGCTCCAGCCATCAAATCGGTCTGGCCATCACACATGTTTTTAGTGCAGCTAAAAATTAAATTGTCAGTGCATCATCATACAAAAAGACATCATTGTACAATGTTAACATGTTGATACTAGTACATTGTATTGTCACTGAATGTACTGAACACTGCTAATAACTCACTCAATTCGACTTAGTTTCAAAAAGTTCTTGAAATATTAATTAGCCTTTTGTCGCATATCTAAGGCAATAGATGCAGATTTAGGGGCTATATTTAGTAATAGGTGTAATACACCTTTTGGTTGAAACATTGTAAGCTTAGATGTTGAATGACGGATCGGGAGACGGAGAGGATTGCAAAATGATTTAAAGCAAAAATTTTACCTGCTGTGACAGTTTGAAATCAATCCAAGATGGCGCAAATGGTTACCTTGTGTATTATTAGGTAAAGGGTATTTATTTTTATTATGAGAAAAATTTATACCCTCGGGTGCTTGTGGTGAAATGATCAGATTCAAACCTCCCTCTTTGGTGTGACTTGGGTTCTGATGTTTTGCTGTGTTAAGCTCCATTTAAATAAATGGGCATACCCGGATGCTAGTATGCAGGTCTGCTACATGTAATGTTCTGCTAAGTTAGCCCGACTAGCATTTGTCCTCCACTCACCTCTATGTAGGAGAATCCGAGATGAATATAACAAACTCATCAGGTCCCAATACATGTGTGTCTTAGAACTAACGGTACGGAGAGATACATGTACATACAGCACTATTGGAGATTACACTTCATAAGAATTTGTAACTTTTATTTTGGATTTATTTATACCATCTGTACCATGATTTGGGTGGTGATAAGCCACGCCATAAAATGCCAGGGACATTATCACATATTGTATTTAATGACCCTAGTAAGAATAAGTACCAACAATATTGCACTCAAGTGTCCCTGAACCAATGAATTCACAAATTTAAAGCAGAAAACCTGTTTATGATATTGATTTTTCTATTTTGTTTTATTTCACAACCTTTAGACTCATACTTCAGTGTGGACAAGGCATTCACTGATATATGTAGAAGATTTTTAAATAGACAACATATTATTGGGGTTTAATATATAAATAGTGCCTGATTGGAAGGGTAACAGTAGAAATTGACACCCCAAGGAGACAATGGTTTTCGAGGGGTGTCAATTTCAACTGTTATCCCCCCCCCCCCCCCAAACAGGCACTATTTATTTTATTATACTGAATGTCTTAATTTTAGAGAATTTTTTACTGCTTTTATATAGAAATAACGTGAATTCTACGGCGAACCGTACGCGCATAGTTTACGCACATGTAACAATTCGTTGTGTTACCCGTTGCTAAGTGTGTTGCTAAAGCTGAGGGTAATAGAACGGATTATTAACTGCGTCTAAACTAATCAGATTTCAGTATTTAAAATGAAAGTATAATAATATATATTGCACTGTAACAATTTTGCATTTGGCAAGGTATTTCAATGTTTGGGTGAAATGACTTGAAGATCCTAATGCTGTCAGGTTTGATGAGGAATGCAAAAAAAATTATTAATAAATGTAATAGAAAAATTTGTAAAATTGTCGATCTTTCATTTAAAATCCACGAAAACAGAATTTAAACCTTCAGTATAATTTAAAAAATGAAGATGAAGAGGCTTCATTGCTCATTTTGTCTACAGAAGAACTCAGATTTTATTTCTTCAAAAAATTCTTCTAAATCTTCCTTTTTCTCTTGAAAGGAAGAGCAATTGATATAGCTTTGGATCAAATAACGCAACTCTGTTGATTGGTGGTAGAATAAATTTTATTGTTTCAGAAGAACTTTGATATCAAAAATATATTAAAGGCAGTCATGTGATCTTTTAATGGAAAATAGACATTGTACCAGTATTTCCTCAGATGTTTGCAAACACTGTTGATATTATTATTTAAGTGTAATTTTCTATCACCCCATTCTCAAGAATTAAAAATAAAAATTGTATTTTTGAAATGCCCTTTTGAAAAATATGGTACCGTGGTAATTGCATGTTTGTTGATTTGCTTAAGATGTACACTATATCGGAGCAACCAATCATATACCCTTATAAAATATTTTAGCATTTTTGCAGGATAAAAGACAAGAGAATAATGTCAGATAAAAATGTAAGGGGGAAGTCTTTCTCGAGTTTTTCTTAAGAACTTTGAAAGGGTGTACATGTACTAAATGTTAAACCTGTCTCCTACTGGTACCAAGTACATGTACTCTGGAGTAGCCATAAATAAATGATGAGTAATGGTTTAAGTTATGAAACCTGTTTTATGTTGGTTTGATTTAAATCAAATTGCCAATATTTGCACTTAGAGTCTACAAGGAAGTTAAATTACAAATTGTTGTACACTATTAAATCCCTCTGCTTTCAGGTGTATCATAGTAATAATGGTATTTATAATGACAAGACGCAAAATAAAATTCCGAGCTGGAATACCTTCACACTGTGACTTTGATGTAAATTTAGTATATTAAGGGATTACTCTGTTATTGTGTTGTACTAGACTATTTGTATGTCTCAGTTCATACCTGATTCTCAATCCCTGGGTCTCTCGGCCCCGGAACAGGTGAGAGTGAATGGGAAGGAGATACTGTGTGTTACTACTTGTGAGATTTATATCCCCTTGCCTGATGTTGACCGCATGAGTCAGGGTACCCTGGAGAGGGCCCGGAGGGCTCAGCGACTGCTCCACCCCCACAGTGGGCTCTGTGACCTATACCTATTGTGTTCACCTTTATCTGCCAAGAGGAGATCTGTGGCTATGGATTGCGATGACTCTCAATACTCGGTATAATTTAGTGCTTGATTTGGTTTTAAATGTCTGTCAGATGGAAAGGTCATGAAATTGGTTTTATTTTTCAGATTAAGCTGTCTCTCATCTTGAACAACATCATCAAGGATACACTGCGTGTGTTTCAGAAGGGGGACTCCTGGTTTGAGTTTTGGAGTCTGCTCGGGGATAAGAAACACAATAGTACAGTCAAGCTCTGTCGTGAGGATGACAGGTGGAAGGAGTTCTCCACACAGTTAACGAAAGTCATCAACGACCTCAGAGAGTGCATCAAAACCCAGAACATTCCAAATCAAGGTGTGTTATCATGCGTGTATGTATATGCGAACTTCATTAAAGCCAGAGCAGATCTCTATTTCAAATTTCAAAGGTGTATGAATTGTTGAGTTTTAAATTACCTGACTAATGTTAGGCACGTAAAAGTACATTTAATGAAATTCACCCTATCTTTTTTTTCTTTTTTTAAATACTGGTAAGTTGTATGATATAATTCATACATGTGCAAGTATACATTTATCATTTTCAATTTATCACAGATTGCCCACAGTTTTTTAAGAGCAGAAATTTTTCAAAAATGATTCTATTTCAAGAAAAGAATTTTAATATTAAGATAACTTCAAATTTTATTGATTTATTTAGTTTTTGAATCTTTCTTAATTAAGTTCCCTTTTTTTTTTACCAAATTATTTATAATAAATGAAGTAAATAAAAATAGAAATAAAATGGTTGATTTATAAATGTTTAAGTATCAAAAGAAGAAATGAGAACCCAGACCATTTAATAATTAAAAGGATACATGTATTTTGATAAATTAATAGCAAAAAATAGCTTTAAAGTCAAATACACATTGTGCAGATATTTATTTCAAATTAAATATTTTAGATTTAAGAATACATTGAATGTGGAAGTGTCAATATTTTTCAGGATAAAAAGTTTAAAATTGTTCAAGGAGTACTTGAATATAATTGCCTAGTTTTGAGATCCGTAGTATATATATGTTTGTTCAGGAAACATTAATACACCAACTCTTGGACTCCAGGGCAACAAAAAATACTATTGGGAAATGATATCGGATGTTAATCCTAGTTTTGACAAACCAAAACCTGATGCAACTCATTAATTAGACATACATGTACATGTATTTTCTAATTTACATTTTTTCCCAGTTGTAATTGCCTTCAGTGGATTGCTAGAACATTTTAAAAATTTGGTATAAAAATGTGTTATTTGTAGTCTTGGGATTTTGTACCAATTGAAAAGTTTTGGGGTCCTGATTTCAACTGTCAGTTTTTCCATTCTAAAATGATAAACACACATGGAAAGTTAGCAGATCAAAAATAAGGGATATGTCAACTTAGAATATTCAACAATTCTTTTGAAGAGATGGTACTTGAATGTGAATTTATGACTCAAATTTTCATTTTCTTAATTTATTTAATTAATCATATCACATAGAAGTGATGTTAATATTGCATGTGTTCGACAATGTTGGACTATTGAATTAACAGTCATGTTTTGGGCTTCTCTTATCAAACTGATTAAGTGACTGTCAAGTGCAGTTGTTGACTGAGAAATTTCTCCAAACAAAAATAATTGAATTGATCATTGAACTACTCTGAACATGGAAAAAAAAAATTTCCAGTATTCTTTATACCGGTATATACACTCACTGGTCAATTTCCTTCCAATCTTAACCCAGGATCATCCTTACCATGCTCCTATTTCATTGTGGCTTGAATATAATTATACATCTGGTCAGAAGGAGAGGGAGGTATAGTGTTCTACCCTTGTGTGTCTGTCTGTCCATTCCTCTGTAAAATGACAACTTTTGTTTATTTTTAGCCTAAATTTTCAAATTATCATCAAAGATTTCTCACTTACTTATTCATTGCAGATGCATGAAATTTTAATACAAAATGTACACTGTTTATTTTTGTACCAATGGGACGTCAACTTCCTGTTTTTTATTTATTTTTAGTTTAAATTTTCAAACAAATTTTCGTCAAAAATTTCTCACCAAGTATTCATCCCAGATGCTTGAATTTTAACACACTCTTTGATGAGGAAGGCAATATGACTGGAGTCATTTTCATACCCCTGATATAAGTGAATACTCTTATCAAATATTCACCACACCCCTTCCTCTGTGTGTTAGTTTAGATTAAATTATTTTATGCTCTACCCTATAGTTTCAGGCTTTTGAAAATTTAGTTTCTAAATTCTCAAATACTAAGTATTACTATGGTAAATACATCTATTAAAGTATGCAACCTGACAACTTGTCTTGGTTTTATTTTTTTGTTTCAGTGTTTGAGCTTGCTGCATTTCAGTCAAAGAAATCTAATTGCCCTCAAAAGGCAGAAGAGCATAAGTCAGAACCAGGGGTTGCTCAGAAGAGGATAGATAGAATCTCCGACAGTGATTTAGACAAGAAACAAAAGGAGAACAAAAATCTCCTTCGAACACAGTCTCTTCTAGAGAACTCCAAAAATCATCATCAAGAGTCAGAGACTGAAACTGGGGAAGGGATCGGTCTTTCTGATGATGTGAATGAAGATACAAGGGAAAGTTGTGATTCTCCATTCAATGCAGAAAGGCAGACAGAACCTCACGTGTTTGAACCACCATTTTCTCCTGCTAATTTTCAATTGATTGACACAAATTCAAATTTTTTTGGCAAACACCACGTGCAACCAAATGTAACTGAGTTACAAAGTGAGGATTTTCAAAAGACAATAAGACTTAAGAACAACACCGAAACTGCCAGATTTCTGTGTAAACATGTGCCTTCTCCTAAGTCTATTTATAAGGAGTCAGAAAACGAGGAGAGTTTGGTAGAGGAAGATTTCTCAGGTTCTGATTCTGATTATGAAGATATGATGGAACAAGAGAAAGCCATGCAAAGACTAGTAGAGCTGCTGCAGGCAGCCATCAATTCAAATGACAAAGAGGCTGCAGCAAAGCATGCTGGGAGTTTAGCAGTTACTGCTGCAAAAGTGACCATTACTCTGGATCCTGGTAGCCTAAAAAATATCAAAGACACAGAATTTAGGTAAATACAGAACTAAGGAATCCTATAGAGAAAAAGAAGATAAATGTTATTATCTATTAATGTTGTCAACTTGAAACAAAGGTCCTCTCTTGACAAACATGGTATGCTGAAATTGCATTCTTGAACTGTATATAGTTTTTTTCAACATTTGTAAAACACTTAAGATGTGTTGATGAGTTAAGATGAGTTGAACCATGAAATCAAGTGTTCATTGAACTTATATAATTGATAAAACATTTTTAGCAGTAGGACAATTGTCATTGAATTTTTGTATCCTTAATGAAAAATGTTTAAAATCAATGAAAATTGATGCTTAATCTAACTGCAGTTCTGGCATATGGAAATTGATGATGATAAATTGAGATTTTTTGGTTATTATTTCTACACAGAGCAATGTAATGGAGTAACTGAAGGGATCATGACCCTTAATTTTACAGTATATACTATATTGGCCATTGTTTTTGCAGCATCAAGGTGTATGTAGAGGATAGAGAAGCCTCGGGGGGCTGCATCACCCTCAATGTCAAACCCTCTGAGACGGTCAAGGATCTCAAACTCAGGGTGGGTAATCTTCTCTCACGTCTAGACATGCATTTAACAACCAAATAACCTGGAGTGTCTCCATTTCAATTGACTAAAGTGTATGATACAACTGTTTCACTGTATTAAGGGATATTTCTACCCATGTTATTTTTCTCATGCATTTACAGTTTTGTGTAAATTAAGTTAGGACTTTCTTTGAATCATCCCTGAATATAGATTCATCCTTTAGCAATGAATGCGAAAAAAAAAAATAATCAGAACAAACAAAAGTAATTTGGCATACAGTTATTCTTAGCTGGCTGAAATAATTTATTGTCCTTTTAAACATTTACTACAATTTGAATGATTTTCGGTTAAATAATTATTTGTTTTATGTACAAAATCTCTCTCTCTGTTAATAGATGTGCTTGAAGCACAGTTTTCCAGTGGAGGTACAGAAATGGATCATTGGAAAGCGTATCCCACCGGACAGTGAGACCCTCCAGAAAGCCCGAGTGACCCCTGGTCAGGCAGTCTATCTGTACCTCATCTCACCCAAATCTGTGGGCCTGACCAAGGAGAAATTCATGGAGGACAGGCTCAAAATGCTTCATAACCAGTGTAAGTAATGGTTCCTCTGGAATTGAATGACCTTCATCATAGCCAGAGTAAGTCCTGATTTCTCTGGTATTTCATGACCTGCAGACAATAATACAAGGGATTTACACTAACTTCAGCTCGTTGCCTACCCTTTAATCTCAAGTGACAGAGAGCTGTAAAAACATGTGATTGTATGTCTTGTGTTCTATGTCAAAAAGGGAATTCATGTACCTCATCAAGATAACTTTGTAGATCTAAAAATTATTGTTCTTTTTCCTTTTTTATATAAAATCACCTGTGGGAAAATTTCCAGGAAAAGGAGTAATATCCATGTTTGTACAACCATGAGTAAGGAGTAATATCCATGTTTGTACAACGATGATTAATTTTATCAATTGTTGCAGATCCAGTCGTTCAGAAACAAGGTCCTTCCAATTTTGCCGAGAGTGGACGTAAGAATTTTGATTTGTGTTCATCAAAAAATTCACAATTTTTTATCACTGTGCTCAACTACCATTGATGGTCAGAAAGTGGTACCCATGTTTTAGTATACTCTAGTTTATCAAATCATGATACCTAAAAGGAATTAAAAGTAAGTGTATATGAAGGTACTGAATATGATAATATGTTTTGAGTACTAAAGCTAATATCAAGGAAATAAGATATTAGATAGACTTGTTCTCCTGTAAGAAATATTTTCACTTGTACAGATATTAATGATTTTTCATTTGTACCAGTATATATGAACATATTTTTGATCTTGAACAGCTGTGTATATGGACTTGTTTTTTTTATACCTTGAACAGCCTACATTCCAATGGGTACCCCGGTCACCCCTAAGACTCCACTCAGCACACAGCCCCCCTCCAGACAGAGGTCAGAGCCTTACAGCGGTAGTTCCACAGGGGGAGGGGGAATTACCCCTAAGGTGCGTCCAACAGTGGTAACCCAGCCGTCCCTGGAGGAGTTTGAAGTAATCCCTGCTAATCCTGTGTTCAAGGACCCCTCTCAACCTAAAAATAACAAGCAGACCACAAGTATTCAGGTAGTTCGATAACCAGCATATTAATTGAGAGTACATGTTAAAGGGTTCAACCTATGTGTATAATATAGTATTTCATAAGTCATAAATAAAATGTAACATTATGAAAAAAATGTTTAAGCAATGGATATTTTGTTGAAACATTATTGTCAAAAGTATAAATAGTTCTGTTTCATGGGTACCGGTATTTGTTAAATTTCTTTTATCATAATTTGATAAAATTGATTTTTTCTTATTTTATTTTAATTTCCATGCAATAAGCTGAACTGTACTATACAATACTTACATGTCATTCTTCACTAGACTGGCTGGGTGTGTCCCGCTTGCACCTACATAAACCAGCCAACTCGACCGGGATGTGAGATCTGTGCCACGAACAGACCGCTCAACTACCAAGTGCCTGATGGGTACAAAATGACCCGGGAAGAGGAGGAGAGGATCCGAAGGGAGCGGGAGCAAGAGGAGCAGACTCAAAGGGTAGGTACAACATATAGTGTAACCCATACAAAGGGTAGATACAACATATAGTGTAACCCATACAAAGGGTAGGTACAACATATAGTGTAACCCATACAAAGGGTAGGTACAACATATAGTGTACCCCATACAAAACAGAGTCCGAGTCTATGTACACTACAGGTAAAACACAGAGAGTGTTACCTAGAAAATACAGACTTGGTACAATAAAGAGTTTATGACCCAGATAATATAGATTGACTCAAAGGGAAGGTACACTATAACAGACATTGTAACCTATATAATATAGACTCAGTACAACACAGTGTGTAACCTACATAATACAGACTAAGTACAACACAGAGTGTAACCTACATAATACAGACTAAGTACAACACACAGTGTAATCTTAAAGTAGATGATATAGACTCAGTACAACACACAGTGTAACCTAGATGATATAGACTCGGTACAACACACAGTGTAACCTAGATGATATAGACTCGGTAAAAAAGACATTGTAACCTTAAGACTTAGATAATAAAGACTCAGTAAAACTCACAGTGTAACCTAGATGATATAGACTCAGTACAACACACAGTGTAACCTAGATGATATAGACTCAGCACAACACACAGTGTAACCTAGATGATATAGACTCAGCACAACACACAGTGTAACCTAGATGATATAAACTCAGCTCAACACACAGTGTAACCTAGATGATATAGACTCAGCACAACACACAGTGTAACCTAGATGATATAGACTCAGCACAACACACAGTGTAATCTAGATGATATAGACTCAGCACAACACACAGTGTAACCTAGATGATATAGACTCAGCACAACACACAGTGTAACCTAGATGATATAGACTCAGCACAACACACATTGTAACATATTGTTGCAGACTCAGTACATCCCATTGTGCACTTTTTAGTTCACCTGAACCGAAGGTTCAAGTGAGCTTTTCTGATCACCCGTTGTCCGTCGTCCGTCCGTCTGTAAACTTTTCACATTTTTTACTTTTTCTCAAAAACCTCTAGGCCAAATTTAACCAAACTTGGTACAAAGCATTCTTATGAAAAGGGGATTCTAAATTATTAAAATAAAGGGTACAACCCTTTTTTAAAGGGGAGATAATTACGAAACAGTGATAATAGGGTGCATGTCTTTATAAATCTTCTTCTCAAGAACCACTGCACCAGAAATGCCAATATTTACACAAAAGCTTGTATATATAGTGAAGATTCTAAATTGTAAAAATCGTGACCCCCGGACCAAAACTGGGGCCGCAGGCGGGGTTCAAAATTTTACATGGAAATACATTGGAAAAATGTTTAAAATCTTCTTCTTAAGAACCACTGCACCAGAAATGCCAATATTTACACAAAAGCTTGTATTATAGTGAAGATTCTAAATTAAAAAATCGTGACTCCCGGACCAAAACTGGGGCCCCAGCCAGGGTTCAAAGTTTAACATTGAAATGCATTGGAAAAATGTTTAAAAATCTTCTTCTCAAGAACCACTGCACCAGAAATGCGAACATTTACACAAAAGCTCGTATTTAAGTGAAGATTCTAAATTATAAAAATCGTGACCCCCGGACCAAAACTGGGACCCCAGGCGGGGTTCAAAATTTAACATGGAAATACGTAGGAAAAATGTTTAAAAATCATCTTCTCAAGACCCACTGCCATAGAAATGCCAACATTTACACAAAAGCTTGTATATATAGTGAAGATTCTAAATTATAAAAATCGTGACTCCCGGACCAAAACTGGGGCCCCAGGCGGGGTTCAAAGTTTAACATAGAAATCGATAGGATAAATGTTTAAAAATCTTCATATCAAGAACCACTGCACCAGAAAAGCCAATATTCACACAAAAGCTTTTATATATAGTGAAAATTCTAAATTGTAAAAATTGTGGACCAAAACTGGGGCCCCAGGCGAGGTTCAAAGTTTAAAATCCATAAAAATCCATAGGATAAATGTTTAAAAATTTTCTTCTCAAGACCCACTCCACCAGAAATGCCAACATTTACACAAAAGCTTGTATATATAGTGAAGATTCTAAATTGTAAAAATCGTGACCCCAGGACCAAAACTGATCCCCCAAGGTGGTCCGGGCTACAACTTAAACCTAGAAATATGAAGGAAAATTGTTTAAAAATCTTCATATCAAGAACCACTGCACCAGAAATTCCAATATTTATACAAAAGCTTGTAGTGTATAATGAAGATTCAAAATTATAAAAATCATGACCCCGTACTAAATCTGGGGCTCCAGGTGGGGTTCAAAGATTAACATAGAAATAAATAGGATAAATGTTTTAAAATCTTCTTCTCAAGAACCACTGCACCAGAAATGCCAAAATTTATACATAAGCTTGTACGTATAGTGAAGATTCTAAATTGTTAAAATTGTGACCCCCGGGCAAAAACTGGGCCCCCAGGCAGGGTTCAAAGTTTAACATATGTAAGAAAATGTTTCAAAATCATCTTCTCAAGAACTACAATGCAACAGTTTGAGATATTACTATGCATGCATCCTTGGCAATTGTAGATTCTAAAGTGTTAAAATCATGACCCTCGGACTAACACTTGGGGCATCAAGAGGGTTTCAACGTTTAACATAGAAATACCGTATAACGGGTATTTTTTACGTGCTGCTAATTTTTACTTATTTTTACAAGTTATATAAATCCGTAAAAATTAAACGCGTAAATTTTCACAGAAGTAAAAAAACACCGCACTTAAATTTCTATATCGTACGTATGAGAGTAATGTTCATGACCTTCAGCTCAGTCCCTGACGGCTGTACATGTACATGTAGGTATATTTGGGCGTTTTTGGTCACGTGGTGATAACAGTTCAGATCTTTCATTCAGTCTTGAGTATTTTTTTAAAACTACGTATAAATCCACGTTAGTAGCTTTTTTGGTTGGGAGAGAAAGAAAAAGAGAGAAAAAAGATTTTTGAAATAGAGTTGTCTTTCTTTTTTTCCCGGTAAACCGAACTGAGACGAGCACTTGGTGTACATCAATGAAGATAACCAGATTAATGGGAATAAGTAAAGTGCATATCACATATGAAATAAAGGTAAATGTATAAAGTAAGGATGTCAACGAGTACCCGGTTAACCGGGTACTCGATCGAACGTCAGAGTATTGAATACTAAAATCGGTACTCGGTTACACGGATGTATATTTTTTAATATATCTAACTTTTTTTAATAATGCATTAAAACATCGGTTTTAAAACTTAAAACGTCCATTGCACTTGTACATACAGTTATTAGGATTTCCTACGCCTCTAAATATGCTAAATGACCGTTATTGCCTGTGGCAGTGTTTATATAGTAATTATCGTGACCAAGCACCTGTCCTGTTACCTAGCTTTTCTCACCTTTTGCTGTCTTTGACCCTTATTTTTTGGCTTTCGTTATTGATTTGTTTTCACTGAACATCGTCGATTATATAGTCTATTATATAAATTAGATAGCACACAGTAGAGAAATTGAACAGACCTAAACTTCAAAGGTCTGAAAATATTTTAAAAGAACTGAAGATTCAAAAAACGTAAAATGTCAGCTGTGCAAAGTAAACTTATTCTATACGGGGGGAACGACAAACATGTTAAATCACATTTGTCTTAAACATACGGAGGAATTTCTACAAAAGTGACCAAGTTTTTACAGTTATCAATGTACTTGTTCATATTTATTTACACTCTTACCGAGTACCCGGGTACTCGATCGGAAAAACGTCCAAGTAACCGAATACTAAAAATTGACCAATTTGACATTCCTAAACTATAAATATTAACTGTAACAAAGTCACTGTGAAATTTCCCCATTTTACCACAGATGATTTTAATTTTTACGGACATGTCCAATTCGTAAAAAAATAACGCGTAAAAATTCAAATCACCGTATTTTATGACAAATTCGTAAAAAATTACAGCAGTAAAAATTACCCGTTATACGGTATATAGGAAACATGTTAAAAATCTTCTTCTCAAGAACTACAGTGCAACAGTTTGTGAGATTACTTTGCAAGCATCATTGGCTATTGTAGATTCTAAATTGGTAAAATCGTGACCCCCCGGACTAATACTGAGGCCCCAAGTGGGGTTCAAAGTTTAACATAGAAATATATATGGAAAATGTTTAAAAATTTTCTTCTTGAGAACTACAATGCTACAGTTTGTGAGATTACAATGCAAGGATCCTCAAATAGTGTAGTTGTTAAAGCCAACCATAAACCCCGGACCAATACTGGGGCCCCAGAAAGGGGTTCAAAGTTTAAAATAGAAATAACATATGCTATGAAATAGAATGTTACAAGGAACTGTTGTTCAGGTGAGCGATGTGGCCCATGGGACTCTTGTTTATAGTATAGACTCAGTACAACACACAGTGTAACCTTGATAGTACAGATTCAGTACTTTATCTTAAAGATGAATTTAATGGTATTGACAGCTTGTAGGCAGCAATATCTCTGTAGAAGTGCACTATTTTTAGCATGAATTTATACAAAGTATATTCTATATACTACACAATTTTTGCTCCCAAAGAACCCTAGTATAGCCCTCGGACCTGTTTCACTGTGTCTATCTAAAGCAATTAGCAGATGTGTATCTTGTTCAGCATTTTCTCTTTGACACTTTTCCAGGCCAGCATGAACAGAGGTCAGGACAGGGGTCCAAGAGAAAATGCTGACCAGGAGTTTTATGGAGACTTACAAGATCAAGATCTGGCAGCCATTTTGGAATTGAAAGACAATTTGAACCGAGAAAACATGGCTCCCAGAGGTCGTTCCCCAACAGAGAACGACCTGCCATTACCCCATGGGGTACCCCATGACCTTCATCTTGGGATGGGTGATGTCCAGAGAGGGTCTCTAGACAACCTACACTTTCCTGTGGATGATAGACATATAGACTGGAATGAGAAGCATGATATATAACATTAATGTTAGCTGGTTTTTATAGGAGTGATTTGATATGACAGTAAATACACTGTACCACCTGCTTTAAGTTTGATTGTCGAGTTATAGAAAAATAATCAACAAAATCTTTGTTTGGAGGTTTGAAATACTATTAAATGGTGACCAAAAATAAATGTGCCCGGTGGATTCCTTATCAAAATTTGAATGCTAGCATTCTTTGAGTTAATTCAAGATTTATTTATATTTTGTGTTGCAATGAATTTCTAATGATACTTTTTCAGTAAAAATCTCTGTAATCATTTGACATTGATTTTTCACTAATTCATGCCATTGAACAAGAACATGCCATTTGTGAACAAGAAAAGTGCTATTGATATTACTTGATAGATTTCTTATGAGAAAAATGATACCTGAGATGTGTATAACAGTATTAGAGTTAGATGTCCCGGATGACACTGATTTAAAATGTATAGTTTTACAAGGTTGAATATTTTTTTGTTTGTGATAGGCATGCTTTGTTCTTTTTGAAATATGCAACCATAAAAATTCTTTAGTTTTTAACTTTATAAACATTTTTTGAACAGAACACATTTCTTCAATGTTGGTTGAGAATATGATTGTTTAAGATACTGTGCTGTTTTTTTGTGAATACACGTATTACTACAAAACTAATGAACTATAAATAAAAAAGCACTGCCATCTGCTGTAACAAAACAATTTTCTTATCTTTGCTATTTTTCTCTTTGTTGATTTATTGGTATTGTGTTGAAACAAAACAATGTTTCATTGGGCTTATAGGTGTCATTTAAATTAAATTCAGATTAACTTTAATGAAATTAGATTTCAGATTTAGAAGTCATTAGTCTGTCCCGAAGTTTTAATTGTATACACTTATTTTAAGCTGACTTCAAGTCTTTTCCAATCCAAAACTTTAAGATGTATTTCACACAAAAAAGAAGATAAAAGGTTAAAAAAACACATACCGGTAATTTACTATTGTTTTCTGGTTGACACACATTTTCAGCTATTACCTAAAAGTCTACATTTTGAATTCATCTTTTTAAAAAAAGATAATGCTAGGTAGAACAAACACTTAGCAACTTATACCTTCATGACAAAATGATAACCTGTCAATAGGATAATGAGTATACACGCACTGTGAAACCATTAATATCAATGGGCGCTCATTTTTCATAGATTTCAGGGCTATGTTTACACAAGAATTTACATCCTCAAGAATTATGAAATGTAATTTTAACTAGTGTTTATTACACAAAATAGCAAATTCATATCCTAAAGAACCTTTAAAAAAATGACAATCTACCAAAATTGCCCCTACAAACAGAAATTTAACAAGTTTTTTGACGCGCAAACTTTTGTTTGCCTCAAAAGTAACTATAGGTTGACTTCTGTGTTCCCCCAAAACGATTATCCAAAGGCTGCTAAGTACACCTTAACTGGCTACATGTAGACTCTTAATACCTCTGTATACCAGTAATGTAGCATAGATAGACCTCTTTTTTCTCTAAAATGGCAACAAGTAGACTTTGATATACCCCCAACATGGCTAAAGGTAGACTTTTGGATACTATAAACCAACTTTTATTCGCATGCGAGAAGCAATGACGAGGTTTGTGAGAGCCTCATCATCACAAATATTTCTTGCGGCTGACCAGTCCTTGGTGTATGATTGTCATAACAAATGGTATGTGGATATGATTTGGTCCCAAAAGTAAGTCGCTGCAAACCAGATTATCTCAGGTTAATGGCAAAATAAAGTCATGGCGAAGAAAAGTTGGTTTACAGTAACCAAAAATTTACTATAGGTAGACCGGTATACCTCCAAAATGGCTATAGGTAGACTATGAACATCTCCAAAGTGGCTATAGGTAGACTTTGAACATCTCCAAAGTGGCTATAGGTAGACTTTTGTATATTTCCATGGAGGCAGACTTTTGAATACCTCCATGGTGACTATAGGTAGACATTTTGAAAATCTTCAAAGTGGCTCTATGTAGGCTTTTGTGTTCTCCAGAAAGTGGCAACAGGTAGATCTCTGTATACCTGTACCTCCCAAACGGTTACTAGTAAACTTCTGTATACCTCCAATGGTAATAAGTAGACTTTTGTTTATCTCAAGGTAGACCTGTTTATCCCCAAAGTTGCTACAGGTAGACATGTCTACCTCAGGTATATATGCTTCAAGATGGTTACAATTTTATTAGCAGTAGCGTGTCATTTTCTCTTGAAAATAATGTGAGGGTTATACATAAAGGTTTTAAAGCAACGAGGATATTGTGTGGGATAGGTCAATAATAAAATTTCACATAGATAATCAATATTAGTAAACATTAAGATATGCTAATACATCTATACTTTATAAATAGGTATTTGATGGATATTTGTATGTCAATCCAAATGCATTCTTGCCTCATTGAGATACTGTGGAATCATTTAATTTCTTGGGGATCAATTTTCATGAATTTTTGGTTTTTTTACTTATTCGTGGGGATGTAATTTTAATGGATGTGTCGGTTTTTAGTTTCAGTAAAAAAGATAACTCTTTCTAAATTTGTTTTTGTTGAGGATGTAAATTTGTGGGGGAGGGATACCCATGAATACCACGAAAATTGAGAAACCACGAAATCTAATGATTCCACAGTATTCGAATAGTTGTATTCTAAGTCGACACTTGGCCACTGTTGGTTGACACTCTGTTTAATTAAGTAAACTCTGACACAGCTGGAGCGGGAGAGAGAGGAGCAGGCAATGAGGGCGAGACAGGAGAACTTTGAGATCCTCCGGAGGGCCGAGGACACCAGTCTGATCGCCAACACCCACATCTTCAAGTGCCCCATCTGCTTAGACGACATTTCCCCAGGGAACGGGGTGATTCTGAGGGAGTGTCTACACTCATTCTGCAAGTAATAATGAGTTTCACTCTCTGTGCTTTTTTTCTTGTTTCTTTATACTTTTCACTATTAGATTGTATTCCCATAAAGGGGCATGCTCACAATTTTGATAAAAAATTATTTGTCCGATTTTAAAGTTTACAGTGCCTCAGTAAGGCATTTTTAATTGGCAACTAAAATTTGAGTATCATCCATTGAGTTATAAGCGAGTTACAGAGCTTACAATTCTTTGCTATGTAAACAAAAGCAGCAAACGTATCTTCAAGTCTAACTTAATGCTTGGCATGCATACATGTATATCAATGTTCAATCTTCATTCTACTTTTATTCATGTATTTTAACAAGATATCAAATATTTATTTTGAAGTTGAACATCAAATGTCTAATTTTTTAATGGCTTGATGGTTTAATGTGTGCATTGTTTCAGAGACTGTTTACAAGGAGCTGTGGTTCATAACGAGGAGGCAGAACTAAGATGTCCGTACCAAGACAATGACTACGCCTGCAACGCTTCACTGCAGGACAGAGAAATCAAAGCGGTATGTAGTCAGTGACAGAGAGAAATCAAAGCGGTATGTAGTCAGTGACAGAGAGCCTTCACACTTGGAGCCAATATATTACATATACATACATATAGTTCTTTCTGGAAAGGACCAATTTTTAGGTCACCCCAGGTGACCTATTGCAATTGGGGTTCGTCCGTCGTCGTGCGTTAACAATTTTACATTTTTAACTTCTTCTTGAAAACTACCACGCCAATCGTTACCATTTTTGGTGTGAGGCATTTCTATGGTAAGAAGAATCTAAATTGTGAAATTCATGGCTCTACCACCCCTGGGGTGCCACGGGTGGGCCAAATGTGCAAAAAAAAGCCAAATTTTCAAAAATCTTCTTCTCTACTCCCACGCATGTGAGGGAAAAACTGGTTGCATGGTTATGATGTCCATGAAGCCCTCTACCTAAATTGTGAAATTCATGACCCCTTGGTCAGGGGTTCAGGCTCTAGGGTGGGGCCAATATGGCCAAATAGTAAAAGTGTATTAAATCTTAGAAAATCTTCTTCTCTTCTATCATATATATTTTGTTAAAAACTAAATGCATGATAATGATGTCCATGAAGCCCTCAACCTTAATTGTGAAATTCATGACCCCTTGGTCAGGGGTTCAGGCTCTAAGGTGGGGCCAATATGGCCAAATAGTAAAAGTGTATTAAATCTTAGAAAATCTTCTTCTCTTCTATCATATATATTTTGTTAAAAACTAAATGCATGATAATGATGTCCATGAAGCCCTCAACCTTAATTGTGAAATTCATGACCCCTTGGTCAGGGGTTCAGGCCCTAGGGTAGGGCCAATATGGCAAAATAGTAAAAATGTATTAAATCTTAGAAAATCTTCTTCTCTACTTCCATATATATTTGTTAAAAACTAAATGCATGGTTATGATGTCCATGAAGCCCTCTACCTTAATTGTGAAATTCATGACCCCTCGGTCAGGGGTTCAGGCTCTAGGGTAGGGCCAATATGGCCAAATAGTAAAAATGTATTAAATCTTAGAAAACCTCTTCTCTACTCCAATATATATTTGTTAAAAACTAACTGCATGGTTATGATGTCCATGAGGGCCTCTACCATGACCCCTTTGTTAGGTGTTCAGGCTCTAGGGTAGGGCCAATATGGCCATATAGTAAAAATGTTTTAAATCATAAAAAATCTTCCTCTCTATCACACATGTGGGCAAAAAACTGAATACATGGTTATGATATCCACAATCTCCTTTACCTAAATTGTGAAATTCATGGCCCCTGGGTCAGGGGTTCAGGACATTGGGGGGGGGGGCAATATAGTGTTAATGCATATAATGTTTAAAAATCTTCTTCTCTATTCTCACACATCTGTATAAAAAAAACTGACTAATAATTATGTTTACCAGGAAGTCCTCTACTGAAATTTTAATTTTCATATCCCCTCAAGGATGGGTTTTGACCTTAGGGCAGGGCCAAAATGGATGTATAGATGTTAATGCCTATAACGTCAAAAAATTATCTTCTTTACTCCCACACACCTGAAAGGAAAACTGAATTCATGATTTTGTAGACCAGATCTTTTAGTTTTTCACCAAAATTATAGGTTTCACAGTTCTTTTTGAAATGTGGTCATCATTACAAATTTATAATTTTTCCAATCCAGTATGAAACCTAATTAATTAGATGCAGATATGAGACTCCATGACAAGTTTGTGTATGGGATATATGCTACGCAGGTGACCGTTAAGGCCAATTGGCCTCTTGTTCTTAAAATATTTGTACTTGATAAAGTTCTGTAAATCTAATACATTTCAACAAGGATTATACTGCCATAAGATTATTGTTGAACTGCAGAGATATATAGCTCTGTCCAAAATGTCACAAATGTCACCCATTTTTGAGATTTTAAAGATGGTGGGGGACACCTTGAGATATTCAAAATACAGACACTATTTCAAATTTTCAAAATTGTGTACTACATGTATTTGACTATAAAAAGCATTTTAAAAAAAATTTGAAAGGTAAAAATGTTAATGCCTCAGTGTTTTCAAGCTGAGGACTTGCAGATCAGTAGCTGATGCACTATCCATTAAATTAAAACATAAAGATAGTGAAATGTACAAGATTATAGTTAATTTCAGTGTTTTTGATTTGAAAGAAAGAGTGTCAAAATATGGAGGCTCCTACACCTCTCATTCTTTATTTTTACACCATATATTTTTAACTCGACCTTAACAGCTGGTGGAGGTCAGCGTTTACGAGAAACATCTCCAGCGCAGTCTGGTGACAGCAGAGAGCCAGGAACGGAACAGCTTCCACTGCAAGACCAATGACTGCCCGGGCTGGTGTATCTACGAGGACCTAGTCAACTTCTTCTCGTGTCCAGTCTGTAAGAAGGAGAACTGTCTGACCTGTAAGGCCATTCACGAGGGCATGAACTGCAAGGAGTACCAGGAGGACCTCCGCATCAGGTCCTCCAACGACAAAGCTGCTAAGCAGACCAATAAAATGCTGAAGGTGAGATTTACAACATAACACAGGGTATTCTATATGTGTGTGGCTGCCATTGTTCTGCAATCTCTATGGTTTAAATGCTCTGATGTGCATTTATATCTGATCCCACAAATGATTGAGATCATTTTCATATTAATACTATGCCAGTATCAGATCCTGATGACACATATTTCAAAATCAGTAGACCTTCTTTAATTATTCCTTGCAATCTAGTTCTTGCAAAAATAATATTTTTCTGAAGTAAAGTACATGTCCCTTGTTGATATTCTGTTCTTTTATCCTTACATTATACCATTTTAGGAATTGCTAAAGAAAGGTGATGCTATGAAGTGTCCCAAGTGTGAAGTGGTTGTTCAGAAGAAGGATGGATGTGATTGGATTAAGTGTTCCATATGTAAAACAGAGATTTGCTGGGTCACAAAGGGGCCACGTTGGGGACCTTTGGTAAGAATCCTACACCATACAATGAATGTCTTACTTGTATAATAGATGGAATCTGTCTGTTGATTCTATAGGCAACACTACTTTCCTATATTTTCAGGAAAAAATAACCAAAATTCATTTGATAGAATCTTTATCACATTATTCATCTTAGAATGATGCTCCTATAATTGATAAAATGCATCACTTTGATTGCAATCAAAATTTCTGTAGACGATGAGTAGCAAAATTCAGACAGCATCATGACAGATGGAATGTTTTCTTTATTTTTGATCTCCTTCTTAAAAATAACTATTCTGATATAAAAAAGGGTTATATTCATAAAACACAACACTTATTAAGTTTGATAGCTGTCTACAGGTATTTGTTTGGATAATGTATAAATATTAGGTCTAATATTGTTTGAGGTGAGCAATAGTTACAATAGTTGACTTCTAGCACTCTCTTAATGGTAATAAAAAAGAAACTTGTTTAGGTCAAATTATTGAATATGGTGATATTACAGGGAGTCGGGGATATCAGTGGAGGATGTCGATGTAGAGTAGAAGGAAAGCCGTGCCATGAAAACTGCAACAACTGTCACTAGGCAACCAGTGTTGTCACAAACATAGCAGTCATCACTAAACAACTAGTATATGTAATACCATGATCAGGCAACCAGTTACTGTCACTAGGCAACTAGTGATGTCATCACTTGGCAACTGTTTACTGTTACTAGGCAACCAGTGATGTCACAAACATAACAACTGTCACTAGGCAACCATCAGCAGGCATCCAGTGACAGAGAAACAGTTGTTTCTAGTCAACCAGTGATGATAAGGAAGTAAAGGCAATTTGGTGATCGTTGTTGTCTAAAACTGGTCCGAGACAATCAAGCAATAGTGCATTCACTGATGTCTGCAAAACATGGAGAAAAAGTTCTCTGTAAACAAATTGTGATTTCATTCCCAAACATTTGTAATGTTGTTTGTAACTCAGTGCAGTTGTGAGGTTCTTGGCAATCACTGGTCCTTGCAATTCCAGCATATTGCTTGCAGTAATTGATATGCATTACAGAAGTTCTCGCTATAAATTTTTGTGCTATAAAGATTTTTGTTTACAAGTGTATATTTTGCTACAATGGTCGTATGAGGTTGTGTATACTAAGGAATTGTGCAATAGATATAATTAAGGGATGCTGGGTAATTATAATCTTGTACTGTTTTTCCAGGGACTGATCTTTTAAATCTCTTGTTTCTACTCTTTTAAATGATATTGAATACTGTTAAATCTTGTGTTTGCATTTTAAAAGACAAAAATATGTGGGATATTTAAAACTCTATTTAGCAATATTACAACTTATTAATAAAACATAAACTAAGGATTTCACCATATCAAATATACATACCTATTTTATTTTTTCCATGGAAATTTTATTTTAAATTGATAAAATTTTACAAGTTGGCAGCATATTAATTGTTTGATTGTGTATTTAAAAGCACTTCATTGTTTCAAAAGACTCTCTGATATAAAATGGCAATAACACAGCAGGGATTTTGATGATTTTTGTTTGCACAGAGTCTTCCTATAAACTTATCTAAATATTGTGACTTGTCTACCATATATTTTGTCATAGCGGCATTTTTTTTGGTAGAGTAGTACATGTAGTAAGAACACTGTTGCCGAAATAATAGAAATAACTTTGAGCAAGCAAATCGCTATATTTTACGACGTGACCTAGATTTCGATACGCGTGTTCGACTTGACTTTGTATTTCATTTCATTAAATTCATTAATGAGAATACATCACCGGTATTTGTAAGTTGTATTATCAACAGATTTCATTTCTGACCACAAAGTTTTCCCCAACAAGTGGAAATAAAGTCACGTGATTTGTAAACTAGTCTTGTCCGATCTGCTTAATTCCTTTATATGCATATCATTTTTTGTACCAAAGTCTGCCCATTCTATTCATTTTAAGCTCACTGAGACGAAGTCATGGGGAGCTTATGCTATACCCCTGGGGTTGGCGTCCAGACCTGGTTAAAGTTTTTGTTGCAGGTCCTGTATCTAAGTTATTACTTGTCATATCTTCACCCAACTTGCAATGATGATGCATTTCAGATGCTGGAGGAGGTTAAGGTTTTTAGAGCTGGTTAAAGTGTTTGTTGCAGGTGCCCTCTGATGATTATATCTTAGTTACTACTGGTCCTAACTTCATCACACTTGCATGGATGGTGAGTCTTATGATACTGATGCACCAGACAGTTTGAATGCTGAATCTGAGCCATAGGTTTCGGATGCTGGAGGAGGTTATGGTTTTTAGAGCTGGTTAAAGTTTTTGTTGCAGGTGACCTCTGATGATTATATCTTAGTTACTACTGGTCCTAACTTCACCAAACTTGCATGGATGATGCGTCTTATGATACTGATGCACCTGACAGGCTTGAATGTTTAATCTTAGCCATAGGTTTCGGATGCTGTATGAGGTTTAGTTTTTTGGAACAGGTCACATGTTTTATAGATAATAGCATGCATAGTTGATTTAACTATATTATAAATGAAACACAAAGGTAGCTTCAGATGCACAGCCTGTTCTCCATTACCAAGGATGTTAAAAAAATCTCCTACCTCACTTAAACCTGCTTGGTAGATAGATGTGTTTATTGTAAAATGATATAACATGATTCCTATGATAAAGTATTGTATAATATGATACACTATTGTTTAATATGATACAATATAATATCATATATTATATTGTAAAAAGATATGATACAATATGATATTGTATCAATATTATTTTATATGTAATGATATGATTTTGTATCATGCTATTCTTATGTATAGTATTGTATATTATGATACAATATTGTATAATATGATATTGTATAATTTATTTATTATATTATCACATGATACTGTTATATATGATATTGCAATATATTTAAGAAATAAACAACGTTATTTAGTGAACATGGCGTTATGAATAGTAATTGCTCTGTTGGCATATTCCATGATGCGCGCTAGCGCATCATGGAAAATATGCCAGCAGAGCAGTTGCTATTCATAACGCCATGTTCACTAAATAATCGTTGTTTATTACTTATATTTGCATTTTACCACTTGACAATACCCTGTATTAGCCTAGACCTTGACATTTAGCTATTGCATCACAAATAAGCATTTAGACAGTAGTGTATCTTTTTAATTAACATAGATTTGTTAACAGAATCAATGATATGTTATAACAGTAATTCCTTTAAAATGTTATTACAAGACATGTTTTAATATTTTAAAAATACATCAATTTAATGGAGTTGGAGAAAAACACATGATGTATTGTATAGTGGTTTAAAAATAATAACATCGTTTAAAAGTATATGACGTCACACCTTAATGACGTCATAATATACAGACAGAACAATTACAATTATAGAAATATAATTGCAGTTCCTCTGTATGGACTTACAGTGGGAAAGAACAATGCATATGCAAATATTTAAGAAATAAACAACGTTATTTAGTGAACATGGCGTTATGAATAGCAATTGCTCTGTTGGCATATTCCATGATGCGCGCTAGCGCATCATGGAAAATATGCCAGCAGAGCAGTTGCTATTCATAACGCCATGTTCACTAATTAATCGTTGTTTATAACTTATATTTGCATTTTACCACTTGCAAATACCCTGTATTAGCCTAGACCTTGACATTTAGCTATTACATCAAAAGTAAACATTCAGACTGTAATGTATCTTTTTAATTCACATAGATTTGTTAACAGAATCAATGATATGTTATAACAGTAATTCCTTTAAAACGTTATCAAAAACATGTTTTAATATTACATGTTAATACGTCAATTTTAATGGAGTTGGAGAAAAACACATGATTTATTCGTATTGTGGTTTAAATCTATAACGTCATGGAAAAGTATATATGAAACGTTACACCTTTATGACGTCATAGTATACTGACAGAGCAATTGGGATTATAGAGAAATAATTGCAGCTCCTCCGAATGGGCTTACAGTGGGAAAGAACAATGGAAATGCAAATATATATTATTGTATCATATGATACAATGTGTATAATATAATATTGTATTATTATAATATAATATTTTACTATATCACATGATATTGTATCATTTGATATGATACAATGTTGAATCAAATTATATAGTATCATATGATACAATATCATATTATGTATCAAATATGATACAGTATCATGCAATACAATATCATATTATATTATTCAATATAATATCGTATGTTACAATATAATGATGTGTTATGTGATGTGACATTGTTACATATAATACTATATCATATTATTATATTGTATTATGTGATAAAATACAATTATTTATAACACAATACAATGTCATATCATATGTTACAATATCATATATCATCATTGTTTATTACAGTATTTCATTGTATTGTATGATATATATTGTAAGTATGATAGGATGCAATATCATATTTTATATTATTATAATGATAAACATTGTTTCTTATAATACTGTATGAAATGAACGTATGATTATCAAACAATTTTTTAACAGCTGATATACGATATTGTGTCAAAACAGTATCTAATAATATCCAAGATCATGAAGTATGATTTTCATATAAAATGATAAAGGTGGTCTCATACAGGTGATGCCCCATACAGGCGATGCCTCGTCTCGGTGAGCTTTGTAATCTGTGATTACCTATGTTTATTCATTGGAAGGACAGGGTCAAAAGCCGGACGAAATTCACTGTTACAGGGTTTACAAAGTCATTGATAATGTGTCAATCAATGTGTCATATTTATTTACTCTTGTTTCAAAATTATCAAAAACATGATGGATTTTCTAAAATTCATTGTATCAAAAGGGGCCGTTTTCATATGTAAAGAAACTCTGGATTGCGACCCTGTCCTTGCAATGAATAAAAATGAATAAAATGGGTGGACCCTAGTACAACAGAGGACACATATATGAAGGAATTACGCAGATCGGACAAGATTCGTTTATATATACGATGGCATTGTTTCTCGCCAAAATCTCACCAGTTAAGAGAAAACTTAGAAATTATAGATAACATTCGTTGAAAAATACAACTCGCAAATGATGCAATAGTTAATAGCATATAAATAAGGAATAAGAAATCATTCTTTGAGTATTATGAGGTGATAATTTCAGTCGGGGCGTGATCAAATCCAATAAAGCCCGAAAGGCTTTATGATAGATGTGATCATGCCCTGACCGAAATTATAACCGAAGAATGATTCCGTATTACTTAAATTTAAATAATTTTAAGCCACTGTACGATTAAATATATAAATATAAATAAGCAAACCCCGCTGGCGCTTCATATATATGTCATTTAAGGTTATAGGTTATATAGTATAAAATCGATTGTGTTATCACAGGCAAAGTCACTGGAAAATGTAAAGCGAACACGCTTACCAAAATAGATGTCACGTGACATAGAACCATTTTAACAGGAGCTTGGACTTTGGGTAGTTGTGTCAAACAGCATTGTGACGTAGGCCTGTCTATTTTATTGTAGGCCACTCAATCATGGCTCTTTGAAATCAACAAGATTTGTCTGGCTTTTGAGCTAAGGCTAACTTGTTTTGACGCAAGAAATAGATAGTTACATCCTACTGAAAGTCCAAGGACTTGTTAAAATGGTTCTATTTAGTAGTATAAAAGGAAAATCGAGCTCACACAACGTAAACAACATTAGTTCATGATGAGGAAGGTCAACTGGACTTTGCATTTTTTAAAAGTTAATTTTTTTACTTTCACATCTAGATAGATAATATAGATAGGTATCGACAAAACACGTTGTCCAGCTGAAAGAGAAAAATGTACCCTAAGGTATCTCACTCCTCATGTTTTGATTTCATTGCGCAGATGATCATTATATTTAAAATGAATATGATTTCATTTATTTAATCATCACAGATAGATTATTATTTCATAATTACACAACCTTCATAAAGAAAATCCATTTGAATTCAAGAAACAAACAAGTTTTTGGGGGAACTATTTTTTCGTGCGGAAGGTTTTTAAGACGAAAATGACAGAAACAAGCAATTTTATGTATTTTCAATATACTTTTCTTTTTATTATACTTTATTCATTATTCACATTTTTAACATTTGATAGGTTTGTAACATATTTTATAGGTTCTGTGTGACATGTACAAAATCAAATCTTGAGAATGTGATTGCCGTTTAGCATAAAATCATGCAAATATATAGAACATGTCTGAATTTTTTTAAGCCAAATTTTGCGAGAATTTTATCTTTGAACCCCTATATCTAAAACTTGACATCACTGACCCCCATGTTATATTAGGTCAAAATGATACTGAATACATATCTAGGCAAACTGGATTAATCTTATAAAATTCTTGATATTCAAAAAGTTTTTATTTCAAATCAAATTGTAACTATTATAGAAATTGTCTATTTTAAGTGCAAAAAGGTCACACAATAAATTATGCAGCTTCGTACAAATTTTTTTCGTAATCCCTCTATTCAGTGTGACCATTGTGCATAATTAAAAACAATATTTATTGAAATAGGTTTGCTTAATCAAAAATACTGACAACAAATCCTAATCAGGATGAAATTGCATTTTAGGTGCAAAAAGGTCAAATTAAATAGGCCATAACTCAGAGGGATGGATACTGACCCCCCATTATCTTTGTATTTTTTAAGTATGTTTTGTCTACAGATTTCAATGATATACTTCTCAAGAAAATCTTGATACAACAACATTGAGGAGTGGGATACCTTAAGTGTGTTGTACAAGTATATCTTTCATGATATTGTTTTATCTCTGATTAGAAAGGGATTTTGTAAGGGTACATTATTATATTTACATTCTACTGTGTTTTTCCATTAAATTCTGTGATCTTCAAATGCCTCTAAATGCAACAAGTAGTCAAAGGTCAAATTGACGAGTTTAATTATGACGTCACAAACGTTGAACGCTGTAAACTGCAACATCACAAGCGAAAATCAAAGTGCACGCTCGTGGCTGTTACTGTGGCTCTTCCATTAATATTAACTTACCCTTAGGATAAGATCGGAATTTTAAGGTATAATTCACATTTGCAGACAAGGCAAGAAGTTAAATAATGTAAATATAAGCATTAAATCATGATTTTTTGAAGTATACACTCTCATAACTGCCGCGGTGTGTGCATACAAATTTTCATAACGCGCTAACGCGCGTTACTCAATTTGTATGCACACACCGCGGCAGTTATGAGAGTGTATACTTCAAAAAATCATGATTCAATGCTATAATAAATCAAAGATTAAGGTAAGGTTTGCGGTTACAGGGAGATAACTCACACATTTTCATTGTGACGTATCACCAACTACCCTTTATTTCAGTTATGACGTCAAAATTTATATGACGTCATAATTGATTTCAGTTTTTTTTTAATTTCGCGGGCTTTTTTTAGTATCAATGAAAAAATAAGAGGACACAAGCATTTTATCAATTTCCACGAAAACGAAATCGGCATCATATGGTTTTGAATAGTGTTTTAGAAACATCAGATTACACATATTCTAAGATACGTTTTTCCTGAAATCGGTGGACTTGGAAAGGTTTCAAATAAGATGTTTTCGTTTACATAATAGTAGTCCAAAATTAAGATTGTTGTTGCATTTTATTCTATTTTTAGATAGTTCATCAGAAATTAATAAAAGTGAATCATGATATTAATAGTGATATTATTTTCGAACATTTTAAGCATAAATAACCCCCATAATAGTCACATATAAAATGTACATATTTTCACGAAATTGTTTACATTTCATCAAAATGAAAATTGGAAATCATGAACTTTGACCTTTTGTAGTTATAAAACGGGACGGGCAAAATTCATATGAATTTCATGAGAAAAAAGACTTTAGTATAGTGAACGAAATGGTATGTAACTTTGGTACAACCTCTAAAAAATGCAAGCCGCAAACCTTACCTTAAGTACGTGATTGATGGAACAAAAATTTAGAAATTTAATTTTGTGTCAATTTACTCCGGGTCGTATTTCACATCATCCTTTACTGTTAAATTGTATTTGATTTTTAATTTCTTTTGTTATATGTACTGGCCGTATGCCATCTTTTTTATATGATTGAAGCCTATTGAAAATTCTCTGGGGTTTGTTTTTTTTTTTTTTGGCTAAATTGCAATAAGGATACATTTTATACCATCTTTTAGTTACTGTAATTAGGTCACTGGAAGTGACAGCTTCAATTTAGTTATTATCAAATCAGTCAAGGTTTCAATTAACATATATGTCATCGTCCCTTCCTGGGTAGATAATGTTTATGATGTATTTAACAAAAATGGAGAAAAAATGTGAGCCATTTATCTTCATCTTTGCTATCATTGTTGTCTTTATAAATATTTGTTAATTTTATGTGATTTGTAATTAAAAATTTTAAACAGTGACAACCTGTCTTAAATTGTTATGATAATCAACTTAATTTATAGTAACCCTGTTAATTGTTGCCAAAGTTTGCTTTAAATGAATTTTAAAGAATAGGTTGTCAGATAAACTTTCTGGCCATGGGCCTTTTTTAATTATGTGTAATAAATAAACATCTGAATATCCATAAAACCTAAGAACAAACAATCACAGTAGTTCAAAAATCGAATATTGCACACATTTTGTAAAGTTGCATGAATATTAGAATAGATAAGAAATAATGTATCTTTTGATATTGGCTTGGAGTCTGTTCTGTTTCAGTCAGCTACTGTCTTCATCCTTCCTATTCATACGCGGGTGTAAAATAATTTTTGGGCACCGACCAAACCATTGAGTCCTGGCGACCACCATCTCATTGAATTGTCACTGAATATAAAATTCACATTTCTTACTGATTTTTTCGCATTAAAATGCTATTTTAATGTTTATTTCTTTTTTTTTTAAAATAGACAAAAATATGCACATCAACATGAAATCACAAAAGTTTACACTTTCGCAGCTTCCGTTTTTTCCGGACCTGTAGCGCCGCCCAGGTGGCTGTCTCGAACACCTTACGGACACCGTCCTGAGTTTTGGCGGAACACTCCACGAAGGAGACGGCGCGGATCTGCTCCGCCACCGTCTGTCCCTCTTGGGTTTTCACTGGCTCTTCCTTCTTGAGCTCCAATTCCTTGAGCACTTCAGGATCAGTGCGTGTGTCTTTTTTATTGCCTACTAGAACGATGGGGACACTGGGGCAGAAATGTTTGACCTCGGGGGTCCACTTTTCCCTGATGTTGACCAGGCTGTCGGGATTGTCTATTGACCGAGTATCACATTAAAAAGACGTCAGTGTCGGAGTAGCCGAGGGGACATAGTCTCTCGTAGTCCTCCTGACCCGCTGTGCCTGTGTCCCACAGATACAGTTTCACCAGTTTATTATCCACCTCAATATCTGTTACTTGATTATAATGAAATAACGTTAACGCAGGTACTTCGGGAAATTTGCTGCTGCTAAACACCAATAAAAGGCCATCTTCGCTAGCCACATCTTCGCTAGCCAAAGGTTTTCGGTCCACTTTGCTCCCCAAAAACCCTTGGCGGATTTCATTACGTAAACTCGGTGACAAGCTCCGTTTTATGATTGGCTGCAGCTGCGAGTAGCTGACCCAATCGCAGTGCTTGTAAATATAAACTTTAAAAGAAAACACATGTGTGATCTTTGGTAAAACATTCGGTGCTTTTAACAAGTTGAGGCACAAGTTCTCGAGTACAGTGCCTCCCCATGGGGAGCAAAGTGGACCGAAAACCCTTGGCTAGCGAAGATGCATTAAACATGACCAAGAGAAGTTTATAAATCACATGTTGTTAATCATTTTAGTATAGGTAATTGCATTTTCACAATTAGAAAAAATTCAACAGGAATATTGCAAATCAGATACTGTATTGCCTTCAGTTAGGGTAGAGAAGAAAAATAAACCAAACACCCCCCCCCCCCAACCACAAAGTAAACATGTATTTACTGACAGCCTAGTAAACATTTTCGGAATCTCAGAATTCGGACCTCAAACAAAAGAATGCTTTCCTGTAACATATGCATGCGTGTAAGGTGTGGGTCACAGCGATATAATGATATAGGTTAGTCCTCCATTTTTTTTAAAATTAAACAGTAACAGGGTAGATAGAGGAGATAGTTTATAGATGAATAAAAAGAAAATCGAAAGAAAAGTTCAATTGTCTCTCAGTTGTCATCTTTAATTGATTTTTTTTCGAAGGAGGTCGGGCGCTTAGAAATAATATTTGTTACTAAATACATTAAGGTAAATGTCGAATTATTTGTAGTGCAGGGTGATTGCTTAGAAAATGCACAACATTTTTAATTGTTAATAGTAATATATGCCAGGATGCTTTGGATGGGAATGGGCAGATACTTTTAACCAACTTTATTCATAAGAGTTCTTTTTCTTTTTAATGGAAAATATGCATTACATTTTAGTACAAGTTTTATTTTAAAGAGAGCGGCAGCAAATTTTCATGATGTGATTTAATTGTGTAAGGACAAAGTCTTCCTAATTATCTTATCTAAATGCTGTGGCTTGACTACCCTATAGTTTACATATACATGTACGTAGGTTTGATTTTTTTATTACTTCTTTTTGGGGGGATATTAATTTTGCCAATTTTAAGCGGTATGGGAGTAGCTCGATGGGTTAGTCTTTGCTTAATGCTTATTATATATCAGTCTACAACACATCGCTCTGTAATATTGTGCCTCAAAAAAAACATTACGCCTAAAATTTGGGCAAGATTTTGAGCAGGAAAATCTCAAAAAATTTCATCCACTATAATTTATTATTCATATGTAATTACTGACAATATTTCAGGGCTTCTTGGATATCTTTGCTTCCATAAAAGAATGAATTTTCTAAGAGAAATGAAACATAAGTCATAAAATGCTTAAAAATACTATGTATGTACAATAGCAAAGCCTCTATGTACATTATTTAATCGTTCTTTAAGAAACTACATTTCCAAGCTCTTGGAAAATATCCAATGTTTTACCTTTATATAAGAAAGGCGACTCATCACAAATGTCGAATTATAGACCTGTTTCCTTATTAAGTTGTGTTTCTAAGATAATGGAACAAATTATTTTTAGACTTGTATACAACTTTTTTCATGATAATAATCTTTTTTATTTTAAAGTATCTAGCTGGATTTTTACCGGGTCGCTCAACTGTTTATCAGCTAATAGAAACGTACGACCATATTTTAAGAGCAATTGATCAAGGTCAATCTTGTTGTATGATTTTTTGCGACTTGTCAAAAGCATTGACCGCGTTTGGCATAAAGGTTTATTGTTTAAACTCCATACCCATGGTATTACTGGAAATCTGTTCAAATGGTTTAATAGTTACCTTGTAAATAGAAAGAAAAGGGCTATGTATCGAGAAGTGCTGTCGTCTATTAATGCTGGAGTGCCTCAAGGCTCTGTCCTTGGTCCATTGCTATTTCTTATTTATGTAAACGATATAGCAGATAACATGTTAACATTTTGGAGACTTTTTGCAGATGACAATAGCCTTCAACATGCTGCAATCAATGTACACGATATGGAATCTTATCTTAATCGGGATCTTTTAACTTTAGAGGTTTGGTCTGAGAAATGGCTTTTAAATTTTAATCCTTCAAAAACTAAGGCTGTTTATTTTAGTAATAAACCCAACACAGTAACCCCTACGTTAAAATTTCAAGGATGCGATTTGGAATTCGTACCCACCCATAAACACTTAGGTGTTATATTTTCTGAGGACGTTTCCTGGTCATCTTATATAAATTCTATTATAGCAAATGCTCAAAAGAAATTGGGATTAATGAAAAAACTTAAATTTAAACTCAATAGAAAATCACTGTCACTATTATATACTTCATTTATAAGGCCTCAGTTAGAATATGCATCTGATGTATGGGGCGGATGTTCTATTAATGATTCTGACAAATTAGAAAAAATACAATTGATTGCAGCAAGAATTGTTACAGGTTTACCTATTTTTGCATCTTGGGAATCTCTTTACTTTGAAACAGGGTGGGAAACGCTTAATAGTAGAAGGAAAATATCCAGGCTAAAAACAATGTATAAAATTGACCGAAACCTTTTACCCAGTTATGTAATGGATATTTTTCCAAATAAGCGTGATAATGTATCTAACTATTCTACCAGAAATGCACATAATTACTTTATACCAAAATGTCGTTTGGAATTGTATAAATCTTCGTTTGTTCCTACTGTTGTTGATGAATGGAATGCGGATGTCCGTGGAAGCGACTCTGTTCGCATTTTTAAGGAAAAAATACATGTTTCTGTCAAAAATGAAGATGTACTTACATGTAGAACTAGACCTAATTTTTTTTTACATATGGGGATAGATTTTTGAATATCATTCATACCAAACTTCGTCACAATTGTGCACTATAAATAATGATTTGTTTCGATGTAATATTATCAACAGTCCACTCTGTTCGTGTGGTAAGATAGAAGATACGTACCATTATTTTTTCATATGTAATAAATATAAAGATGCTAGAAATGTTCTATTTAATGACGTTTTTCAAATTGTAAATCTTAACATTGTCAATACTCATGTTTTACTTTGGGGTGACAGTTTAATAAGTGACAATGAAAACAAGCATTTATTTACATTAGTTTATAATTTTATCAAAAATACTGAAAGATTTAACTGATCTTATAACTACCAGTACACCGTTGTTTTTTATATACATGTCAATTGCATATATGTATACGTCCATTCTATCCACTGACCTTTATTGGGAGTTGATTTTAATCAACTCTCCTATGCAATTACTCAGACAAACCGAAAGTGAAACAGTGTTTGGACCTTAGCACAAATCATTACTGCTGACAAGACTTAGTTCTTGAAAATAATTGATGAATTCGATGTAATGTGTGCTAAAGCATTGTTTTTCAAGGAAACTTATTTATAAATACCTTGAAAATAGTAAAAATTTAAATGTTACGAACAATTTTAATATATTTTGTAGTCGTATGTATTCCTACGCCAAAGTTCAATATAGTCTCGTTCAACTCGACGTTCGGCTGTCTCCGTAAATCCTTGTCGGAGATTTACGGTGTCAGCCGAGCGTTTGATTGAACGAGACTAGAGTTCAATATTGCTTGGATCCATACAATTTTTTGAGAAATATTTCTATCACTGATACATAGTTTGATTGAATTAATTTTATCTTTAAATATTATTTAACATTATTCATATGGGGGTTTCTCGACATTCTTGTCGAAAAAGTCCAAAAATTCATTTTATAAAAATGTGCGTAATTCAAACTAGAAACTACATGTACTTGTCATGCAAAATAACATATCATTGATTTTAAAATAAATAAACATCGAAAAAATCAACTCCCGTCAGTTCTTCAGTACTTTGATTTATGTTGTGTACACAAATATTGTAGTATATCTTTGTTTTGGGAGAGGGCGGTCTAAGTTATGGAACTTGTGCCCAATCCCAATTGTATTTTTGTACAATAAAAATATGTTCAAATCAAATCAAGAGAAATGAAAATGAATAGTTGTTTTTTATGTCTCACTATGAAATATTCCTTGACTGGTAAAATTAGAGAAAAATGTTATATTCAGCAGTGAAACATTTATCTCAATTACACATAGAGGTGCAAATAAAACTGTGTTTGATTAAACATCTCTTATACATTGAATAAATAAAACTTTATGGTCATATTGTTAACCGCAGTGACAAAAATATAAATTGTCAGTTTTGTTGAATGATGATTGTTTTCTTTGTCGCTGATCTTCTAACTTCAGTTTTAAATGATTTTGGTCTAATGAAAATTCTGTGTTGATTACTTTCATTTGCATTATTTATTGCAATTCCAATTCGTCCACCTACTATAGTCATACCACTGTTATGTCGTTCAACTTAACTTCTTATTGAATCAGTTTATGTTTCAACATATAACATGTCCTCATCCCTTCCTATATAGATAATGTTTATGATGCATTTAATAAGAAGGACAAATACTGGAACCATTCCACTTCACCTTTGCTTATCGGAGAGCTCTTACTGATCAGTGGCCAACTCGCTAAACTGTTGGTAGTGTCCTTTTTGATATATTTCATTTTATCAAATAAAATATACAACATGACTACTTTAGTCATGTTGTATATTTTATTTGATAAAATGAAATATATCAAAAAGGACAGTAGGAATACCGGTCTGCGAGACTGGATCGGAAACTGATGATGGAAAAGGGGCCATAACAAACTCTATTTTAATTGATTTAATTTATGTTCAGTGTTTAATCAGTAAAAAAAACACACAGGGTCCTTCAAAATATAATAATGTAAATCGGTGCAGATAATCAGAAATAATTGGTTTTTAACGTAATGTCAATATTTTTTGGAGCCATTTATTCTTATGTCATAGCGAATTGCAGGCAAAGGATGGATTGATTGCTACCTTCCTCTCCTGGCGAATACCGTACACGTATACATGTATTATACAGGGGTAAACGATTTGTAGCCAAGTGGAAAATGCCAAAAATGTTTGTCAACAGAATAGAATTGTCTCAACACTTGATTGACACTCGACTGTACAGTTGATAACACATGCATAATAAATAAACATCGGAATTGGAAACAAATTGTTAGAAATCTTTTTAATAGCAATAAAACCCAACAACAAAATTTACCGGTACAAGAAAATGTTAAACTTAATACGAGTAGTGTAAAAATCACATATTTAAAGTTGCATCAGCTATTAGAATGGAGAAATAATGTATCAACTATATTAACTTGGAATCATTCATAGAGATTCTGTTCTGTTTCAGTCAGTTACAGTCTTCATCTAGCCAATTCATACGCGGGTGTAAGATAATTTTTGGGCACCAGACCAAATTTTCCATTGAGTTCTGCCACCCACCAACTCTTGTCATCAAACTCCCGACTAATAATGTACAGCTTATCTCCCTTGTTAAAGCCCAGCTCGTTGCTTCTGTCGGCCTTGCAGTCCCATTTCCCCAGGAACATGTTCTCGTAGTCCTCATCAGGAGGTATTTGAGGCTCAGAACTCGCTTCTGGCTTGCTCTCTTTTGGCACCTCTGGGGCTGGAATGTTTGGGAGGGGCTTTGGGATGGAGGGTGGGGAGTAGGGGGAACCGATGGGAGCGGTTTGCGGCATCCTGGGATTTCAGGCAGGAATCTACCGGGCTATATCATTCCTCCTGAATGTCGTCATCAGGGTTGGCTGTATCATCATATATCTCATCACAGATGGGTTCTGTCGGTATGCTGGGGGTGGGGCAACAAAAGTATGGTAATCTATCGATAAAAACTAGTAACACCTGTCCTGAAGTCTGCAAGTATCATCAAATCACAGATTATTGCGGCCTCATTGTTTATCGATCTTTCTCTTATTGGACATAGCTTATGCATAATTAATAGAACGTAACTTTTAAATAGTCATATTAAGTACAGTATTCCATAGTTTTTATCTGTATTAAAATGAAAGAATATCCCAATGTCAAAAATCTTACCCAGGAATGAAAGCCGATATTTCCAACGTTTTCGTGGAGTTGCAAGGCCAATAAAAGTTTACAAGACCCAGTTATATTTAACGAATTCATTAGCTATCGAATTTATACGAGTACAAATTGGGTTGGGACAGTTTTAAAACGCTTTATAACTCGCGAAGCAGTTTATAAAAAATCGTAAACTGTTCAAATCCGAATTATATGACGTAATTTATTTGCAAATAAATAAAAAGTCAGAAAAACTATTTCATTTTTTTTTCAGTTTATTTCCAAACAAACATATCATTCACTTTCATTGACACAATAATTTACTTTATTTGTCATACAAATAAAACATCACCTAAACATAATATATTTGATATATCATTGCACCATTACTATACAACTGAATGAACACATGTATATTCAACATCATTGGTAACATGATCATCCATCAAAGGGAAAACCTCTAATTATAACAACCTCAATTTATAGAAGTCATAACAGTAATATCGCTGAAATTTAGCATGCAATAACTTAGATATGTATGTAAACAAAAATATCGCATTATGCAGTAAATTTATCCGAGGACCTTCAGACTAAGCACACACACGCACATGCAGACGCACGCGCGCGCGCATATCCGTCTTTCCTCTATCACAGACGTAATGTTTAAAAAAAAAAGAAATGTGGAAAAAACTGTGCACATCAACATGAAATCACAAAAGTTTACACTTTCGCAGGTTCCGTTTTTTCCGGACCTGTACCGCCGCCCGGGTGGCTGTCTCGAACACCTTACGGACACCGTCCTGAGTTTTGGCGGAACACTCCACGAAGGAGAAGGCGCGGATCTGCTCCGCCACCGTCTGTCCCTCCTGGGTATTCACCGGCTCTTCCTTCTTGAGCTCCAATTCCTTGATCACTTCAGGATCAGTGCGTGTGTCTTTTTTATTGCCCACTAGAACGATGGGGACACTGGGGCAGAAATGTCTGACCTCGGGGGTCCACTTTTCCCTGATGTTGACCAGGCTGTCGGGACTGTCTATGGAGTAGCACATTAAGATGACGTCAGTGTCGGGGTAGGAGAGTGGGCGTAGTCTGTCGTAGTCCTCCTGACCCGCCGTGTCCCACAGAGCCAGTTCCACCTGTTTATTATCCACCTCAATATCTGCTACGTACGTATCAAATACCGTAGGTATGTAGATTTCGGGAAAATCGCCGCGGCTAAACACCATTAAAAGGCATGTTTTACCGGTGGACCCATCACCCACGATAACTAACTTCCTCCGCACTTTCGCCATTTCAACTTCTTTAAACTTGGTCTACACAATATGACATCTAAGAGTTTGTTTATGTAATTGCTAACCACTGCCGGATTATCCCTTATATCTTCTGATCCTGATCTAATTTTAACATCCCAAATATAAACGGCGCCTCATTGGTTATAGTAACTATTATCTACGAATTCACCTGACCTGTAGTAATGTAAGGTGTGCTATTTAAAAGATAAGTATCTATTTGAGTATTCGTATTTAAACAACAACCTGCAAATGATATATATATATATATATATATATATATATATATATATATATATATATATATATATATATATATATATATATATATATATATATATATATGATTATTTACTGATTTCTTCACATTTGCTCATCAATTCATGTCCTTGCTGGTGAGAAAAGCAGTTCAAATTTCCGCTCTCATTTTAATAAAAAAAAACATGAAATATTTATCATGTCACGTAACAGATTCATGTAAGCCTATATTTCTCGAGTTTATGGCAATTTGAATTTGAATTAATCGCTTAAGTGGGAACTCGTATATATTGCATACGGAAGCCCTGGGAGGGCATTGACTTACTTCTTAATAGTTATGAGCCCAGGAAGGACATATTGACTTACTTCTTAATCAGTATTAATTTTTATTGATTTGTTACTTTTTAGGTACAGTAGACGAATTTTTAAATTTAAACATATTTTATTGAATAAATTCAATAGGATTGGACAACAGGCATAGCCTAAGTATACCCTCTTCTTGTATAATAGGTCATGTTACATAAATTTTTAGAATTATATAGGACACTATACTTATATAACTATAATCATGTATTTGAATAATAACATATTACGTATATTTGTGAATTACAGAGCTATAATAATATATGAGGATCTACAATATAATACAGTAGACGAATTATGTAGTTAGATTACTATTAACTGATATAAGCATGTGTTTCAACCTGAACCTAGATACTCCTGGTAAAGAAGGTCTTTATACCTAAACGTGTGATGACAGTCCAAGTTAATAAGTATTTCAATTTAATTGAATGGCTGTCTGAAAAGTTATAGATATTGGCATATGTATTTTGTATCCAAGAATAGAAATGTTTAAGTAATAATGCATGTATTTTTGTGGTTTTTTATGTTTAGAATCAATTTTCAAATAAATCTCATTTGGATATTAAAAGCATCTTTCCTGTACGAGCCAACTGGTAAATGTATGCGTAGTAAAAGTATATATTTTTTGAAAGTACAGCCCATTACAATTTAATCCAAAATTATGCTTGGAACAATTTTTTACTGGAGGTTGGCTTGGAGTCTAATATCTGTTTTAGTTAATTTACAATGCAAATTTGATATTTAAAATTTTTCAAAAGGGAGGGTAACTTATAATTTTAAACTGTCTTCTGGATCTTCAACCTTCTAGATACATGCATGCAAAGTTTGAAAACAACGATAAAAATATTCATGTATGATAACCCCTTATCTTGGGGCATAAAATGTTCTTGTTTTTTTTTTATCTTTTGACTTTCTAATATTTTGTCCTTGTTTAAGAAGTTTCCAAAATATTCAAATGAATAACTGTTAGTCAGTGTAAATTATTATTCAAGATTTTGTAAAATAAATGCATATACAAGTAAATAGAATTATTATATAAATAGTGCCTGTTTGGGAGGGTAACAGTTGAAATTGACACCCCGAGAAAACCATTGTCAACCGACGCGAAGCGGAGGTTGACAATGGTTTTCGAGGGGTGTCAATTTCAACTGTTATCCTCCCAAACAGGCACTATTTATTTTGTTATACTGAATGTCTTTTTTAAAATTTTTAAGAAAATTTACTGCTTTTATATAGGAATAGCGTGAATTCTACAGCGAACCGTACGCGCATAATTTTCGCGCATGTAACATTTTTTAATGTTACCCGTTGCCAAGTGCGTTGCTTACGCTGAGGGTAATAGTAAATATTATTAACTGCGTCTTAACCAATCAGATTTCAGTATTTAACATGAAAGTATAACAACATAATATATCATGAGCAGTTGGTTTTTTACATATCAGCTGATTTATAAGCTAGACAAGATCCTGAATGTAGAGCAGTTACTACTTTTTTACCCTCAGAAAGTCAGCAAATTCAGATTTTTAACAATTTGAAAGAATAATATTAAGATGAATTTGTATTTAACAAAGTGTCCCAGAAAGAAGCCATCTATATATATAAACAAGTCAATACCAAAGACAATACTAGACTGTATTCACATATGTACGGCAATACCAATCCCGAGGTTAAAGTTTATAAATAAAAGAATTTGAATCTTACCCATTTAAATCTATGTACGCGTAGAGACTATTTTTTTGCCGTCAAAATGAGCAAAAATGAAGACCGGTGTAATATAAAAAATATTCCAGTTGTCATACAAAATTTTACTGTATTTATTCTAAAATAAAGGTAAAGTTTGTTGGCACATGACAGTGACAGAATTACGGATTGAATTATCAAAACCATATATGTCCCCCTATAAAATTACTTCGATCTCGTGTGCATTTATAAAAAGAATATTCTTTATATCAATAAAAAGCAATCTTCTAAGCTGGAACTAGTGTTGGTGTCAGTGTCCATGTTGAGCGGTACGCCACCACCTACGGAAGCCCTGGGAGGACATTGACTTATTTCTTAATTGTTATGAGCCCTGGGAGGACATATTGACTTACTTCTTAATCAGTGTCAATAGTTACGTATTTCTTTTTACTTAGTTCATTATTTTTCAGTTCTGGTTAGAAATTCAAAGATAACACGTTCAGTATACCTGGCGGTTTGGAAGTTTCATAGATCGTTTATAGCTGAGTACATTGACAATGTTTAATGTGGTACTAGTTTCTCTGTGGTTTATAATAACAGTTGGTGTTAAATTGGTTGAGAGTGTTCTGCCAAGTAATGTTCCGTTGATGGGAAATGAATTTACTAGAGAAGAACTAATTCGATTGTACTTTTTGGAAGGGTTAAAATATTGTGAAATAATATTGTTTTTGTATAGCAGACACAATATTGTATTGAGTGTTCGGCAGTTGGGTCGTATATTACGGCGCCTTGGCCTCTAAAGACGACAACACCAATACTCACCACAACAAGCTATCATTGATGCTATAAGACAAGAGTGTAGCATGAGTGGCCGATGTATAGGTTACAGAACAATGTGGAGAAGACTCCTACAAGACCATGGGTTGTTGGTAAGAAGAAATGACGTTATGGAAACTATGCAACAATTGTACCCTAAAGCAACTGCAGAAAGAAGAGCCCATAGATTACAACGTAGAAAGTATGCTAATACGGGACCTAACTTTGTCTGGCATGCAGACGGGTACGACAAATTAAAACCATTCGGGTTTTGCATCCATGGATGTATAGACGGGTACAGTAGACGAATAATGTGGCTAGAAGTTGCATCTACCAATAACAATTCGGCTGTTATTGCCAAATAGTATCTTGATTGTATACAGCATGTACAATGTGCCCCAAGACTTTAACGGGTTGATAGGGGAACAGAAAATAAAAGTCTTAGTTTTTTGCAACCTCTTTTTCGATTCCATTCAAACGACTCTTTGGCTGGTGTTAAAAGTTTTATGTATGGAAAGAGTACGTCAAACCAAAGCATGGAGGAGTGGTGGGGAGTTCTTAGGAAGCTTGGGATTCATTGGTGGATTAATTTTTTTAAAGATATCAGGGATACTGGGATGTTTGACTTGGACAATCCAGTAGTGAAAGAGTGTCTGCGGTTTTGCTTCATGGACGCCTTGCAAACTGATTTGGATAGGATAGCGAGTCACTGGAATTCTTATGTAATTCGGCCACAGAGAGGATATGGTGAACTGCCTTCTGGTAAACCAGACGTCTTGTATTTTGTGCCAGAACTGACAGACGGACAAGACTTTAAAACACCTTTGAATGTCGAAGATGTTAACGTTTGTATTAATATGTATGGAAAGAAGAAAGAAACTTGTAGGGAGAGTTCAAAGAACTTGTGTACTTAATAAAACCTGATGTTCAAATCCCAGTTCATCCCGATGAAGCTTTAGAGTTATTCATTGAACTCAACGATGCTCTCAAAGACTATGTGTGAACAAATGACATTGTTCCGAAAATATTTTGTATTTCATAGTTAACTTGTTCAAGGGTTTTTCAGATCATTTTGTTACTGATGCAAATATACAGCGCATTTAACTTAACTATCTGTGTTATTTCTTTCCGCACATGTTTAAATAGCACAAATCCTAATAACTACCTATTACATTATGTATTTAATGCTTTCTTATCATCCTAATGAGGTCAATTCATCATCAAATACGTATTTTAGGTTTTAGCCTCAAGAGTACATATAAAATGATAAAAATAAACCATAGTTATCTAAAAATCATATGAAGTATTTAAAATATGGAGGAAATATATTATAAACAAAAATAATTATTCTATACTTTGATTTTAAACCCTTCACGTGTCATTGAATTCATTCAAAATATATATGTAAATTTCCTTTTATTATTAAGGAATCTAAAATATGTACATTTACTTTTTTGACTATGTTTAATTTTACATTTTGTTTGAGTTCATCAATGTTCTTCATTTGTTATCAATCAATAAAGTTTACAGCACTTTCATATACTCAGTATGCACTGCAGCGTGAACATACATGTATGTGCGTTTGTGTGTGCGCTTGTGCGTATATGTGACATAATATAGCATTGAATCATGATACAGTCTCATTACTGCAGCGGTGTGTGCATACAAATTTTCATAACGCGCTATTGCGCGTTACTCAATTTGTAAGCACACACCGCTGCAGTTATGAGACTGTATACTTCAAAAAATCATGTATTAATGCTTATATTTACATTTTGTTAACATCTTGCTTTCTCTGCAAATGTGGTTTATACCTTAAAATTCCTATCTTATCCTAAGGGTAATAATATTAATAGAAGAGCCACTGTAACAGCCACAAGCGTGAACTTTGATTTTCAAACGTGACGTTAAAAGCGATCAACGTTTGTGACGTCATAATAAAACTCGTCAATTTAACCTTTGAATATCCAGTGATTAGTTGTTGCATTTAGAGGCATTTAAAGATCACAGAATTAAATGGGAAGACACAATAGAATGTAAATATTAGCAAAACTCGGAGCAAACAAATCAGTTTTAATTGATCCGTTTTATACCAAATTTCAGTATCTTGTCAAGCAACAATTTTATTTTTCTATACTGGGTTTGCTTTACATTTGAGAAAACGAATTTCAATTCGACAACACCCCTTTCCTTTTACTTGAAAATGTACATAGTTTGTTTAAACGGTTCTGAGTAAATACATATATTGTGATTTCATTAATATTCAAGGGTATCAATTTTCAAGGATAAAGTGAAAATAACAGTTTCAAGGATACGTCAATTTTGGCCAATGACCCCATCAATACAAAATGTTAGTAAAAATTGCACTTCAATTAATAATTTAATTTCATTGATAACTTAATACGAAATCCACGAAAATTGGTATTCAACAAACATTGATGAAACCACAGTATTTAATTACTAGTTTTTACCCAGGAAGAAGTAAATGAAGTTTTCATGAACAGGGTAGTTGAATTAATATTACAGTTATGATGACAATGTTCTGTAAAGCTGCTAACAATGGTCCAATGGTCTTATTAAAGGTATTTACTTATTGTAGTATGCAGTCAAGCAGAAAATGTTGAATTTTATATGATCTTATACAAGATCCCTACAGTACATCAATATGTAATTATTATGACTAAAAATAATCCGGTAACTTATTTTCCATACTATCAGCAGTTTGATTTTACCATTGCACTTAAGTTAAATAAAGTAGACAGGTTTTGGTTTGAAAAAAACTTTTTTATTTGAAGAAGTCATCGTATTGATAGCATAAAATAAAATATGATTATAAAACAATGTTGCCTCTGCCAACAGACAAATTGTGGTCAGAAAAACTCACTTGAGTCTTCGGCTCAGGTGAGCTAAAATATCTTCCATCATTAAAATGATCTTTTCAAGTATTTCTCTGACATAAATACAACTTTCCATTGTACTTGCAAACAAAAACCCCAATTTCTGCTCATAGAACTCATGATATGAAAACGCACCCACTTATCATAGCAATGAACATGATGTCAAAGAAAAATAATAGTCAAGATCATCTTAGCACTTTTCATATAAATGTTTGTCAATAACAGCATAAATCTGATAGTAATTTATGGGTGGAATCTGACCCTAATTCAGCAAATATATAATATAATTTTTTTAAGGAAACAAACTTGAAATAAAATTGTCAACTATTAAGCAATGTTTTAAACTAAATGAATACATGCAATTATATTCTTTAAATGGTTCATGTATTTTGTTGTTCGGATAAAAACTGACACATGCTTTTTTACAAATTTTGTTTAAACCCTTTAAGCATTTCCAAAGCATTTTGACGAGTTTTTACATCATAACAGCAACAAGAATTTACCAACTCAACCAATTTTGTTGCAAAGTCTTGCAAAGAATCTGGCTGTATTTTTTCTTTCATGCAACCAACAATGTAGGCCACAGGATCAGTATCCACAGGAACTGATCAGGCAGGTACCTCCAGAAACAATTCCAAAACTGTACACCCAACACTACACATATCTGAGTAGATATAGCCACTTCTTCTTTCAAGGAGTACTTCAGGTGCCTGGTAGGTCGGTGTTCCAGGTCGTGTTGTACCATCTGACGTTGTTACCATAATTGTATTCATTGTTTTAAACTTACTAATCGCAAGGTCACACAAACGGATTCTTTTTAAATCATCTGACTTTAGTATGTTTTCAGGTTTGATATCTCTAAGAATGATGGCTGGAACCTGATTGTGCAAATAAGCTACAGCCTGAAGAACATTTCTAGCAATGTAATGCTTAGTATCATATGAAAGTTTGTTCTCATATTCTTCACCAAATATGACATCATCAAGATTTTTTCCGTTGTTTAACTCTGAAACCATAAAAAGCTTGTTATTTTCAAGACCATAAGCCATTATTTGAATGATGTTTGGATGCCTTACTGTACTGTGAATTGCCAACTCATGTTTGATGAGTGGCTTTGCGAGTTTCATTCGTATGACTAATATCTCTTTCACTGCCACCTCGGTTCCCAACCACTCGGCTTTCCTCACTGTTCCAAATGCTCCCCTGCCAATCTCTTCACCAAAACTTACATCGTTCACTGCAATTTTCGGTAAAGAGCAAGAATCAATATTGTTCTTCTGATTGACATCTACCGGTACATGTAATTGATTGGTCTCTGTTTGTACACATTCTGTTGTTCGAAATGTTGAGGCATTGATGAGAAATTGCTCAGCCTCTATTTGTTTTTCAGCTTTCTTAACTGTGCCTTGTAAAGCTCCCTGGCAATTTCCTTTTCGAAATGTTGAGGCATTGATGAGAAATTGCTCAGCCTCTATTTGTTTTTCAGCTTTCTTAACTGTGCCTTGTAAAGCTCCCTGGCAATTTCCTTTTCCAAAACTGACATCTATTGCAGGTAAAGAACAAGATCCTGCATTTTTATGATTGACATCTGATTGCTCAGCTTCTGGAAATGTCAAGAATTATTACACTGATCAACCTTTGTTTGCAATGATTCTGTTATTCTGTACCTGTGAGAAGTTGACTCATCATTACCAATTAAATTACATGCAGCTGAATACATGCTTAATGTCTGATTCTGTTCACTAGGTCCAAATGAAAATGTTTTAGAGGCAGCTAATTGCTCCATGCTCCTCACATGAGTATTGCTTTGAGATAATAGTTGTGCATCTTCTGTTGTTTCAGAGGCAGCTAGTTACTCCATGCTCCTCACATGAGTATTGCTTTGAGATAATAGTTGTGCATCTTCTGTTGTTTCAGAGGCAGCTAGTTGCTCCATGCTCGTCACAGGAATATTGCTTTGAGATAATAGTTGTGCATCTTCTGAAATTTCTGGTTTCTCAACAATGCAACTTGCACCACACATAAACAAGCTTCCGTTACCTTGAATCCCAACTGGATATTCTCCTGGACCTTTAACTTTTATAATAGATACGTCTGGTCCCTCAAAAAATAACACTCCATCTTTGAACCACTGATGGTTGAAATGCTGATTATGAACTTGCGTTATAATTCCCAACATAAGGTTGCCATCACATAATCCGTTTATTTCGTCGGGACCGTACATGATAAGTTCTGTTGTTGTTGTTGAATGACTGGTATAGTTGCAAAGCTCGTAAGACTCATCCTCTAACTGAGTCAGGTAAGTTCTACCATTCTTTTCAACCCCTGTCAACAGATATGAATCATGTGTGATGCAGATGCATCCTCTAACTGAGTCAGGTAAGTTCTACCATTCTTTTCAACCCCTGTCAACAGATATGAATCATGTGTGATGCAGTTGTAATTGTCATACGGAATCTCTTGGTGCATAGACAAACTAAAGCATTTTTTCATTGTAGAATTTGATATTAAATTGTGCTTGGACTGCCTGAATATCTTGATATCTTTGTCTTCTTGAAAGTCAACTTAATGTCTCCTGGATTTTCATTATTCACCAAAAAAACTGATTCTGTTTTATCACAATCTTCTGTTGCTGTATGCATTTCCTTATCAGACTCTTTGAGTTTGGTTCTGATGTACAAATGATACTGTGAGGAGAATAGACCATGGGATTTCAAATATTCTTGAAAAGAGCATTCTTTTCCGTCCAAATCCGTAAAATTTTCCAAATTTTCTCCAGAAAAACTTGCAAGAGATACCTCCATATCCATTAAATCTCCTACTTGACTTTTCCTCTTAAGAATAAAAAAATTTGAACCTATTCTGACAATGTCTGGAACTGTTAAGTTTTCATCGGCCAGGTATTCCATCATCCGGGTTCCTCCACCTTTCTTAACAGTGACAACCCTGTACCTTCCACCAGAATAATGCTGCCAACCAATGTAGAGTTTATACTTTGAATGTCTCCCTCTTCCACCTGCATTGCATTGGCTGATGTTATCAGATTCCTCTTTCTGAAAATAATAAAGATGCAGTACAATAATAATTTAATTACATTAAATGAATGTTACATCAAATTTATATAAATCAAATCAAATTAAAATAGTGGTAGGACAATTAAGTGCTTGAGCTATTTCTTGTATCAGTTGTATGTACTTATTACTTACTTGCTGTTTTTTAATACTTGATAGTAATTTATTAATTTTCAATACTTATTACTTAATACTTTCTTGTTAATTGTTATTTCTTAATTGTTTTTATTTATTATTTACTTGTTATTTATCAATTCTTAATACTTAATCATTTGGGGTTGGTGGCACATATCTGACTGACATACTTATACTTTTTAAAATAACGAGGCCAATAGGCCTTAACGGCCACTTGAGTACCATAGCCAATACACAAACATGTCGAGGAGTCTCATATTCTGGAAGTTAAAAATTATAATATTGTAATGACGACCTACACCTCCCTGCTTCAAATTTTTCAAGAAGGGCTATGACACATATAATTTTAGCGAAAAACCTAAAAACCATAATAAAGTGCATGACCTGATATTGAAAAGGTGCAAGACTCTTATAGAAAATAATTTTCCCACATTTGTTAATTTTCAAGATAATTGTTTTATGTTTACATAGATAAACTAAAACAAGGTGGCTAGATTACATGTTTTATTTGAAACAACCTCCCTTCTCCAATCCCCAGGGGGGCAGACAGAAACTCTCCCTGTGGGCATTTAATAAAAAAAAAAAAAACACAGCTTTAAAGGCTATAAAGTTTTTTTTCACAATGTCCTGTTCTAGCTTTCTCACCTTCTGGCATTAATACCAAAATCATTTTATATGTACTGCTTATCAGTGACTTTGGTTTAATATAGCCAATGATTATATTTTACTATTTACAAGTCTATTTGTTCACTTAGAAAGTTCAAAACTGTTTTTGTTTTAATTGATGAAAATACTTGCATAACTTTTTAGATCATGCAACTTCTTAATTACATTATATTCAATGATTCGTATTTAAACACCAACAAGCAAAGGAAGATAGCTCCATTATGAAGAAGCAAGGGAAGATAACTCCATTAACTAAATGAACTCTTTCCAAATGTTTTCACAATTTCTTCACTATATAAATATGCAGGGGTTTTGATTCTGTGTCAGTAGATGTTTTTGAAACATTATACACATTTACACTAAATGACCATTTTGGCTGCACCCTGCACTAAGAAACTCTATCCTATACACTATATACATGTAAGTGTTTTTGCCCTCGCCCTAGAGTCAAAACGCATACCTCATGGACATGAAATTTATAATATTCGTGGAGGGCTTCATGGTTAACATATAATCATGAAGTCTTTCTTTTTTTCAGATGTGTGAGAGTAGAGAAGATTTTTAAACATAATATACATTAACACTATATGGCCACAATACCCCCCCCCCCAAACATCCCTAGCCACTGACCCAGGTACCCAAAAACTTCACAAGTTAGCTGGAGGAATTAGTGGACACCATACCCATGCATTCAGTTTTTTCTCACATGTGTGGGAGTAAAAAATAAAGATCTTCTAAGATTTAATATATTTTCACTGTGTGGTCATACTGGTCCAACTCTGAGGCCTAAACTCACGTCCCAAGGACCATGAATTTTACAATTTTGGTAAAGGGATTCATAGGCATCCTAACCATGCATTCGGTTTTTTCTTCACATGTGTGGGAGTAGAGAAAACATTTGAAAATTTGGCTTTATTGCATATTTGGCCCTGCCTGTGGTACCCTGGGGGTGGCAGAGACATGAATTTCACAATTTAGACTAACCTAAAACTAAACTGTGCCTTCAATCTTTCCTTAACCTATCAAACCTTTTGAAAAATTAAAACTAAAACATATTTTTATTTATTTATTTTTTATCTAGTATTAATTTATAAACCTAATTTAAATATAAAGAAAGTATTGAAAACAGCATTTTCATCTTACTGTATTGTATGTTTGACAATTGCCTTATTACATACTGGCATAAGATCAGCAGACCCCACCAGGAAAATTTCTTACCAGTGCTGATTGTTATGTCATAAACTTATTCACAAAATTAAAGAGGTAGAAAACACTGGTAGTTGGTGAAAATTGGGCTTTGGCCAGTAAAGGTTAAATTTTTTTCTTGTACTGGGTGCATAGTTTGATTCAGATATGTAAACTGTATTAGCTCCATCATATTCAGACATGCTCAACATTGGCAGCTCTTAAAGTCTTCAACATATTGTCTTAAATCTATCATAAAAATTGGTTTTGATACATGCTTACCTTAGGTGTTGAAACTTTCACTTTTTTTCTCTTTTTATCCATCTTCTTACTTTTCCTTTTTATTTGTTCAACCAGTTGAGATATCTTTTCTTTCCTTATTGTGTTATTTAAATTAAATGTATGTAGTTTGAGAGACACATTTAAGTGTCTCCTAATAACGATATTTGTAAACACCCCCCCCCCCCCCAAGCCATCTCATTCGGAAATAATTATGAAATATAACTGTGTTATAATCAACAGAAGCAAATCAAGGGCTCAAATTATACAAAAATACAGCTATTTTATTAGAACCCAACAATATGGGTAATGTCAGTATTCAAGATCAATATTAGGACATGCAACCTGGTCAAGTATTGTTTAGACTGAAGCTGTCATTTTTTAATTAAATGAATGTGATCACGATGCTCGTGTAAACAGCAAACTATGGTCACATGCAATCTGATAATATTTACATCATAATAGGGACGTGCATATATATTAAATACAGGAAAATATATCACTTCACAATCTGTATGTACATGCATGCACGTATCTCCTATCATCTGATCCTGAAACATACTGATAAAAAAAATATAAAGATTAAGACATCATGAGACGCAACATTACAAAATTTAAAAATTTGATAAGTAGTAATACCAATTCTTCCTCCGCGCTAGAACTGGTAGTGTCGTCCATGTCGAACGGTACGCGTGCCACCGCCACGTGTTATTTAAAACATTGTTATCCAATAATAACAATTAAGTAATAACAAATAAGTCATAACAATTAAGAAGTAAGTCAATATGTCCTTCCAGGGCTCATAACAATTAAGAAGTAAGTCAATGTCCTCACAGGGCTTCCGTATTACGAATTGCACGTTTCTTTATCTTTTTAGTTAATATTTTAAAACACAAACTTGTACTTCCTAAAAATCTTTGTCGTGCCTTTCAAACTACTGGTTAAATTTTGTTAATAAATAGAACATTTTTTTTCATATTTACCTTTTTTCCTAGTACAAATTTGCTATTTTAATAATTCTACAAGTGACTTAAACCTTTATGATAAATATGATTTAACTCAATCATTATTTTTTAAGAATGAATATTTACGTTTTTCAGTGGCCTTAAATGTGATAACACTACGTATCGATTTTGTAATATACAGTCCAATAAATCAATAGAAGTTTAACTGTGGCGCAAACGGGGTTGGGTTTTTTTTTTACTCAAGTATTATAATCGTACAATGGCTGAAAATATTATATATATATAAGTAATAAGGAATCATTCTTTGAGTATTATGAAGTGATAATTTCGGTCGGGCGTGATCATATCTATTATTAAGCCCTTGGACTTTATTGGATTTAATCACGCCTGACCGAAATTATCATCTCAAAATACTCAAAGAATGATTATTTATTCCTTAAAATATTTCTCTTCAAAGGAATATTAAGCAAGCCATGTATTGTACCGAAGAACAATAATGTAATTTTGCTTCATTCGGGACCATCAAGCCTAAGAGAAGTTAATAAATCATATTTTGTTAGGGTGTACTAGTCATAGCGATATATTTACAGTTTTAACTGTCTTTGTCTGTGATAAAATTACGAATCAATTTTGAATTTTGATTCATAACAGATGAGCGACACAAAATGGGCGTGTCTTAAAACATACTAGAAACATAGGTAATCATAGATTACTAAGCTCACCGAGACGGAGCATCACCCTTATGAGACATCACCTTTATAAGACCACCTTTATCATTTTATATGAAAATCATACTTTATGATCTTGGATATTCATGGATTCTGTTTTGACAAAATATCGTATATCATCTGATGAAATTTTTTATGATAATCATATGTTCATATGTTAATCAATACAATGATATAAAATGAAATATTGCATCATGTCATATTTATAATATATATCATATAATACAATAAAATACCGTAATAAACAATAATGAGATATGATATTGTAACGTATGATATGACATTGTATTGTGTTATACCTTATTGTATTTGATCACATAATACAATATCATAAAATATTATACAATATGGTATTATATTACAATATCATATTACATAATACAACATAACATTGAAACATGATATTATATTGTATAATATAGTATGATATTGTATTAAATGACACTGAAACATATTTGATACATTATATGATATTATATCATATAATACAATATAATTTGATTCCAACATTGTATCTTATCAAATGATACAATATTATGTGATAAAGTAAAATATTATAAAATACATTATTATATTATACATATTGTATCATATGACACAATAATATATATTACAATATCATATACAAACATGTTTCAGTGTCATTTAATACAATATCATACTATATTATACAATATAATATCATGTTTCATATATTGTATCCTATGATACAAAATTGTATATTTTATAATATTGTATCATACAATATTGTATAATATGATATTGGTTTCAGTGATATAGAATTATATCACATGAAATTGTATTACATCAGGTGCATCAGTATCATAAGACGCATCATCCATACAAGTTTGGTGAAGTTAGGACCAATAGTAACTTAGATATTGCTATCAATGGGCACCCGCAACAAAAACTTTAACCTGCTCCAAAAACCTTAACCTCCTCCAGCATCCGAAACCTACAGCTCAGATTCAGCACTCAAGCCTGTCTGGTGCATCAGTATCATAAGGCACACCATCCATGCAAGTTTGGTGAAGTACGGACCAGCAGTAACTGAGATATTGCTATCAAAGGGCACCTGCAACAAAAACTTTAACCTGGTCCAACAACCTTAACCTCCTCCAGCGTCTGAAATTTAGGACCCAGATTCAGCATCCAAGTCTTTCAAGTCCATAAGTAGGTCCAGATGCATCATCCATGCAAGTTTGGTGAAGATAGGACAAATAATAGCTTAGATACAGGACCTGCAACAAAAACTTTAACCAGGTCCGGACGCCGACGCCGACGCCGAGGGTATAGCATAAGCTCTCCTTGACTTCGTCTCGGTGAGCTAAAAACGGTATTGGCTTCGCCGCGTATAGTAACGCATAGTATGAAAATGGAAATAATATAAGTAATAAAGAATCATTCTTTGAATATCATGAGGTGATAGTTTCGGTCAGAGCGTGGACAAATCAATAATGCTAATGAAAACAACCAAACTAAAAGACAGAATGTTCAATGGATAAAACGATGTTTTTAAAAGTTGTTCTATCCGATGTTTCGATTGTACACAGTTTTATATGCACCTGTACGTGTAATTGAGATCAATGTTTTAACTGCTGAATATAACATTTTTCTCTTATTTTACCAGTCAGAGAGTATTTCATAGTGAGGCATATTAACAAAAACAATTTATTTTCATTTCTCTTAAAATACCCATTCTATCATGGAAGCAAAGATATCCAAGAAGTCCTGAGATATTGTCAGTGATTACTTATTAAGGGAAAAGGAATAATTTTTGAGTATTTTGGGGTGATAATTTTGGTCGTGACGTAGTTATTGTAGTTATGTCAGTGGAAGTGAATACTTCAGCTTTGCTTCTTATTGAATCAGTTAATGTTCCAACATATACCGGTATGTCTTACTCCCTTCCTGGATAGATAATGTTTATAATGCATTTAATAAGAAGGAAAAATACTTGAACCATTCCACTTCATCTTTGCTACAATTGTTTTCATTTAAAAATATATTTATTTTTACTTGCAGTTAATTAAAATAAACATTTTAAAGATGTTCACTTATTCTGCCTGGTGCAGGCAGATAGCTAACCTTGCACAACGCACAACGCAAACAAAAGTCACACGGGTTTCATAGTTTATTTTGTGTGGAAAACGTTGCCGTCGTGAATAATATTGGTAAAAAACTACAACAAATAGAAATAACAAATTACTAAATAGGAAAATATAGAACCTTACTTCATACATAGAAAAAAATATGTAAATTACTTTAAAGACCATAATGGCATGCCATACTTTTGAGAATGTTTTATCTGCATAATAAAATTGTCATCTGTAACTAAACTTCAAAAATACAATTAAATACTGACAGATTTAAGCAATTACTTCAATAAAAGAGACTTACTTAGTGGCTCGAGGCACGCATCTAACCAGATTGAAGACGATAGAAAAAGTGAGACCGGACTGGTCAGTAAGGCTGACAGGAAGTGAGTGATTGACCAGGTATACGTTGTAGTTAACTTTTACCAAAAAGGATTACCGGATATACTAAACTCAGAGTGGTTAACTTGTACAAAAATATTTCTGAAGAATTTAAATTTTAAACTATAGACAGCACATCACTTGTCTTGAATTTTACACTGTTTACACTATTGCTAAAGCTCTAAGCTCTTACTATAAATAACTAGCTGCAATAATGTAGCCCTCTCCGATTTTTTTTTATATCTGATGTTATTGCAGCTCTTACTAACCAATGGACAACTCGCTAACCTTGGTTGGTAGAAATATGCGAGACTGGACATCGGAAACTGTTGATGGAAAAGGGGTCATAGAAAGCTCATTTTAATTGATTAAATTTATGTTTAGTGTTTAATCAGTAAAAAAGCCACACAGGATTCTTCAAACTATAATAATGTAAATCGCTGCAGATAATCAGAAATAGTTGGTTTTTAACGTAGTGTCAATATTTTGTTTGGAGCCATTTATTCCTTTGTCATCGTGAATTACAGGCCAAGGATGGATTGATTGTTACCCTTCCTTGTGTTTGTACTCTCTCCTGGCAAATACCGTACACTTATATTATACTGTAGTAAACGATTTGTAGCCAAGTGGAAAATGCCAAAATGTTTGTCAACAGAAAAGAATTGTCTCAACACTTGATTGGCACTCGACTGTACAGTTAATAACACATGGACAACAAATAAACATCGGAATTCGAAAAACATTTAAAAAAATCTTTAATAGCATTAAAACCCAACAACAAAATTAACCGGTAAAAAATAATTTAATGTAAAAACTAAATACAGGTAGTTTAAAATTCATATATTGCACGTCAATTTTTAAAGTTGCATTAGCTATTAGAATGAAGAAATAATGTATCATCTATATTGACTTGGAATCATTCACAGAGATTCTGATCTGTTTCAGTCAGATACCGTCTTCATCTAGCCAATTCATACGCGGGGGTAAGATAATTTTTGGGCACCAGACCAAATTTTCCATTGAGTTCTGCCACCCACCAACTCTTGTCATCAAACTCCCGACTAATAATGTACAGCTTATCTCCCTTGTTAAAGCCCAGCTCGTTGCTTCTGTCGGCCTTGCAGTCCCATTTCCCCAGGAACATGTTCTCGTAGTCGTGATCAGGAGGTATTTGGGGCTCAGAACTCGCGTCAGGCTTGCTTTCTTTTGGCACCTCTGGGGGTGGAATGTTTGGGAGGGGCTTTGGGATGGAAGGTGGGGGAGTAGGGGGAACCGATGAGAGCGGTTTGCCGGATCCTGGGATTTCAGGCAGGAATCTACCGGGGGTGGGAGGGGGAGGTGGCGGAACAGCAGTGACGCAATCATCGTATTCCTCCTGAATGTCATCATCAGGGTTAGCTGTATAATCATATATCTCGTCACAGGTGGGTTCTGTGGGTATGCTGGGGGTGTGACAACAAAATTATGGTAATCTATCGATAAAAACTAGTAACACCTGTCCTGAAGTCTGCAAGTATCATCAAATTACAGCAGATTTCTATCTGCGGCCTCATTGTTTATCGATCTTTCTCTAATTGGACAAAGCTTATGCATAATTAATAGAACGTAACTTGTAAATAGTCATATATAGTACAGTATTCCATAGTTTTTATCGGTATTAAAATGAAAGAATATCCCAATGTCAAACATCTTACCCAGGAAAGAAAACCGATATTTCCTACGTTTCCGTGGAGTTGCAAGGCCAATAAAAGTTTACAAGACCCAGTTATATTTAACGAATTCATTAGCTATCGAATTTATACGAGTACAAATTGGGTTGGGACAGTTAACGCTTCATAATTCGCGAGGCAATTTATAAAAAATCATAAACTGTTCCAATCCGAATGATATGACGTAATTTATTTGCAAATAAGTAAAAAGTCAGCAAAACTATTTCATTTTGTTTTTCAGTTTATTTCCAAACAAACAACATATCATTCACTTTCATTGACACAATAATTTAAGAAAGTGAGCGCATAAGATAGTAAGTTTGCAGGAATCCTCGACACGAATCAATTGGGATTTAAATGTCTATAACCTCGAAAGGCTATGTACAGGTTTCAACAAAAATATATTATGTTGAGAGTCGAAGTACATGGCTATTCCGGTTATTAAAAAACTCATAAGCTTTCAAAAAATGGCAATGAGAGGTAAACCGATAAGTATAGTTGGAGATGTTAATGCAAACATATTTTGATGAAGTTATATTGTGTTTATCCTTAAAAAAAATAGTAATAATAAAAAAAATAGTGTTCATACAGCGGATCTAGAAATCAACAACAACAAATAAAGATATACCGGTATATTATAATTCAACATCATGTTATAATAACAAACATTTAAAACAAAAAAGTTAAATTTAAAAAAAAAAAGACCACAAGTTGGATTTGAACCCAAAACACTGAATGTTTGTATTCACTAATCCAGGACGAAACCTCTAAGCCATGCGAGACTTGTCAATATATGCTCTATAAAGCACTGTTTGAAACAACATTGTCATATCAATGGACTTTGTTTTTTTATCCTTCAAAAAATAATTTGAAAAAGTACATAATTAGTCATCTCTGGGTCATCTCTCCATCTTTTTTTAAAAAGCGACATTTTTAATGTTGAAATATGTTATCTTTACGCGTTTCAAATTTGTGGAGAGAAGACCCAGAGACAACAAAATCATTTAAAAACAGTTGTAAATAAGTAGGATTTTGCATGAATTGCATCGTGTTGCTATATTTAGACCCATATTTTGATAAAACATTTTGCATTTCAAATATTTTTCCACTCATTCCACATCCAACAGAAACCAAATAACGGTTATAATACGAAAAATATTCAAAATTAATTGATGAAATTTTCACTCTCCTTGTGCGCCCAGATTCCTGCCGAATGTACATCTTAAGCGCCCACATTCTTTCTTTGTCATACAAATAAAACATCACCTAAACATAATATATTTGATATATATATCTAGATTGGCCTCATTGCACCATTACTATACAACTAAATGAACACATGTATTTTTCAACATCATTGGCAACATGGTTATCTATCAAAGGGAAAACCTCAAATTATAACGACCTCAATTCATAGAAGTCGCTAAAAATGTTTAGCATGCAATATTAAAGATATGTATGTGAACAAAAATATCGCATTATGCAGTAAGTTTATCCGATGACTTAAAACCTCAAATTATAACGACCTCAATTTATAGAAGTCATAACAGTAACATCGCTGAAATTTAGCATGCAATAACTTAGATATGTGTATAAACAAAAATATCGCATTATGCAGTAAGTTTATCCGGGGACCTATAGACTAAGCACACACACACACACACACGCACATGCATACGCACGCACGCTCGCGCGCGCGCATAACCGTCTTTCCTCTATCACAGACGTAATGTTTTAAATAAAAGAAATGTTAAAAAAATGTTCACATCAACATGAAATCACAAAAGTTTACACTTTCGCAGCTTCCGTTTTTTCCGGACCTGTAGCGCCGCCCAGGTGGCTGTCTCGAACACCTTTCGGACACCGTCCTGAGTTTTGGCGGAACACTCCACGAAAGAGAAGGCGCGGATCTGCTCCGCCACCTCCTGTCCCTCCTGGGTATTCACCGGCTCTTCCTTCTTGAGCTCCAATTCCTTGATTACGTCAGGATCAGTGCGTGTGTCTTTTTTATTGCCCACTAGAACGATGGGGACACTGGGACAGAAATGTCTGACCTCGGGGGTCCACTTTTCCCTGATGTTGACCAGGCTGTCGGGACTGTCTATGGAGTAGCACATTAAGATGACGTCAGTGTCGGGGTAGGAGAGTGGGCGTAGTCTGTCGTAGTCCTCCTGACCCGCCGTGTCCCACAGAGCCAGTTCCACCTGTTTATTATCCACCTCAATATCAGCTACGTACGTATCAAATATCGTAGGTATGTGGACTTCGGGAAAATCGCCGCGGCTGAATGCCATCAATAGACATGTTTTACCGGTGGACCCATCACCCACGATAACTAACTTCTTCCGCACTGTCGCCATTCCAACTTCTTTAAACTTGGTCTTGGGGCGCATACAACGCAATGACATCTAAGAGTTTGTTTAGGTAATTGCTAACCACTGCCGGACTTTCATTTTATATATTCCTCAGATCCTGTTCTAATTTTAGCATCCCAAATATAAACGGCGCCTCATTGGTTAGTAACTATTATTTACCAATTCACCTTACCTGTAGTAAAGTATCCATTTGAGTATTCGTATTTAAACAACAACCTGCAAATGATATATATATATATATATATATATATATATATATATATATATATATATATATATATATATATATATATATATATATATATATATATGATTATTTACTGATTTCTTCACATTTGCTCATCAATTCATGTCCTTGCTGGTGAGAAAAGCAGTTCAAATTTCCGCTCTCATTTTAATCAAAAACATGAAATATTTATCTTGTCATGTAACAGATTCATGTAGGCCTATATTTCTCGAGTTTATGGCAATTTCAATTTGAATTAATCGCATATGTGTGAACTCGTATGTATTGCACGTTTTTTTCTTTTTTTAGTTATATTTAAAACACAAAACTTGTACTTCCTAAAAATCTTTGTCGTGCCTTTCAAACTACTGGTTAACTTTTGTTAATAAATGGAACATTTTTTTCATATTTACCTTTTTTGCTAGTACAAATTTGCTATTTTAATAATTTTACAAGTGACTTTAACCTTTATGATAAATATGATTTAACTCAATCATTATTTTTTAAGAATGAATATTTACGTTTTTCAGTGGCCTTAAATGTGATAACACTACGTATCGATTTTGTATTATACAGTCCAGACGGGGTTAGTTTTTTTTTACTCAAGTATTATAATCGTACAATGTCTGAAAATTATATAAATATAAGTAATAAGGAATCATTCTTTGAGTATTATGAAGTGATAATTTCGGTCGGGACGTGATCATATCTATCATAAAGCCCTTGGGCTTTATTGGATTTAATCACGCCTGACCGAAATTATCATCTCATAATACTCAAAGAATGATTATTAATTCCTTAAAATATTTCTCTTCCAAGTAATATTAAGCAAGCCATGTATTGTACCGAAGAACAATCATGTAATGTTGCTTCATTCAGGACTACCAAGACTAAGAGAAGTTTATAAATCATATTTTGTTAGGGTGTACTAGTCATAGCGATATATTTACAGTTTTAACTGTCTTTGTCTGTGATAAAATTACGAATCAATTTTGAATTTTGAATTCATAACAGATGAGCGACACAAAATGGGCGTGTCTTATAGCATACTAGTGATCGAAAAACGGTATTGGCTTCTCCGCGTATAGTAACGCATAGTATGAAAATGGAAATAATATAAGTTATAAGGAATCATTCTTTGAATATTATGAGGTGATAGTTTCGGTCAGAGCGTGGACAAATCAATAATGAAAATAACCAAACTAAAAGACAGAATTTTCAATGGATCAAAATCTTATAAAACGATGTTTTTAAAAGTTGTTCTATCCGATGTTTCGATTGTACACAGTTTTATATGCACCTGTACGTGTAACTGAGATCAATGTTTTAAGTGCTGAACATAACATTTTCTCTAATTTTACCAGTCAGAAAGTATTTCATAGTGAGGCATATTAACAAAAACAATTTATTTTCATTTCTCTTAAAATACCCACTCTATTATGGAAGCAAAGATATCCAAGAAGTCCTGAGATATTGTCAGTGATTACTTAAGGAATAAGGAATCATTCTTTGAGTATTATGAGATGATAATTTTGGTCATGACGTAGTTATTGTAGTTATGTCAGTGGAAGTGAATACTTCAGCTTTGCTTCTTATTGAATCAGTTAATGTTTCAACATATATGTCTTAATCCCATCCTGGATAGATAATGTTTATGATGGATTTAATAAGAAGGACAAATACTTGAACCATTCCACTTCATCTTTGCTACAATTGTTTTCTTTTAAAAATATATTTATTTTTACTTGTAGTTAAACATTTTAAAGATGTTCACTTGTCTTGAATTTTAAACTGTTTACACTACTGCTAGTTTATTGTTGAAAAGCTCTAAGCTCTTACTAACTAGCTGCAATAATGTAGTCCTCTCCGATTTTTTTTATATCTGATGTTATTGCAGCTCTTACTAACCAATGGACAACTCGCTAAACTTGGTTGGTAGGAATATGCGATACTGGACATCGGAAACTGATAATGGAAAAGGGGTCACAGAAAGCTCTTTTTAATTGATTAAATTTATGTTCAGTGTTTAATCAGTAAAAAAGCCACACAGGATTCTTCAAACTATAATAATGTAAATCGCTGCAGATAATCAGAAATAGTTGGTTTTTAACGTAGTGTCAGTATTTTGTTTGGAGCCATTTATTCCTTTGTCATCGTGAATTACATGCCAAGGATGGATTGATCGTTACCCTTCCTTGCGTTTGTACTCTCTCCTGGCGAATACCGTACACGTATATTATACTGTAGTAAACGATTTGTAGCCAAGTGGAAAATGCCAAAATGTTTGTCAACAGAAAAGAATTGTCTCAACACTTGATTGGCACTCGACTGTACAGTTAATAACACATGGACAACAAATAAACATCGGAATTGGACACAATTTTTTAAAAATCTTTAATAGCAATAAAACCCAACAACAAAATTAACCGGTAAAAAATAATTTAATGTAAAAACTAAATACATGTAGTTTTAAATTCATATATTGCACGTCAATTTTTAAAGTTGCATTAGCTATTAGAATGAAGAAATAATGTATCATCTATATTGACTTGGAATCATTCACAGAGATTCTGTTTTGTTTCAGTCAGATACAGTCTTCATCTAGCCAATTCATACGCGGGGGTAAGATAATTTTTGGGCACCAGACCAAATTTTCCATTGAGTTCTGCCACCCACCAACTCTTGTCATCAAACTCCCGACTAATAATGTACAGCTTATCTCCCTTGTTAAAGCCCAGCTCGTTGCTTCTGTCGGCCTTGCAGTTCCATTTCCCCAGGAACATGTTCTCGTAGTCCTGATCAGGAGGTATTTGGGGCTCAGAACTCGCGTCAGGCTTGCTTTCTTTTGGCACCTCTGGGGGTGGAATGTTGGGGAGGGGCTTTGGGATGGAAGGTGGGGGAGTAGGGGGAACCGATGGGAGCGGTTTGCGGGATCCTGGGATTTCAGGCAGGGATCTACCGGGGGTGGGAGGGGGAGGTGGCGGAACAGCAGTGACGCAATCATCGTATTCCTCCTGAATGTCATCATCAGGATTAGCTGTATCATCATATATCTCGTCACAGGTGGGTTCCGTGGGTATGCTGGGAGGTGGGGGTCGGGGGATGGAGGGGAGAGCTTTGACAACTGGTTTGGGGGAGGGCTCAGGTTCATCCAGGGTATCGTCATACACTTCCTCTACAACAGCGTCATCGCCTGCTCCTACATCCTCATACACCTCACCAGGCTCATCGTCATCTGAAATAGATCCATGGATATAGGGACCTTTGTATACTACCTAGTATATGGAAACCTTCAATCAAGGAATGGACATCATTGCAAAACACAGGCACCTGACGTTATATAGTTTGCTCATAATACAAAACAAGAGGCCCTTGAGCCACATTGCTCACTTGAGCAACACAATAGACAATATAAAATCAGCTTTACAGAGTAACATACCAAAAAAAATTATAGACAATGTAGTCTAACAGATCCTGTATTTTAAAAAATCATTTTTTCCCTGGATATTCTGTTCATCATTGATCCCTTTTTGTCACAGTATAGTCATTTTACATATTGAGCCTTACGGTTCTCAAGACGATCTAAATCAAATTAGATATAAACCTACATAAAACTTGTGAAGCCCGAGAATTGTCCTGAGGCCAAAGTCTAAACAATTTTTGAGAATCAAAAATATGTCAAAATGCTTGCATATACTTAGTAAGTAAAACCATATATTATAACATTTGAGTTTTGGTGAATTTAAAATGTTTTATTTTTTAAAATTTTACCCCCCACCCCATCCTACTCCTAAAAATATGATTTTGACAAATTTGAATCTACACTATCTTAGGTTGCTTTTAGTAATGTTGCATCTTTTCTAAGAATATCGTTTTTTTTTTATACAAAAAGATTTTTCTCAATATATTCCTTTGTAAAGATTTAACTGGTCCCCATTGTGCCCCTACCCTACCCCTTGGGATCATAATTTGACCAAACTTGAATCTACCCTACCTGATGATACTTCACACAAGTTACAGCTTTTCTGGCCAGTTGTGTTCTGAGTAGAAGATTTAAAATAAAATTTCTCTTTATATTCCTATGTAAAAAGTTGCCCCCCCCCCCCCCCATTGTGTCCCCACCTTACCCCCAGGGACCACTATTTGAGTAAACTTGAATCTGCACTATTTGAGGATGGTTTCATGCAAGTTTCAGCTTTTCTGACCAAATGGTTTTTTAGTAGATTTTCAAAGATTAACTCTATATATTTCTATGTAAAACTTTGACCTCCCCATTGTGGCCCCACCTTACCATGGGGACCATGATTTGAACAAACTTGAATCTACACTATCAGAGGATGCTTCCATGCAAGTTTCAGCTTTTCTAGCCTATTGGTTTTTGAGAAGTAAATTTTTAAGGTTTAACTCTATAGACTCTTTTGTAAAGCTTTCACCCCCCCCCCCCTCCTTGTGCCCCCATCTTACCCCCGGGGACCATTATTTGAACAAACTTGAATCTACGCTATATGAGGATGCTTCCACAAAAGTTTCAGTTTTTCTTTTTTTTTCAATAAATCCTAATTATTTCCCCTTAAAATAGGGCGTGCCCCTTTATTTTAGCAAACTTAAATCCCCTTTACCCAATGATGCTTTTGTGCCAAGTTTGGTTGAAATTGGCCAAGTGGTTCAGGAGAAGAAGTCAAAAATGTAAAAAGTTTACAGACAGACAGACGGACACCGGACATAGTGATCCGAAAAGCACGTGCTTTTAGCTCAGGTGAGCTAAAAATACACTTTACCCAAAAATATTACCATATATCCAGTAATTTTTGAGATGATCTAATTTTCTAGCCTGTGTTGCCAAGTTTCATTTGCAAAATTTAAATGGTGACTTTTATCATTTCAATAATTTATGTGTTTTACTACATGTCCTTGTTGAATATAAAGTGAATTACTTAGAATGTTTTCTCTGGAGGAAGAGCTTAAAGCTCCTTTGCTGATGGCCACTTTCCAGTCGTCATAATCTTCCTTTGACAGGGCCACAAACTAACAAAAGAAAATATTACAACATAAAAAACAAATTAGTTCATTTTCTTTTCAATCTATATTATAATCAAACTTCTGAATCGTGTCATTGTGCAAAATTAATTTTTTAAAGTGAAAAATTAGATATAGTGTATTATTTATTTGACTTAAAACTCTTAAAATAAAGTTGTCACGAATAAAAGTTGGTCTATAAACCGGTATTTTATTCATTTATCTTTGAAATAATTACCTGTAAGTTTTTATTCAAAATTATTCACATAAACAGATATAAATTGAATCAAGAGTCTATCATTACTCATCGATGAGTTGTTCACCTGCCTACAACTAGAGTACCTGGTATGTTCGTTTTGCTGGACAGACGAGTTGGAAGCTGAGCTCGCGTCGCGCCGAGTCCTTTTTGTCCACCGCCTCTGGAGCCGCCTCTAGATAGTAACCATTCAAGTAAAAGGCGCCATGTTGCTTCCTCTCCTTGGCCGACTCGTAATAGTAGAAGATATTGTGCTTTATGGCACACCACCGCTTCTGTAGCTTGGGGCCCCCAAACAGTCCTCCTGAGGAACAAGAACCAGTTCATCAAAGGAGGGAACCAGTAAATAACGAGATCATTTAGATAAATTAATATCTATCATTTAGAAATATCTATATCAAATATAATCTAGAATTGTAAAAGATGTGTCTATACTATCAGTCAGACTGTCAATGATTGGATGACTGTGTGGTGCCATACCTTTCCTCTGCTTTTTCTCCAGGAAGCCACATTTGATTGTATCTGTCAAATCTTGAGCAGGAATGGCAGGAATGTCTAAAAATATAGAAAAGTATACATCAAACAAAATGCAATAAATGTTAGAGACTTCTACACGGGAAATAAGTCGTGGATTCCAATAATCCTAGCTTCCAAAATTTACACACAATCCAGAATCCCAAGGTCATTACTTCAATGCATGCATACTAGTATTAAGTGACCAAGATATGATTCAAGCTTACAAAAAATGAATGTTGCTTTCGATATACAGTAAATCCGGCATTTTCTTTTCTCTCTCTCTCTCTCTCTCTCTCTCTCTCTCTCTCTCTCTCTTTTCCAAATCTCCCTTTTCGAAATCTCGGGTAAATTGAACTATTTGATATTTTTCTGTTTGTTTTTACTCTAAGAGACTGATTGAAGCAGGTGCCCTGTATATAGGTAAGTATGATAGATAGACATAGTTAGACATACTGGAGTCGCCATACTGGTCCTCGTCATCAGCGTTAGAACTTCCGCCTGTCCTTGAAGACTCGTCCGTAAAACTCTGGTCAGCTACAACACAAAACAGGTAAACATCAAAGGTGTGTAGCATTGACTACAATCAGACCGTCAGCGTGCATTGTCAACAAACAAACAAACAAAAAATTCTTGGTGTTTAAGATTTAGTCGTGTTGCTTAACATTTCAATAGTGTTGGTCTCTACGGCAATAAACGGCCATCGGGCAACATTTTGAGAGAATTGTAACAAATAAATTCAAAGTAATCAATTCAGAGCGCAGGTCCTATATCCAAAGCAAATAATGGTAAAATATACATAAATTATAAGAAAAGCAATCCCCAGGATTATACAATATAGAAACAATAGTATTCAGCTTTGCATAATACGCGTCATCGTCGGAAACCCACGGGCCAGTCTCGCATAAGCGTATGCGAGACTGGTCGTGGGTTTCCGATGATGAATACGCGTATGTATACGCTAATTGTAAATATCGTAGTGTTCGGTATTCACGGTACTACTTTGGTAACGTCATAATTTTTTTCTTCATAATTTTTATTATATAAAAGGAAGTTATGACTATCTCCAGCCAGCCGTCAATCTAGAATGTGGGCATTTTTTCACTTTAAATACTAGTATCTTGCTAGCTACAGTCACTAACCTAGTCTCCAATGCTTCTCGATTGCAAATCGTTCTGCTTGATATAAAAAATGGTGATACATGAGTATGCAAATATATCGGGATATTTAAAAACAGGACATAACTTTCCTTACTCGTGTCTCATAATATAGAGTCATATTTAATAGTTTCAGATATAATACCAACATAAAACCGTTTATCTGCCCTGTGTATTTAAACCTTGTAATATATCCTGTTGAGTCCTGGGAATAAAGATTAAAATCAATACAACACCCAATGAGCCCATCAAATCGTCAAAGCATGCAGTACCCATGGTCAGGCAAAACACCCATGCATGTATGTAATTATAATGGTATCGATAAAATCACGTGACTCTGATTAGACTCACGAACATCATACGTGTTTTATTTTCACATTTTCTTTTCTAAAAAATCATTTTTTTACACTGGTTGATCTATATATTGCTTCCATATATTTAGATTGAAAAATGTTCCGTTCCAGCAAAAAGGTTATGGTGATATATTGACGGGATTCTCTACTATTAATATCTTGTAAAGTTTGTACTTTTGTATGTTTTTACTTCATCAAATCCTCTCTTGATAAATTTCGAAATTGGCTTAACATTTCCTGTGAAATTCGGAGATCACTAAAACTCTTTATCAATACATCATTTGATAGAAACTAACATCGATCTATCCCTGTACAGGTATCGTCATATTACCTCACCATAGATTGGGTCATAACTCAAGCGAATGCATAGTCAACCAAATGGGACTTCAAAATAAAGATACACATTTCTGTATTCCACGTGTTAAGTCAGTATTGAAAATAAAAAAATAAAATATCCTCTCCATGTCCGACATCTTACCCAGGAACGACAACCGATATTTCCAACGTTTCCGTAGAGTTCCGAGGCCAAAAAAAGCTTACAAGACACAATCATAATTAAAGAGATTGAATTTTGTAAAGATAAACATCACATAAAGAAGTAGAAAACAAAATACATGTATCAACATCTGCAAATCATTCATCAAATTCATGATAACACATCAAATTTCAATTATGAAGTTTAATTTCAAACAAACAAGTTACAACATATCATTCACTTTCGTTAACACAATAATTTACTTTCTTTACACATTCACACAAACAAACCATTACATATACAAATTATATTCAATAAATACCTAAATGGGCCACATTGCACCATTACTACAACTGAATGAACACATATACATGTATTTTCAACATCATAGGCAACATGGCTATCCATCAAAGGAAGGGCCTTACGATATCATATAAATACAAGTCATCACTAACAAAGGAATACTTATTTCAAATTCGTTGACTTAGAAAATTTGAACATCGCTAATAGCTAAAAATGTAAAACAATAACTTTGAAATAAATGTTATAACAGAAATATCACAGTATGCAGTAACTTTATCTAGGGACCTACATACAAAACAAGTTTGTGGATACAATCCTGCACTATCACAGATATGTTATGCATAAAAAAGAGTTTTAAAAATTAAGAACATGAAAAATTGTAAATGAACATAAAATCACAAAAGTTTACACTTTCGCAGCTTCCGTTTTTTCCGGACCTGTAGCGCCGCCCGGGTGGCTGTCTCGAACACCTTACGGACACCGTCCTGAGTTTTGGCGGAACACTCCACGAAGGAGAAGGCGCGGATCTGCTCCGCCACCGCCTGTCCCTCCTGGGTCTTTACCGGCTCTTTCTTCTCCAGTTCCAATTCTTTGATCACTTCAGGATCAGTGCGTGTGTCTTTTTTATTGCCCACTAGAACGATGGGGACACTGGGACAGAAATGTTTGACCTCGGGGGTCCACTTTTCCCTAATGTTGACCAGGCTGTCGGGATTGTCTATGGAGTAACACATTAAGATGACGTCAGTGTCGGGGTAGGAGAGTGGGCGTAGTCTGTCGTAGTCCTCCTGACCCGCTGTGTCCCACAGAGCCAGTTCCACCTGTTTATTATCCACCTCAATGTCTGCTACGTACGTCTCAAACACTGTTGGTATGTAGACCTCGGGAAACTTATCGCGACTGAAAACCATCAATAGACATGTTTTACCGGTGGACCCATCACCCACGATAACTAACTTCTTTCGCACTTCCGCCATTCCAACTTCTTCAAACTTGGTCTTGGGGCGCATACAACACAATGACATCTGAGAGTTTGTTTATGTAATTGCTAACCACCGCTAGGCTGCCATTTTATATACCTGTGTCACCCGTTCTAATTTTAGCCTCCCAAATATAAACGGCATCTGATTGGTTAATTATTTACGTTCTTTACCTTACCTGAAGTAAGGTGTGTTTCTATCTCGTATAAAAGATAGGTATCTATTTTAGGTATTTATCTTTAAATAATACATTTCAAATGTTATATGAAATATTCTATTGGCATTATTTCTTGATTTTTTCGCATTTACACACTAATTTACGTTCAGATACTAGTGAATATTTTTTTCAAATAAAAAAAAAATTAAATCTTGTCGTTTAACAGGTAATAACCTCGTAGGTTTTTTTTTTAATTTCTTATTTGTTTTTCGTGTTGTTTTTTTTTTTTTGGGGGGGGGGGGGGGGGGGGTGTTCACAGCTTGCCCTAACTTCTATTGATTTGCTCAACTTACGTCCCGATGAAATCAGACGTATGCACATATGTTCGATTCCATGTTGTCCTTTTCTTTATCGTTCGATTTTATTTTATTATTTGTAGCAATATATCACTATGAATCACAGAGAAGCATATTAAGTGCTAGGTGTAACGCTAATACATTTTGTCCTTCTTTGGAGCGACATCCTCTTGTACTATACTGTTCTGAATTCATTTCAAGTGCCCCCTTACAAACGCACACGCAAATGATGTATATAATTGTACAGCTAAATGTAACTAGGCCGGAAATATAAATACATATCGTAAATGTATGTAATTTTCTTCCCTTTTATTTACTTTTCTAACTTAACGAAACTCAACCTTCGCAGTTTGAATAGCACGACGAATTTGCAGTACCAGTTGTTGCTTTAACTATACAATGTAGAAACGTGTTACACACATCTATCCCATTCAAATATGAGACAATATTCCCCACAACTAAACCATATAAAATATGCAGTACAAATGCACCACAATTTGCATCATCTACTGGCTTCTAAAATACAAATGCATAACAGTTACTCTCTGTTATACTGTCAGTATGCGACACCCACTACTGTAATTTGTAATTTAATTGTAACAGTATACCCCACCGATTGTTATATGTACTACAGATTTATAACACTGTCCCAACCATTGCCCCCTGTAAGACAAATGTTCATGTATAACATACAGTCACACTCTCTGCCCATGTAATACATATGTATAACAATGTACCCCACCCTCTGTCACCTGTAATACTGCTGTATAACAGACAGCCCCGCCCATTGTCTCCTCTATTACAGATGTATTATAAATTGCCCCACCCACTGCCCCTGTACCTGATTTGGTGTCCTCGGACTGTTTGTCTGGGGTGAATTGTGGGAACTCCTCCCTCAGTCGTCCAATCTTATCAAGGATTGTCTGCTTGTGTTCCTTAGAGGTCTTGGACAAGGCTTCTTTCTTTATTGTTTCGACAAGAAACTTTTCCACCTCTGAATCAAAGGAACATCAGTTACAATATCAAATGATGCACCAGTGTATATACATTGTATACACATGTTGACACATATAAAAGAGATGATAGTGGAAGAAAGAAATAAAAAAAAGTTATATAAAAACCATTTAATTGTATCGTATATATTTACCAAAAAAAATATAGCACAACCATGTCAAATGTGTATAACCAATAGAAAAAAACCCCATAATGATGCTTGAGAGAGAGAGAGAGAGAGAGAGAGAGAGAGAGAGAGAGAGAGAGAGAGAGAGAGAGAGAGAGAGAGAGAGAGAGAGAGAGAGAGAGAGAGAATTTATTTGATTAGTAACATAACCCAATCCCAGCAGTTTAAGTTTAAAATTAATCTGCTAGAACTGACAGTTCAGAGATTTCTCATTTTCCTGATCTACTTTTCTTTAATAAATTTCATAAGTCACACATGGAAATATTGCACTCGGTGTTCGACTTGGCACTGCCAAGTTGGCAGACCCTTTTACAAAATGCTTGCTTCCTCTTTTATTGATTACTTCCAATATCTGCATATACATATACATGTTATCACTTACCACTTATGAGCTCCTTGATTGATTCGTGAAAGGAAGTCATCTTGCTATAATGAAATGAAGAGAAAATTCATTGCTCTAGTAAGTGAGTAACCAGGAAGAAAGTCATACTTCCTTGTTTACAATTTTAAGGTTTCTTTGAATGTCGAACCCGATCACAAACACATTGAGGTTTTGGTCCATGCGTTTTCGTGGTTAACTGGTTATGTTTTAATCTATTCGGTTCGGAAAAAATTAATTGAATATAATTGATTATTCATTATAGAGATTCCGATCAACCACAATTTTTAATTAAAAGATATCCCTTTGTAATTATTAATTTTATAAGGTAAAATTAATGTACACTTGAAAACTAGATCGAGACATAAAGAGCACTTGCCTAAAGACATGACAGAAAATACAAGTGTTGGATCAATATTTATTTCAATACCTTCATATATTCATTGATTGTATAAAAGAAAACACACTCCATTACTGTGCCCAAATAAATTGTACAGATATTTGTATCAATTTTTTTTGTTTACATTCAATTCAGTATTTATAAAAAATTAATTTAGATGTACAATACTAACTGGAAATATACCCGGTTCAAGTAAAAACAATGCTTATATAAATTCAAGTTCAAGTGATGGAAAACAATGTTTGGTTTCATTTGATACATAATATATAAAAATAATTATAATATACATATTCATGACTCAATGTATTAACCAACACAAGTCCCTAGAAGACAGGTAAATAATTTTGAGGTAAAACTTTCATTTAGAGACTGGGAATTCAGGTTAGAAAAGTTATAGTCCTGTGGGCCCTGTATCCATTTCATCCATAATGCTATATATCTTTACCCAGCATATTAATTCTTGTTCCTCAATGACCACGTAGAAATCAGATTAGTTACTGACAATATATATTACCCGGTACTAAATGCAGTGCATTTGTGAAATAATAGTATGAGAATGATAAGGTGAAAAAGACCCCCCCCCCCCCAAAAAAAAAAAAAATAATAATAAAATAATGTACTCAATAAAACTTAATTATATTGTCCAACCTTTGGCTAAAGTACATATCATATAAACTTATACATGTATTGTAATGAATTGCAATATGACTTCCCTGACAAATCATTGAAATATTACTAGACACAGTTTAAAGTGTAAAGGTACTGACATTACGCTACTGGATTGATGATTATAAGACCATTGACATGTCAAGTTATGCAAATCTCATTCTATGGCACAAGTCTTGCTGGTTTGGATAGATGACGGATGCAGACTTCTTGTTTGGGATTGCACAAAAAATCGCTATTACATACTCATAAGTAAAAATGTGTAAACACTTATGTACAAGCATGGGCTTGTACTCTTTGCCTAATTCATATAATTTCAGCTATGTATTGTTTTCAAGGAAGAATATCATACAATATATAATATATTAAATCATCAGATAATTTTGCATCTGATAGCTTTGGTTAAAATTTTATCACAAGCTTAGGATATCCTGTACATTGGCTGTGTACATGTATATGAAGTGTAAATCTGCTTTATACAAAACATAGTCAATATCAGTTAGGTATCATATAGAGCCACGCTTTGGAATGTTGTCTATCATACCTGGTATTGGTTCAATTAAAGCATACTGTGGATTCCTAATTAAATGCAAGGAATTAATACCTGCATAAAATCATGAGAAGCACACCTCCATATTTTAAGATCTTGTTTTTATTTTTCTGACAGATTTGAAAGTAAGATAAAAATCTGGCTTTCACAATTTTATATTATGGCAATTTAATGCAAAATGGCAGAACTGCGGAATTAAGTACTTGCGTAAAAATAACAATGAATTTGCTTTAATGAAAAAAAACACTTTTATGTCTTCCAAATAACATACAGTACGGTAAAAAAAAATTGATGATGAAGTTAGACAATCCTAAACACTTCAAAAAATAAAGTTTTACAGTATAATTTAAATGCAAACTGATTCAGAATGTAATCTCATAGATTACAGCAATATAGGTATACAGAGATTATTCTGAAAGAAAACATGTTTACCCAGGTATCTTTTATGTCAGTACATCTACCAATATTCATTTAAATGTACAAAAACATTTAAAAATCTGGATCATCAGAAGAATGATTATCTGGATATAGATGTAATGAAGGACTGTGCTATGCAATAAGAATAGGACAATCATAAATTTGCCTGAGAATGAACAAATGTAATGATCATTTCAATAATGTGATAGTCAATGCAACAGCCCTTACAGAAAGCATAATAAACACATGGAAACTGGTCAGGACTTTTGATAACAATCAGGCTAAGTGATGACAGGAAAGAATAAAATTGGAACAAAAATCTACAAGTGAACTTTGTGAGATCAGTAACAATTTTCTGAAACTAGAAGGTTTTGTTTAACATAAAATGCATAATTCTCCACATGTATGTTTACATATTAAATACATGGGACTAGAAATATTAATAAAAAAAACTTAATACAATCCCAAATAAAATAAACATGGCTTCAAACAATTGAAAGCAAAGCATCGAATTCAATAATGAACAAAGAATTCTTTTCATTTGTAAATCCTAGCGCGTCCTCTTGGTCAGCTGATGGCGGCCTTGTTCCTGTAGCAGTACACCTGCAGAAAGATGGAGATGTCAATCCCCACCTGTAACATCCCACAAATCCAGAACTGGGCAGGTGCTTGCCGCACAATGAAATATCCTGTTTTGAAACAGTCCCCACAAGTCCACATACCCACCATCTTCTTACTGCAAAAATGGGTGTAACAAAGGTTTAATTTACAGATTCATATATGTTGCAACAAAGAGATTTATTCAATACATATACCTAGTACATATTTTTTTCGCAATTGAAACTCCAAAATTGTATTTTCAGAATTTACTGTAGATACATGTACAAGTACCATTTGTGGATTAACACATATTACAAGGGGCCTGTTCAGCAGAGTGGGTGCTTGCAAAGTGCTCATCACTATTCCTTATACCTGTAACACAAATTCTGGCGAGCACTCGTGAGCATCCACTCTGTTGAACACACTTCTGGTATACGAGAGAATTTAGGTACATGTATGATAAAGAGAAGATATCAAGTAAGCAAGCTGACAATCTCATACACATACCTCATGCCATGGGTGGACTTGTTTACAAAGTTCCTGTAGAACTGAGGTGCTCCTAGCATGGCTTCAGCAAACACGGCCAAGAAACCGATTGTCTCTACGTAATACATGTTGTCTAAAAATAGCCAAGTCATGAGGCCCACCACCACGGTAAACACCGCTGTGAATTGGAGGTAGCTGGTAAAATACGTCCACTTCCAGAAATATGCTCGGTCAAAATCTGAAATTAGAAATAAGGGGGTTAAACAACAAACATTTGTTTATTTGTATTATATTACGCTAACTACAAATCTATAGAATTATTCACGACATGTTTCCTGCTGAAAACAGATACGCTAAATAGCAAGCTGTTCATTGTGTCCCATGGAGCTGGAATCCCTCATTTTGTGGAGGAGAGACTGTGTATTATAGTGGTTACAAATCACAATATAAACCTAATATATTTTTTTATAGAATTCTCTCGAGTTTTAATAGGGTAATTGTTCTGATAATATTTCCTTTGCTTCCTTTTGAAAATATGCAATTGTGTTCTGATTTGTATAAAAAAATTATTTGAAACTTTAATTTGCAAAACAAGAAGATCTAGCAGCTTTAATTAAGGAATTAACCGCAAAGCGGTTTATGAAGAAGCATAAACTGTCCCAAACCATTTTATATCATATAAATTACCGTAATAAATATTGAATTCATTGCTTATACCGGTAATTTAAAATTTTGTTATTAGTTGTAGATAAAAACAGTCATTTGACCTTTAAAATGACAACTTATTGCTTAAAATTCAAATGTAACATCAGGCGGATTTATACATTTTTGACGTTTTTTTAACTGTGATGTAGGCAACACTCTTTATACAATATAAAACAATTATTTAGCCAATCAGAAATCATGTTACAACAAGAATTAAATTCTTATCTAATAAAATTGAAATATGATCAAAATGGTGAAAAAGAGAGTCTTTAAAAAATCCTGGAGCTGTCGATTATTTGGATAATTTGTTAATGCAATACTAAACAAGGCATTAAGACTCATGCACATTAACGATATGGTAATAAGGATTTCTGTTCTGTATAAAAGGTTCATGCAGAATGTGAGGGGTCAGGAGTCAGCGTGAGGAATTTCTAGTACGTAATGTGTCATGCTGAATTGTATCTTACTTAACTCTTGCCTAGTCATTGAGTAAACATTCTGCTAAAACATGGTTCCTTCTCTGTTGGTGCAAGTCTGATTTAGTCAGCAATTTTTTTACTGATAAAATGTTGTTTAAGGTGCCTCACTACACCTTGAAATAGTTTCTCAAATCAGCAGAAAATTACTTGTTTATGATAGAAAGCATGATGGATAAGAAGTATATCTATCAAATAGGCGAAAAAATGTGCAATTTAGATCAAAAATGGTATTTTCAAAAATTTCATTCGGTAAACATAAACAAAAGCCCCAGGTGGATTCGAACTCATGACCTGCTGTTCACAAGCCTGATACTTTAACCCCTGAGCTATGACAATAAACATCTGAACCGATTGATACAAACAGTTAAACAAAACATTTAAATCGCCATCTTGTGACGAAGTGTCTTAAAAAGTATAAGTCTTGGTGTAGTGAAATACCTTAATACCCATATGTACATGTTAAAGATAGTTGCTAGATTAAGCAGTCAACTGTTTATCTATATTTGATAGGGCACATCTGGAAAAATCTGAATGTTAACATCAAATTGTTGTCAATTTTGTTTGCATCTTAGTTTGGATTAGTACCGCCCTTGGTTTATCAAGCAAAATATAATAGACAACACCTATTGCACTGTATGTCTAACAACAAAATATGCATACAGTATAAGAAAGTGTTGAACAAAAGCAGTTGTTAGCTTCCATACATCAACAAAAACAAATATGAACAGCTATACACTGTCTACTATCATTGTGAATGAGAGAAAAAACCTGTTCCTCTGCTAGAGGACGGGTAAAACTCAACTAAACATGCACTCCACAAATATAACATTAACAAATGATCAACATCTTCTTATCACATGTTTCCTCTCAGTACATGCAGTATTAAAACATCTTGATGAAAAGAAATTTTGTACAATTTTAGCTTCCTTGTTTATTTGTAATCATCTGCTCCAATATTTTCTTTGTGTATGCAATTCTAAAACCTGCTCAATACATTACATGTATTTTCCTTGAAATTGATAGACAATAATTGAATATTTGCATCAAATAGATTCAATTTGAACCCTCTATTTTCAATATTACATGTACTAGAAAGACTTTTTTCAATAAATTTTATTAGATACAATTCATTGTAGGAGTAAATGCAACATTCCGAGATATTTTCATGATTTCAAGTGGTGTAGGATTTCTGAGGTACACCATGCATCATAAAATATTTAGGTACCATGTAATAGCAGGATGAACATGTGATAAAAATGGATATTAAATATGCAAGAGGCTGTCAAATGCAAGAGCAAGCAAAACACTGAGGTAAATACTACATACCAAGAAACTTTCTGACGGGCGAGACAGAACGATTTAATCTCGGAGGTGCTTCTCCATTATTTGGATGATCAGAATATGAATCTGAACAAATTTTTGTATTTTATCAACTTTTAAAAAAAAGTTTTTAAAATGATATAAATTACTGATGGAACATAAGTATACAGAAAAATGTGATGTACAAAATAAATATCAAATATTACTGAAGTGAGTTGTAATGAAAATATTTAAAATATTCCTAAAGCACCATAAAGTGATATGTTTAAATTTACAAGGCTATTGCCTACGGACTTTTAATTTTCAAAAATAAGTTTCAGAAGAGGAAAATCAGACATCATTTTAGTAGTATGGTGGTACACTCAGGTTAATTGCTAAAATATTACTGGAGTTTACCTGTGAACTTGTGCTCTTTGGAAGCAAGAATTTCACTTCTGTGTTTGACCCTGACACAGATCTCCGTCAAGGCCAGCATTGTGAACACCATAATTATGCTCTGGGCTAGCAAGGGCAGCTCAAAATGACGTCCAAACCTAAAACAGTTTTACCGGGTATTATAAAACTTTATTAGTAACAAAAAATGAAAACTGGAATCTGTATAAAAACATGTGTATCTATACTTCTGAGATGTGTCATATGAAAAATCTAACTAATCAATTATTATGTTGTGAATAATCTTAACCACAACAGTTCCTACCAGAACATGATGCGGAGAATGTTGGCAATCAACAAGTTAAGACAAACAAAAGTGGAGAATCCGTCAGCATTCCCGGATTTCTTAATGTCTAGGTACTGTGGAATGAATGGAAACACGCCGCCAAAGATCATAGCTCCCTGGCAGACGATGCTGATGAACTCCGTGAGGCTTGGCATGGTGATTCCGCTAAAGGGCTCTAAAAGGACAGCTGGGATCATGTAATCAGGGGTCGGCATGGTGAGGGGGGTCCCACCGCTGGGGGTAAAGCTCTGTCGTGTCAACCTGGTTACATTTCCCTGTATTCATAAAAAATGACATTGTTTGTAAGACAACGTTATTGAAAAGTAAAAAAGAATCACATTACTATTCACTTTTGAGAAGTGGACAGGCATAGACTACATCCATCCATCCATCCTACATGGATGTAGGCTATGCCTGTCCACTTCTCAAAAGAGAATATCACATTACAATGAATGAATTATACACAAAACATTCTATAGATAAACGAAATACGCTTGTATCCACGGATAACGCTAACGATATTTTACCCATTTTTCTTCAATGATGGTGGTGATAGAACAACTAAACTGACTGTGTTACACCTCTTATCACAGACTAACATATGAATTCCGCCACACCGTGCACTATGACTTGTCCACATACACATGACCAAAGATTTGACCTATTGCACGGAAATTTCCCAAAATACGCCCCCTTTTATAATGGCGTTCTTTCAAGAAGCCCTAACCCATAAGTTAAACTATGTTCGATCTTATAGTTCAACTTACCTCTTCCCAATCGACAACAGACGGCTATACACACAACTTGTCTTGTCAACACCTGTAGCAGCGAAGTGTTTCGTCCAATCTAATTGGTTGAAAGTTCAAGGTCGATAACTCTCATCTACTTTCGGTTTTTGTTAAAGAATAAAAAACACTCTGGGCGGATCAAACAATTTGGATTTTTTCGCCATATAAAAATAAACAACCTTATTGAATGATAGATGGGTGAAATAAACTTCCCCATAGTCTAATTAAAAACTAGGATATAAGGAGAAGGGGGGGGGGGGGGAGTTGCATGGTTTAATTCTTTCATTTGGATGATCAAAGATTATGTTAGTTTGTTTTTTTTGAGGGCCTAATTAAATTAATTAGATTACACATACAGAGAGAGAGTCTTGTTTATTAGAGCGGGGAGGGAGTGGTGTTCTAAAGCCAAATTGGTCACAATAGAAAGTGAATTTTAATAAGATTGAATGTTTATGGGCTGGATGATCCTGACCTCTCCACCACTCTCCACGTATTATCATTGCATGGATTATATGTATGCATACACAAGACATATAAATAGATTTAAGAAGAAATTGTGCATGCACATTAGCTCCATCAATCTACTTAAAATCTTTTCTTAAATTCTTCTTCATTTAAGTTATGCATTTCAGTTGCTAAAACAAAGGATCGATAAAGACTGATGAAATGAGACAATTTCTATCATTTATTTATGGTATTTCTATTTCTTCATTAGGAAACAATCAACACAGATTTAATTTCTACCATTGCAGAAACCAGGAATTAAACAAAAATAATTCATCAACAGAAAAAAACTCAACTGAACTAGAAATGCTCATTGGTAGATTTTAACAGCTCACATTACATGTAATGACAAATCAAACAAAGGCATTGATTCATTTATGTGTGTTTATGTCTGTGGTAGATTTTAACAGCTCACATTACATGTAATGACAAATCAAACAAAGGCATTGATTCATTTATGTGTGTTTATGTCTGTGGTAGATTTTAACAGCTCACATTACATGTAATGACAAATCAAACAAAGGCATTGATTCATTTATGTGTGTTTATGTCTGTGGTAGGTTTTAACAGCTCACATTACATGTAATGACAAATCAAACAAAGGCATTGATTCATTTATGTGTGTTTATGTCTGTGGTCAAAAATTTACATAGAATTTGAGATAATCCATCACGGAGATAATCCCTCGTAATACAGGTACCACTCACTCATAGACACAAATAAAACAAAGATATTTGGCACAATCACTGACACATAAAACCAGACATTATTTGGGATGCTGTGTAATGATGTGTAGATGATGACTGGGGGTCTACTCAACAAATTACATCTTTATACAAGAGGAATGTTTTCTGGGGATAAGAATTATTATAAATGTCTCTCAGGAAGCTGAGTTTTTTAAATAAATATTTGTGTACATATGCATATAAATGAAATAACACTTCCATATATCAGAGCATTAACTGCTTATCCTACAATCTAAATGCATGTTCATGTAAATATTAATTAAGTCTAAATCATTCATGTACATTTTAAATCTCCAATCACTTTAAAAATCAAAGTAATGGTCTTCAAGTATGCACATTAAAGATAAATGTAAATGTAAAACAATCTTATTATTTCCATATACATGTAGATTAAATGACTTATAAATATCACACTGAAAAGTTAAACATTTAGGGTTATTTATGACAAGGGTTGAGAATAGAACGAAATAATACATATAAGCTTCACAAATCACAGAAGTTTTAGCTATTCACAAAAATGTATAAGGATGAATACATGTACATAATGATTAAGGTCATCATGACATCATTATAACATCATCACATAAATCAGTCTGATTACAATCAGCCCCTCCTTCGCCTATCATTGGCCGATACGACAATAGGAAAAAGGAAGGGGAGAGCTTAACTCAATGGCATCAGTACAGATACACTCGATCTTTACTTTACCAAAAATATATTAGAAAATCTAACATAGTTTTTCACCCTCACCCAATCCCATCCAGAACTACATCCCTACATTGACTCATTCTAATGCATTCTTTCTTCATACAATCATGAAAGGTTCTGCATGCATTAACTCATACATGTACAATTAACAGATTCTCACATAAAGACCTATTAAGCCTAGCTTAGCATTTACATGTACCGGTATACCACAAATTATACAGTCAGTCTCTCACACCAGTATTCCTGCCACATCCCCAAACACTAACAATTATCCTTCTCCTACACAACATAAAAAAATCACTCTTTTAACAGATTATAACACACATATACATACAAACACACACATATCTCTTAATTAATCAGTTCATTACAATTCATGTTGTATGCATACCCTTCCACTCAAATGTGGCATTGTGTGTTTGGTTATGTTAATGTACAATGTACATGTATATGTAACTCTGCGGGAGAAAGTTCCACAAGTCTGCCAGTGCTGCTTACAGAAGCCTATTGTAAGGATTCCAATGCAGATAGGAATACTCAAGGGTTGGGAAAGAATCTCCCAACCCATCACAAAAAGATAAAACACAGCACTTTGTGTAGGATACAGCTATAGAAAATTCTATCACTGATAGAAATATTATCTGAATAAAATCACCAACAATGCAGTGATTTGACAATACTATGTACACCAACTAAAAGTATCAAATCAGCAATTATTGCTCCTCGTCTGTTCCCGTCCACTGACTGTGAGTCATTTTATGAGGAAGGCATCTTGGGCACGACATTGGCTGCCGAATGCGGTTCGTAATTGACTAGTCTCTGACCCACTAAATACCTACAACAAAGTCAGAACATTAACCATAGAAATCCTGGCATCAAATCATTGAACATGTATAACATACTTTATAGTATACAGTACATGTATTTGTACATGTAATAAATTTGATCTTGTTTTGCTTGACTTGTAATTGCCACCATTTGGTATTCAGAACAAGATAGTTACAATATAACACAAATGATGACCACAATGCAAGACCAAAATAGCATTCATTAATTACAAATACATGTAATTCAATAACTTACTTGTCGTTTTTGATGTGCTCATAAAGTCTTTTAAACTGGCGAATTTGAAATATTAGAATCAACACACAAATTATGCAGGCAAGGAGGAATGGGTAAATTCTTCTCAACACCAAGTTCTCTACTTCAAATGGAAAACCTAGGGGAAAAAAGTAACAGATAATTGTCAATCTAATCTACATACCGGTACATGGAAAGGGCACAGACCGTTGTTTTGTATCTAATTAATTCAATACATACACTGTAAGTTGTTCACGAGTAACCGATTATTATCCTACCTAAGAAAGGGACAATACTCCTGGCCACCACATAGGGTACAGAAAGTGACATCCCCAACACCCCAATAACTGGGGCGCATAACTTTGTCAGAATAAAACGAAGATTTATATTACGTATACCATCGTTATACACCTGGAATAAAATAGACAAAATGTTAGTTGAACCACTATAGCAAAACATTTGCTTTATCTGATTCATTGCTTTATTCAGATGAACTTTTGCCCTCTGACCTGCTCTATGACCCTCTTTAGCCACCACTGGGGACCCATCATTGTCACGGCGGTCACTATCTTTGCATGTAGTACACCAAGTGCCCAGTCCTACAAAAATAAATAAACTTAACCGATTAGATGACCAAAATGATAGAGTAGCAAGCATGTCTGTCTTTATCCACTGTAGCTAATACATGTACATGTATTTTACATCCACTTTTTAAATGGGAAACAGGGACTTTACCTGCCATGGGAAAAATATGGGTGTTTGATCCAGTGGTACTCTAAGTGGTGCCACCACCACTAACTCAAACAACAGTCCTAGCAACAATGGTACCACTCCAATCAACAGAAATGCCACCAGAATGCATTTAGATGCCTAGAAAAACATATTTGAAAGATCTATAAAAGATAAATGCATATAGGCATATTTTAATCATAAATGTGTTATCTCATTTCCATTATGTTTTTTTCTCTCTCTCTCTCTATTGCTCTCTCTTACTCCTTTTATTCTAGGGAGCTGAGAACTGTGACTGACCAGAAAGACCCACTCCTTGACCTTGTTGAGGATGACCGAGGTTCCCTGGGGGATCCAGTTATACAGGACGGTCCCGATTCGTAGCACCACCCAGCACACATAGAGACCACATGCTGCCGTGTACAGCTCATGAATCTTGGCTTCACCCATCCAAAGCGACATCAACTTACGCCCAACAAACACTAAAATAATATATAATATATGATAATATATGAACTGTACAACATGTTGATTAACATTAAACAAGTGTTACTTGGATTGTTAGGCCTCTAGACTTACCAGGTAGTACTAAGGAGACCAGACTCATGAAGAAGAGAGTGAAACACAGACACAGGACCAGCAACACAATCTGAAAGTTTCACAGGAACAGTCAAATCATGAAAATTTATTGAACAGTATTAAGACTGCAACTTGCAGGGTGTAATTCATTACTCTTTAATCATTCAGATGGATGCAATGTTAGTCGATCAAGGGAGAATACATATACATGTAGATCTTACTCTGAAAGGAAAGAGGGGTGGTCTCTTGTAGGACTGGAATCCTGTTGGGCCCCCTCCTTGTAACATGGCCACATGGGCGGCTCTCAGTCCCCCACCGGCGGGAGGTGGGGCGGGGTTATTGGCTGCTGCAGGCTGGGGGTTAACAGCTGGCTCACCCTCAACAACATTATCCTGTCAATGACCAACACATGTCAGCATTTAAAACTCTATTCCATAACATAAGTATAGTGTACAAGCAATAAAACACTTCATTCCATTCAATGACCGTTTAACTTCAGTGTACAATACTATACATCCATACATAGAAGAGGATCTTACCCCATCTTGTATGACTGTGTCCCCCAATAAGTAGGACCTGAGGCCCAGGAGATATGCTACCCCAACGGTCCAGCCCCGGATCAGACCCTTCAGCCACATGCGTGTGTGGCCCTGCTCCAGGAGGGCGGGGAGCACCACTTGTAACAGGAGGAGCTCCAGGGAGAGTTCACTGACCGGAGCATCACTGTAACAGACAGGTCAAACAGGGTCAAATGAAGCAAGAGGACAATGGTACTTGCAGTACTAATTCTAACACACTTTTAGATGTTTCACATTAGCTCTTTAAGCCTCATTTTTAACACACTAGGTAAATATGTCTCTCCCAGTTGCTTTGTTCGCACTTGCCTTGACAACATAACATGATATGGGAGAAAGGAAGCAAAGACCTTCCGTATGACCCTGGCTGGCAGCCATAACATCAGGAGCACGGTGCTGCCAAAGATGACCTTAAATGCAGACAAAATTGATACATCAGTATATACCGGTATGTGTGATATATCAAGGTTTATTAAGTACAAAACTGAGAGCAGTTTTATTTTAAGGTACTGTAAAATGTTTAAATACTTACAACAGATGCTAGAAATCTTCTTGCATGTCGGTACACTGGTAGATGAATCATCTGCAAAGTAAAACCTTATACATTTGTATCATCAATCATCTAAATCATGTGCGATGTCTATACCCCGTGTAATAATGTGATTTTATAAAATCTTGCAATTCAAATTTTCCTTGTAAATCAAAGCGTAGAACCTCCTACCTCCTGTATGGGGTTGAATTCTGGGTCATTGAGGTTCCTGAGGAACCAAAGGACCCCTGGTCTGAGGACCTCTCTGAGGAGGAGGATGAATGAGGCAAAGTAAAACACGTACACCATCCCCACCAGCCAGTGGATGAACATGGAGGTCCCGGGAGCCGCGTGGAAGCTGTTCTTTCTATCCTTCAGTGTCGCATCAAACATGGACTGTCAATAGAGGGATCAATGTAAAAACTTGAGTTTGTGCTTGTAAAAAATCTTAAGTAATAGTTTGTGTCTTGATGAGATCTTGAAATACAGTTTATCCTTAAGAAATTGAGTCTAATTTGAGATATTCCCACTTTCTTATTCTTCTGTGTACATTGTATTTACATGAAGTCTTACCAAGGAACAAATGTCCAGCCACCAGCCACATATGACAGGGAACACGCCCACTTCTATGACAACCAGCAACATCACCTTGACGACGACATAACACAGACCAAGCACTCGACGGAACCTACAACAAGATGACTCAAACTGAATAGATGTATGCTGCAGTCTTTTCAAATATAAAACTTATATATACTTAAAAAAACCACTTGAAACTTATAAAAATAGAAAAAGCACCAAATTTGCAGTGGTTTTTTTTAATGATGTAATATTAAATGTCCTGCATACTGAAGAACAATTTTACTATGCTTACTTTCTGAGTTTAGCAATAGAACACATCATGTACAGAACAATCAGGGAGGCAGAGATGACTATGTAGCCTATCATTGTGGTCAGGAGGCCTTCAAAGTGGGTTGATTCCACCTACAACAAAACAACCAGGTCAGTGACACATAGATAATGGTCATTTACATAATCAGAGAGATAAGAAGAGAAAAAGAGAAAGGAAGAACAAGAGAGGGAAGGTGTCCTACCATGTCATCCATTTTCAATCCAACCATTGTAAAGTGACCAATATGATAAGGACAAAATGCTGTAAAAACAGATGATATATATTTAATAACAAAACAGAAGACATATTTCATACCAAAATGTTTAAACTTGTCTATCTTTATACAAGTAACCATAAATTATAGAATACCATTTTATTTGAGAGATGCTTTATCAAATATACAACAGTGAAAGACTTTGACTGAATTTGAAAACTTTGATTTAAATTGATATTTATCTTTATCTTATCTTCACAGCTATAGGAAGGGAACAAAACAAGTAAGATCAACATACTCACCAAACACAAGAATGAACAGAGTGTTCAATGACACCACCCAGAAAACATGTTCCTGTAACAAAGAAGATGTAGATTAGCGGGCCTTGTAAACACTTATACAACTCATACAAACTCAGTCTCTGTAGATAGCACCCTAACTCACCAAGAACACCAGGGATCCATCTAATCCCAGCAGGCGCTCCCACGTCAGCTCCTCTGCTGCCCGATCCCACTCGATGGGATTCCAATTATTGTCATCTGTTCAGAATGATGTAAACATTTGAAATTACAAAAGATATGTCAGAATCAAAAGTTCTAATAAAATATTATGAAATTTGATTTTTTTTCTTTATCCTTTTATTATTATTTTTAATTATTTCCCCAAGGTTGTGCCCCATATTTCATGTACTTTTGTATATCAGAGGAATTTCCCCACCTTGAGCCCCATTATTCCCATTGTTTGCCCCTTCCACTCCCTCTGCCCCGTCTTCCTCTTGCTCATCTTCATTGGCTGCGGGCTGTTCATCTCCTGCATTGTTACCCTCATTCTGATTGGCTGCTGCTGGTCTTACTCTGCCTCCTAACCCCACCAGGTTATTGACAACACCTCCATCTAATGGGTTCTGTTGGGATGCAGAAGACGATGTTTTTATACTATTTAGTTCAATCTTATTTAAAGAGAAGCAAAAACCTTATGTGACCTAGGTTGAATTTCAGCTTTCTCAAATGAGAGCAACATGCTAAAATTCAGCATGGATAAAAAAAAACTTTTCCTGTTAAATAATGTCTATGGTTTTTTTCTGTGTAGCTTTATATTTGCTTAACTTTATATCATGGTTTTAAAAAGGACTTGTATTCTTATGAAGTATAAAATACATGAGCAGTAATAATTCTCTGTTTCCGTCGGATAACCTACCCTATTGTTATTCCTTCGTTGATTGTCTTGTTCGAGCCATTCTGGCCCCCCTCCATGTAGAATCTGCTCTCTCAGCCAAACCAGACTGATGAAAGCACACAGAGTGCAGGTCACCACAAAACAGCCATGAAAGCAGTCAGAGGCCAGATTCTCCCTACAAAATACACCATAAACACAATTCATCCATTGGTAGGAGGCCATATTTTTTCCACAAGAAACACACAACTGCTTGATTACAATTATTATGGCATCATACGCAGTACATGTATGAGTTCTGGTTCTTTCACAGATTATGGTAAATTGTGATGCAGCATTTTTTGAAGCCTATATCCAGTATTGCATATTTTTACTTAATGAAAACTCAACTTTTCTCAGCTTCAAGGATATTTCATGCTTTACTGGTTTACTTACGTTGACAACATATCCAGAGGTAGCGTCAGCAGAGAGCTTACAGATCCCGTGAACAGACAGCGGTAAATCCGACCTGTTAAAATAAATATCATACAGTGACATCATAAGTCTGGCCATTTACCTACAGTTTGGTAAGCTAAAGAAGCCATTAATCATAACTATACCAGTACATTTCTAACAAACATGTACATAAATCACACTTGTATATATAGATATACATCTCTTATCTTAATTTTACAATATTATAAGAAATATAAGAATAATTGTTCGGATAGTGTCATGGATTGCATAGTTACAAAGCCAGTTAATGTAAATGTATCACATATTGGTGTATATTCTATCTAGCATTTTTGACGTAAAGCTGCATCTACTGAACTAAATAGCTAAATACAATATGTTTACAGTTGTCCCCTCCCCAATCCCACTACAAAGTGCTGGTAGTTGTGTCACTCACAAGCAGTAAGGGGAACAACTCCAAGCCAGGCAAACGCCACCAGTGTGTAATGGAACCAGTAGCGCACGGCCCGGCCAATACTGGACAATAATCCACCAAAGATGTCCCGTATTGGCAGTCTCTTTGGCATATCAGGGGAATAAACTGGAAAGGAATGTTACAAATCTTAATCTAAATTTGTAACTTTACAGTTAATTTTATACTACAGTAAGTTTATTTTGATCCATTTAATAGCTGTGTAACATGTTGTGTAGTAACTTACTTGGGGTAAAGGCAAATCTGTGTTTACATAATTCACAATACTCCTTCCTACTGTATTTCAACCACTGCACCAAGCTGGAGAATGAAAAACAACAAATGTCACTAAATCCTTTTTTTTATATTGATATAAAAGAGATGGTATCTACAATACATGTAGTAACACACTAACTGTATGCATAAACATTTATTGGATGATATCAGGAGCAAAATTCATCTTTATTCCCAAAGCGTTAATTTGGATTTGTGACATAATTTCTGCTAACGAATAAAGCTTGCATTTTACAATCAGATAAAGAAATACGTACCAGTCTTGGTGAATGTATCGTATACTTCCTGTGCATACACATGGATGATACAAAGGTTTATCTGGTGTGCTCTCACACCGACAGACACGACATATGTCTGGAAAAAAAAAATCAAATTATAAAAGTATTTATGGTGGCTCAGTGGTCAACAAATTGACCATCAGATCTACCTAAAATTTTAAGACATGATTTGTTTACCTATTAAGTCTTATTAAAGAAAAAATGCATAAATCTTGACTTTCAGATTTGGGAATTTTCCTATATTTTTATATAGAGCTCTTCCTCTATAGCAATTGAAGCCTCTCGGGCCTTTCTGGAGGAGCTGAGAAAAACACCTCCAATGTGCTATTAACACCGAATGTTAGAATTTTATACAAAATGGAGTCATTTCCCATCAGTTTAAGTATCATCAGGACAATCTATTATGTCTCTTCTGTGGTATTTCTAAGGATATATTATTGAAATTATTCAAGTCCAGCTCATATCTAAACAGATTTTAAGATGAGTTTTTTTTTTTCATATTATGCTTTGCAAAAGGGGGGTTGTCATGGACGCCTCTCAAAGTTTGTAATGTAATACATTTGAGATGTTCTTCAAAGCTTTATCGAAATGGCTCGAGAAGCTGCGATTGCTTCTATAGGAGATTAATACAGTCTAAAAATGACTACAACCATCGAACCCTCTTGATTCCTGAACTACTATCTCTCGTCTTTCACATTTATTCATGATTCATTTATATAATTTAATTTGCCCACAGAATCATAAAATCATGACAATGAAACACTAAAATCAAAAACCAACCTGAACAAAAAGCTGTACTCTAATGGTATTGAAAAGGTGTATTCCTTTTCTAGTCAATGAAAACATGAACAAAGCTACAGAATGAGTAAAAGCTCATCCCTCATAATATTTCCCCCACTTATATACAAAAGACGTCTCAGTCATCTGTGTAGAAATCATAAAAATGTAATAACCTGTGGGTTAGTGTACATAGCTGTTTCAGTGTAAACTGACCCTGAGTTGATTGTAACAATTGTTCAGAGAATTATCAATTATATGGTGTCCATGCATCCAAATGGAAGTGTTTTCTTGTCTATGTATGTTGATGATTTTCTTTTAATAACTCAATAACTAAAATAGTATTGCATCTGTTTTGGCTGTTGTCCATATAGGAAGGATACTACATAAATATTGCAGATAATTGATGACCTAAACTACTTCCCATTATAGCAAGCACAGCTAACCCGTGTGAAGTGCCAGCAAACTCTGCAAACTCTAATGACAATGTCTGAGCAAAGAGAAATTTTGAACTATTGCTCCCTTTGACATACTGAATTTTCAGTTGTCAGAGTTGACCCACAATTCAAATCAAATTTAATTACCAGTTAGGCAGGCAGTATGCTTAGCTGCAATAATGAAGCCCTCTCTGATTTTTTATATCTGATGTTTACTGTTTACTATCAAACAAAAAAATCGAGAGAGGGCTACATTATTGCAGCTACAGTATGCTGTGCTCACCTCAACGGTTGCTCCGTAACATATTAAATAGATATAAACTTTAATTTTGATAAATAATCAGGCACTGCAGGTTTAAATTCAAGAGACTGCAACCTTAGTTGCAACATGTCCAATTGTCAAGATGATATGTCTTGGAACCATCTGCTTGCTCACATTCCTTATCAAAATGCATTCAAGGTCCAAATATTCATTCAATTTTTTCAAAAAAAGTTTAGTCTTTTGTAGAATAACACCATGGAGAGCTTACATAGCAATGTTGCTCAACAGATTGTTAATTCCTCTCACAGACGGATGTCTGCTTTCCTAAAATCCCAGCTTACTGACAATAAACAACTTAGGTGATACCAAAACTAAATATTTCATAGTGTTTTGTGATTTAAAGATGATGTGAAATGAAAGCGTGTCTGTTTCTATTGGAAATATTGATATAAAATTCGTATCAAAATAAAATACCTGTGTGAAGTTCTGATTCCTCCATCTTTGATAAATAATTTCTGCTTCCGGTTGTCGTAAATTCATGTAAAGAACTCAATAGATTTGTCTGAATAAAAAATATGTGAAATGGAAATAGACATAAATATCAGAATAGATGCTAACATGATATATGAATGATCTTTTTGTTTATATTTTTACGACATGTTTACGCAATGTTTACGGTCGCACTTGCTTCGGAAACCAGGGACGCTTTTGGTTTTGAATTTAGTCCGAAATCCCTCGATTAGAGATACAAAAAATAACCAAGAAATGGTCTGAGCTAGAAGCATTAGCATGATTAGTATGACTACTCTTAGCGAAGATATAGATTATTTAGCTGTTGAGACTCAGTCGGAAAGTAATGACGGGAGAGCTAGTGCAGCGACCTGGGAACATGAAGATTTAGCACAGGCAAGACGGAACTATGATAGATATATTTTAAAAAATATAACTGTATTAAACGTTTTATTTATATTTATTAAAAAATTAATGTCAATGATGTTATCGTTGAAAAATTGGCGGGCAATATGCTGTTATGTGGGTGCTATTAATATAGTTGGTACAGTATATGACTCTTTCATTCAATCCTATACTCTGTCCCAAGATATTTTGGATTCACGTTTGGCTTAATTGTTTGATATTTATAAATACCTCAGGATTCAAACGATGTTCATTCAAAAGTATGAAAAATTTCCAAGATTTCTCAGTCAAAACGCCCCTGTTAGCTTATCAGGTTTCAATACAATGCTAAAAAATGCGATGTCTACGGAGATTTTGCATTGCAGCAAGCCCGGATGATAACGTTGAAATATTGCGCGATGTATTCCGAGTGTATTCCGAATGGAGAAAAGATGTAAACATTCCCCATTATAAATCTCCGTTAGGAATCTGTTTTCATTCCTGTGAATTTTTCCGAGTGAAAGATGATAATGTGTCAATGAAATTATCTTGGAAAATATCCCTTTCAACTATTTCAATTGCACTTCTTTCACAGGTAAGTATATTTTTATTAAAAATCGTCCAAATGTGCAGCATAAATATCTTGGGACAGACTATAGCTAGCTTTGATAAATCAATCCATTGATTGTATTTAATAGTTAGGTTTAATGTATGTGTTCCCCAACTTTGTACCCCTTCATGGTAACTTCGGTACTGCTCTTTCGCAGGGCAAGATGATAAACTTTGCCGAAGTTTAAGTAGGTAGATAATTAATTGACGTTACGTCATATTTCACCAAACCATGTCATTTTGCCCTGCAAAAGAGCAGTATTGCAGCTATAGACTATACCGTGAAGGGGTCTGATAGTATAACGCTATATTTTAAATATTTTCCCATTTACTATTAATATTATTGTTTTATAGTATAAGGATTAGATTTATTTTAATAATTAAGGTATTCAATGTATAACGAAGGGATATTGAACAGTTGAGGGATATTGAATCATTTTATCTAGTTAAATATGTATTGTTAGGTAACTATGAAAGTGAAATGAACCAAATTCACATGACAGACAACATATAAAGAGCTGGTCATTTTGCACCTTAAATTTTTTAAGAGTTATCTCCCCTTGATAAAGAAAAGAATTTTTTTATTTTGTCAAAATATCTGCGGTAAATGATTAATTTTATTTTATATCTTAATAAAGAGACAGTTTATGCAGGTATTAACCAAAAGAGTTTTACTAATCATAAGTTACTTTTTACAATATCTTAATAAAACATATGTTGCTCATAGACTCAATGCAAAATTCAAGGTGTAATTAGTTGGACCATAATCAACATTTTGAAAATTCCTTCGGTAGAGTATTCTATTTTGATAACACCTTCATAATGATATCATGATTAAGAATATCGGACCATTCATTTATTTGGTACAAAATGTGGCCGTTATACATCGAATACCTTAAGCTGATTTAGATAGGGAGCTAGCATGTATGTAAACTACTTTATGTTTCAAACAAGAGTTTAACATTATTTATAGCCTATATTTTTACTTTGAATTGTGCTTGCCCACCAGGGCCCGGAATTGGTAATAAGATGTCCTTTACCTTGATGATCTACGTCTTTCTAATGTTATTTATTTTTTGTACTGTTTTCTACCTCATCTTACAACCTGCTTGTAATCTTATTATTATTTATATACATGTATATATATTTTATATAACAGTCTGTCTCATTTGTTTCCAATGACATTGCATGATTTCAACATCGAAAACGACAATATGAATTATAAGTTCAAATTTTTGTCCTAAATGTAAATATATAAGTATTACATATAAATCCTTTTGCAATCAGGATCAAGGTAGGTTTCACCAAGATGATTACCATAAAGCATATTGGGCAAGATAATGGCACCCTTGGACAAACTTAAATGTTAAATTCATTATTTATATACTCTTACTCATAAAATGTATTTGCATCTGGTTTAATTTGCTGTTTCACTCGATCTGCTTAATATTTGAATGTGCATTCTCTATTTCATCACCCTATATCTGTTTTGAATGTATATATTTATATAGATTTGATGTATAGTTATTTTGAATTTAGGTTTTGTTGTGCTGATAATAAAATTGCAAGAACATTATTCTTAATGTTTTAAATCACTGAAAATTTATTTGATTGAAAATTAACTAAATTAACCACCATACCTCCACTTTAACATGTTTGTAGATATCATTGTGCCTTAATTTAATTAAATCTATTAATTGGATTGACTCAGGTGAAGATAAGGGTGTTCCGAGGGCACACAGATTCTGTGAATTCCTGTAACTACATCGACAATGACACAAAAATCCTGTCTGGGTCCTCAGACAAGTCGTCTCGTATCTGGGACATTGACACGGGGGAGTTAAAGCACCACTACACAGGGGGTCATGAAGGGGCGATCTCTGAGACTAGCATCAATGACAACAGTCGAAGGTGAGAGAGAGAGAGAGAGAGAGAGAGAGAGAGAGTACAATCTTAATATCTGATCATCAACATGTCTACCTCTTTTATCTTCTTTTTTATTTAATCCGTATGAAATAAAAATTAATTTCTCAAATTCTGCGGAATCAATACGGTATATGCTGATTGCAAGTATATTTTCATTTAAGATGATTGATTTTAAAATTATATATATATATATATATATATATATATATATATATATATATATATATATATATATATATATATATATATATATATATATATATATATATATATATATATGATCTACAAATTGAAAAAAAACCTCTAGTGTATATACATATAGTTGAATGTTTCAACACTGCATGTACTGATTACTTGTAGGTTTGTGAGCTGTGGATGGGATAAGAAAGTCCAAGTTTGGGACGTAGAGACAGGAAATATTTTGGTCAGTAAAATTTGCAACAGTAACAATTAACACTTTAATTAAAATCAATGTCATTAGTTGTTACACGTGACTTGTATTTGTGTGTTACAGTGGATGGGGCGACATGCTGGGATTGTCACTTGCTGTAGGTTTTCTCACGACGGAAAACTCGTCATCTCTGGCTCCGATCTAGATAACACACTGAAAATCTGGGACGCTAACTCCGGAGAGCTCCTCCAGAACCTTCAAGGTTGGAACAATAATCTGATAATCTATGTTGATTTGATGTAGACTGATTTTTTAAACACATCAACCCAATTCTCATACTAAACTACTATACCTAACTTTACCCTCACAAAATTTACATTTACTAGCAATCACAATATCTGTTTTAATTTTTAATTTTTTTTTTCGATGTATTTTGTTAACTTGGTTTATTTGATATTTTAAAAATTTCTGTGGTACTCGTGACAAATTTTCCCCTTTTTTTATATTCAGATACAGATGACTATTGTTACATCATTTTTATTCTCTGTTACAGACATGCATGAGAGCACCATAACAAGTTGCGTATTTGCTCCGGCGGATGACAAAGTTGTAACAACTTCTATGGACAGAACCTCCAAGTTTTACGATCTCCGGTCAAACAAAGTCACCATTCAGTTGGAGTAGGTCAATTAAATGTTGATCATTCTATATAACCGCATAATCATATACTAATTAAAAAGAATCTCATTAAATGTACATATCTACTTTAATAGATGTATGTACTACCAGTAATTAAAGCCCGTCCCGTATTTAAAATTAGTATCAAGAGCATGTAAGGTTTTTTATCACAGGAAACATTAAAAGATTAACATAACATACATCTTTGATTGCATTTAGAGGACATGTCAACATAATTGCGGATTGTGACATCTCTTTTGATGAGAGAAAGTTTGCTACAGCTTCCTGGGACAAAACCGTAAAGATCTGGGATGTGGCTACAGGAGCATACAGGTAAGTCATTGTAAGTCACTATGTCAGCCCTTTACGATTTTTTTTTACCCCCCCCCCCCCCCCCATCCGCATAAAAATATTTTGGAGAGGGCTACATTATTGCAGTTATCAATATGTCTCCCCAAACATCTCAACAGGTTGTTAGTCGGTATCAGAAGTCCAGATTGCTATTTGTGACAAGTTCTTATCATTTTTATGTTAAATTTCTTGAAACATTAAAAATCTATAGTGATCAGTCTGTCCGTCCATCCGTCTGTCCATCCTTTCATCCGTCCGACCGTCTGTCTGTCCAAGATCACTTGTCCAGATCATATCTTCTTTCCTCTTGGCCCAATCTGGGTCATACTTCATCCACAGAGTGCCTTTGGGCAAAAGGTGTGCAGTGGCCTTGAAACATGTTTCTAGGTCTAAGGTTAAGGTCATAGCACAATTATATATAAAATCATTGAATGAAGTTTGTTAGTCAAGGGTCAAGGTCATATTCAACCATACAAAAATCATTTTTCCAGAGCATATAATTTCCAGTTAGCCCTATTTGACTCATACTTCTCATAAACAGAACTTTTGAATAAAGGGTGTGTTGTGACCTTTAACCAATTTTTAAGGTTCAATGTGAAGGTCATAGCAGAATTATATGAAAATTCTTTGTTTGGAGCATACCTTTTCTCCTTGAACCAATTCAATGCAAAGGTCATAGCAGATCTCTTTATAATAAATTTTAGACCATAGATTATTTCCCATTTGCTTAATCTTGCTCAGGTTGAAAAAAAATGCCTGTATGCAGAGGATAATGAGATTGAATTAGAAGTTCTATGCCAGCTGGAAAATTTCTAAGTTAAAGGTCAAGGTCAAACAAAATTCTCTGAAATTCTTTTCATCCTATTGTCCGTTATTTAAGCTGGGTCCTTTGAGATGGTCACCATATCAATGTTGTCTAGTTATCATTCAGATTTATTCCTAGTATCCTGGTAAAGTGATGTTTATAATAAGGGTTCTGATTCTGTTTGGTAGGACCAGCGGATGGGTTTTCTCCAGGGGTTTCAGAAAGCATTGAGCGTAAAATTTTGTATATATATATATATATATATATATATATATATATATATATGAATTTATCAATTGGATTATTCTTAGTTATAAGTGATGTACTGGTGTACATGTTTTAAGGGTACCATTACAAGGGTGTTGATTTTGTTTGGTAGGACCAGCGGCCCGGGCTGTCTCCAGGGATCACACGAGGGCACGGTCAGCTGTTGTCAGTTCAGCCGGGACGGTAAGTGTACACAGACTTGACCCTAATCCATTGATGTTGCCAAAGAAATGTTAGTACCGTAGGTGTACTACCCGTAGTTTTATGTGTGCAGACGCATGTATTTAATCCCGGTTAATGACTCTTCTTAAAGGGCTTATGCTGGTGTCTGGTTCCTATGACAACACGGTAGTGGTCTGGGATGTGGATAATGAAATGCAAAAACTTCAGCTACAGGTGAGATGTAAAATCTGTCAAAGTTTAATGTTAACATTTCCCAGAACTCTCTCTTATTCAGCAATGATGATTCTATTACCTGGTATTTCCTTTCCATACTTGTATTTATATATACATGTAATCCGTTTTAATAAATGAAAATCATTATGTAAACACATTACAAGAACGGAATCATCTCCATTTCTCTAACACGGTAGTAACACCTTGTTTATTTAAATTAAAAGATAATAAAGTGTATCCTTTTGTATCAGCATATAAACTGATTTAAGACAGTATCCACTTTAAAAAACTTTAAAGCATATTCCTTACAATAAAAGTTTCTGCTATGATGTATATAAACTTTGATGAGAAAATTCCTTATGAATGACAACTAGTAAGTTATACAAAATTAACATTATGATTTTATAACCAACAAAATATCAAGTTTCAAGGTTTAATATACTATGGCAATAGCAGACCTATGTGTAAAATCCATGTCTAGACCAAATATCATTTCCCTTGGCCCTATCTGGCTCATAATTTACATATAGTGCCTGTGGGTGAAGGCTTGGCAGTGACCTTGAACCACTAAAATTTCATGTTTTAAGGAGAAGTGACCTCAAACCAAGTATTTAGATCAAAGGTCAAAGTTGCAGTAGACCTTTGTGTAAAATTCTTATTCTGACTCCATTTTTCTCCTCATATCTTTTACATGTACTTCACCAATAGAGTGCTTGTTGGAGACAGGATGTGCAAAGACCTTGAACCAAATTTCTAAGTCAGAGGTGAAGGTCAAAGAAAATTCCATCTAAAATACTTTTCATCCTGAAGCCCTTAAATTTGTTACAGGGTAAAGCTTTGAGATGGTCCCTATCTCAGTGGTGTTTAGTTTTAGTTGTTTTATTGATCATTATACTATTCTGTTATTTTCTGTGATCCAGGTTGCCATGACTTGTTTTTTTATTTTTAGGGTCATGATGATTGGGTGAATGATGTGTGCTTTAGCACAGACCAAAATAACATCCTGTCTGCCTCCAAAGTAAGATCTTCTGGCAAATTTTGATTTTTTTAACAGAAAACCAGCAAAAGTTATCATTATATAATCATTGTTGTCTCTCCTCTTTTGATATAAAACTGTGCCTTAACTTAGTCAAGACATAATTATACAGTAAAATACGGTTATAATAACAAAGTCCCAGGGATTGGCAATATTACTTTAATTGTTATACGCATAACTCGATCGTTAGATAAGTAAAGTTTACTATAGCATTGAATGATTTATTTTTGACGTCGTCATGTCAATAACTGCCGTCAGGTGAGCAGACAAATTGAATAACACGCGTTAGCGCGTTATCATAATTTGTCTGCTCACCTGACGGCAGTTATTGACACAACGACGTCAAAAATAAATCATTTAATGCTTATATTTACATTCCCTTACTAAAGAAATCAATTGTTTACTTAAATAAATCGATATAGAGTGCAGATCACGGAGGGAGTGAATAAGTAACAGCAAGAACAGCTGTTTTGTAAAACCGGTTTAAACAGGTTTTCATATAGACTGTTGAGATGAGATCGACGAGCACGAAAATATAATCCATGATAAATAACTCTTGAAATGTTGCTTTTAACAATAAAGTCAACTTTTTGTTGAATAATTATAAAACATGATGTTTTGACAACATTCATGAAATTCATTTTTAACCGATAACATAGAAATCACTGTTTGAGAACTACTTATGTAAATTACTCGTAAATTCATACGCAGTGAATAGGTGTTGCATTTAGAGGCATTTAAACATCACGGAATTTAATGGAAAAACACAGTAGAATGTAAATATAACTGGTTATTAAGTCACGGGAATGAAATTCACTTCGTTGTAAGCGTCAATTCATTATAAGCATGTATGCTATAACTGTGTTCTACTGTTACAATACCGGTAGTTACAAGGACATATAACAGGTTTTCCCTCAGAGTATATTATATATTTCAAAGGTCTTTTTTATATGCTAGAGTAAAAAAATATCAAAAATGAGAAGTAGTATAAATTTTTCCAAGGATGAATACACACAATTAAGACACCTACTTATTGTTGCACTATATTGCTCTTGTTTGTCACATGATCTTGACAAATGATGCCAACTTCGTTACAATATGATGCCATGTGCACTCATCGAACATCTGATAAATGTCAACTTATCCTTCAGAGTGCATGTTTCTCAGACTAGCTAATATATATTAACTGTTGCTATTATAATATAAATTAATTTTTTAAAAAGGTTAAACAGTTTGTATGATAAATATATGTGATATAATTAAAGGTTATTAATAAACAGTTTGTATGATAAATGCTTGATAGGATTTTTACATTTGCATTAATGATTTACTTTAAAGGGTAGAATTTATAAGTATAATATGTGTTGATACTTTTTGAAGATTGCAAGTTCATATGACAAATATTCTTGAAAAGATTGTACACTAGCTTATGAATATACATGTACTTGGCATGAATTTGCAGTTTCTTTAAAGAAATAAAATATACTTGATAATTAATGATTGATAGGGCAATTCATATAATATGGATTTACTTGATATGATAGTACAGTTCATTATCTGTCTGATTAAAACCATTGTCCATCTCTTTAATACACTCGACAAAGTCTGACAGGTATAGATAAGAGGTCACTTTCCAGCAAACTCTATACATTTGCATACAATATTTTGAAGAGTTCCATTATATTTTTTGTAAAGCAGTGAAAGCTAGCCCACCCCTGAATGGTCAGAAGTACAGGTCATGTGAAGATGACCTCCTATTGATACCTATCAGACATAAAACATAAATTACTGTAAAACTCAGTTATGACAAACTCCATTGTCGGAACCCACAGGTTTTCTATATATCCATTACACTGCTTTGAACTGATAGAAAACCCATGGGCTCGGACGATGAGCGAACTCCTACTTTACTTATATTATCCATATTTGTTATAACTGTGTAACAAATTTGCAATACAAAAATAAGCATATTAGCAGTTCATTATAAATAAGTTTTCTTCCATATAACCACCATTTGTGTTTATTAAGGTACTATTTATATAAGAATACTTTTTTTTTTAACTTTAAGAAAACTGATTGGAAATAGAAAAATAAATGTGAATAGAAATTCATTCAAACATACAATTATGCAATAAGTCCTGCTGAATTTTAGCAATTTAAAACAACTCATTATAATGATGTAAATTTCATTATATTTAAACTCTTCATGACTAAAAATCAGTTCGCTATATCACTATATTCCTTATAACCGAGTTCCTTAAAATCATATTTTACAAGGACTTGTTAAGAGTTTTTCTGGGGATTCATAAATAATTTCACTATATTTGATATTTCACTATGTCCTTGTTTGTACTAAACTAGTTTATTTTTTCTTTTCATTTCATAAATAGTCTTGATAGGATTTTACATTTTATATAATGAATATTGTACATTATATGTAATGAATATAATTGATAGGATTGTACAATCCGTATGTGGAATGTCCAGGATACTGAAAAAATTCCAGTCGTCCTGGAAAGGAAGAAAGCAATGGGACTAAGTATTATGAAGGTACCTTATTTTTTTAATCTGTATTAATGAGTATTATAGATTATTCTCAATGTTATTTCAACACCATATATCTTTAAATTATATAGAGGAAAAAAATTTGGTCAGTTGACTACATTTTGGGATCTTTTTATTGAACAAATATATAATGACTCTAGTATTAAGCATTAAAGTTCCAAAATTCAACTGCCCTCAATTGCCTAAGTCCTTTCACAATTGGCGAACAAGCAGAAGTAACAAAATAATCGAAAAATCATGATTTGGATTGTAAACTGTTGCTGAAATAATTGCATATGAAAAAGTATTGATACGAAATTTGCACAATCTAAAGAGACCATTGTCAGATGCAAACGCATTAGGTCTTGCAATTTATCTTGATTTATATGCGATTGTTTTACAATGAAAATGAGTGTTGTAAGATAATGTGTAGGATTGCACAAATGATCATGTTTTCAGACGATTGAACATGTGCAGATGTGATTAGATGTGTGGGGCTTGTGCGATCATGTGTTCCATTTTACGATTTATTATGTTTGTGAGAGTAGGAGGGGTTATATATACCGCTCGTTTCCGACACTCTCCGGTAGATATACGGTAGTTTAATGCAAGAGAAGATGCAGCCCAAAAAACCCAGAGATAGCAGCATTCATGGTCAATTGTGGTCTGAAACAGAGATGTTTATACAGGGTATATACACTAGTGTTGCGTCTAAATAGTGTGCATGTCCATAGTTTGAGGAAAATTGATGCAACCATTAAAACACATGCAACGAATGCGAGACATCATGCAATGTATGCGAGCGCTCGCTCAAAGCTAAAACTTTCCAATGGCAAAGTGTTAAAAAGTGCTTGTATGCTAATTGTGAAAGGGCCTTCACAGTAGTCAAAGTAGTCTTCACATTGAAATCTTTTATTTTCAGTGTTCAAACTGTGGAAAGCCATTTTCAATTTCTCAGATGGACAGTTTCCGTGACAACACTATTTGTGTTTTTTGTCGTCTACAGAATCGTGAGCAGGAAATGATATCCATCATGAACTCTGTCAGAGTTGATGAAGACTAACCCTCTGTGATATGATAACTTTATTTTCTTCAATGTGTTACATGTATATAAAAGTTAATCTTTAATAAATTATTGAACAGTCAGATGAAATATTTGTACATAATGTTTTCTTACTTCCATAGTAAAATAGTAGTTAAAGATGTTAGTAGTATTTATGAATTATAATTTTGTAGCTAATGACCATAACAACAAGTTGATTTTATGAGCCAGCTATAAAATCCTTCATTTATATCGCTCCAATGATAACATTTTATTATTAAAGTGCAAATGCATTGCTACATCGAGCATTACATGTGATAGTCATCAACAAACAACAAGTTTGACATATTAAATCATTTATCATCACAGACAACATAATTATATAGGATGTTTACATGACAATCAGTAGAAAACGAACTGTATTTAGGATCTCGATCACCACATTTAGGTCAAGGTCATGATAATTCAGATCAAGATATTTGGATTATATGTATTTGGATTGACATGACATAATCAGTATACATTCTTGTCATCATTATGTTATGTTGGACACACAGAAAATCAATTTAAAGACAAAAGGTTAATTAAGAAATTTAGAGATTTAAATAATAATTTGCAGATTTGAAACAGGGGCAATTGTTCTTATCTGAGGATCAATCAACATGTATAATTACAAACAGGAAACTCAACAACTGCTGCTGTGGTAACGAAGCACTTATAAAACAGAGATTAGATCTCCATAGAGCTGAGCAGAATATAAACAGAATAGTATAAACCAATTAGACAGGAGTTAAAAAAAAAATAAAAACTTGGTACATGTACTGGTACAATTAAACCTCACAATGACAATGTTGTAAATTCCCAAAATTATTACCTTCTAAGTGACCAGTCTTAAAAAAAAAAACAACTTATCAAGTTGTATTTCTACCAAACACTGTTTACAATCTGTTGACTTGATTTATCTATTGACTCATATTTGAGTTGATTTATCTATTGACTCAAGATCAAGTTGATTTATCTATTGACTCATGTTGAGTTAATTTATCTACAGTAAAACTCGTTTAGTAAGAACAAGGATATAACAAATTTTCTGATATTGCAAAGTTTTTTGGAATCCCTGGTAAAATAATATAATGACTTGTGTCAGAGTTGATTTTTTAGTTACCTTATGTCTAAGTTGACTTGCACTGACTTACTAGTATGTCTGAGTAATTCTCATTAAGTCATGTAAGTTAATGAAGAGACATGCACATTAAAAACAATATTACCGGGTAAGTTTTAAATATTTTAAACCAAGTATTATATGAACGAGATAAACATCTGCAAGAGCCAAACATATTAATAGTTATAAATCACACAAGCATACAAAAACCATTTTTAGAAATATTAACCAAAAAATACAAATGCTCAAGGAATTAATTGTTTTAAATTACCTTACCTCTAACAGAAAGAACAACATAAAGAAAAATTATTGAAAAAAAAACAGTAATAAACTCAATAATAAAAATTACCATGAATACAAAAACAAGCTATGCAAAACACTTGGTCTGATATAAACAACCAATATTGATTTTTGATTAAAATCTTTTCATTGGAAGTTACAATGATGGTCAAATATTTATAGATTCAAAATCATAGATACCTGGTATATATATTAATCAATCCTAAACAAAAAAAATAGGCATGATAAAAAGGTCGAATTTTATTCGGAGGTCAAAAATATTATTTCTCTTTTACAGAGAAACAGACCTGCTTTCATATTCTTTTTATTTGTGTATTAAATATTGAACATACATCAAAATTTTAATTTTTGTTTCTCTTAAGTTATCTTAAGAGTCCTTATTAAAAAACAAATATGACTAATTCTAGAATGTTTTTATGTCTTTCTTTGGATGTGTTACAGGCGCTTAGGATTTGCTCCTGATGTTCTAAAAGCTATGTATGATCAAGGAGTAATGTTTTAGGCTTTTAACCATTAAGGTTATTAAAACTAGTCATTTATAATAACAGAATGCCATATTGAAGAGAGCTAATCTCTGACTCTTGAAACCATAGCAAGCAATTAAGAAGATATATACTTTACGTCATTTAAAGATATCGGTCAACAGAAATAAACAGTTCTTGTAATGATCAAAATATAACACACATATTATTTGTCAAGTAATTTATAAGTCATTACATTTAAAAACAACCAGATGCCTGAGAGGGTCCAGAAAATTTTTGCGGGGGGGATGGGGGGGGGGGGGGGGTTTAGACGGATAATTGTGGTACCAAGCAAGGTCAGAGGTCTATTTGCAGTAAATTTACTACATTAATATAATAAAATTGAATTTTCCACGAGGAGTTCAGACCTCCCCATCTAAATCAGCACATGCAAGGATGAACACTTCAGAGACCTGAAAGAGGTAATTAACTGGTGCTATTTCGATACAACCTCGAAATACAGTTCAAATAATTCACAATAAGGAACACCTGCAAAGTCTCAGGGAAAGTTTACCCTTTGATAACTTTAATTACAGAGTTTGAAGCTTAAGAATTTTTTTTTGCTTCATCATTTGAATCTAATGACCTCTCCTGACTGATTTCCATGGTAACACCATGCTGATTGGTTGTTGAAGTGCCCTCTTTTTCACTGGAACCCTGGCGACCATGATGTCTTTTTAGATGGATTTTGAGAGTACTATTCTGAGCTGTAGCATATTCACAAAATGTGCACTTGAATGGCTTCTCACCTGTAAATAAATAAGACAGAAATACAATGACTAATGCTAAACTGCTGATGACTTGCATAAATACCTAAAATACCATATATAGAACTGTTTTTTTCTGCAGTTGCAGTTCCTTTTACATGTACTAGTATCTCCAAAAAACATGATAAATGATAGTTATCATTTGTGCAGGAATTATTGGACTAAGCAGCTCTCTCTGAAAACTCTCTCTCCTTCCATAACTCTCTCTTTCCTGTTCTTTACCTGTATGAATCCGAATGTGGACTTTCAGGTGACTTCTTTCTACTGTGGAATAGTCACACTGCTGGCACTTAAAAGGTTTGATGCCTGAAAAATTCAGCACAATGTCAAACACCAACTTACATGTGTACGCATTCTTAATCAAACAGCAACATTTAAAATGCTTAACTTGTCTCCTACCTGTGTGTTTACTCATGTGCTTTTTGAGGTGAATTCTCTGATTGAAGGCATTGTCACACTGGTCACATTTATACGGCTTGGTGGTCGGGTATCTTCGCTTTCGCCCAAGCTTTCCATCAGCCTCTTCACCAGATTGGTCATCTTTATCATTACTTTCAACGCACTCTGAAGAGCTTGGAACCAGATTAAATTGCCTGGTGGCCTGTGAGATTAAGGAGGGAATATCGATGCCATATATGTGGGAGTCAGATGATACAGAATTAGAAATACGGCCGGAATTTGAGGAGAGATGATAACCACTGAGAGTTGATACGGAAGAGTTACGGTCACTGAGTGTGGAGGATGGACTGTTGTCTGATTGTATGTCATGTTCAGTGGAAGTTGAATTTGTATCAGATCTGCTGGTCTTGCTTGTGTCTAAAGCTTGTGTAGGAATTGTATAGGAAATTGGAATGGAGAAAACTGCTCTTGGCTTGATGTAGAAACTGCCTCGGCTGGGTTTCTGGGAGTTTGCCTTTGAAGTTGAGTCCCTGGTCATGCCTGTCATGTGGATCCCCATGGAGTCTCCATGGTTACTGTCAAAGTTGGTAGTTCTCATGGATTCTGGGGAGGTCTCATTGTTCGACCTCGAGGTCAATACTTCTCCGGACTCAGGCTTCAGGTCAATGTAAATCGTCCCTTGACTTCTGCTGGCAGGTCGCCTAAATGATGAGTCCCGAATACCCAGCATCCTCCGCCTGTTGAATCTTGTTCGCCAGTAGGAAGGCACATGTTTGGTCTCCATATGTCTTTTACGTTTTTTTGGGGCTACAGCATAGCAGCACTTCTGTAAGCTCTCATGGGTCCCTGGAATGACCTCCACCCCACATTCCTGACTGGAACAGCAAGCATCCTCACCCTCCAGAGCCTCCTCTGCTATGTCTTCTTGTCGTTCACACCTGTTGTTACCTTCCTCCACTGCACCACTATCCCCTGTACTCTCTGGAAATGTGGAATCTGTATTCCTGATAGCTGTGCCACCATAAGCACTGGAATTATATGAGGATGGGTTCACCATTGCACCTTGATTGTTATTTTCTGTGCTGAATGTTGGCACATTTTCCTTCTGTAATTCATGAGATACAGTTTGTGTGCTGGTTGGGGAGATGGAAATTCTAGGAATCGTGGAGGCACTCCCTGTAGAACACAGCCCACTGAGGCGCAAGGCGGAGGCCTCCTCCGTCCCCTCCAGTTCTGTAAGGCTGGGACTCTCTTGGAACCCTCTGGTTGTCTCATTATCTGAGAGTCCCACATTGAATCTGGTGATGAGATTCACTGGGATATCATTATTTACATTTATTGGTAGTTCATTTGTTTGTGTCTTGGACGCAAGCACTCCATTTCTATATGGTCCATTTTCAAGAAAAAGCTGGAGGTTATGGGAGACTTTGGCATGTTTCAGAAGTCCCACTGCAGTCATGAATCCCTTGGAACAAGCAGAACACAGCAAACCTATCAAAATAGAAATCTAAGAGTAAACACCAGATTCTCATGCTACATGGTTTAGGTTGCCTTTATCCATCACATTTCAAGATTCCTAAACACAATAACACAGCAAACTTAATTAACTTACTATTGTCCAAATACTAAGTCAGTATGAAAATAGGTATTTTATCATACTAAAAAAATCTTTATTTTTTTTTTTTTATTTATATTTTTTATTATTTATTATTTTTAGTTTGGTGTTCACTTAATTTTGTTGTCAGACAATAGGCCAATGGGCCACATAGCTCACCTGAGCAACAATGTCATAACCCGACCTAACTCTGATATAAGCAGCTAATAGTATCATTCATAATACAGTACAAAATCAATAAATTGCATCATTCATTTTTTTTAATACTTCTTTGGCTCAGGTGAGCTAAAAAAGAGAAACTTGACACAAGAACTCTTTGATAAGATAAGAGGGCGTCACCTGGTTCAGCTTCCCCACTGGAGAGCACATCGCAGTCCTTCTTCTTGTGCTCAATAAATGTCACTATGTTTTTCAGTGGGAATTCTGAGAGGCATTTACCACATGTCAGGTAGTCATTTGCATCATCTAGTAAAAAAAAATTCATAAAATTCTAAAAGTTCATATTTTTAAAAATAAAAATGACAGTAAAATTCACTGTTACATTGACATTTTCCTTTTCATTAACTTTGGGAATTAGTATAACATGTATATAAAGCAGAGGAAAATATGATTATATAAATATCAACATAAGGGCATCTTTTAAATATCTTTTTAAAGGTCAAATATGTATGCAAAGTAGTTTAATTTGTAGTCACAAGGCAATGACTAATAATCTGTTCAATTCTGTATATACATTTGCAAATATGATTCATTGTATTAACCTATAGGATAGCGAAAATGTTCAATACTGTGTGAATGATGTCACAATGATTATCGCATGTGCTTATCATCTGGCAGTTGCAATAATGTAAATGTTAAAACAGGATTGTTATATTAATGATTCTAAATGATTTGCCATTCTTAAACGTAAACATAAGACTATTAATAAACAGCACGGTCAAAAAGTTCACCAGGATATGTACTTGGTTGGTAAGTAATCAAATGTTCTGAGAGGTCCTTCGGGCTGCAAAGGATTTGATCACGTGTCGTGACCAACCAAGTTCATATCTAGGTGAACTATTTGAACTTGCTGTTTATTTCTTAAGTATACTACCTGCTGATAAAGGGAATCACCATATTTATTATGATATTAGAGCTATAAATTCACATTAAATTTTATCTATTTATTATGAGAATGTTAACCTGATTAGATTTTCTGAATCAGGTGGAATCTCAGTGATATGTTTTACAGTGCAATCGTTGGGACAAAGACAGCATAAATTGAATTAAAAAATACACACATGATTTTCAAAATATTTTACCCTCCAGTATACACATCTATACATGTGATAAACATATATGTTTCACTATATCATTCATTACATTGAACAGAAACATGCCTAGTTGGATCCACCTATGTACTGTATTAATATTCATTGTGCTAAAGGTCGCATACTCAGTCTAGACATTGTGACGTCATGTTAGTTGAGCAGACTTAACTCGACAACTTCCATCAAAGTAACAATGCTCTGAACAACTAGCCAAATAAGCTGATTAAAACAACCAGCTGCAAACCATTTTTTAGAATCAAAAGATTGTTTTATTAACATTTGTAATGCATGACAGTTTTCAAATGCATTGTTACCTTTTCTCACAAGAACACGACGTTGGTAGCCATATGTAATTTACACGGAATTGTGGGTATGATTCTGACTACAGAAAATTCAGCTTGTCAAAGGGAGTACGTATTGGTTCGAATTTTCTGTTTGCCAAGGCGTTGTCGTTAGAGCCTGCAGTACTTGCTGGCGCTTTGCACTGGCAACTGCGTTCGCTATTCATTAAAGGTCTAGCTAGCTTTCATTAAATTTATCACCCAAGGATTAAAAGATCTAATATCGATCATAATGAAAGAATTGTATTTGGGAATGGGGGAGAAAAGGGTTAATAACCCTTTCTATTGAAGATATATCTTGGTTAGTGCAGTGGTATATTCATGAGTCATTAATATTTTTTATGGACTAAAACTATATCTCGTAAAAATGAGATATTATCTCGGAAAAACAACTATTATCTGATGAAAATGACATTATAGCTCAGTCATGAGTAAAAATTACATTTTATCTCTTGAAACTAGATAACCAAAGATTTGAGATATTTTCTGCGATTCCCACTTGAATTTAGATATCAATACAAAATTTATGACATCACAACTACCAAACCATTATCAGTTGCATAATCATCAAATACATGAAATCCGTTCATAAAGATTATAAAGAGACTTTCCTGACATTTCTGTGAATAATCAGAGACGTATATATTATGTCCCTGGAATCATCAAAAAAAGTTTCATCTAATCATCTGTTCATACAGAGACATAAATAACAATGTTTTTTATGTCTCTGGTTCATAGGTATTTCATAATTGTCAAAATTTTCAAATTTCATTAAACACGCCTGAGTTTTAAAATGTTTTAATATGTTTAATTTGAAATTAAATTATCAAAAAATGAAATGATGAAATTCATCATACAGTTACAACGTGTGCATGTCAACAGTCACGTGTTGTCCAGAGGACCCGAGGTCAAATGCCATAAAGAAGACTATTAATTCATGCTACAAAAGTGGCCTACCCGAGAGTTCGCCCATGTTTTTTTACTTCTCAGCGGTTCGCCGACTTGCTTCTCATAACAGAGCTTCACGTTACTATAGTCAGATTGTCACACGGCACTTGCTCCACTCCTCTAAGTCTGTGTGCAAAAGTCCGTCTTATTCTCCTTACAAAATGTAGCACACGGTGTTTATTAAATCACCTGGCGATTACGTCAAACCTTGCAAAATATCAAGACCACAGTGGGTAAACCCATGTCTCATATTTACTAAATTCACGTAAAATTGTATATATATGTTTTTATTTGTGTATACGGTAAAACTGTAAACATGAAAATAGAAATTGAAACCGGAAGTTGACTGACTGATTCCTTCACGGCACGAAGCAAAAATCCTCCCATGCTTTTCTAAAACAGTTCTTTTTCCGACGAGGAAAGAAGACCAGAAAAGTATATCATAGTTCTTTTAAGCACAATTTTCCAACCATAACTTTAATTTAAGTTCCATATTTACACGAAAAGTATATAATATTAAATAAGATTATGATAACGTGCACCTGCTGTTCGAATTTTCTCCGAAAGGGTTAAGCAGGTCCTGTTCAGTGTGTGTGGTTAGTTCAACTAAGCACCAACTGTTGGTGCTTATTTTTTAAAATGATGATGAAGATTACAAATGTAACATCATTATTTATCGATATGCTGTGTTCTTAAATATACAGCTATTTGAATTAATGATATTTTACTAGTTTGGTAGGGAAAATGTGTCTTTAGGCTTGAGATATACACGTCTGAATATCATAAGTTCAAGTGTGGAATTTTTCTTTATCTGAGAATAATTCTTCAGGTTTCTTTTGGCGTTGTTTTAAGTTCATCTGAGCTGAAAACTCAAGTGAGCTAATATCTGGTCACTTTGTACGTCTTCCTTACTTAATCAAAACATTTATAGTTTTCATTGTTGGTACAGTCAAACTCCGTTATCTCGAAATAGATGGGACTGTTTAAAAACTTCAAGATATTCAAGGATTCAAGATATCTAGGATAAAATACTTAAAAAAAATAAGTGGTTGGGACTTACAAACCTTTGACATATCCACTGTATTCAAGATATCATGTTTGAGATATTGAAGTTTATAACTGTTGCTTTAAAAAATCTTCTCAAAAACCAATTTGCCGGAGTTAATCCCCAGAGGATGGGGCTACAATTGAGAATCAAATTTTATACATAGAAATACATTTTGAAACATCTTTTGAAATCTTTTTCTCAAAAACCATTTGGCCAGAAAAGCTGTAACTTGTGTGGAGGCATCCTTAGCTAGTGTAAATTCAAGTTACCTCAAATCAGGATCCCCATGAGCATTTTTTAGATAATTTTTATATTGATCTATAACTTTATTATGCCTTCAAGGCTAACGATTTTCATGGAATCCGATAAGGTGAAAATCACTGTTTCAAGGATATGTAGATTTGTCGCCAATGACCCTATCAATACAAATGTAAATAGTAATTGCACTCCAGTGTACATTTAATTTCATGGATCAACCTATAACAATGATCCACGAAAATTGGTATTCAACGAATATTGATGAAACTACAGTATCCCTGCTTTGGAATATGTCACTGACAAGATTTCTCCAGGCCTATCTATCCTATGCAGTCCTTTTCACCTTTTTCCAGTTATAGCCTATTCTTTTTATTTCCACCTCCGAATCTCTCTGTCAGGTGTTCCTTGGCCTGCCCCTCTTTTTCATGGGATTCCATGATAGAGCTTGCCTAGTCTATTATATGTGATGTGATTTTGGATAATTTTTGAAAAAAATACCAGCTGTTGAAATTTTCATTTTCTCACAGAATATTGCATATAGGGTACACCATTATTCCAGATATGTTAGTGTTTATCAATTCGGGGTTGACAAATGGATTATGGATGCAGTTCACATATTAAAAGGAAACTTGGTTTGCTGGTGCCCCATTGACAGCTTTTCACTTGTCTGTAAATTTTGGTGATCCATTGTGATTTGATTGGGGTAGACAAAAAAATGGTAAAATTTGCATGCCAGCAGTACAATTCACATGTATGATTTGTTTAAATCATGACTCTTGGGGTTAGGGTGGGGCCACAACAGAAAAAAAAAATCTAAAAACAAATGTCTTAAAGAAAAGGAAGGCCATAATCTGTCATTTTTATATTGAAGCATCTTTACATAGTGTAAAATTATGTAAGTTTAAATCATGACCCCTGGATGGGAATGGTGGGATCATAATATGCATGTATTTAACTTATATTGATACATAGGAAACTCTTTAATTAGGACAGGGTACCAGTAAGAGGTTTTTTTTCACATAAGAATAGCTTGTAAAAATCTTCTTCTGAATGATCCTGAATAGCAGCAAAATCACAATCCTAATGATATGTACATGTATATGGAAGAATCCTCAGTTATTTGATAATAATATGTAGCCCAATTTTATATATAAGTAAATAAGTAAAAGGAGAAGAAGTTTATACTGTAGCATGTAATCAAAAACTAAGTTCAGGTGAACAATGTGGCATTTGGGCCTCTTGTTATTGTTGATCAAACTGGGAGTGCATTTAAATCACTGATTTAGCAACCCCATTTACATCACTGATTTACTTAGCAACCCTCTCCCACCCTTTCCAATTTACATGTACTGATTTATTTTGGCTTTAAAAAATTCATGGCTACTCCCCCTGCCTTGGCCAGTATAGTATATGTGTATTAGTATTACTGACCATTGGATAACTTATTGAAAGATAAATTAATAATTCATGGAGGTATATGTCTTGAACAAAAATCAATTAAATCATGTTATGCAAAACATGTAGTTTAATATAATTTATATACATTTTTTGCCTTGGATTTTGTTTTTATATTAAAAACAAAGTAATTTAATTGTTTTTTTATATAAACATAATCAAAGGGAAGACAAACCAATAATCTTGATAGTTTAACAAAATCTATAAGAGTTATGTCCCTTAATGCATTTTGTTTGGTTGGGGGGGGGGGGGGGGGTTGAAACATGTATATAATGCTTTCATTATTTAAAAGCATTATACCAGTACAAACATATTTCAACACTCACTTAACCTGTTGCACTTATTCAATTTATTCAAATCAAATCTTGGGTGCAGTCTGTTACGAATACCTTCAAGAAAAGCTAGAAAGATTTTTCATAAAGTATTCTAAAGTCTCACTTAAATTGATAAGATTATTTTGGTAATATGGCTCTTGATTGCTGACAAATTGATGTGGATCTTCAGTTTTAATAGCAAAAGATGTTTACTTGATTTTTTTTCCAAAGAAATAGATGTTGCAAAGCAGTTTATCTCCAGTGAAATGCTAAATAAAGTAATAAAAGTTGGTTAACAATATTTGATGATTTTTCATTCACCCAGATGGTATGTTATTTTCAGAATTCAAATATTAAAAGGTCCTTCACACACGATGTGTTATACTTTTTATGAGAGTTTGTAAATTACATTTGAAATAATTAAAATTATTTAAATCTATATTTTAATCCAGATATTCAGCCTTACTCTGTAGCTCGGTAAATAAACGTTTGACTATATACTGACCTTAAGATTCCGAGTTCAAATGGCAAGGACTTTTGTTAATATGAATTGCATTAAGTTTTTGAAAATTAAAATTTTCAATATCAAGATAATCACATCTTTAAAAAAAAATGCCAGTTTGTGTTTGTTTAGTGGTCATCTTCACAAGGTGTAAAGGAATCTTTATTAGAACAGTACAAAACACCATAAAACAGAGAGTTCAGATGACCTCTCAGTGTTGATATAAGCAGATTAAATCAAAGGTTTTTGTTTTTTTCTCAGCTCCCCCTTCAATGAATCTTGTGAATGTCCAATTTTTTTTATGGCTTGGACTAATTGCTTTTTAAAAGTAAATGTATCTATAATAATAAGATTTATATTCAAATCCATGACCAGGAAAGGAGATACCTGGAATAGATTTACCGAAAAAAAGTGGCTATTCTAGATATTTAATTTAAGTTATTTATGTTATAAATATTTTTTGTATATGAATATCTATTAGTATTTTTTAAAATGAAAATCAGAGTTCTTCTTCTTCTTCCTCTTCCAATAAAGTGCAGGACTCGTTGGAGTATCATCGCACTTCGTGTTTCATCGGGGACTTTAAGATTTTTTTTCATACTTTATAAAAATATATATACCGGTATATCTATTTTCTTCAAATGAAAACATATTTGTAGTCATCAGCTGTAATACCCAGCAGATTTTCCAAAAAGCCCCCTTTGTTCTATCTTGATTTGTAAATAATATCAAGCCTAAAATGAAAAACATGTATTAATTATTTATAGAACTGTTTTTCATTTAATGGAAGCTGATTCCTTAATTAGTAATTTAAATGCAAATATTATTTATTTTTTTAATCAACCAGAAAAATATCATTTTCAGAATATCAGAATTATGAATTATACACTTGGTTAGTTAATAAGTACTTCATATGTCAAATTAATTATGAATAGAATTAATCATACAATTCAGTTCAGGCTGAATATAACGTGCCTATATGGAATGATAATTCATTAATGCAGAGAAGGGTTGTTTTTACCTGTACTTTTGATAAGTACTGGACTTAGGGTTGGTCACGAAGTAGGAAGTGTGTTTACCTGTTTTCACCTGTTGTTCCGCATTGATTAGCAAGAAAATAACAAAAATCCCTGACATTTCCACCATTTTTATTTGCATGTTTGCTATTCTCCATTGAGCTTTGTTTGGCAGCTGTCAATAATATTCCTTTAACTGTATTAAATCTAGACTTTTGAAAAAAAAAAAAGAAAAGAAAAGCCCTCATCCAGTGTGGATGGGGCATTGTATGTAATGATTACTATCAAATTGTATCTTTAGACTGTCATTTCATTTCACCAGGGGATCAAAATCTACAGAAAAGATATTTTTCTTTCTTTTCCCTTTGAACTTCTTGGAAGAAGTGCTTTCTTTGTTGTTTTTATTTGATGACAAAACCAGCTGGCCATTGCAGATGTCGAGTGCAAATCTCCTCTTTGCATAATAATTCTTTATGGTATTAAAAATCAAATTAGTGTGCACGTCATAAATGGGATATGTGATTTTGATGTTAATTAGTACTGGGGGACTTTGTGCCATTTTTTTGTCATTTGATGTAATTGAATTTGGTATTTTTTGCAGTCCAGAAGACACAGATGCTCTCTTCACACTCTGCTGACATTCGACATTGTAACAACTGATTAGAGGGATTTGTAAAAAGCATCGTCAACAAGAAATTGGGTCATTTCCACAGATAATGGAGAGGTAAGTTTGCTCATCAAGGTTCAAGGGTCACCGGCAATACTAAATGCTGTGGTATTGAATAAAGTTATAAAAGCAGCCTCTGTTCAGCAATATTTTACGTTTCCAGACAATTTTATTGTCTGAAAGTATCAAAGCTTCCATTGATACCCAAATAAGGATCATTACATCAAATATTTAATTGCTGATACATTAAAGCAGGTAACCTTGGCTATTCATGCCAGATTTAGAATTTGAGTTTTCTCCATTAGCCATAAATGTGAGAATGTAAACAATGTCTTTTTAAGTCTGTTTAAGTGTCATCAAGAAGAAAGACAATGTCCAATACAGTTGAAACCCCATCGTGTACACTAAAAGCTTAATTAAATCTTGTGTTTTTACACATTGTCACCTATTAGACAGTGTCTGCCATTTACATCTCTATTTAAACTGTGTACATTCATCGTCTATTTGTACAGATGAAGAGTTCTGTGTATAGAACAACTAGGAAGTGTCCAATTGTCTAGGAGACATGCTTGTTGTTGATCACTGAGTGTGTACATCTAGACAGTGTCTAATTGTCTAGGAGACATGCTTGTTGTTGATTGCTGAGTGTGTACAACAAAGCAGTGTCTAATTGTCTAGGAGACATGCTTGTTGTTGATCGCTGAGTGTGTACAGCTAGACAGTGTTCAATTGTCTAGGAGACATGCTTGTTGTTGATCACTGAGTGTGTACATCTAGACAGTGTCTAATTGTCTAGGAGACATGCTTGTCGCTTTGATCTGAATCGACTGCTGATGAGTGTGTACAGCTAGACAGTGTGCGATTGTCTAGGAGACATGCTTGTCGCTTTGATCTGAATCGACTGCTGATAAGTGTGTACAGCTAGACATTGTGCGATTGTCTAGGAGACATGCTTGTTGTTGATCGCTGAGTTTGTACAGCTAGACAGTGTATTATTTTCTAGGAGACATGCTTGTTGTTGATCACTGAGTTTGTACAGCTAGACAGTGTCTAATTGTCTAGGAGACATGCTTGTCGCTTTGATCTGAATCGACTGCTGATGAGTGTGTACAGCTAGACAGTGTGCGATTGTCTAGGAGACATGCTTGTCGCTTTGATCTGAATCGACTGCTGATGAGTGTGTACAGCTAGACAGTGTGCGATTGTCTAGGAGACATGCTTGTCGCTTTGATCTGAATTGACTGCTGATGAGTGTGTACAGCTAGACAGTGTGCGATTGTCTAGGAGACATGCTTGTCACTTTGATCTGAATCGACTGCTGATGAGTGTGTACAGCTAGACATTGTGCGATTGTCTAGGAGACATGCTTGTCGCTTTGATCTGAATCGACTGCTGATGAGTTTGTACAGCTAGACAGTGTGCGATTGTCTAGGAGACATGCTTGTCGCTTTGATCTGAATCGACTGCTGATGAGTGTGTACAGCTAGACATTGTGCGATTGTCTAGGAGACATGCTTGTCGCTTTGATCTGAATCGACTGCTGATGAGTTTGTACAGCTAGACAGTGTGCAATTGTCTAGGAGACCTGCCTGTCGCTTTGATCTGAATCGACTGCTGATGAGTGTGTACAGCTAGACAGTGTGCGATTGTCTAGGAGACATGCTTGTCGCTTTGATCTGAATCGACTGCTGATTCAGCTCAGACCTGATTTATGGTTATGACTCCTTCCTGTCAGGTTGTCCACAATAATTCTTTATTATGTTGGCCAGATCAAGTTAACCTAGGGCTGACCTCCATCCTATATAAGTAACCCATTGACAGATTGAAGGCATGTAGATCTGAACTTTAGCATGATTTACCAAATTGGGAAGAAGGAATCGGAACTGTCTCCCAATGTCGCTGCAAATCAGACGGTTTTCACATAAACAAATACTGTAGGTGGAGTCTTCAAACACTTACTTGATTCAATGACATGCAATATGAGTTTTTATATTTTTTGCATCAAGTACAGTATTACAACAGATGTTTAGAGTCCTCAGGGTTTCAAACTAACTTGAAACTTTTGCTTGCCAGATGGGAGCTGTTCCATCCCAGGGGCCCACATCCAAATTTAGTTGCCCACACTTTCATACGACCTATGGGGAAATGAAAAAAGGAAACGATTGGATAAAACTCGAAACAAAATATTTGTTTCAAAATTTTAATTGCCATGCTGGCAACTGAAATTGCATTTTCAAATAATTTCAAACCCTGGTCCTCTATAAATAGATTTTTGCTAAACTAATGAATTGTAGTGCAGTTTAAAAATTACAGAAACTGTTGTTCCTAAAAACCACAAAATGTTGAGTATTTATTGTAGATGAAGAAGTGTAATGCAATAGTTATTGCTGTATTAAAATTAATATCACTTATAAATAATTCTGAATCAATTTTGACTATAACACTCAATTTGATTGGCTTGGCTAAACAGGTTTTAATTTATTGCTGTAAATTTGAATAATCTTGAGTGCTATGTTAAAGTTATGCATGTTTGAAAAAGTAACTCTGTTTTGATAGTCACAGTGTCTGCATAAAGCACTTCTTCAGCCCTGCATGCTGAGGCAGTTCAGAAATTAGATTTTGAAAAAAAATAATTCAAAATCCACTTCATTGTCTTTGTTTAATGTGAATAGCCAAGGAGCACACCTAAATCTGCATCAATTTGATTATTATAAAATCACACGTTTCAAATTTCACTGAAACTAAAATGAGTATTTGTTTAATGTAACAAATATTTAAACACATGAGAATTAAATTGAAATCTTGATACTACATATTGTATCAATAATTTTTTCTATCAGTCATTTAGATAAGTAAAATAAAAATACATATATTGTCCTATGTTGAAAAGATTTGTCTGTCTTATTCATGTTGTCTATTTCTTTAGATAATGCCATTTTTGACAAGATTTTCCATCACTTTACTTTGCCTTTGACCTTATGTCACTTCATTGATCGGAAAGATTTAAGTGACCTTTTATTGCGGTATATGGTTTGTAAGGTCATGACCCCTGATGACCTACTTGTTACTGTTGTTGCATGATAGTATGTCATTAATACTTTTATGATATTTATATACAGTTGTAGTTTTTTAGCCAGAGGGAATTTTTTTTTACGTCTTTGTGTATTGCATCGTACAGTTTCATAACTTCTGTGACAAGTGCAGATAACTCATTTTCTCACATGCATGACAGACAGGAGTCTTAATGTCCAATGACTTCTCTACCTCTTAATTAATACCCATAATCTTAATTTAATAATCCAAAAGAAGCTGCATGAAGTCATTAATAATTAGAAACTCTCATCAAACTTAAATGTCGTCCAAAAGAGAATAACGTCATTACAAAAGTAACGAAATACCAAAAAATTCTCAGAACCACCATCAATATTTATCAAGATTCATGAATAATTAAGTTTTCAAAATAAATTTTAAGATTGCAGCGGCATTGAGGGAATGAATGGTCATAAAATTCGGAGTCATTTATTAACAGTTATTTTTGGCGCGTTGTGATGTGATTCATGATGATGACTGTTACGCAATATCAAGAAATTTGTGATCGTAAAGTTGAGTTTGGTTGACACTACCAGGCCATCCATCAGCTAGGTGACAGGATGGACAGTTGTGGGGCAGGGGCAACATGAATTAGCAAGGTGGCCTTATTATGATCCATCATCTGGACAGCTCTGTCCACGGATTAAGCAACAAAGCTGACCCCCTACGACCTTTCAAAAAGAATGTTACTTTTGTTTTCGCTTACCCCCTGTTTTTGTACATTTCAGAAAGGGGTGGATTTAAAGATTTTTGGAGTTGAGTTGTTTAAAAATATATTTTGCATCTTTAGGACGAAAAATGCTGTTTGATTTTATTTTTTAATTTGATATAAATTTATAATTCACCTAATTTAAAGAAATTGGCACCCATTTATCAATAAAGATTTCTGTCTCTTGAGAAATGTTGGTCATAAATGATTCCTGGTAGTGCATGGTCCCAAGTGGACGTCAGAGGCGCCAAAAGTCGATTAATAAAACAGCATTACGAGACTCGGTGTCATTAGAAGATTATTTAACAAAGTTGTTGGTACTAATTTAGTTTCATCACCTCAGTGCATGTTTTATGAGGAACTCATTTTGATTTAATTCAAAATTATAAAGGCTCCATTGTTTGCATTACTGAAGAATTAATGAGATTTTTTAGATTCTTGGGAAAAAACAATTTTTCACTAAAAATAGTGGCAATTAATAATTACTTTCTGTTAAATTTAGAAAAAATTTGTACGATTCAAAATCTTTTTTGAAAGGTTTATTGTAATTTTTAGCAATTAAGCACTCGTTATCATTGTAGAAAAGATGTTATTTTGAGTGATTTATTTACAGTATACTTAAAGCAAAAGATTGAATTAGCAAAGATACAGAGCTCTATTTTACTTGATGAAATACTTGAATGTGAATTGTCAATAAAATATACACAAGCATCCTTTTTAAATCAGAAATCAAATTCTCTGCATACCCCCCCCCCCCCCCTAAAAAAATAATTACATGTACAATATAAAAAACCCCTCCAAGAAAACTAAGATTGCAATAGATACTTATGCTACTTTTAAGAAAAAATACATCAACTGTATATATAAATACGACAGTCATATTGATTTGAAAGTATGAAAAAGGAGGAAAAGAAATATTTGAATATTAAGACGCATTAATACACATAAGGTCATGGTACTAAAAGTTGTGACATATTTGACTGTTGATACACTCTCTCACTTGGGAGTTTAGCGTTATCCAGTAGATATTGGCGCATTTAATTGGTACGTCACTCATTTATCACACCTTCTAAAGTACGCACTACTCTTTGGAAATTCACAGATCTTTGATCTAAATGTTATATCATGTGGCAATTCGATAACATTTGAATAATTGCTACTGCTTGAATGATTTTGTTCTTATCAAAATCAAGTAAAGTGCATATACTGTTTTTTATATATTGTACCCTTTATGCATCCATTAATTCAGCTTTGATATCAAATACATGTATGCTGTTTAGACTATAGTGTATAAAAATTTCAACATATTCATATGTTGCAACACTCTTGAGGTATGTTGCATCAAGTCAAGCATCAAATGTCATACAGAAAAGTCCATGCGCCAGGTCAAAAGGTGAAGGACAAACCATACTTATGATTATTTTCATAATGACGTGAATTCCATTTTTTCTTTGTTATGATTAATTTCACATCGCAAAATAAACAATATACAGAAATTATATCTACATTTGTTTCCTTTAAAAACTTTTGAAAATTCCCAAACGTAACGGATGCAAATAAAATGTTACACATTTTACCCCGTTTTCACAAATTTTGTGACAAGCAAAAAAAAAAGGATATCCAGAAAAGCGACAAATTGTCTTTCCTTGGCTTTGAAGAACACCATTAATGTGTCACAATGAGCGGGACCGGTCCTGGGAGAACGTACACTGCTTCTGCATGATACACCTTAACTTCTCTATGTTCATGTACGGTAATCATCCAATATAATTATACAGTACTAATTAGTAGATGTTTACTTTCAAATATCTATCATGGAAGACATTATTTAGGTAGATCATATTCTTTTTTTTTTTCATGATGATCTTTTGCTACCATTTTCATGTTGTAAAAATTTTAAATTACCATGCAGAAATGTAGTAAAACAAAATCACAAAAAATAACCAAAAGAACAAACATTACTGATTTACTTCATTATTGTAAAAATTCCAGTACATATGCAGGAATAAATTGGAAACATTAAGGAGTACTATCTCTCTTAACAAAAGAAATTGATTTCCAGATTATATTGTTAAACCAAATTTGAGATATGTATTTTCCTTTTTCATTAGAAAACCAAAAAAAAAACCATGTATTTGTTAAAAATTAAATGCTGGCAGATATACAGGGGATGATGATTTAGTACATGAAGATGCTTATATATAAATGGGCCAGATAATGAATGACTTTAAATTTATGCTTGGATATTTTGATTTGATGATTTGCTTGTGATTGGCAAATGACATAAAACTCTTTTGAAAAATTTGAATAATGAAATGTAATGTTAGTAAATCATTGATACTTTTATATTCCTGTAAGGTTTTTTGTCCCCTATTCATAATTACGGAGTTATAATTATTAAATGATTGTCACTTCGCTTGACAGTAGAGAGAATGATAAAATTCACACCCCCATAGAATTGTAGGGACCCTGTATAATAAACTGTCAGGACACCAGCAGTCAAAGTGTGCTTAATATAGACAAATCATTGGTGGAATAACCAAAACAGAAACCGCTCTCACTAACTTGAGGGATACGCATAGTCGCACAGTCAATATATAAGAAGTGCTGTCTGCAATCGCATAACAATTTTGCTCTTTGTTTTAAACTCAGTTCCATAAGAAGAAGATTTCACTCGGGAATGGAAAAATGGTAGAGGGAATATTTGAATAGACTCTTATAACTTAAATTATATCGTATCAAAGCAATATTCTTTTAGTTTCTGCAAGGGATGGTTCTCACAATTTTTACACACAATTTTATGTGGATATTGGTATTTCACGTTTAGTTAGGAATTTGCAGTATTTCTACTTCCACCCCAGCTAGGTTTATGGAGGCAATAAGATAAGTAGATGCTACGTGGATGTTAAATACAATAACTGCACCAGAATTGAAACCTGCATATGTTTAATTCTTAATAAATGAAAACTCATGACAAAATGAGCAAAATATTTATTGAATTGAAGCATGCTTGATAGAGATGTAATTCAGTATGGCAAACTATTTCTTACAGTAACAAAATAGCGTTTGTCCAAGTTATCACTGTGCTAACTAAGCCTCATGAGTTTGGTGTACTTCAGTGTGTTGAAGTTCATAAACGTTAGGCATTTATCTACAAGGGAAAGTAGGAATATTTCAATTGATAATAAAGTTCATCTTGTGGAAGATTGATTAGGAAACAATGTTCATGATTTCGTTTCACAGTAAGTTATGTAAAACTAGGCAGATAAGGGTTTAACCTTTTTGTGAGATTGGGATTTTAACCTAGTCTGCATAGCTAACATTTCGAGACAAACATTCATTTATATAATCATAAATTGACAGATTTTTCTGGAGTCCATATTAGGTAAAATAGTGCCAATGTATCCTTTCTCACTTATATGTATTCGTCCCTGCCTGATTTTGCCTGAAAAACTCTCTGATAGCAAATATGGTCTTAAAAACAAATTTTTTTTTTTTTAAAGAAAAGTTCCATATCATGGAAATTCTTCAACATTCTATTTACTTGAAGTAAATTAATTTTCAATTTTTATAAGTCAGGTGGTATCGGACTGTATAATTCATGGAAAACATCCTGCACTTGCTTCACTTCATTCATTATAATATGCATGGGTGTATTTTAATGAAGGGAAAACTGACTCATAGGTGCAGTTTATAGTGGCTTAGGTTAGCAGTACTTTGTAAAAATGTCCGAATCCAATTACCGAATAGATCATGTGACCTGCTTGTTCTATGTTATAGCTGGGTTATGAATTCAATCTCTTGGTAATTTTATTGAAAGAAAATAAGTATCCATATCTGACAGATGAATCTAAATTGAATTGAGTACTATGACATTGTTCTTCCATCGCAGTAACAATCTGAATCCTATGAACAATTTATGAAGTTGCACTGACATTAATCAATAGATAATTTATGGCACAGTTCCCGGGATTCACTTCTATTTGTTATGCCTTTTCAGTTTTTATCTGTTGAAAAAAATTAAAGCTCGATATTCCAGGCTGATTCACTCTGGACAGGTGCTCTCTCAGATTCCGCAATTTCTTTTTTTACGGACATCTGCTGGTTTGCTACGAAACTTTCAGTCTCGCGACACAGCTTCTATGGAGTTCATTGAATTTTGTCGTCAATAGAAGGCTTAATACCCAGCACGTGTCCTCAGTATAATTATTTCAATAGAAAGGACACTCATTAAAAAGCAACTCTGACCGCTAGCTGAATACTGTTCATAACTCTACATCAGAGCTAGCCGAGGGTGAAATTGCAAAGATCTTCACTTTGAAATTTGTTTGCTGCATCTTTTTGTAAAGTGCTGTTCAGTTGTTTGTAATAATAATGCGGATGAGGAATTTCTTGTGATTATGAGCTCATTTTAATTTGCTGGACGATAAATTCAGAAACTGGTGACCCTTGCAGTCCAACACTGTCACTTTTTGTCCTGGTAGTGCACACAAGAGCAGGTTTCTGTGTGACCATTGTGAGTGCATTCAAATCCATCTTTTTAGGAGCAGGAGATTAGGTGAATTAATCCCTTTTTGAGTGCAATATAATATTGAGCAATTTGTTTGTAATGAGGGGATGCTTACTAAGGATAATTCAGCCCTTGTGAACTCTGAAGGCTTGGATAAATAAATGCTGATATTGATTGGATGATATTGCTGTAGATTATGACATTCAGTGACATAGAACTTCGATTCGGTCTTGAGTACTCCAAAAGTGCCTGAAACCATGAAGACTTGTGCTATTTCTTCCCATGGATACAGTCCTAAATTAATCGGCTGTGCAGCAACATTCAAGGTAAAACTGCTCCATAGCTGGCCAGTCAAAAGAACAGGTTTTGTGTATGTTTTCTTGAGAAATGTTGCACTAGATTTGAAATTATTTGATATGCTGGCCATTCTCTGTTGTCAATGAATTTTTATTGGTAGTCACAATTTGTGTATAATATTGCTGCCACTGATTGGGTGTGGATGAAATTACATCGATTTGTGCTCTAATTAAAATGGTATATACCAGTGCATGAAATAGGTTTGCTTGTGCATTATGCAGTTTTATAATAAATTGATTAGAGATTATTTATTCTTGAGATGTCCTCAAAATTATAGATAAACATATCATATATGTCAACAGAACTTGAACATGTACTAAAGAATTTTTTTTTTTTTAACAAAATGCTTTTTCTCTATTTCACCTGTTTAATGCAGAAACTTTGCTAAATAACACAAATATTTATTGTAATGAAGTGACAGAAGTTGTATAAACAGATAAGCTGTACGGTAATACATTGAGATACCCAGTGGTGGGGTCCCAAACAGTTCGTATTGTACTTCAGAGTTCCTCTCAAAGTACAAGGTATAGATTCCCAATATGGAGGCCGCAATCTCATTAAAGCTATTCAGTTTCTGAAAAGTGTAATCAGGGTATTAACTTGATTATTGACAAAGTTTTGTTTTGATTTCTTTTGTGTTTGATTGATCCTATTGACTTTACATTCAGTCATGATGTCATAATTTGGACCCATGCATTCCAGATTTTTTAGCTTAGGGAAAGCTACTATCAGTCTACTGACTCGGAATTCTCTTTCTTGTCAGTAAGTTGAATCAAAGTGCAAGGGAAAAAAGCATGACTTAATAATAGATTGTGCCTTAGAACAAAAGAATTTTACCTATTTTAAAAAGTATTGCTGCTATCTATTTGTGGTCTGATATTTGTTAAAAATAGTCCATGCTGATTTTAGGACTTTACAAACTAGTTAGTTCCTGATGATGATAATTTATTTGTAAGTACTTGTTTGTACTTTATAAGTCCTGGTTTCACTATAGTTTGCATAAAGAATAATTAATTATCAAGAAATGACTCAAAAGTTCAAGCACTGAATTTGGAACTATTCAGCATTTAGCAGTCAGTACAAAAAAGGGAAGAACGAAATGATTTAGAGTCTTAGTATTAATACAAGATTATGCAAAACCAGTCAAATATTCATTTTTCAAATATTTTGCATCTTATTTAATGTACTTTTATTACTTTTAATTACTTATATCAAGTACATCATTGGTGTATCATCTTGTATGTAGGAAATCATTGTTAATTCTCTACAGTGCATATTCCTCTCTAAATTCTTTCTCTCATTCTCAGACATATGCATTTTTTATAAAAAGGAAAAAAAATGCTACAAAAAGCGAGAAAAAAAAGCACAATATTTTTGTGTGTGCTGCCCTACAGAAAAGTGTAGTTGACAAGCCGAATCAATGCACTTTCCCATCAAATTAATGACTCCATATGATATTCTCTAGTGTTCAATAGAACAAGCTAACTGTAACCTCCTGTTGCCATTAATATTCCATACTGTGATGTTCCAACAATAAGATTCATCTTGTAATTAAAACTAATAGAGGAGAAATGATTAATGCTTTCAGAAGTACTAATTTGATTTTCCTGAAATAATTGTCTGTTGACTGCCGGGGAAGGCCATTAGACCCTGTGGTTTGCAGTTGCAATTTAAGAGCTTGCACACAATGCGCATTGTGCATTGTACATGATATTTCGGGGCTATTTCCATGGCTATCTGATGACATGTGAGAAATTTCTTTTTATACATCATTTATGCTTAAAAAAAAATATGTTTCATAATAGTTATGTAAAAAAAAAAATGAGTTGACAAGTTTATTTCCTATTCACTTACTGTATCAAAATAGGCTGGCAACATATTATAGATGTAAGAAAATATGTAGGTGTCAAAGGTCAAGGTCATTTTTCCTTTGACAGTGGCCTTTTCTTCACATTAGATTTCTTTCAATTTCCAATGAATTTGTTTTTGAATTATTACATAATTCAAAGGCGTGGAACTTGTTTCTTGTGAACTTACAGAACTAGAGTTTGAACACAGAAGACTCAGGGAAAAAGAAAGCCCAGCGGCTATAGCCTATTCTGACAAGTACACATTGATGTATGGAGATTTTTCTTTCTTCTGACTGACTGAGTGTATTTTTGAAAGAGAAGCATTTTGTCAGACATAAAATGTGATCAAAATGACAGATAATTTGAATACTGTTATTGATGGGAGAATTGTGATTAACAAGGCTATTGATTTTATAACAAAGAGCACTTGATGAAGAAGAAAGTTGATCGCTGATGATGATTACATCCACTCACTCCATCCTAGTGCATATCTGCTGCGTTAATACAGATTTCGTTAATACAGATTTCATTTGGAAGCTTCCATTATCATGGGCAGAAATCATGGCTGATCCACTGAGTACCGAGAACAGTTAATTGTTTGTCATTTTGTATTTAATTTTGAATTACTGAAATTTAAATATGGACATTTTTAAGCCAATGCCATTTTTCAGTGAGAGAAAGAAGGAGAAAATTTCAGAATTGTTTAGCAGTGTAATTTTCATTTGAATTTGGGAAGTGTGGGGGGGGGGGGGGAGAGGGGGGTTGACATTTTGTGGATTAGGATTTCTTGTGGGTTATGAGAGAATATTAAGAGGTTTAGCTTCTTTTTTTTTAAACTCATAAGTTTGTTTCATAATTTACAGACTGATGATATAAATTTGAAGGTTAAGGGCACCTGGGAATTTCAGCAAAAATAGTTACCATAAATCACTTTAATAATTTAATAGATAATAATGACTGTAAATATATTTAATCTTGTCAGATCACAGAATATGTTTAGTTGACTGTATAATTATTTGTTTTGCATATGCAAATATTTGTTTTGACTCCAAAAAAGGTTCATTTATGTTTTATTATTTTGATATCTTTTGCAATATCTGAACTGATGATTCAAAAGCATTATTTGAACACACACACAATTTAGCAAAAGAAATTGCAATCACATTTAGAATACAAATGTTGAATAACATGGTTTTGAAAAGAATTAGGTATAAAATATGGTTTAATATGCCTGTGGTACATCATTACATATATTTATTGATATATCAAACCATTAACCAGTATTTATTAGTCAAGATTGTAATAATATTGTGAGAGGAAAATAATCAGCAAATTAAAACAGCAAATGCACAAATTGTTTCCAGTGTTGAATAGCAGGGTTTTAATTAGTTGATGACAGTGAATGATAGACATTCTGTTTGAACTTCAAAGTTTTGGGCCAGTCTGTGATCGGGAGTTTTATTGAGGGACTGTGACACACTGGAGGGATGAATTAAGGTCTATAATTTATGTGACCATTTCCTAGCTTAGGTGATCTTTAATGGGGGTTATTTTGTCATAAAATGCCAATCAATGTCAACTATGAGCCCTGACCCCGATGGTCAAGTCCAAAGGTATTATCTACACTACATTCAGAATGCATTCAAATCGTCAGGAAAAAGGAACATGCATAAAACGGCTGTTATGACCTTGTATAACAGGACAAATGTATTAATCTTAATTGCTTTTATATGTGTCATATTCATTATCAGAATCAAAGGACCTCCAACTTTATTTCTGTAATAGAAAAGTCTACTTTGTAAGTATTATCTCCAGTAATGAAATGCAGGAATATGGTAATGGCAGGCGGGGAATAGGTCAGTGGAACAAATTTAAATTTAGGCTGAGGGGAATCCACATTTCACACCTTTCCTACATTTATGTAAATCTTCAACTTTTGATCGATCACTTTATGCAAAGAATGACTGCTGACAAAGACGTGCAGATTTATGCATCAAAAGTTATATGCATAATAATAATGCTCTCTATCTTCCTATCAAATTTTACTGGAGGGGATCATTTGTTAAACAATAGGAAAAATTGTTTAGATATGGCTGTAGTTACTTAGTTGCTGTTGGGTGACATTCTTGTCTTCTTTTTTATTCATCAGAAAAATTGCATTAAAGAAACCTTGCAAAAGTAAGTTAGTGGGGTTTTTGTGTATTTTTCATATGTTGTTTTAATATTTTTTTGGTTGCCCATCTCTTTTATGAGTCCTATGTGATAAAAGTTCAGCTTTAAATCATCCAGTTCGTTCTTTTGTTTAATAATCTACTGTAATCTGTCATTTATACCTGATGAACAAACAATTTTCTTTTTCCTGCAAGTTCTAGTCTGAGTCACATGATCCCGGTCTTTGGGAGTCATGTGACCAAGATGACAGGTGTTATAATTAAGATGGCACATTAATACACAGGTGAGCCCTCAGTCAGTCGAGAGAAATCTAAGGTGTTAGCTGTGCTTCAGATCATCTGTTACTCAATCACTGGATCACAAACTTGAGGGTTTATTTCTTGGAAACTTTTGAGTGAACTTGCAGGAGATGTACCTTTGGTGTCGTGACTGATTGTAACAATGTTGGATATCGAGGTACAGTTGTGTTTGTTGATTTATCTGCAGGAATCTCGTCAATATTTTATCACCCCTCTTTGGAGTCTACCTGTGTACTTTAGCTAATATTTAGAATTGAACTGGTTGGGTTAGCAGGGAGTATAAGTGTTGGTCTGTATTATTTGTTTCAATCTCTCTTTACTGCCCTGTGATCCATCAATTCACCATGTCATTACACCATTCAGTTCATTCTGACCAGGTTTATAAGTTTGTGATACTTGACAGTGTTGATGTTTGGACGGTTAAATAGCCCGGGGTACAGGTACATGTATTTACAAAGGTTAACGAGTATCGCCGCAGCACTCTTGGGTAACTGTAGCCCTGTTGGATTTACCTGTATGACTAGGGTAGTTAATTTCAAACCCCTACAACCTCAACACATGGTCCACAGTCTCATATTGTTACAACTCAGTCTTAATGGATATGTGTACGGCACAGCTAAGAGAATTATAATGTGAAATTTGGATGTTTCCTTTGTTATTATTGTGAGAGGTAAAAATTTTTCGATTACCAGTAGGTCTGCTCTGATTTAGCTTAAATTCAATATTTTTGATTGTTTAAGAAATTTTTAAGAATAAGTTTGATTGACCTCAGAAATATTATGGCTGATAAGGGCCTGTCTTGCAGTATTTGAGGCAGTATGGGAAAATTCCCATTACCTGCATTGTTGTCCAACTGACTTTAATATTTAGGTGAAATTTGAATGAATATGACAAATAAAAATCCTTGTATCAATCTAACGTGATCTATTAGAATACCATACACTGAAGGAAGCCACTTTTTTGTCCTGTAGATTTTGTTTTATTAAATAAGAGTTTAAAGTTATTGCAAGTTACTGAAGATAATAAGTTAAGATAATTCTGCCTTTGTTGCTGTCTGCTGCTTATCCTGTACAAATATGCAGACATGATGATTCTGATCTCATGAATGGTTATCAATTAATGGAGATTTACCTTCATAATTAAATTTATGAGTTACTATAATATTATATATTTATGTATATATTTATTTTTGTTATAATTTTGATGATTTTTTTTTTTTTGCAGAGCCCAGGGATTTCTAGTGGTCTCCCATTTCTGCCGTCGTCGGTAATGGGTGATGTGTGTGGACCGGAAGCCACGTATATAACCAATGAGGTAAATCTACTCAAATTCTCACACCTCACTGAAATCTAAATAATTCATGCAACAAAAAAACATTTACTACGAAAACCCAAATCTATTGCTGTCAGAAAAGGAGGGATTTTTTCTACTTAGAGTCATCTGGTACATCAATTAAACATTTAACAGAAATGGGAAAACCAATTCTCATCATATTACTGAAAATAGATAATGAATTAATTTTTTTCTTACCATGTTTAATTGCTTTGTAACTTAAGCAAAACTTTGAAGATAAATCTATCATTTATGCACTACCCTTGCATATTTTATAGTTTGTGTCTAGTAATAGATTTCTTTATTTAGTTATAATTTTAAATCATCAAACCTGAAAAAAAATTCAATAATGCACAGAGAATTATTAAAATTTGGGGGGGGGGGGGGGGGGGGGGCTACATTGCGTGGTATTTCATTGAATGAAAGTCATTCATAGGTCAGATTGATCCCCTGGAGCAGGAATACACAGCATGCATCTGATGAAGTAATAGATCTTTTCTTATGGCCCTCTTACATTAATGGACTAGCTAACAGTACATTAATGTCATGAACTGCACTAGGGTCACCTGTAAGGTTACATTGTGTATTCATGTTGACCCCAAGTTCACTTGTCAGCATAAAAGTGTCATTTTCTGCCAACAGTCATGTTAATCTTCCAAAGGATGCATACAAAATAGCCATAAAATTATCAGTCACTGTATAATTATTGTATGTTGCAATATTGGGATTATTGTCTTTCTCTCCCTCTCTCTCTCTTCCAACCCCCCCCCCCTTACACAAAAAAAAAAAAAGAAATGTTCAGATGCAAAAAATGTTCAGTGAAAAGTTTAAATCAAAATTATTTCATTTATTTAATTTTTGCTATTTTAGGATATAAATAGTGTTGCAGTACATATACAATAAATTAAACTTTTCATATTTAAAATGATAATAGACTTGAATTAAAAGAGCTAGTTTTATGTCTTTGTTAATATAAAGTTTACTGCACATAGCAGATACAAATACAGTTTAATATCTGGATGATTTTTTTAAAGGAAGCTTTGTTTTTCTGATTTATTTTATCTATTTAATACACGAGGCTGCATTTTATATAAATAATTAAGTAATATTTTTAAAGCATATAAATTTGTGTGATTGTAATGAATGTTTTGATCATGAGATATTTATTCAATTAATCAAAGTAAATTGAGAGTCAATAAAAGTTAATGAAATCAGATAGCTTGTGAAATGCTAGAAATATTTCAGTCATGTACCATGTATATAATTTCAATCAAAAATATATACTTTCAATTTTATTAATAAGTATGAATGTGCATTTTGTATGCTATTTAAAGAAAAATTTAAAATACTCTTAACTCCAAAATAGCCTTGTAATACACTTTGAATTTTGGGGCATTAACAGGTAAAATACAAATAAAAAATAATAATATATCAAGAGGTGTCCTAAATATTTAAAAAAAAAAAACAGTCAAATATTTCACAAGGTTTTCATGTTTTTATTCTTGACATTTCTTTATTAATTGTAAAATGCTCTGTTGGACAAAAGGAAGAAAGAAACTTTTTTTTAAATTTATTTATGAATATAAGATTTAAATGAAAACTTAAAATTTAACAGAAATGAAATGATTATCAAGTATACCATTAAAAAAAAGTTGTTAAGTTTAAGAGAATAAAATTGTGTTTTGTAAAATGATAGCATATGAAAAGTTGAGTGAAATAACAAATGGTTTTAAATTTGTAGAAATTTGATAGAAAGATGCATTTAGATACATTGGTATTCATTGACCATATGTCAGAGTAATTTAAGAGCCTATTTTATTGTATGTCGTAATCCAATTTCTACCTGGAAAATCGGTGAGTTTATGTGCTGAGAGAACAATCAGGTAAAGAGTCACGTTGACGCACCTGTTACTGGCGATAGCAAGTCTTGAATTTGCTGAAAAGGTTTTGGAATGAGTGCAAATTATTATCAATATCTACAGATTTTTCCACATATTTTTTTTTTCATCTGTGACTCTACCTCTATAGAAATTAATACATACACAAGGAAAGAGGACAGATTAGCATCAAGAGGGTCTTTGCAGACTTTTTGTTTGGTGAATGTCTGGTGACAAATTAAGATAAACTTCCTGGTTAATGTGATTTTAAACCAGTTAACCATATCCAGCCAGCAGTTGTTTCTGATATCTTAAGGTTGTGTGTAAAAGTTGTTTCTTGACAGACAACAGGTGGTGATCGAGGATCCCCGAGCCTTTGTTTGGGTATTTAGTCCTTTCTCCCCTGTTACAGGATAAAAAGACTGGATAACAGTTAACATTACTTTCTGATGTTTAATTCCAGACATGTTGGGCTAGCAAAGTGTCGGCCCATGTCAGAATCATAATTAAACAGCCAAATTTCCCAAGATGGTTTTGAGATAATTATTGAAAGGTGATTCACTTGGTTAAATTTTGATCAGATTGACTCAGTATCACTGATCCATGAACAATTAGAAATGCCATATCATTGCAATTTCAGTTTTTGTGTTTGGCTGTTTTAAATGTCATTGCAGATCAAATGCACAAAATGGAAATCAGAGACAAAATATTTGTAAGATGTTTTGTTTTTTTTTATGATATTTTAACCTAGTTTTAGGGTGGTCATGGCAAAACATTTTTTCATTACAGTTTAGATAGTATTTTATGACCTATATGTGTTCATACTTCAATAATTAATCTAAATTGTTATTGTAATTTAATATTTCTGCATTCACAGTGCAGAATCTTTATAGTAACCAACTCCATAGTCCCCCTGTTAATTTATTCAAAACCATGTTTAAAGTATGCTATTTCCACTTGGAGAATTCACGATCTCTGTAAAGATTGTGAATTTCTTTGAATAATTGATGGCAATTGACAATTTGATTTCCCGGCCTCCTCACCATATGTTATTTGGTTTTGGTTTTCCTCTATGATGGGAAACTTTTCATTTATTTTTTTATTTTTTTATTTTTTTTGTGGGGAGAGTGGTCCTTGAAAAACCCAGATTGGTCAGATGAAAGAATTGGGTAAAAGAAATTGACCCAATTTGAGAAACCATGCCTAGGTTACCTGAGCCCCTATGTTAATCAATAACAGACCTTAATTAATTAGTGTATCTAACAGAATATGAGACTAAACTCTTAAAAGTATCGGTCATGCCATTGGATTTGATGGTTGGTTCACTAATTAGATTTTATGTCAGTGTACATATTACTATTACATCAAAATTATCTAATGGTGGTATACATTGTCTTCTTATGATTATAATTTCAAGATTTTCTTTTCCTTTCAGACATTCCATACTCCAAGTTTTGATGACGATTTTGACATCACACCTTTGAACTCCCTTCCAGTATCTAACAGTGTGTCACACGCCTTACCGCAGGTCCAGACCAGCTACCCACAGCATTCCTACCCTCAGTTTGTCTCCCATCAATATCATCCCTACTCACAGCATCATCACACCCCAGTCACCAGTGTTGCCCCTCTGAGTACAACACCGATATTTCCCCCTCAGAACTTTGATATTCCTGACATTTCCCTCACAAACAATTTTGACCCCACAGTGAATTCTCTGACGTCTATGGCCATGATGACCAGTTCTATAGACAATGGCAATCCAAATTCATCTTTTGTGCAGTCCTCAATGGCTGTCACCGCCCCTACAATGGCCAACAATGCTGCTATCTCAGTCATTAAAATGGATGACAAATATATGGAACCGAACCAGCAGACTTCTCCAAGCCACAGCTCGAACTCCATCTCTCCACCAAGGGAAAGCAGTGAGGATAGCAGCGATGATTGTCTCCCCCTGGCCCAGGTAAATATTCAAATAATTTTATTAATGATTTTCCAAATTCATGCAACTAATTAGGGTACCCTCTATTAATTGCGGAATGAAATACATGTACTGCTTATTTTGTATGACATCGTTTTTCTAGTAAGCATCTTTGAAGTCATTGCAAAAACCCTTACCGGTAGTTCTAGATATGGGTTTGAAAAAAAAAATTGAGTGCACTGAAATAAAGCCACAACCTTTTTTTTTTTATAAAGTACATGTTTCTTTTTTTTGGTAATTAACAACTCCTTTTTTAACTTAGATCATACATTGTTGGGTTTTCCTTTTTTTTTCTTAGAAAAAAAAAATTAGCACCGTAAACCATCTGTTGTTGACAAGTGTTGACCCCTGTGTTTTAAATAACTTTTTTAACTCATAAAACTGCACACTTGATCTGATGTAAACACACGGACTCGTTCAAGATTTCTTATCACTAATATTTGCCGTATTTGGAGTCCTTTTAAATTTTTCCCTATGCAGCATTCTTGTAGCACCTGTTGTTGTTAAACTAGATGTGATCAGGAGATTTTAACATTTCTGTGTTGCACAACTCGGCTTTCATTTGAAAATATCCAGTGACAATCGTTAATAAAAAGCAGATTTAAGCAAGAATTTATTTGTAATTATACTAATATGCTACATTTGACGCCAAAATTATTAAGTAAACGAAGCAAGAAATTATCATGAAACCAGTGACTCACATTTCACTTTATTTAATGCAAAAATCTAAAATCACTTTTACTTTGAAAAAAGGGGGGGGGGCACATAATTTTGCAATTAAAGTTTGTACATAATTTAGAATCTAAAATTAACTTGATCCAGTTTATAAAAGTGGTGGTTTGAAAAATAATGTCTTATTGACTTTGAATCAACAATTTTCTTATTGGAATACTTTGATAAGTACATGTATAATCATTAGATAGAAATTTGACCTATCAAAACATTGAATTGTATTAAATGTTGTACCCTAGAATTTGAAATGAGTAAATGGTAGAGAATGTATCACCTGTTGTGCTTACCTGTGTAAATTATAGATATTGTGGTTACCTATGAATGATCAAATACATCATTATAAAGGTAACCAATGTTATCCATTGAAATGTAAGATATTTAGGCTATTCTTTTAGGGTAAAAACATTTAGCTTATTCAAGGTAATTCACCGTTACCTCAACTTAGCTGTGTTTACATAAGGTTTACTTCTTGTGCTAATATTTTGATTAAGCATGTGTACATATTGAATATGTAAAGTTTGTGTAGATTTGACACAAATGTGACATGTGTGCACATGTATACATTAAAACAATGACATACTTTTTGGTGGTTCATGCTGGTATGAAGGTAGCAAACATTGCTAAAAAATATATACCGGTATACTGCTAAAGCAAGACAAATTGAAACTCATTAGATACACCTGATTTTTGTCAGGATTCAAGTGTAAGGACAATCATAATTCATAAATACTAGGGGAGAAAACACGTAAATATGATATAAAGTAAATACAGGTATGTGTACAGTACTTGCTGACGTTGCCTCAATGTAAAAAGAATTAACAGAAAAGATACATGTATTTAAATTTGCATAAATTAACGTGTAACCTGTTTATGTTCACAGCTCATGAAAAGACAGGCAGCAGCAAAATCAATTGTTGAAGAGAAGGAACCCTCCCCTCCTCCTCCAACTGGAGTCACTAAAACCAGAAAAACACCCAAAAAGAAGAAAAAGAAGGACCCTAATGAGCCTCAAAAGTAAGAGACCTGTTACTCTCGACTTTTCATTTTATTGATATGTTTGGTATTAATCATGTTTGAAATATTTTATTGAAGAGAGTCTATGTAAGAATTTGTTTATTGTATCTTCACCAATGAAATGGTGTACCTTCATTGCTTATATTTTTATTGCACAGGCCAGTTTCAGCCTATGCCTTATTTTTCCGGGATACACAAGCAGCAATAAAGGGAGGGAACCCCTCGGCCAGTTTTGGTGAAGTCTCCAAAATTGTAGCTTCAATGTGGGATAGCCTGGACCCGGACACTAAAAATGTAAGTAACTTACATGTACGTCAAATTTACAAGCAATCTAATGGGAAAGGAATTTTTAAACCATTCATGGTCAAAAGATTTTATCACAAAAACATCACTAAGGGAGCTAAATTACAAAATTCCCTACGGCCACAAGAGTCGGATTTTAAATTTTGGAAATTTTATATTTAAGTGTTTAATTATGAAAGAATGATACTTTAAAAACAATAAATAAACTAATACACAGAGTCTAAATCATGATGTTGACCTGGTACTGTGGATTTGGAATAACACATTCTCCATAGTAAAAACTGCTGTTATTGTCAGGGATAATTTGAGGCCATTTTTACAGAAGTGGCCATTAAGGAGCATCAGATAGAACAAGATTGATGGAGCCATGCTGAAGCACACACAATATCTGCTTTATCTTTTGATTGGTCTGATAATAATTCTACCCTAATGGAATATCAATTAGCAATGCTCTTGTTTGCAGTCAACAAACAGAAATTTACGAGCACATTATTGTAGTTTTTTTTTTTATATTAATTTCTTTATATTATAATGAAAAATGGGATTTTCCCCCCATGTCCTATGAAATCCAATCTTGGCAATAAAGTCACTATTTGTGTTTAGTTACTTTTAATTAGAGCAGAATATAGGTGCATGCTTATGCATTAAATCTAAAAATACTGGTAAAATGAATGAGTTATAACGCTGTCTAGGGTTGGTCTATATTTTATGTTTCTGTGACACCAAATTAGAACACTTTGTCTCAAAATGGTGAGAAAGGACATTTTTTATATGAGCATTTTTTTGTTTGCGCCAGCTAGGATTTGCATTTTTTGAGTAGTTTGTGAATTTCAATGAGCATGTTCTACTAAAATAACCTTATTGTCTAGATAGTACACGTAGTACCATGGAGTATTAGGCACTCGGTCTATAGATTCGAAGCCATTTTATTTTTTCTAAGAATTTTAATCAGATGAAAGACAAGTTGCATATTTGAAGCTGCCAGAAGTCATTAAAGGAATAATATTTAATTAGTTTATCATGTAGTCATGGCTTTATAAATAATTTCTACTAAATATTTGGGAAAATTCTCCAGGTATGCATTAATCAGACACAGGGTTACGGTACTTTTCTGAATCATAGCTGTGGTACATTACTGATTTAGAATGGTGACCGAAATACTGTCCCGACCGTGATGCTTTGAGTTCCATCTGAAAGACGTTATTAGCGTGACAGATTGTTTAAGGTTACATTATGGAGATAGAAGAATGGACATAGTATAACACAATTGAAACGACATACAAAGGCCTGGACCAAATAAAGCAGAAGTTGATATCTGGGGGGTGATCTGATCAGATAAGTCAGTCCCTTGATCTCAACCATACAGGGACAGAATCTGGCCACCAATTGTTCCACTGTGACCTTTAAGTGCTTCTAATGTCCACTAAAGCTCTTTAAAGAGCAGTTCTATTGTACTGTGGGCCATTACAGAGCCTATTTGATCCACTCAGACTCCACACACGTACAGCATTATTAATGTATCTACAAAACTACGGGAAGAAAGGAGGGAGGGGCTGAAACAAATAATGTAGTCTTTCCTTTTTAAAAATAATTCAGGTTGTGTATTGTTTATTAAATGCTCACAATTGTAGGATAAATATATCTTTTAGTATATATGAAGACTATTTTCATGTTGTTCTTTTTCATTTCAGGTGTATAAAAAGAAGACAGAGTTAGCTAAAAAGGAATATCTAAAACAATTGGCTGCTTACAGAGCAAGTCTTGTCTCTCAGGTGAGTTTTCACTGATTTACTCCCCCACCCCATCACCCTACACACCCACCCCAAGGGTAGCCCCTACCCACAAATTTAAATCCTCCGACAAAAACTAATAATAAAAGATTAAGTACCCATATTTCTACTAAAACTGAAAATCGGCGCATTCACGAAATTACATCCCCATGAATAAGCAAAAAACCCACTATCCACAAAAATTGGCCCCACGAAATTAAATGATTCTTCGGTACCCCAAAATTGTGATGAGTTTGAGGCTTTTAATCTTGCAGGGAAAAAAAAAACAATTTGTAAGCATTATGGAAATTCAACACATGTCAAGTGATACTCTGCCTGCAGTCCAATGATATGACTGTTTTTAAGTGAGAGCCTTACCATCTGTCATGTTTGGGGTTTGTTTTTTTGGGGATTGTTTTCACAATTTTTTACAAGGTTATGTGCATTAACTAAGTTATGTCGGCTGATATGGATTCCCATCCAAGACTGCAGAATATATTTGTATAAAATATACTCTGTCTGATTACTTGACCAGTAATACACCAGGACTTATATTGGTATTATACTCTCGATATTTATATAAGGCTTAATAATGCAACCTCTTAAATTCACCCGACACATTTGAAATTATATCATAAAAAGGATGTCTTTCAAATTGACAAAAAAAGGTATGTAGGACTCTTAGTCTCCCAGTTTAATAAATAGTAACATGTACAAGTTTAATAAGCATCAAATCCTAACTGTACTCTCTCAGTAACAAGTTTGAGTTAATTTGGGTTATAATAAGAGTCTCGTTGTCAAAGTAAGTTCAAAATTTCATCCTAGAATGCAAAATACATGTACTGGTACTACATAAATCAAATTCATATGCAAAAATATGTAAAGCTTCAAGAAAATTTATTGATAATTTCTTAACCAATAAGATAATATTAGAGAAAAAAAGGAATTAAATTGATATGAATAATTTATTATCCTATTTGTTTAGCTGTGTTTGCAATTTATGACAATTTATGTGTGTGTACTTCCAACCAGATTCTTTTTTTAAGTTATTGATGCATTGAATTATTTTTTCTATTAAACCCCTTATTTAGATGATATAAAAGCATAAATTACAGTGATGTTGAGTGCTATCATTCTAACAGTACAAAATCAGCTGGCCTTCAATGCAAATGAACCATCGGTGCTTTTGTTTGATATTTGCTAAATGAAGCAGGTGGGAATTATATAATGTAGGTCACCTCCAAAAGGCATTCAATTCTAAAGCTGCTCTCAACCAAACTTTGCTCTCCTTGAAATATTTTGCCATGTGCAATTTGCAGTTTTCTTTTAAATGAATGATTGTTTATTTCTATGAATTTAAGATTGACAATGATTAATTATTTATAATACAGTATTTAAATAAGATGATGAAAATGGGGACAGTAAGATAACTGTGTTCCGGCCTATACCATTACATTTTAGGCAATGCTTTCCTCCAAAATCATCTCATTTCAAAAGAAAATTAAAGGAAATTTAAAACCACCAAGAGATGAATTATGACAGTATTCCACAATATTTAGCTTATTGATACATTTTATACAAACTAAAAAGTAGATTATTCCAAGTATCACCCACAGTCACAACAAAGCAAAAACTGTCACATGATAGGTCTGATTCAAGAAAGCTAATGTCTGATTGGTGGTTTCAAGTTACCATGGAATCCAGTCATCAGTCACATTTAACGAGAGAAAGCAGATCAAACACAAATGGCTCTGCACCTGTCCACAATAAAAATCCAAGAGTTATGGGATTGATTTCCAATTATCTGAAAAACCTATTATTTCTTGCTTTTTATTATTTGGATAATCTGCATTTAGCTTTTAAACATTTGTTAAAAAAGAGATGCCGCTGTTTTGGAAATAATTACCTTTGTTACAAATATTCAATTTCACAGAATGAACTCCAATAATGGACCTGGATTAGGTGTTAATATTTTATTTGTAGTTCACAATGATATGATAAATAGAGCTTGTTTGAAGAGTTTTTGATTTACTTCCAGTTACCCATGGATGACAACAATCCATATGGAAACCTGATGGACAAGAACCAGTTTGTACGCCAAGCCCAGAACTCTCCCATGCACATGTCCCCCAATGTGTCTCCACCCCAGGGTGCCTGGCCGATGACCTCAATGACCATGCAGAACCAGTCCCCACCTGGTCTTCATGGCATGTCCCCCCAGGGTCACTCTCCAGACAGCCATGGAATGTCCCCACAGGGTCAAGGGATCTCCCCCCTTCATCATGGAGCCAACATGTCACCTTCCATGGGGGACATGATGATGGGGCCTCCCTCCAACAGCCCCCCTAATATGGGCTACAGTCCTCAGCATCCTCATGTGAGCCCCCAGCACATGGTGTCCTCACCCCCAAGACCTGTCCAACAAATTGCTCCTAGACAGCCAGTCCTTGGACAACTGATGGTAAGACCCTTGTAATTTTATACAAGTCATACTTATCTCTATTCACTATTCTTCCTAATCTACTGGTATAATGTCGTTGATTGGATTGATATTTCATTAGCACCTGTTGTTTCAGGAGGAGGCTAATATTTGTTTGGATGGAGGAGATATGATGCAGTCGATGTGTATCCGAAACGGTTGTACGAACCCCACCATTGAGAGTCCAGGCTGGGACAACGAGTACTGCTCAAACGAGTGTGTGGTCAACCATTGCAGGTCAGTGCTCTCTCAGGCAGGCTGTCTAAGAAGGGGGGGGGGGGATGTTGTGTCTACTCAGACATCTAGTTTAATTCAATTGTTAAATACATAAAGTACAGAAATGATAAAAATTGAAAATACATGTATATGGCAATGAAATTTAGATCATGGAAAATTTATACCTAATGAAAAAAGCTATTTATTTGTTGCATCATGTTAATAGCATGTTGAGATATCGCAAGTCTCGAATTTCTGTGTCAGCGACTATTAACACTCTTCTTTGTGTTTTAGACTTAAAAGTTTACAGGTTCACTTGAAAACTAATACTTTGTATTTCTGTTGTAGGGATGTGTTTACAGCATGGGTTTCCTCTCGACAAGGCTCAAACCAGTTTACTGTGAAATGATCTGCTTACGCCGAAGGCACGTGTTAAATAAATGTACAACAGACCTGTGAATAGTGCAAGGGAGAGAATCCATGTTGTGTCAGCTAGTGTCTCATGCAGTGGAGACTGTGGAGTGGGAGATTATGGACATGATAAGGCAGAAGACGTGGACTCTGTTCATTACACTTTGTTGACAAGGCTATCAGAGTTACTTCCCTTGTTAGTTTTTAGAGAAATAATCTCCCGTTTTGTATATGCATTTGACTGTATGTCTGTTTGTAATATTTATAGCATTCCCAGTGGTAGAATATTTAATTGTTCAATCACAGTACTCGTGTAACTGCAGTAATTTTGTCAATATGCGTAATAAGGCACTGATGCTATAACTAATATGAAAATTGCTGGGTAATTGTTGTTTTCCAAGAAATTAATGTGAATCCGTTGACTTCATTATTCATCTTAATGGTTATAATGTTTGTTCATTTATCAAACAAACATTTATTATGATTGCTTTTCATTTACGAATAACAATGCCCATTGTTGACATTATCTAGGCAGTGCTTTCCTATTTCTGTGTTGACATCCAGGAAGGTCGTTCTTGCTATTACGATTGTTATTATTTATATCATTTATGTCAATTGTATAGACATTTTTTATACCTGACTGGCAAATAAGTATCAAACCAGTCGCAGGGTCTAATTTAGATGTTCAGAAATAATCATTTGTAGCAAACATTTTGATTGGATAACTAAGGTAGATTGTTAAGACATTAGAATTATTTATGGGAACAACCTGTTAGGAAATAGCATATCATGAAACATGAAAATGAGAGAAAAAAATTAAAAGATTGGAAATTTCAAAAAAATTCCAGAACAAAAAAATTAATATATTTAGTCTGTTGAGTTGTTTAACTTTTCTATACTTTGAAAGAGAGAAGTAAACCAAAATTTACAAGGATAAAAAACACTTTGCAGTCTGTTTGTATAAACATTCTTGTTTCAATTGTTAATTGTGATTGCCCTAATGTGAAGGGCAATACAAATAAACACACAGATGGAAATGGATGCAATGACTTTGTATTGAGATCTGTGCTTAATGTTAATTAAAAGAATCCGCTTATTTCAGGTGTTGAGTTTTCACTTGGACAGAATTCAGAGAAACCTGTCTCACAGTCTGTTAGAACCATTTTAACAAGAGCTTGGACTTCGGGTAGTTATGTTAAACTGCAATGTGACGTAGGCCTGTCTATTTTATTGCTGGCCACTCAGCCATGGCTCTTTGAAATCAACAAGATTTGTCTGGCTTTTAAGCTAAGACTACGCAATTGGTGCATATTTCACCTGAAACCGTGTCATTTTCAACTTGTTTCAATGCAAAAATTAGATAACTACGTCCTACTGAAAGTCCAAGGTCTTACAATGGTTCTCATTGTCACATACACACAATAACCATTTTTCTGTTACCCTTGTCAAACAACAGCATGCCATGGACAACAGCAATGCCAATGCTTTTGACTTGTTTCTGAATCAAGAGGGCTGGAGGATAGTGTGGCTGTGTTTAGACTATTAGATATATAAATACGGTAACAGAGATTTGTTTAAGGATAAAAAAAAATATTCAAAGTTCGGACCTAAAATCAGGAATTTACAGTTAGTGGCTTAAAAGAAGATGGGTGAATAAGGCGTGTAAAATGCCCATACACGGTCGGACAAGCTCCTGAAAAATTATAATATCGATAAATCTTATATTGCAAAAAAAAACAAACCCATTTAAAACAATATATATTTAACATATCATTGATTTTAAACCTATAAATATGTTCAATGCTTGAATATATTGACTCAAACAGGCGTATACGTATCAAAACCTGCAATTAGTGTCATTTTTTAGAACTTTAAGGCATTTTCTTTTATAGAGTGGGCCTGGGTTCCATATTTTTCTCATAGTCTAATTAAGGTCTAATGGAAAACAAACCGATTTCAATCAACAACAACGTGGAGAGATGACCTACTATACATTAAAAATATTATTTTGTATCCCAACAATTGAACGTTTTGATAAAATAATACAAATCCGTAAATTCGTAGCCAAAGTGACACATAATATTTAAAGAGCCTACATTGTTGTGTCTGAATGGCTCAGTGGTTAGAGTACCTCACATAAGCTAACCTTAGGGTTTTTATGGTATGGGTTCGATACCACCAAAATTTCAAGAAATATTTTTTTCTTATTTTTGGTTTAATATATTAAAAACTGAATAAAGTTAGAAATTGTGTTTTGGCAAACTCGCATTATAATATATTTGAATAGATTTAATTGGAAAAAAATTAAATTCAAAATTGTATTCACGACTAAACCGAATGGGCATTTGTGCCATCTTATTCCCTCATCTTCTTTCGATCGATACCGAAACAATCCTGTATAGCCACTGCCAATGATGATGAATTTATAAGAATATATGCCATTTAATTAATTGAGTAATGAATTGAACCCAGCACTGATAGATAATGTGTCGACTGTTTGACGACAGTTTCAATTTAAAAGTTCAAGAAATGCGTACTATTTAGTAAATATATTCCTTTATAGCTGTTTATTCTCGTTAGATCTTGATTCGGTTTTGTCTGTAGTTGGGAACACAATTTGATTTCTTTTTAAATGGGGGAGAAAAACAAACCCAGTAAATGTACATATGGACAATGGACGGTAGAAGGGAGATTTTACTTTCACTAAGTTACAGACGATTTCAGAAAGCGCACAGACAGAGGATGTCTCGTTAGAAAGGTATTGGTGATATAAAGGTCAAAAGAAAACTGTTTTAACTGATTATATGTTTGTCAGAGCTGGCTTTAACAGTTGCACAGTGATTTTAATGAAGAAAAGATAATCAAAAAAAATTAAGTATAATTATGCCAACCCCGTCTTGCAACACAAGATTTCACGTCACTGATGAACTTTATCGGCTGTTTATGGACTATTAAAAACACTGGAAAATGTAAACATTTACTGATAATGACAATTAGTGGGTCAGATCATTAAACACTTTGTTGACTGAAAGCAAAATATCAAAATACGAAAAATAAATTTTAAGGTTTTTTCCTTTGTTTTTTAGCATTAAGGTTTAGACAAGAGAGACAACTTTTCCTTCTTTTCAGATTTAGCTTGACTTGACATTAATTTGATATCCCGTGATTCCTTTCCCATCCGAATGTCGGCGATATAATACTTTTGCAAAAAAACAAAAAACAACAACAAAAAACCACTTGCTTTTTTTTTGGGGGGGGGGGGGGGGCAATTGTACCCAGTAGCTATAAAGTAGCCTTAAGAAGCCGAGGCATAAACCGGTTTTTTCTTTACAAATATAACTTTTGTTACATTTATTAAGCATATGTATCCATTTGCATTCAGCATTGCCCAATCCTTCAAAATTGACTTCAAATTTACGTATATGCTAATTGAGCAACAAAATGCTAATAAAATCAGATGTTCAGACTAAAGTATTTTATATTTTATTTTTATTTTATATAGAGTGGGTCAACATACCATTTTTTTAAGAACGTATACAAATAAAACATCATACATGTAAATGTTTTTAAAAAATGGCACCTAGATCCACTCTATCGTAAAAAGCAAGTTTTCTTCCTTCAATTTTCAAGCTGATCATCAAATGGCCAAGACCGAATTATGTTTGCGAAATACTAAATTGAGTTTCACGGGTATTTGAATGCATAAAACAGGTGATTTCGCGGTGTAGCGGATAGCGAGAAGTTCCTGGAATATAAGTATGTTGAAGTAGGTATTCGATTTCAATGAATCGTGTTATAAATATTTTATTTATGTCTTTATTTACTTTTTTAAATTCGAAAAACTCATTAGACGTAAAGAAAGTAAACATTGCGTTATTATGAATTAAACACATGCACTTAACCATTTAATAGATTTTGAGGCTAAATGCTAAATAAGTTATTTTAAGTATTATGTTTTAAAAAACATGTTACTTTGTAAGGGGGTACAGATTGTGGAATTTAAAACAAAAGATTGGAATTCTTTTTTTAATGTACACGCACATAATAAAATCACTGGAGATATGTAAGCAAAGGAATAAAAATATCTGAAGGTATTAGTCATACACATATTATATCAAATGCGTGATTGTCATTTGAAACATACCAATGATAGGGTTGTGGCCACTTGTGGTCTTATACCTCGGCTTATTCCCCCAGGTTCTTTGGTTAAGAAATTTGGAATCATACATTCTTTGACTATTATGAGGTGAACAAATACGGTCGGGGATGATCTAATCATACAAAGCCCAAAGGGCTTTATGGTAGATTTGATCACGCCCGACAGTATTAATATTTGATCACATCATCATTGTCAAAGAATTATTACTTATTACTTATATTAATAAAAAATCAGCAATTGTACGATATACTCTGTCCCGAGTTTTTGCTTGGACCACTTTTCGTTTGATATTTCGATAATGATAAATACCGTTGTGCTCAAACTACGTTCATTCATGAATATGAAAAATGTCCAGATTATCTGTTTTGAAACGCCTCCTCTACCGCTTCAGGTTTCAATACATATCCCAAAATAGAAAGTCTACGGGGATTTTGCATTGCATCAACCATTAATAAGCCCGGATGATAACGTTGCAAAATTTTGCGAGGTGTCCCGAGTACTTCCGAATGGAGAAAATATGTAAACATTTCCCATTGTAAATCTCCGTAAGAAATTTGTTTTCCTTCCTGTCAACTTTTGTGAGTGAAAAGGGATAATTTATCAATGAAGAGATCTTGGATATTATCCATTTCATCGATTTCAGCTTTACGTCTTTCACAGGTGTGTGTATTTTTATTAAAAATCACCAAAAAGTGATGGAAGCAATAACTTAGGACAGACTATAGTAGTGTTATCTCAGACGAAAAAAATTTAAAAATGTAAATGTACACAAATGCATGAATACAGATTAACTGTTTTTTCATATCTCTAGCAGTGTGTCAAACATAGACGGTTTGGATAGTTTACTGTTAAGATGGAATCCGGAAGCTAGAGATGTATCGCCCTCAGGGCCGAGGTATCCCCGTCTTGCCCCGTCGTCAAGGGAATGTCTCGCCCTCAACAGGGAGATACTTCCTACGATTAATCATCGTTTTGTGTCAAGTTCCTTCGTGGTCTCGTATTGTTTTTCAATTAACTGGGTGTGCATGTGTAAATACAAACTTAGCATAGTACATCGTTAATTTTGTTATTACATCCATCCAGTAAATTGATTTGTGTATATAATTTTTAAGTCTGTTTTACAAAATTCTCATGGATGTATATAATGGTTCGAACCGTCAATAGGAAGATAAGTAATAACACATTCTGCGGGCTAAAGTTGATAATCAGTTGTATTATATGTCGGGGGCACAGGTCCGGGATCAAAAATAAAACGTGTTATTCTTCATCTATCATCCTGACGATTCGGCTTTGAGTCACGAAATTTTAAATGCATTTAATATCACTCTAATTTTTGGTACATTTTTATTAAATTTGCTCGTTACAATTCACATTAGTCATGTGGAATTTATGTTAGGCGTGACGTCATGTCGATGTCGTATGCATGCACTCTGAAGGTGTCTGAATACTGACATTGCAGCACGGGGGCTTTTGAAACAGGATGTCATTGTTTTCTCAAGACAATTCAACATCCGGGATACCGGGAAACATCCTGGTACCGAGAGAAGTTCTCTGGCTGACGTCATGGTGCACGTTTGAACTGACTGTCTGCAATCTAAACCAAAACAAGATACCACTTGTATAATATTATTAGTTAAAAGTCATATCAAGCCTCCAAATTTAATGCAGACTTACCGGATAGTATAACATCTTTTGGGTCTTGAGAACAAAAACGAATCTACAATGGAATGATTCCGATGTATAATATACAAGAAGTATATTTTAGAATATACAAATCTATAATTCGTTAAACCATACATTGTAATGGAATTGGAGCTTTGTAAGATATTGTTACACGGAATATTGTTACACAGTAACCAATACCCAGCTCTCGACGTCATGGAGTCGGGACCTATTTTTGATCAGAGATTTCAGAGCACGTGTTTGGCACCGGAAGCTGTTGAGTAGACTGTGATGGAGAGCTAAAACAGAAGGTGGATATTAATTTACAGTGTATCGTTATTAAACCTTAGTCCTAGGTAACTTAATATGATTATGTCTTTCGTGATGTGTTTGAGTTGAAACCAGTGAATTTATTAAAGTGGACAAACCTGATACTATATATAGTATACTTACGTGTCCTGGTGACAGAGGCGTCAGATCTGTGGTCATTTGATGGAACTCTGAAACCAAACACCGAGAATTTTAAATTTATGTTTATACATTTTCTGATGGGAGAGAGTTTTAAAAAAAAACTAATATCATATTCCCTAATTTTGAGTGTTATATTTAATGTCCCAAAAGGAATACTGTATAGATCTTCCATTATTTTGTTTTAAAAATGTATGAAACAACTAATGTTTTAGTGATACTGCTTGTTTCCTTGGTAATATATATGTACGTTGCGTATCTGGTAAATTTATATGGATTACCAAGTCACTGGTTCCTTTATGTTGGAAGCACCGAAAATAAATCTGAAAACAATCCTTAGAGATTTAGTAGGACTTCATTTCAGGCATGGGTTCTTGTAAGAGTTCTGACAAAACTTTTAAGTATTCCTCGACAATGACCGATTATTGATGAATTCAATCTCATGCCCAGGGGAGCTCTACATGTATAGTAGCCCCGAACATGACGCAATGTTCGTCATTTAGTTTAAGTACCTCACAATTAACAGGCAATGGAAGTGTCTAATGGCCACAGAGCAATAACAGACTACAAAGAAATGTTCGCCATTGTGTGTAGCGGTATGAGGTGATAATTAAGTGCACATACTTTATGATTTTAGCGGAATTGTCGGGAAAAATCACGAACCACAGAATCCTGAAAGATTACTATTCAGTGACGTCGGAAGCAAATTGAAAGGGGGGGGGGGGGTGGTAGACTTATCAAAAATCTTGACAAGCAAAAAAATAAGTAAAAAAAGGTCTTTGGTTACGGTTATGTATAACTTTGCCAAAAAAGTATGTGTTGGAGGGGGGGGGGGGGATGGTTAAGCCTCCTGGTTCCGACACATATGCTATTACTCGGATACTGTTAAAAACAAGATTGAATGTGTGTGTGATATAGGGTATTTTTATACCATACAGTGAATGATATAATATTTAAAACTCTCTGTCTTACGGATGAGGAGTTGGCCATGCCATTAGCAGTCCCCGGGGATGGTGGTAAGCAGAGGAGTGCGGGGGCGCTCCTATCAGACCAATCAAACACCAGCTTTCCTGGAAAAGTGACGTCATCACTACCAGGGCGATCTGAAAATGCAAATCAAACACACTCGTGACGTAATCAAATATTTATGAACATTGTTTTTTATTTATTATTAATGACAAATCGTAGACATATACCAACACTTATATCATCAATCGACATATATGCCATCTCAGCTCTTTTAGTCACAATTTATTGGTTAACCCTTAACACAGTTGACTTTTTTACGCCAATCGAAGTTTCACTGACATGCTAAGGCGCCGGACGTGAATTTGATCCAGTGCGTTATTGAGATAATGAGTCTTTCCTCGTAAAGAATTCCAGACAGGGGTTCTCGTTAGCGCGGGATGTAACAAACTGAGCGCGTCCTTTGTCCCATGCTGACTGATAAAGCGCAATTAGGAGAGAGGAGATCAACAGGCCATGAAACATTTATATTGGTTGTCATCGTTGTATAAATGTTTAAAAAATCTCTCTCTCTCTCTCTCTCTCTCTCTCTCTCTCTCTCTCTCTCTCTCTCCACCCCTCCCCCCTCCCACACACGCAAACATCTATTAGAAATATATCAATGCGCATATATGGATGTACCGTATAAAGACCTATGTCTCATTTAATGTCGGACCAGGGGCGACACGGTTACTCAATGATTTGCATACTATAGTATAATTATGCCAATTTGAAGAAAATAAAACGTCAAAATCTGGTTGTAGTTTGAAATATCCAGGTAACTTCGATCGATGTAAACTTGTATTTTACTGTTGGGGATGTTTTAACTTTCTCGGCATGTATTCAAAGGATGAAAATTCAAAGTAAAATCAAACGTTTTATGGCAAGACAGGTAATAAAGATTATTTGAAAAACAATTAGATGTGGTTTTTTTTTCGCACATCAAAGAATTATAAAGATGGTTTAAATGCATTAAGTCTGTTATCTGCAAATATTATGTTACTAAAAAAGTAACTCACAAAAATCCGACTATACATATTTATACGTATTGTTTTGTGTGTACCAAAGAATTGTTTTAAATGTTTAAAAACCTCCATGGACATGCACACATTCCTTCCACATTCGAATATTATCAACAAGTCAAAATGGACTGGGACCATTGTCATAGGGTTCAGCTAGCCAGGCGTTTGACGTCCCTTCGAGATAGTTTACTACTACACGGATATCACGTAAACCGGTAAAATGTCTATACTGTACACAGGTACTCGATATACTCACTATACCAAAAGTTGCGGGCTAAAATTCTGATTCATTTTATGAGATGCAAATAAAAATTGTCTGTTATGAACTAGTACAGTTCCTGGTGCGTAATATATCTCTCATAGGCAATAGTCAGCGCAATCTGATGAAAATCAGATCCTCGATGCTCCCCTTTATATTAACTGTCCCCACGAGCGTCACTTCGTACATGTATGGTCCACTGGAAATGCTTAAATTATCCGTTTTGTAACAAAAACGTAAAAATTTATACATGCTAATGGCCATTTATCAAACCCTCTCTGTTACGATAAAACAGTAGCGTACCAAGAAACTTCCTGGTGGACAACATTCAGAAGTCGTTGAATTTTCATCGACAATGGATTTGCAGGACAATGATTTAAAATTAAACATACTAGTAACTTATTCGGACGGAATCAAAATCAAAGTTTTTTTTTAATGTTTAGCTTTTAAATATTACCATTTTCAAGAAGAAAATAAAAAAAAGGATAAACTTACCATTTTAATTAGTGGTGTCTTTGACATTCTCTGTGTTGATCGATCCCACTATCTGATGCTTATCTTGGAAATCAACGGAAACTTGCGTACTCCTGTACGTATTGAATTATTCAATAAAGGAAGCCTGGAAATACCGCGGGCCCACATCCTTTGATGGTGAGAGTCACACAAAGACAAAAATGGCCGGCGCCGATCATCAGCGACCTCTTCCTCATCATCGCCGGTTGCAATCATCTATATCATCGATTTCATGCTCGTCTCGTGGGCGATTCCAGAATTATTTCCAGAGGAAGGGTTTGTTTGCCAGGATGGGAGGAGCCCTATTTTTATAAATATGCTATGTGCAATCAAAAAGTATGAAATTTCCAGTGGGGTCCAACTCGACCCTTCCCCTTCATATGGAACCTTTGCCACTTAATTCAGTTTTCGAAGTTCCCTTTAGAATATTTGCTATCACCACCAAGATCTGCGCTGCGGTGGCTCCACCCGGGCTCGATTTAATTAATACAATTTTTTTTTCTTCAACTTCGTTGACATTTTGTGTCTTAGGCCCCATGTTTTGTCATGCAATCTGTATTATAAGTTCAAGATTCGAAATAAACCGATTTTGTATCAACTCAAAAACATTTTCGAATGGAATTGTCATTTTTGAAGGAATAAGGAATCATTCTTTAAGTATTATGAGGTGATAATTTCGGTCGGGGAGTGGTCAAATCCAATAAAACCCGAAGGTTTTTTGGGTTTTAGGGTTCAAAATTGATTCGTAATGTTATCATAGACAAAGAAAATTGAAAATGTAAATATTGTAAAATAAAATTCGTATTTTTGTGAAAATATAAGAAGTGTGTACTGTGAAAAATCAAACAGATAATACAAAATGGCATTTGCCCTCGATTGCTATGACCCAGTGGATATACAGCGTAAAAGATCACGATGAATACAAAAATCGAGATTTTAAGTCGTAAGTTGTAAGAACTTCTGTTTTAACCATTTGTATAATGGTTATTGTTTATGCAATAAATATGTTCAAATCAAATTTCAAATTAACAAATACGTTGTAGTTATAAAACAATCTAATTAGAATTAGACCCTTCATCTCACTTTTTTTTTTAAAATATGGTTCACAAACGATAACCATATATATAACAAAGAGAGATGAAATGTCTAATTTTAATTATTGGTTATAAAGAAGTTATACATTAGGGCAATATTCCGCGCCGAAATAGTTATATGATTTTTGGTGGATAAAAATCACTGCATAAAAAAAAATGAATAAAAGCATGTTTTATTAAGATGATACACAATTCTTTATTTTGTTCGATGCATTTTTTTTTGGATAGAAAAATCATACCACTGACTGTAACTTTGATTATTAGTTTTGGAATAGAAAAGAATATTTTGATTTCTTCAAATTGTTCCAAACTTTAATATGTAATTCATTTTTCTACATCAGGAACTTATATCGCATAGCCCCCTAACTCCGTCACTACCCTAACTCCGTCACTTTCGGGAAACTCCTCACCGTTTAAAATCAAGTACGATTATGACGTCATTTTTTACATGTCAAAAATCTATAATCAAATGTCAACAATTAGCAACGGTTAAATTTAAGAATGTATCAAAAAATAACAGAATTAAACCTTGTTCATTTTATGCACCATTAATTGTGTGAAATCAGCTAAACCTTTTTCACGGGTGCACTAAAATATTGATATTTCTGACATGCGGGCCCATTCGATCATTTACGGTGGTCAGCCATTTTTAGAGAGGTCAAGATGAAACATTTCACATGAAATACATTTTTGATTAAGGTAATTAATACATTTTTTTCAGTCTGCAATAGCCTTTATGCACTACTCTTGAAGATAACGTCAAATCGCTCATGCCGATAATTTTGCCTTATACAGGGTATAGATATATCCGGTATATCGCTATTTAGAATATGCCACATTTCTAAAAATGCAATAAATAAATAATATAATAAGTAATATATTAATTAATGATATAAAATATTTGAAATAGGTAAGGACATAACTCAAACGGAATCCATACATTCTGAAAAGGCCATTGTGATTGTTGTTACATGGACCCATTTTTTATTCTGGCGATCATTTCATTTTGATTAAATTAATTACAATTTAAATTGTATGCACTATTTTCACTTATTATAACTTGGCCTAGATACAAATGGAGTTTTAACTAAATTGTTAATGTGTCTTCATTCCCTCCCATATCATAGAGCATGTGGGTGACGGAGTTAGGTTCATAAGATATAATAAGCAGGCGTGATAAACGTCGTATTCAGAGGGCTTATTTGCATAAAAATAAAAATATTTTTGTTAATAATTTTATAAATTATATTGTTTCAGATTATATTTAATGATTACAAATGATAAAAACCACAAAAAAATAATGTACAGAGAAACGCGGGAGGTTTTCTGCTTATGGTGACGGAGTTTGGGTACTCGGGGATATTCTAGTTCATGTTCCTGGTAACACATAGAATAAAAAATATAGACATGTTCTGCAAAACAATAAAGTATATGTGCTACATGTATAATGATTTTTGTTTTAATTAAAGAAAAAAGTGAAATATTTTGTTGTTCGGTGAATTCATGTACAATTATTGGGTTTTAAAGTGGTTGGAAAAGAATGAATGTCTCCTTGGAATATACAATTGAATGCAGTGTATTTAATCTAGAAAGAATAATGTTACCGTGACCAACCAGGCAACGCTCAGGTCCGGGTCCGTAGGATAGAACCACAGGGGCTTGTGTAGAGAAAAAAAGGGGGTACCTTAGAGGAAAACTATTTTCCTCTAAAGTCACAGATAGAACTACATTCAATCAGACGAGACCTTTCTTCCATTATTTTCTATTTTTCCCCTATCTCCGTAAAGTGAAGATTTATACAACACAGTTCCCTGATTTTATTTCATGTTATACGACATTTTACTTTTTGGATATATAGTATCTAAAATATTGAGGATTTAAGGAAACTCGGAAATATCATGTTCCGTTTTGGGTTTTTTTGTTATTGAAGTCACATAAACGTTTTATTACTAAGCGTGCAAATGCGAAGTTTTTAAGTGTCTTTTTGACGCGGATCAAGTTTCACTTTTACGGCAGAGAATGGTGCTACATGTTATTTGATGACGGATTTAATCATTTCACCAACAATATAGAAAAAAATCATGCCGGTAAGTATATGAAGCGCAGGAGAAAAGTCAGAATACCATAGTTTATCCTTTCAGAAATTCCAAGATCACCGGATTTGTGCAAAACTCACAACTTGGACAACATATGGTAACAAACGTGTCAAGGTTTCACAAGTCGTGTAGAAATTAAAATATCCGTGGCAATTATTATTGTCAACTTAGATCCCTCTCTCGCAGTAGAGGGTCGATTATAAATGAGTGGCCTCAGATTAGCTGAAACCTTCCCCGTGTTACACTCAGCATAATATGCGCTATGATGAAATTTCCATTGTGTGGACAAATAGAAGTTATAGAACAGACTTTTTATTTCAAAGTATATAGCAATAGGCAATGCAATGCAATAGATAAAAGTAACATGCATTGCATTTAAGCAGTATGTATTTCGTAGGATATTATGTATTGGCAGGAAAATCAATGAAATTACTTGATAACTTGTACATTGTAGTAAAGGAAATTCTTCACCAGGCACTTAAAACACAAATATGTTATGATACTAATTAACTTATTTCACAGGCAATTGATACCCTTTCACAATTAAAAAAAATAAAACATTTTAATTTCATTTACAAACGAAAAGTTACCAGGTAATTTATGAAAAAAGTTGTGCATTAAACATAGTTCCGTGTTCAAAATTTTATTCTTTCTCTTTCATGACCTGAAACTGAATGTTTATGATTGCCTAAGGGAGCATATATTTATGTGAATGTGTAAAGAATTAATTGGTTAAATATTGCTTTCTTTCCTTTTAGCCCAAAGGAAAGCAAGGTACTAAGGGTGCCAAGCAGATAGTGGAAGAAAACAAATCAACACTTAAGTTTTATCAGTATGTCATCGGTGGAGTCAATGTTAGTAACTTTTTAAACAGTCATTTTATTGATAGATTTGGATAATAGTTTTGAATAGAATGATTTGAAATTGAGACGAAAACTTGTTCGCTGTCATAAAGTATTTTATATAATTGTAATTTTTGTTGATTTTGGACCTTTCTTTCTTGATTAAAGGTTTTATACTTGCTGTTGCAATATTTTCTCTTCTGGGAGTCCTTCACAGCACTCTATGTGGTAAGAAAGGCAGTCATTATTCATATTATGTACAACCACATAGTAATCAAGATTATGCAAATGCAAAGTACAATATTAAAAAATAAAACCAATTTAAACATGATTGATTTTCTAGTTCCTTTGGCTGTCCTCGGTGGCTCTCTGTCTGGGTAGCTACCAGTTCATGGCCAGCATGGGGCGAGCCAAATACTCGACGGACGGAGGTTTGCTAGACAGCGGCATTGATCTGAACATGGAAGCTGGCATGGCAGAGTAAGTATTCAATGGGAGGCTGTGAGTTGTTTTTGTTATTTTTGGTGTGAGAGGCAATGAGTGATTTCTAGTATTCAGATGAGTGGTTGATGATATTGAGATATGAATGCTCTGTGAGATGCCATAATTATTTACTGCTTTTCTGATTTTTCTGAAATGATGAATAAGCCCATGAAATAAAATTCATATACAGTAAAACACGGTTATAACGAATATGCTTATAATGAATTGACGCCTACAGCGAAGTGATTTTCAATCCCTGTGACTTTCTTGCATGTTGTAAACTTGACAGACATAACAAGTTATGCTGATGACGAAGTAAAATCGCCCGTCCCTGGCACTTCGTTTTAAGCATGTTTTTCTGTAATACGTTGATTGCTTACATGTTACTAATGATATTCCTCTGAAGTTACTAGAAAAATCTTTTCATTAGTTTAAGAAAACTGTCAATACATAGGCTATTTTAACTGATAGTAGATTGGTCTAGAGAGGTCTACTTTGATGCTGATGCTTCTATTTCAGGCATGCCAAGGACCTAGTCCTCCTTACAAGCATTGTGCAATGTCTCAGTCTGGTATCTAACTACTTCTGGATATTATGGCTAATGGTAAGTACTTGATTACTGTTGACAGTGTCTCTATTATCTGTCAGCCTGTAGTTTATAGAAATCTCTTTCTCTTTGATTTCTGATACAATGTCAGAGCCTAACAATGGTATCTGGAAAGTGCGAGACCAGACAAAACCAAGATAAATCTTGCTTCATATCTCTCTGTTCTAGTCCTGTGGATCAGTCTTTCAAGGTTTTACTTATAGGCTCATCAAGTAGAGATGTTATAGGTATCATCTGTTTTAAGTTCTTGGCACATGTATAAGGATTTGGAAAAGAATGCTAGATACAGGTGTGAAGATTACTCTGTGTCACAACACAAGTAGAATATTCTGGAATGAATGTTAAACAGCACTAAGTCATGTGTATAAACCAATAAATGTACTTATAATATAACACCATTTTCCCACAATAGATTTATCTAAATTGAATTCGAAAGTTTCTATTCCATGTTCTTTTTTCAGGCCCCAGGCCGGGCTTTCTATCTCCTCTGGGTCAATATTCTGGCCCCCTGGTTTTTTGCACCACCCCCAGAGGTAGACGAGAAAAAACAGAAGAAAATGGAAAGAAAGATGAAAAGACAATAAGCTAGTTTTAGGAGATTTATTTATTGTTTTGCACTGTTCATTCCTTTTTCTATTCAGAGGATGAGGAGAGTCTGTGATTAGTGTGTAATGGTAATTTTTATTGTAACAGTTTGTGCTGCAAATTTGTTTGACTCTTAAAAAGTTTATAGTAGAATATCATGTTAATTCCTTCATTGAATTAAGTGTGAATGTTTGCAATATTGTAATGGACTGGTATGGTGTCATTTCCCTTAATGGTCACATATTCATTGTAGCTCATGAATTTATAAAAGCAATCTAGGAACAGTCATTTGTGTATAGACTACAACACATAGTATTGTTTTATTAAAGGAATGAGATATGAAGATTTTCACACAGGTGGCAAAGGACAATAACTTTCTGTATACTGAACTTGTCTGTTTATTCAAAAACAGAGACTCATTGGTTTTGAGAAGTTCTCTTATACTGGTAATTACATGTACTAATATACTATTTTACATTGAGAATTAGAGTTTTATTTTTTGAGTGTATTAAAGTGAAATGATAAATGATGTCAATCAAATGCATACCGTAAAACATGCTAATAGCAAAGTGCCAGGGGCAAGCAATTTTCATTCATTATAAATGTAATTTGTTTCATGTATATTGGTTGAGTTCATAAAATAATATGAAACTATCTTCACTTTGAAAGGGAATTCATTAAAAGCATGTGCACTGTAACCCTGTTTTACTGTATTCATGTAATGTCCAGTGGTCTCTAGTGTCATTTGTGTTCAAACAATATGAATATTGTATGAATACCTTTGTAATCAGATTTTCATAATTTTTTTAATTTCTGACAATTATTGAATATTTAATTATTGAATAGAAATTTTGATTTGACATAATCTTAGAGATTGTGAATGTAAATTATTGTTTAAAAGAAACATGTATTTGTAACAAATAAACTTTTTACAAATTTAAATACTGGTACACATCTATACATGGATGAGAAATGTTCAATATCAGTAATAAAATTATTTTAGGGGACAAATTTTGAGCTTTGCATTAATTTATGACAGTTGGTAAAACTGTTTTACATTATTTATTGCGTAAACATTTTTAATACAAAATTTAAAGCATAGGTAGTACAGGAAGTGTCATTTTAAAAACATATAGAATTACCATGTATAAATCCAAGTCAAATACCTTAACACAAATGGAATGAAAAATGAAAAGAAATACCAGACACAAGTTTTTCATTTTTATTTTATATAAAATGCAAGTATCGTAGAGATTAATATAAAAACTCAAGGACGGAATTTGTGTAAATTGAACAGACCCTAGCCTGATGCACCAATATACATGTAAAAGTGCAAGGTATGAACAAGATTGCTGATTTTAACAACCACAGCAGAGCTAACTGTAATGAGTAACATACAGACAGAACAATAATAACAGCTGACATTCACTACCTAATGCATGTACTTTATATATACATGTATTTCAACTAGAGGTACTTATGTATTAAGAGGGATTAAAAAAAAACCATTGCACAGTTAACGTCACTCGAACACCAGATAAACACCATCCCCTCACAATACACAAAAATGCCGCTATATTTCATAATTACCACATATACATGTATATCACACTACGCAATGATTGTATTATATACTGAAATTTATAAATGCATTTCATCTACAAGAAAAACAAACCAGACTGGCAAGATGGACCTGCTGGAAGGTTTAAAAAATACAAATCTGTATTTGATTTCTTTCCTGTCAAAATATGTTAAATATCGCATGCAGGATTCAGATCTTTACAATTAATATCACCTGATGATGATGCACATAAAATCATGACTTGTGTAAAGTTCAAGCTGATGTTTTAAGTCACCAAGTCTGGGGCTATGAGTCCATGTCTCTGTAGAATAAAGCAGACCCAGATAACTTTTCTGAACCCCCAGCATCAAACTCTTGTCGCTGTGGGCCTCGGGAATACCCCTCTCGAGTCATATTTGTGTTATCTCGGGAGAGGTTCATGGATTTTTTGAGCTGTTCGTAGCTCCAGTTCATTTGCTGAATTTCATTTTGATGTCTACGCTTGCTGTCTTCCAAGTCTTTTAAGAGATGATCGTTGGTGTTTACTAGTGACCTGCAAAAAATCCCAAAATCAATGAGGCATTGACCAAAATAACAGTCATCATAAAGAACTCATTAAAGAAGTGAATTTTGTTAAATTTCTGTGATACGATCTGACTTGTGGCTGGAATTTCTCTTCAAACTTTTGTTATTTTGAGATATGAGCTTCATATAATGTCAGTAAACATGAGCTGAATGAGACTGAATTGTGACACCTTTGCCCCAATATCCATACAAACAAGAGAATTAATAGGTTTGAGCTTTTATATCATTCATTTTAAAATAAAAGATTGAATTGGACTGACTTGTGGCTCTGTTGTAGCATGCTGGCCAGCTCCTGAACCTGCCCAAACTGCTTCAGTCGGATCTGTAACATCTCCACCTCAGACTTCAGAATCTCATTCTGTCGCTGGATATCATCTGTAAAATACATTAATGCAGCTTACATGACCTCAGATATTGATAAACAGTGTAAATATATAATAGATATATCAAATTTGAAGGATTTATACAATGTATGCAAACTGAGATCTTGAAACTTTCTGCTACCTGTAGAATTACTTGTGGATCATCAAGAGGAGTGCATATATACATACACATGTAAATAAAATGTACCAAAATTCTGAAATATCTTCGAATGACTGAACTAACTTAAAAGTTGCATTAATTATGCAGACCACTGAAATTACACACATCCTTATAGAACATGTGCATACATACACCGGTACACACAATAAAAAGCTACATATTCTAGTGATCTATAAGGTCTGTACCTAGCTGGGCTGGATTGAGGCTAGAGACTGTTGTGTGTTTTGATTCTTCAGTTTCTTTCAGTTGAAATGATAGCTTTCTGTTTTCACTTTGATATTTCTGCAATTTTTCTTTAAGTTGATCCTGCCAAAGAAAAACATTCAGTGAAATACTATTGAAGCAATCTCAAAATTTAAGTGTATGTACCAGTACTCTATAGGTAAATGTCGATCAATTTTAGATTTTTTTTTTTCAGAGGAAAAAAAGATTCTGCTTTAAGAAAGGTAAGAAAATGTGAGCCAAGCAAAAAAATCAAATCTCTACTCTATACAGCTTAAATTGAAAGATGCCACAGCTTGGCCCACTATGCCCCACTTACCACATCTCTGTAGGCCTTTGTAAGGGAGTTTTTCAACTGTGTCTCATTGACGGAACTGTCAGCCAGATTAGCTTTGGCTGCCTCCTCATACTTCCGTAGTCGATAATTCTCATCCTGGAGAGTTTTTAAATGACCTTGAAGCTTTTCCCTCTCTTCCACCTCATCCTCAGACTTCAGGAAGTTTTCTATCACACCATAGGCCAGCGCTGTAGGGGTATTCAAGGTTGATTTAATTTATTATTACTAGTGTTGTCAAGTTGTTTTTTTAGTAACCAGTTACTCGCTTACTTTCCGATCGAGTACTTGGTTACTCGAATGGTTTTTCGATATAGTTTTCATATCTATTATTTATCCTATCTCCTTTACTTATCAGTAGAAATAAAATATTAATGTACTTTTTTGAACTTAATTTACAATTAAAAATTCAAAAACGCACAAAATCTAGTAATCTACATAGAATTTTACGTCCCCTGCTCTATTAAAATATTTCCACGGTTTTGTTTCTGCAGCAGTGTCTTGCTAAATAATGTTCCTCTCACTTGTAAAGGTCTAAATGAGGTACCCTGTATTTATAACACGTCTCTAGTACTTGTATACCCCTTTATAATCAAAGCTATCAATTATGTAAATTGTGCAAACTAATCTAAACAAATCAATTTGTGAACCACGCAACAAGTAAATGTGTTTGTATGCATAGAATGCCATCTATAAATATTTTCTGTAATTTTATCATGTAAAATGTAATTTTATCCAAGTAACTAGATACCAGTTTTACTATCTGATATTCCTATCATTGGGTGGTTAACTGAGTACCAGCTAATACTAATCCTTACAGATGCATCGAGATTGTTTCACTTCAAATGTAAAGTATAGCTGATTCTAATATTGATTCCAATAAAAATGTGCTACTTTGCATTCACTAATTAATATGCTATTCAAATATATTGACTATCAAAGATCTACACGTAAATGTTTTATAAAAAAAGAATTCAGGATTGTGAAACAAACAGTAAACAAAAATACAATAGTTTTGGGGATTTAAAAAGCATGAAAATTGTTTGGATCAAACAGGTTGGAATTAATTGATTTTGCAATTTAACCTTTGAACTTGGCATGCTTGTGGAGGGATTTAGATCCATTCCAGTAGCGGTCAACTAGATCTAGAATTTTGAAGAGGAAGGCTCTATTCTCGGGGGTTTCTGGTGCCATTCCTCGCGTGCTTCCATTTATAGTTTTTGATTCATCAGGGGATCTTTGATGGTCTGTTCCATTCACTCTATGAATTCCAAAGTCATCCTAAAAATGAAAGTCAATTATCTTAGCTTGTCAGAGTTGTTTAAATAGTGTTTTACTTAATTAACAGTTGAAAATTCAGAATATGGACAATTTTTTAATCAGTGGATAAAAGAGGTTGAGTAATAAACAGAAGTCTTTTGATTAAGTATTTGATTTCAGAAATCATATGTCCAACAAATGCTTCCATAGCTGATAATTACAATTTAGCCATATCAATTACAAAAAACAGTAAATACACTTGATTTCACAGAATTTCTTGCTCCAAACAGAAACTGTGTCAAACGCTTGCTACCTACCTCTACTTTCCTGGAGGGGGCGCTGTTTGATCGCTTATGCGCATCTTCCTCCTCTCCCAAAGATCTTCTTCTCTGGGTGGGAACCCTGGGCGGGTCCTGAGTGAACTCCCTTTGATTTCTGTTTTGATCTGCATGAACCTCTGAAAAATTCATAAATATGAAGTTTGGTTGCAGCAATTGAATTAACAATAAAAAATGTTTCTATCAATAAATACAATCCTGCTACTTTATTCAGTATCATGAGTTTAAATGAAAGAGTGTCATGATTTGAAACAGCTCACTGGGAATACAAATACACTGACAAATGATTGCCTCTAGCACTGACCTGCATTGGGGTGGGGGGTGAAGTAGCCATGACTTTTGAACTTGTTGTAAGCTTCTGCCTCATCCTCATACTGCAGGTTGACATCATGTCTGAAACCATAAAAATTCAATATTCCCTTCATCTATATAAAATATAAACCATTTGAGAATGTGGGTGACACATGTGGGTTTCTCTGATAAGGCACAGATAGATTCAACATCAGGATTGCAGTATCTAAATGTAATTTAAATATGGTACAACAAACTATCAAATCATTAGATATTGCCTTGTCTTACCTAGATTGTGGGTCATCATAAGAGGTCACATTCACCACAGGAATGTTGGGATATTTCTCCGCATAAGTCTTTAATCTCTCATCCACCTCTACAGGGGCTGGTGGGGTGAGAGGCCTCTACGAAAACAATGTTTATCTGATCTAATAGGGTTTTGATCTCAAGGCTTACATTAAATTCTGTTATCATTCAGACTTCTGCCCCTTTCATACCAGTTTAAGGGAGGGTATGAAGTCTGTTCAGTTTGGATATTACATTGTACATGTGCATTGTATTATTTAAATTTTAAAGATCTGAGAAAAAACTATCAGCATTACTTTTATAATCATATATCAATTGACTTGAAATTCAGAAAAATCAAGAATCTCCCAAGATAGAGAACTTACCTCCCATGGACTGTCTGTTTGTTCTGTATCCAAACTTTTTAACACTGTGATTCAAACAAGGATAATATTAATAAAAACTTCAACCAGTGTACCATGTATTGGTAATTTGAGAAACTTTATTAAGAAGTCAATGAATTGATAGCAATTGCTTTGAGCATGCATTATTCATGCAATAACAAGCTTTTGAAATAAATCTTCAAAGCATATGAATTGAAATAAACATATGAAAAAGAATAAAGCTAAAAATACTAACCATCCAATGAATACTCCTGCATCTGGTCTTCTCTGGCAGATGACCCAGTTATAGGACGAGGTCGACTAAGGTCACCACCTGACCTTGCAATGAGGTCGAGAACAGCCACATCATCATCATCTAAGGCTGAAAAAAAGTTTAAACTGCTATAAAAAAAATTACCATCTATGGTATACATAAGAACATTATATCAAACTCATTACATTGTACCACTCTAGATGTTCAGAAGCAGTCATACCCACAACTCCTTTTCCAACCCCCCTGACCATTTCCGCCCTTGGGTTTGGTGCTCTCTGGGCAGGCTCCTGTTGTGGGGGGTGGTGGGTCATCTCTGTGGCCTGACTGGAGCTGAAGTGAACCAGGGCAGCCTGTCTCTCCCGGTCCCTCACCCCTCGGTCATCTGATCCAATGAAAACATCAAGAGGATTAAATTATTGGAGATAGACAAAATAGGCTTTTACAAGAAAAATAGTTTTCTCTTTGCCTTACATACTATGGTACATGTAGTAAAACAAGTACGGTAAACATTTTCCCTAAATGAAGCCAATTTCACATTTTGAGTGTCTCCATTTAATAATATAGTTATTGATAGATTACAGTCTGAAATGCAACCTGCAAAAAATTGGACACTCTCAACAAGGGGTCACTCAAAATATTTTTCTTGGAATAAAGAGCCACCCTGATCATTCAGGCACACAAATCCTCACTTATCATGTTATAAAAAAAAATTAAAAAAAATATTGTGACTTTAATGATGAGATAGCATACCCAGTTTCTGAAGATTTGGTAGCATATGAATCATATAGAGTCTGTAATCTGGCTCAGTCCGGGTAACTGGATTCAGCCGGAGATCCAGATCCTTCAGATTTGTATTGTATCTGAGCCTCTTTAGTTCCTCCATTGTCTCTATATTGTTGTAATATCTTGTCACAAGTTAAGGGTCATAAGTACATATCTTTCTTGTGGGCATTAAATTCTTAATCAATAGGAGAATCTACAGAATTCTAAAATGTGTACATGTAGAAGTTAAATAAAGTTATTCGCAATTACTTTACATAAATAGATGTACTATAACTTTTTAATGATTTCGCTTAATTTGGTAAAGGATACAAGTTTAACTTTTCCAACAGTTTTAAATGTTCCAATCCCTGCAAAAAATATCAATAAGTGTAATTGCTAAAAAAACAATCAACCATTGGTGCATGTACTATTTACTAACCCAATGTCAACAGATTATCAAAACTTGAAATTGAAAGACATTGAAATCATCCATCAGAAAACAAAACACAGAATTTTTTTAACCTGAAGGCTGGCAAGGGAATTTCTTGAAAGATCTAGGGCCTTTAATCTGGAAAACTTCCGCAGAGAATTTCCCAGACAAACAACTTTTTCATGATAAGTCCCTGGCAGCGATAAGGCTTTAACATCCTCTGAAATAATAAATCATAAATTTTGACTCATAAATGTATGACCTAAACAGATAAAGAGAGAATTACAAAAGTAATAATAACTAAAAACAAACATGTAATTCAAAGTCTTTTTGATCATGTTGATAATTTCAAAACTAAACAAATCAGATTGAGGGCAAGTCAAATAAAACAGACCTGTAGTTGTTTAGTTTAAAAAAAAACCTTAAAAATTGCCTTGTTATTCTTTAGTTCTAGTAGAATTTACAGGAGCATTTATTTGCCAAAACAAAACAAAAATTAATTTTTTTTTTATCAAAAATGAAAATAATGGTAAACAGATAACGTGTTTATTGGACTGGCAATATATAACGGCTACCTGTAGTCAATGGAGAACAAAGAGTGTACAATATATATTTTACACAAGAGCAAATTGGAGAGTACCGGTACATTTCTATGGTGTTCCGATGGGGCCACTTCGACCTTCGCACTTTCGGTCGAAGATGTGAGAGTGCGAGTTGCGTAGGCGAAAGTGCAACGGCGAAGCGCGAAGATGCGATGGCGAAAGTGCGAAGGCGAAGTAGCGATACTACAATCGCTCCTTCACCTTCGCAACTTCGCGCTCTCACCTTCGCACTTTCGCCTTTTTTTATTACATTCAGAAAGTCACGGTCGATTACATAGAATTTAATGCAGGCACCGTACTCGCCAAGGTTTTCCGATTAATCCATGATATTTTTGGTACACATGCGCTAGGCCATTGTGCTTACTATGAATGTTTATAAATATTTTAATGTGTTTGCCTAAACATTATATACTCCATATAAAATGTAATGTCCACCATAATGAATACATATGCACTTCCAGACTCCTGTCACTTACCAGCTGTCTGTTTACCGTGGATCAAACACAGTAACATTCTAATTTCATTATGCGACACTTCTTGCTCATGTATGGATCAAGAGGGGGAGAGGGGGTCCGCCCCCCAGAAAATTAAAAATTAATAACTTCACACATGCAGTATAGGGGGAGAGAGGGTCCGGATCCTATCCCCCGGAAAATAAAATCTCCAAAATATGTCTCGGATCCCCCCCCCCCCCCCCCCAACAAATATAATTATCCATCGACCCCCCCCCCCCCCACCCCCCCTAGAAAACGTTATGGATCTGCGCAAGCTGTTAAAAATAAATTCTAAAAAGTTCATCGTCTGCCTCAGATGTCCTTTTATACAGCTAAAATTGTCTTTAAACGATAGAGAGCTCCACAATTATAAAAAGGCGAAGGCGAAAGTGCTAAGATGCGAAGGCGAGAGTGCGCAGTTGCGATGGCGAAGGTGCGATAGTAGTATCGCTTCTTCGCCTTCGCAACTTCGCATCATCGCACTTCGCCATCGCATCTTCGCTCCTTCGCCTTAGCAACTTCGCACCTCAACCTAAAGGCGCAAGTGCGAAGGTCGAAGTGGCCCCATCGGAACACCATACATTTCTGCTTTTATGGGTATTTATTAAGTTTCTTCAAAGTAACTGATAATTTGTGAGAACCCTGGTTCTTTGAATTTTTCTTTAGCTTATTGCATAAGTTCAGCTTAAGAGATATAAAATACAAGAGGTTCAGTTTAAAACATTGAATTTATTTTTTGAAAAGTTGCGTAGAAGCCCCATGAGCAACTCACTAAAAAAGGGGGATTGAGGACAACTATCAAACCTTTCCACTTTGGCCATAAAGGTTCAAGCAAGATATATCCATTCTTAGTAAACAAATAAAACTTATTTATTGATATACTGCTGTCCATTCCCCTAGCTTCTAACTCTGCCTATGAAAATGGTCTTACATTGTCAATAAATATCTTCGGATGCCCTGATTTATTAATGTAACAGGTATGTTTCCAGTGTATGTTTCAAATGTTAATTGACTCTTAGTTTGACATTTCAAACCTATATCAACAAGCACCTGTTGTTTACCATGTCTGATAAGAATCAATGACAAACCACGTGTTATTTAAAATGTCAAAGAATTTTTGGTGTCACCGCCGAACATGTTTAAACTTGTGCACATCACAATTTAATAACAATCGGTAACCCATTAAACTGATCTCCTGCACATATTGCAACATGGTCATTCATTCAGAGAATTGATTCGGTGTCTTCAGTTTAATTAAAAAAAACAATCGGTACATACATTTTAAAATATTTTAGAAAACTTGAATAAGATAAAGCTCATATCTGAAGGAAATGGCCATTGAAATGAGATGGAGTTTTTGCCATTCATGATTTCTGTGCACGCGATCTCGGCATCTGTTTTTGATTATTTCAAACACTTCTAGAAGTTAAGTTTCTTACCCAAGTTATCATGCTGCAGATTTACCCGGTTTCGAATCACTTCTTCTGACAAAGTAAGCGCCATGTTTTCAAAACAATGTGTAATGCTCAGTCTGAAGACTGGATGAATCCGGAAAAGAAAAAGAAATAGCAATAGATATTATGCAAAATAGGTAATGACATTATTTGAAAACAACGTAGGTTAATATAGATTATAAATATTTTCGATCATAAAGATATAAAAAATTTAGAACTGATTAATCGCTTGTATCGCTTTAAATTTTATCGGGTTCGATGTTTCATAAAACTCGATTCTCCAAACTTGTTCATGCCTGGAAACACTTCCAAAGATGGTAAACAAGTTATGACAGAAACACGGCACATGGTTTAAAATCAACACAACCTACCAAAATGTCGAGTTTGGAAATCGTTACGGTAATATACATCCGAATCTGTAAACAAGCACATACTAAATTTAATATAGATTTTTTAGGTCAACTTTCTATAGTTAAATTTTGGAAATGGTAAGTTGAATTAATAGATAATGGTCATCTACAGGGTATGTATTATATTATGTTTTACAATGTGACTGTTTAGGGTTAGCACAGTGGAAACTTCATGTCGCACACCATTGTAAAGTACCTCCCATCGACAAACCAACACTAGCTTGCACAAAGAGTTAAAACATAAACTTATTAGCAGAGAGGACATGGCTTAATTACTCTGAAATACTTAATAGCAAGTAACGTTACTAATTACACATAACATGCAGAGCCAGATACTTGATCCACCGTTACAATTCATCGCAGGAAATATAGTACTTGTTAACTATGACGTCATAGAGTTATACTTTCTCTTGCTTTGTTTTGTCACTCGACAGAATGCAAAGAACTGGAGGCAAGTAGGTTTCCACCAAAGTATGTGCAATACTCAAGTACTGAGTTTACAAACCTCATGAACCATAAATTATGTGTGAAAGTTCAGTCAGTTTTGGTATAGCACTATGGGAGCTAGAAGGAATGCTGACATGCTGTCAAGCTCCTTCTTATTCCTGCAAACTGGGTTTTAGAGCTTACTTTCCTTACTGTTGCATTATGTCAGCAAGCTAAGATACATGTATGCTGTTATACAATAGTAATGATTTAGTTTTAACTTTTAAGAAAGCGATACCTCTTTATTTTTATATTGATTTTTTTAGAACTGTTTACTCTATTGCATTTCAGAAAGAAGTGGACAAATTGTATAAGTTTAGAGACCATTTTGTTGAAAACCATGGAATTGAGAAGGCAGCACAGAAAACAGAAGAAGTCAGTAAACTTATGAAGGAAACATTGCAAGCACTGGAAACTCATAAAGGTATAGTTACCATATTCAGTTCAATTATTCTTGTGTCATTTTGATGGTTATTTTACATAACAGAGGAAAATAAAATTATACAGTAAGTGCAAAGTAGGCACATAGCTGCAGGTTTTTAGCTCTATGGGAAAATTCGGGTTGACATGCAGTTGAGCTGAAGTTCATCCCAAAAATCCTGCAACTTATTGGGCACAAAAAATTGTGCAAGCTTTCGACTGATTAACCTTATATTCTGATACATTCAATGCAAAAAATTAATTCAAAATATTGCTCAGACATTTTACCATATATGTTATCTCTTTACTTGCCACTAGAATTCTTTTAAACACAATTACCAGTACTTATCCCTGTAAAGTGAAGTTGTGTGTTTTCTATCCCCGAGCCTTGGCGAGAGGAAAATATCCCTGCATGGACTGCTTTAGTTTTCTATTAAGCAGAAAAATATTTGCAGTTTTTTTTTCGTGCTTCATGGATTGCGGTTTTAAACTTTCCTCTTTTTCAGACAGCATCAATGACAAGGCAGTGTTCTTCATGCTACAAGGTAAAACCCTGAATGTCCTCCCCTCCTACAGCCCTGAGGCCGAGGAAGCTCTGTCCAAAGCTGTCAAGCTCGACCCCAAGCTAGTGGAGGCCTGGAACCAGTTGGGAGAAAACTACTGGAAAAAAGGAAAAGTTCCTTTGGCCAAAAATTGCTTCACGGGAGCCTTGAATCATGTAAGGAACAAATATGAAATTTAGAAAAATACCTTTGATTTTGATTTATTCCTTAATTTTTTTATCCTTTTCTGGTAATGTGTAGCAGAGTAAATCCATTCATTGCAATATATATACACTGTATAAATTCATGCTACCTGTGTATTCACTATTGATAAAAATGGTGTAATGGATTACATATTTTCTCATATTCATTTAATATGAATACTAGTATCGTAGTATATGGGTGTTAATTTCATGTTGATTTCTTTCAGTCAAAGAATAAAATATCCTTACGTAACTTGTCAATGGTGTTACGGCAGATAGGAGGAAATCCATCCGAACGAGCTAAGCAGGTAGAGGAGAGTGTGGAAAAAGCCAAAGAAGCAGTACAGATGGACATTCAAGATGGAACTTCATGGTGTATGCACTTACTAAAACCTCAGTAATACATGTATGAACATGTATATATCATTGTGCCATACTTTAATATTTGGGCTCTACATTATTCCTCTTCAATTCTAGTACATGTATGTACATGTATTTTACTCGTAGTCTTAAATTACAAAATGAATATTTTGACTTTGCAGTGATTTTAGGAAATGCCTACATGTCTCTTTTCTTTGCTGTTGGCCAAGCATCACAAGCTTTGGATCAAAGCATGAAAGCTTATGCCCAAGCAGTGAGTGACTGAATCCTCTGACTTTGATAGAAACATACTAATAATTTAGACTTTTGTAGAAATATATGCCACAGTACTAATGATGTTAAAACTGATTGTAATAGATATCTATTCTTACTTCTATTCTTATTTCTTACTGGCTATAAATGCATTATTTTTAAGAAAAATGTATTTTTTAAAATTGGTAATGCAGCAATTTTAATTCTAATGTTTAAGGCCATTAATTCTACATTTTCAATTTCACAGGAAAAAGACCCAGTTGCAAGAGATAACCCTGACCTGCATTTTAACCGAGCTGTGGTAAGCTTACTACATGTACCGGTACATGTACATTTTTGTGCAATACTTTTTGCAACAATATACATGTATGTGTTAGTGACAGTATTACAAATATCCAGATTTAAATGATGAGACATATGTTTCATGCTTAGCATCATAGTTGATTTTATCTTTAACATAATTCCAGGCCTACAAATATGAGGAGAACTACCCCCAGGCCTTGGCTGGGTTTTCCCGGGCGTCCCAACTGGACCCTAGCTGGCCTGACCCCCAAACCCAAGAGGCACATCTCCTGACCTTCCTATCTAATGTGAAAGAGCTGACTCAAGCCAAGGTAATATCCTCTCAGTGATACAATTATAGGAGCATGCTATCAAATCTTACACTTACAATCTTTTTTATTAAAGAGGGAAGTTATCTCCCTTGAAATAGCAATACTTTTTCTCCTAAAGACTTGAAGTTGAGAGAGATTCAATTAATCATGAGTTTATTAATTTATTTAGTGTAAATGTAAGAATATGCATAAATTTAGGTGCTTATTGGCATGGTGTATTGTTTGTTGTTTACATCTTGTAAAAGCCTTATAAATAAATGTATTTTGTCTTCATTTTAGGGCAAAATAAAACCCAAAAGGTTGCAGACTATGATTGAGGGATTAAAATCCTCGGACCTTGGGCCGTACAGCGGAGGTACTTATACCAGCCCACTAGGAAAATCAGTGGATTTAAGCAAGTGTAAATTCAGTGAACTGAAGGCAGAAGTCAACCACAATAAGGTCATTCTGGGCAAGGTTGTCTGTACCATAGCAACCAGTGAACCCGTGCCTTTGTAAGTTAATATATGCATGGAGAAATATATTTGATCTCTTAACATTTTTCTTTTTTCTATATTATAAAATTAACAGAATATGAGATACTTGATAATTTTATGAACAAATTTAATTTAGCCATCAAGAGCAGTTCAATAGAACAGCATGGGATTTTGACATAGAGGTTGTTTATACCTTTCAGTACGTTTTGTATGGTGGACGATGATGAGATTTGCTTACCGGTGACTGTGTACAACATCGCTCAGGGGAGCGGGGTCAAAATAGGGGACAGTGTTGCTATTCCTGAACCTTACCTGCAAAATGTCAAGGTCAACCATAAAAACCAGGTCAGTTACTGTATTACATAGGTCATTTCATGATAGAAGTACATGTATTTTACTTACATTTAGCAGTAGTAGATCAGTTGCTTTTGAATAAAGAAAAATTAATTGTTACCAGACATTGCATTTCATTTAATGTCCAAAAACATACACTGGTGATAGCTAGCATTTCAAATATCAGAATTTCTTTATCATCAATCATTTTGGATTTTAACTTTTCCCAAAATTTGAATTGATATGCTTTTCATATAAAATTTATTAAGTTTAAAGAGTAAAAAATTATTGTAAATTGCACTAATCATGTTAATTAATAATTAATATTTTTTATGACAGTTAATTTTTTTTAAATTTTCTATTACCCGCAGGAATTTGACTTTAGAAGCATTCGAGTGAATTCACCAATTGTGTTAGTCGTGAACGGGAAAAAGTTTGGGATTGACAAACAAGCTCCTTCAGTTCTGGCAGTGCATGCCATGTGTGACTGATTCATCTCAACGTTCATAAAAAACTGATCATCTTACAGCTACATGTAGCTCTAAATGGACTGTATCATCATGCGTAAAGCATTTCTGTGAAAATTCGTCATTACCATTAGATTGATATTTTAATAAATGTACTAAAATGCAGGGCAATTCCTTGCATTAATTTATTTGCAATAAAAAATTTTCCATGACATTTTGTTGGTTTTTTTCTCTTTCTTATCTATGCCATGATCATGATTGTATTTCCTATGCATTTTTTGTTAAAGTTGTGTGAAATTTATTCGAAAATATCAAAGTGATCAGTTTTTAGCCAGCTCTGCTGAAAGCAGAGTCCTGGCTATAGGCAGGCAAATCGCCAATGTTACTATAAATAGCACAACTTCAAAAGTAAACAAAAAACCAAACAGCGTCAAGGTAAAGCTTCGGCTATACCAAATATAGTTACACAAAGAGCCACGTTTTGTCAAAAGTGTTGGCAGTTTGTTTCTTTTTTTTAAATTTCGAATGAATTGTCTATCTTTTTTAGTTTTCTTATTAATAACGTGTTTTTAAAACATTACTATGCATTTTGGACACATACAATGCACATGAATTTCCATGAACTACTTTGCTGCGCGATGAAGAAATGGGGATTGAATATATAATGCTTGTTGCAAAATTCAAGGCAGTAACTGTTGAACTTTTTTACTTCTACTAGATAGACGTATTTTTTGTGTATAGCAGCTTACAAAATTTGGTCGCTCTCTGATGCTTTGCCGACATTAAAAGCATGAGAGAGAGAGAGAGATATTTTCAGTCTTTACTACACAATATGCATAAAGACACACCAAGAGAGCCTGGCTTTCAGTACTTCAGTACTTTGATTTATTTAGCCATTTCAAAGGAAATTTTATTTTTGTGGTCGGGATCGAGATCCACATATCTACTTTCACTTTGTAAATGACATGTGTTTGTATGTGGAGAAACATGAAAACATTTAATGAGTGAAACATGAAAACATTTAATGAGTGCAATCATGGAGTATGATTTTAATGAAACATGGAGGGAGAACCCACGAACTACAAAACTGCTGCAGCAGCTTCAAAAGGCATTTACAGTTGTGAAAACAAATTTAAAAGTGTGGAATGAAGCAATACAAGGTTCCCAGCATCAGTTGAACAGTGTGAGGAACCTGTCAGAGCAGCGCCACTGCTGTGTGCAAGCTCAGGGATTGCAAGAAATTACTCAGAAATTCCCAAATGTGAAAGAAAAACTTATGTTCAAAATAGACAAAGAAATCGACAACCATATGACTCATCTTTTTTCTGTTGTGTATGTTTATTTAATCCATAGAAATTTGTACAAATGCATATCAATTTAAAATTTATCATTTACTAAATATTTCGTAATTTTGCAAATTTTGATATCTTTATATTTGTAGTGACATCTGTAAAGAGGTTTGTGATAAGGTAGTGAAACAGAACGAGAGATGTCAGACCCTGTACAACACAGTTTGTGAGGACTTGAATCTGATAACTAAGAGGTCCCCAACATGTCCATCTGTTATTGAAATGATGGAGTGGTTACAAGACATAGAATGCTTAATGATGAAGCAGTATCCTTATTTAGAAGTCTAGAAGTCTGCAGATTTATCCAAGACATTAACGCAATTACTAGCAATGTATGTATGTGTAAAAATACATCAATTCAAAAATGCGCTAAAACAAATCCACGCTAACTTATTGAAAATCCATATTCATTCACGCTATAAATATAACACTGTAATTTGATACTCGTTAGGATGTAATGAACCAGACTAAAAGTGCTTATAACCATGGGTTTGTTGACATATATTCTGAAAACTGAGACATATTCTCTTCAAGTACAAGTCTTGTAACATTATATCTTCTCTAGCCAAGACTCTCCATTATGGGCAGGAGAGTGGACGAAAACCATTGGCTATCAATTATCAAAGATATGTATCTTTAGAGAAAGGAGATCAATTCTCTTCATCTTTAAAAAGAAACTGTTTTATTTGTTTGTCAGGGGATAATTTTCAGTCTGATTTACACTTCAAGGTATGTTAGATATTAATCACTTATTACAAAAAATAGACTACCCGGTAATTGTTAAAATAGAAGTAAATATACATTCCTACTTGGACATAAAATCCTTGACTTCCTGAGACATTCTGTAAGAAAGCACCTACTTGACAAGCTTTCCATTGCTGTAAAGGACCAGGATTCTGTTCTGTATAAGCAGTGGGAGAATGAGGACACTGGGCTTCATCAGACCGTGAATGGTAAGGTTATGGCGACTTAAATCTTTTTGGTCTCTGTAACAATTTATTTTTACTGCAGGACAATTTTACTTGTACATATTTTCTAGTAGCATGTGCTGTATCTTAATGATGTGAAAGTCAGTGAAGTAAAGTATCAATATAATTATCTGTTACTTTTACTCTAGAACTTTTTATATACTGGTAGAATTGGAAGGTTAATGCTGGTATTTATTCCTAGTAAACATATATTCAATGCTTTACACTGTAGCATTAAGATATATGCCAGTATACACGAGTACATGTTTGGTTTCAGGTTATTTATCTTTCTTGGAATTCTTTTTGGATATGAAGATTGTGACCTGATTTCAGAGAATCTCCAGCCATATAAAGACTGTACATTCCAGTGGTCATACTGTTCAATTAAAGGCCCAAGCTGGATATTAGGGATATCTGTTGCATACCTGTGTTCACTCAGACTTTATACATGTATGAGAACTATTCAAAATGCACGAGCTTACAAATATCTTTGTGGAGCACATGGCTCAGTGGTCATAGGTGTTAGAATAGTAACCCAAAGGTTGCTAGTTTGAGCCCATTTGCAGTCATATGATGTTGTGTATTGTGTCTATAGACAAGGCACTTTATATATTTATCTTAGACGACCCAGCTGCAATTAGGTACCACCTTATGATGGGGGTTAACCTATGATGGACTGGCTTAAGGATCGTTTCATGATCCTTGGGCCTGGCCCCGGGGCCATACAACTTAGATGAGCTCACTTTTGATCTCAGTCTCACTTTTCCACAAGGAATGTATAGTAGAAAAGTGAGACTTAGATCAAAAGTGAGCTTGTTTAAGTTTTATGGCCCCAGGGCCTGGTGTCTCATCCAGGGGTAGTCAACAACACTCATTCACTAAGCACCACAGAAACCAGAGATACACAGATCCTTTGTGTGTAATTGGTTAGAGAAAGGTTTTGCAAATTCATGCATCTTTAAAATTGCAGAAGTAGTAATTAAAGGCAAAGAATCTCAATATGCGCAGATTTTAATACTTAAAAACATCTCAAAAAGTCATAACATACATTGAATGTATAGTCAATACACAAAACATGAATTGTGAGATTTGGTACATGTCTATATCGTAATTGTAACATAAATTGTGACATTTTTGTTAGAAAGTTATCCGATATGATAAATATACAGATAATTAATTGAAAAAATGTGTACATTTCATATTTTTGTGGTTTTACATTTTATAATATATTAAAAGGCAATCAAAAATATTTTGACTCTTTTACATTTTTAACATGTTTACTTCAACAACAATTGTATCACAGAAAGTTTGCAAGACATGAGTTTCCATTTGTCTATTTTTCTCCAGCGGGTGTTGTTGTTTGATGCACAAGATTCAAAATACCTATATACTGCACATTTTAAAAAAATGAAAGAAGAAATAAATTAAGATTCATTGAAACAACTAGCTTTATCAAAAGTGCCCACCACAGAAGAAAATTTTAAAGCTTGAAAAAAAAAAACAATGGGGAAGCCTAAAAGATTAAATCGATGTGGTAAAAAAATACAATCACTCCAAATTTTTCATCAAGTGTTCTGTATGGGTTCATATTTTAATTCATAATCATGTCATTCAAATATTTTCTTTCAATTACATAATGAGAATTTAGGTAAAACAGAGAAATAACTGGCCATTATATTTCCCTGCAAGATTCAGATCTCACACTTTAATATCTCAATGTTTGCATACAGTCACACCTTGTTAATGTTAAAATGGTTTAGTTTAAAACTCAGAAACTTTAAGCAGCTTATTCATCTATACCTGTATTTTGTTACAGATATGTACACTACCTGGATACTGATTTTTTATTCATTATTACTATTAATAATATATTATTAATTCAGCTGCAACAACTGAATGATTCATTCATGACTGAATCCTTTGGTAATGTTCTTTCCAAGGTTCAAAAAGCATGATTAACGTTCAGTCACTTTTAATTAATCAATTGCACTCTTCATAAATTAATAAAATCAACAATAATACAAGAGCAACAATGGGTTGCAGCTTATTGCATGAAACTAGCTATAGCCAGCACTAATACTGATCAAAGTCCTCAGATGCTTTCTAACTGATACGAAACTGCAATTTTTTATCAATAAGCTCCCTCGTCTATCAATTTTTGTTCAAAATAGCACAGTTCATAACCCTTTAATGATTATTTTACAACAAAATATCAAAAAAAAGAAATTTATACCCTTCATCAACTTCAAAACTGGTCATAATTTTTTTTAATTAACATTTCTGTTCAGCCTAAAATGTCAAAATATTGAAGTGTAATTAAGTGGTTGTAATATTGATATTAAGCTGACATCTCTCAGTAATCATCATCGGCATTGTTAATTTCAAAATGAGTTCCTCTGCGATTGGTCAGTTGGAGACCCTCCTGATAGGCTCGTTGTAGTTTGAGTAATGTCTGTGCCATGCGATCGGCTTCCTGTCCAGTGCCGAATTGTTGACGTATTCTGCGGAGTTCGTTTTTCTCAAAGTCCTCTTCCTGTACCTTCTGTTTTTGAAGCTCAGCTTTCCTCCGTCGCTCCTGGTCCTTGAAGATAAACGTTCTTATCAAATTTTGCTTTTTTTAGCATACCTTATTTCTAATACATGTACATGCAATATAAAAAAGAAACACATTAAAGCAGAAATCAAAATAAACAATCCTATCTTGAAAAGTGGTTAAAAAGTGATTCATTTATATTATACATTATACCTACCCTTATGGCAATGTCATTAGGGTCGCCAATGTTTATCACTGGCTCGGATTTGGATCTATGGGAGTTGTCACTAAACATGGATGGAGTGGGGGATACACCTGCTTTGGCATAAATTTCAGCTAACCTGTAATAAAATCAGACTTATTTTTACTATCAGAAATTGAAATCACATCAAAGAATTAGATAAAATTTTTGTTACAAAAGTAGAATTCTATTATTACATTAATTAGAATTAGAATTTCATTATTAATAAACTAATCAACTTTTGAACTATAAATGTAAACTAACTTTTATTTGCAACAACTTTATTTTTGCAATTTACAGGAGAGTTCAACATTTTCATTGTCACTAACTTTTCGTTCCTCTGTTTCCGGCGCATTTTGACCTCGTCCCAGCTCGGGAACATGTAGTTGTTTTTGACCGGGGGAGTTTTACTGGGGGTCTTTAAGGGCTTGACCTCCGTGTACTTCACCATTGCCCCATGTCCTGGGGTACAGTGGAAGTAGCGTTTACCCTTGTACAAACCATTGTGAACAGAATTTACTGAAATAAAAGTATTATATTAATGTACCAAAATTTGAACTCTGAACATAAAGCTTATATTCAATATCATAGCAATTCTTAAAATTCCCTCAATTTTCTTGAGTTACAAGTCAACTTACCATTGTCATCAAGCTTTACTCCTACGTACAGGTTGGGTGCTATAGCGTTATCATCAATGACCCCGACAAACTTCACAGTACCTGTCAAATCAAGAGCAAGATGTTACAGGTTCAAATTAAAAGAGGACCTTGCTTTGATGTTGACTTAAAAATTGAGTTCAAGATCTCTACATATCCTATATATATCCAACAGGCACTCTACAGGTGCAGTATGGGGCATATATGACTGAAGGGAGTAATAAAATTTTGGTTCAGATAAGGACTTTGCACAGAGTTCTATGCGTGACCTTGAACTTTAACATAAAAGCATGGTTCAAGGTTACTGCACTCCACTCTCTTACCTGAGGGCAGTCATTTGTAAAGTCTGAGCTAGACTTGACCAAAGAAAGAGAAAATATGGTCCAAAACCTTTTTAAGGATCAGTGCTATGACATTCACCATTGACCTGGAAACTTGGTTCGTGTTCAAAACAAACACTCTTTATGTGAAGCATGTCTCAGTCAGATAGGGCCAAAGGAGGAGAAAATATGGTTCTGACAAAGATTTTTCAAATAGATTTTATGTGACCTTAACCTATGTCCTAGAAATATGGTTGAAAGTCACTGTACGTCATTTATCCAAGTGCACTTGATAGTTGAAGTATGAACCAATTTTGGGTAAGGGGAGAGAAATATGGTCCTGACAGGGGTTTTATGCAGGTCTGCTCAGACCCTAACCTGGAAACTTGTTCAAAGTTATGCCCTTAAGTTTATCAAAAGGTACTCTGTGGTGAAGTAAAAGCCAGATTGGGCCATTAGGAAAATAAATAAGCTAATTGACTTAGTGATTTCAAATGGATAGATGGATGGTGAAGGTTGATCGTTACAGGGGAATTGCAGGGTGGTGCCCTAATATACCTGCATTAATAACAGGAAACTGATGGAGGTTTTTTTTACATTAAAAATTGAAGATCCGGCCTCTGTGTCAAATTCAATCAGCTTGATACATCAGATTGGAAGGAAATGGATATATTCTAGCTTATGCACAATGTTGATTTTAACTTCCTTATTTATGCAACCCTGATAAAATGTAAAAGAAAGGTTAAAGCCCTAAATAACTGTGTTTAGCATTGATATCAGAGAGAAACCTGGGCACTTTTCATTCCTATGTGTAATTAGTACCCTATCAGTCAAAGACAGGGTCGGCTGAATCTGATAATGAAAAAAACATTAACAATTTATGGACTGCAGCAGAACCTCTGTACAATATATGCAGACACATGTGAAAGCATAGTGAATAGGTATTACTCAGTACATAAGACATTTAAGTTTGGGCATGCCGCAATCGCCCTTGTAGATAAAAATTAAAATACAGGCAATTGATTTGGCTTCAAGGTAACTTTTTCACCTATTACACCTGGAGTAGCCTTTATTTAGATTGAAGAGTAACTGACATAATGCGTTCCATAAACCATAAATTGGGTTAAGATTCCTTGGAGCCCTTTTTAAATATTAATCCATAATTCAAACAAGATGTCTAGGGAATTAGTTTATTCTTTCATTTGTAAATTTTGAATATGTCCTTCTAGGCAGGTGTCGGTCTTTGATTTAATTTCAAGTTGCAATGCAGCAGACATGTGCCCCTGAATTTACAGGCAATGGGACAAATTTCATGCTGTTTTCTTGACATGACTGGAATAAAATCCCACAATTAAACAATTTGAAACGTGTGTTTCTTCAAAAATTTAGTTCACCAGCTATAGTAGGAGCAGAGGTAATCCAACAGCTGGACTACACTATCTCTACACTATCTCAAATGCAATACCATACCAGATTATGCACATGTGCAACAAAATAAAAAGTGATTGCCAGTACTTCTAAAGCTTTGAACAAAAGTCTGCTACCCACACGCTATTTACCAGATATCTGATACTGGTTCAATATTTCATTAATCAAACCTTTATCAAACCAAAGAAATCTAGTAACAAACCAACACATTGAAGAATGAATGCACTACTGACTTGAAATAATCAAGAACTGAATAAAATTCACAACATTAAAGTGGTATAATTTTTTATGCATGAATTGATCATAAACAAAATATTGTCTACATATATTTAAGACGGTCAGCATGGTAAAATCAATTTTTAGCAACAAATAATATTAATTGTTTTACATCTTCAACAAAGTTCGACATCTAATTAGTGATATGCGTGTGGATTTCTAGATTGTTTGTAGATAAACATCTCATTCTAATTGAACAGTAATTAATGTAGTTCAATGACTTTTCCAGAATACAACAACAAAACCTGCTACTGGAGGAAAATGTTGGTGCTATCCTAATGATATATATGCACCCCCAAACTCACTAAACACAGGTACATTTATACCAACACTACTCACTTACCCAAAGTTTTCTGACTGACATCAGACTCGTCATAGATTTTACAGAGGTTTTCAGCTAAAAAAGAGCGCATCGGGTGTTTTATGTGCTTGACCTTGAACTCGTGAATTATAACTCCATTGAACTTGGCAAATTCAATGTTAATTTGTTCACTTAACCTAGTAACAATAAAGTCTTGGTGCTGTCAATCAATGAGTGTTTTCTGTGAGATTATTTGAGTACAGTCGACGTCATAACAAACATGTAAAGGAATAAAAAACTTTTTTACTCAACAGTAATTAAGTTTTTGAAGACACACAACACTTGCTTGTGATGTATTAATGGAGAATTCACATTTACAAGTACCTGCTGTTTCAAGACATCCATGCACTGGAAGATCACATCAGTATATTGAAAATTTAAGGATTGCTAAATACGGTATTTATTTGACAACTTGTTTATAAGACAAATATGTAAGATAATTGAAGCAAACATGAAAAAATATGGGACCTGCCCTTACCAGGATATTTGCCATGAACTTCGACTCTGTCTCCCACTTTTACAATGCTGTTTTTACAGGAGAGAGGAGCTGTGTTCTGAGCCCTGCTTGATGAGGACTCACGAAGCAAGTCAGAGGCATCATTGAAATTATCTTTCCAGAATTTCCGACAGGGACCACATGTACACATAAAAGGATCTACATCAGACTGAAAAAGAAAATCTTGGTTAAAACTTCAAAAGTTTTCTATTCTAATAAAGGATTTAGGAATTAGAGAGAAAATTTCCTCTAAAAATCTAAAAAAAAAATAAGAGTCTAAAATTGAAAAATCTGTATAAATAAAAACAAAAATTCCACATATAATTTTCCTATAACATTACTTGATGACTGAACTTACTAAGCGGTATCTTGGAACCAGAGCCATTTTGACCAATTGAATGATGATATGACACCATCAGTAATAAATATCCCAAATAAAATAGTTCTGAATAAAACTTAATTTTCTAAGATTCAGCAATTATCATCAATTATGAATACACCTCCTTCACTGAAAACACATCCATTTAGAAGAATTTTATGGTTGATGGTTGCTAGGTTTGAATATCTTTGCCTTCTTAACACAGCAGTCTTGGTTTTAACTCAGGTATGAAGGTTACATTAAGATAAACAAGTAGCTTATTGTGACAAAAGGAAAGGACCTGTGTTTCAGTGAGGATGTAGTTTAAATCAACAAACAAAGCCGTTTATTGTATGAAAAAGAGTATCGTTTGGTTCTAAGCAGTTCGACCATGACTAAACTTCAAGCAGTGTAAAATACCTGCGGCATTTAAATCAAGACTCTAATTTCATATGAAGTCAATGAAATGATAATCTCATACATCAATAAAATCTTAAGAGAAGTTGGCTGGTCATAAATACAATTTACCTTGTGTTCTTGGGTAGACATAGTTTGTAACGAAACATATATATAGACAAGACACGCTAAGGGAAAGTTATATAAATGGATCACATAATTTTATCTCGGTCTGATGGCGTCCTGGTTGTTAAGCACCATAGCACCTGCTGCACTTCCGGTCTTCACCGCTTACACCAAAAATAAATAGTGTTAAAATGTCAAATTCTCTACAGAATCATTGTATGCATATTTTATATCAATGGGTTACTGAATTAAATCAATATCAATGTAGTAACTGTTTTTCCTTTGTCAAATTTAGTAAATCGTCTACCTTATTTTCATTGATATTTGGGACTGCAATGGCTACAATAATATTGAACGCGAATGAGGAGAATCTACGGTACAGCGAAACGATCTCTGCTCGCAACTAGGCGAAAAAGGTAAGAGCAAGTATGATATAAAAGTAACATTTTGCCTCAGCCGTTTGATGATGATGAGTTTGTTATAGAATGTACCATAGATCTTAAAATTGGAAACAGGAAAAATGAGACGGTGGCCTGATCTTGAGTCATATGATAAGTAAATTGAAAACTGGTAACCGTGTTTATGTGTATTGCGAAACAATTCATAAACACAATCTTAATAAGTGTGTGTTTGTAGAATCTAATATGCTCTGTGTGATCTAAAGTTTTCTGAAATTTATATCGTTATCTTATTATCAGACAATACTTAAGTGATGATGACTCCGATGAAGAAGATGAGACTTGCTTGGATGAAATGCCACTGATGTATAACAATGAAGTAAGCTTTAAAATGGATGAGAGCGATTCTCTTGTCAACAGAAGACGATACCGAAACCAGTCCAGATTAGGACAGATCATCAATGATGGATGGGAGAGCACATGTGGAAGGTAGATCTCAACACTTAATTCTCCTTTGTGTGACGGTCACACCAGTTCGAATACCGGCGCCAGACAGCTCAGTTGGTAGAGCACCTGAGTAGAGATTCAGGGGGCCCAGGTTCGAATTCCCGGTCTGGTCTATCATTATTTCTCCTACCCCGTTACATTTGGTGCCGTGACCAACCCCTGGAACTGACAGGTGAACTCCTGCCAGGGGAAGAGCCTGGGGTGATCTTCGGGGACGAAGATCATTTAAGAGGGGAGGAATGTGACGGTCAGACCGGTTCGATTACCGGCGCCGGATAGCTCAGTTGGTAGAGCACCTGACTAGAGATTCAGGGGGCCCGGGTTAGAATCCCGGTCTGGTCTGTCATTATTTCTCCTAGTAACCCGTTACATTTGAAACGCCCCCTCTAAAGCTTGTCAGGTGTCAATACACGGCTAAATATAAAAGCTAAGGGGATTTTGCATCGCAGTGATTTGAAATATTGACCAGTTTGTGTATTTTCTTTAAAATTCATCAACTGTGATGAAACAAAAATTTGGGATAGACTATAGAATCATACAATAATTGTAACCAATTTAAAGAGAACCTTTCACAGTAACTGCGGTACTTCCCTTTTGCAAGGCAAAATGACATAGTTTTGTGAAATATGACATGACATCAATTGTTTCATTTACATCATTTAATTATCTACCTACTAAAATTTAATCAGCAAAGTGTATCAATTTGATCTGCAAGGGAACAGTACCGCAGTTACCGTGAAGGGGTATATACAAACTCTGTGTTTACCTTTTAAAATGTTTGATTGCCCAACTTGCTGATTATTTTTTTATTAGGTAGGTAGGAAAATTATTTTTGTGCAGTCAGCAGATTGGGTTTCATCAATATTTGAGTACAAAATTTTTATGGAATTAATGAAAATCATAGTTTTAAGAATATGTAAATTTGTGGATGTGCAATCATCTAATTAATGCTAAATGTTATTAGAAATTGCATTCCAATGAACATTGAAATTTGTGGATCAACTTAATAATGAAATCAATTAAAAATGCTAAATTAGATATAAATATGCAATGAATATTGATGAAACCACAGTAATAAAAACTATTAGATTAATTTTTGTAACTCATACAAATAGATGTTGGGAAAGATTGTGCAATAGAAGGAAAGAGTATCATCCTAGAAATGTCCCAATAGGACTTCAGAGATCCTCAGATGAGAAGTATCCAAAAAATGTCATCCGCAATCAGAAGTACAGCATCTTCACATTCATACCAAAGGTTTGCTTGAAGTTAAAACTGTGAATAAACTTTTCAGTTGTAGATTTATATTGATATCTATAAAACTTAAGTTTGACAGGATTGATGTAGAATTGGTTATTGATATTAGCATTGAGGATTTACAAATTTGATAATATAAGTTATAGACATGACGCAATATGAAGCTGTATATTAATGGTTCCTTTTCAGGTATTATTTGAACAGTTTAAGTTTTTCTTAAACCTGTACTTTCTTGTGATGGCACTGTCCCAGTTTATACCAGAGATCAGAATTGGATACCTGTACACCTATTGGGGGCCTCTGGTTAGTACATTTTGGTATCCTGTATCTACTGACCAGTTCTATTTTTAGTTCCATATGACATCATTGTGGTACATGCTGCATAAGGTCAACCCTCAGCAATATCTGTACGATGATTGCTATTACAGACTAAATAGAGTTAGTTTATGTGAAAGGTTTATTTACCCTGCACAGCTGTCAGTGGCCATTGTGCTGTTGTGGCAGCTGTTGCATCTCTTTAAAGGACCCACAACATGGGGCTTTATCATACATAGATAGTATGTAGAGATCTATCAAAGATCAATACATTGATTACGATATAAAGATGAATTTTTGATGTCTAATTCCTAGAAACTAGCCAAAGGAATGACCTTTAAAAAGAAAAGAAAAAATTAAAAACATCTTCAATTAGACATTTCTATACAAGTAGATTTGCACAATGACTTGGTACATGAATAAAGATATAGCAATTGTTATTTTTTGCCAATTTCTTGAACATTTGGTGGTCTAAACCTTGTTGCACTTCTTAGATTTGTGATTTTTTTGACAAATGTACCCTTCATTTAGGGATTTGTCATATTTGTGACAATGTGTCGAGAGGCCCTGGATGATTACAGAAGGTACAGACGTGACAAGGAAGCTAACTCCCAGAAATTCCGCAAGCTGACCAGAGATGGAATGGTTCCAGTGCCCAGTAGTAACATCAAAGTCGGGGATCTCATTGTGGTAGACAAGGTCAGTTTATATGGAATGATCAGTGCCTTAAAGAGACAGTACAACTGAAAACACGTGTGAATAACTTCAGATTTACCTATTGTATCATTAGGAAATAAGAAATAACGTTGATTGTAATTGTTGAAATACATAAAAATCCCTTTCACATAATTAACGTAATTATGAGCTTCTGGAAATTTAAGGGTCTTACAAACCGGAATAATTTTATATCGTTTATTTGTACCACGTGGACTTTGATTGACATTAATTGACACGTGCTGAAAACTACAAGATCTTCGCCTGACTACGGTCATCATGGTATACGAGGTTAAAGGAACACATCATCACTTTATAATTTATAAATGGTTTCCCAATTTCGGTTCATATTAAAATGAACAGACATAAATATGTCAGATAACCCCTCAAGGGGCGTCATTTACAAAAATGAATTTAGGTTGTAGCAACTCCTATGATAAACACGCAAAATACATGCTTACAAAATAATGATTGTGGTTATTTTAAAAACTTTGAACAATTATTACCTGGGAGAAGTAGAAATGACATATTTTTATCAACAAACATGTCCAGGAGAATCTTCGCGAGCCCTGCATGTGGTTTGTTTACAGTAAATTTGCATGCATATTAGTAAAAAAGGCTGAATCTCGTAACACGTTGCGATATAGTTATGTATAGGTTATACCTAATTATTAATTTTAATGAAATAATTAGATTTATTTCATGGAGAACTTTGTAATTTTCTGAAAGTTTATTCATGAGTAGTACAATAATATCGAACCCGATCGGAAAATTGTATTTGGAATTTAGGACCTCAAGAGCCTGCTGTTACTCCCCCTTGTTGTACATGCATATAATCATGTTTCTATATCACTGTGAATTTGGTGAGAATGTAGTTTTTTGGGGTTAAGGAGGACAACTGTCTATATGAACGTGTACTTGAAAGTTGACACCAGGTACTTTGGTTTGTTAATAGAATGAAATAATATCAATAAACTTGGTATCTATTTTTTGCAGAACCAGCGGGTGCCAGCAGACATGATTTTCTTGAGAACGACTGAGAAAACAGGTGCTTGTTTCATCAGAACAGATCAGCTGGATGGAGAGACGGACTGGAAACTGAAACTAGCAGTACAGAGTACTCAGAAACTCCAGACCAGTGTGGTGAGTGACTGCTCTCTCTCTCTCTCTCTCTCTCTCTCTCTCTCTCTCTCTCTCTCTCTCTCTCTCTCTCTCTGGTGGTTGTGAATATCTATAAATTTCTCTGTTTTAGGACATCCTGGATATCCATGCAGAGGTTTATGCAGAGGCCCCACAGAAAGATATCCACAGTTTTGTTGGGGTCTTCAAAAGGGTCAGCATTCATATGATAAAATTAATGTATTTATCAAAATTATTGATATTACAGCATTGAGAAATTCTCAAATAGCAACAATAAAATCCTGGCAGCCTCAGGTGAGGCATGTTTATTTAAGTATGTTCAGTTCTGAGTATTCGTATTTTGCCTCGGTGCCCATTGATTGTACATGTACCTTCATGTACACTAGCTATAGTAAAGTTAATATGTAGAAGAACATGGCATTGTTATTTTGTGTACTTGCAGTATGATGAACCTGTAGAAGACTCACTGAGTGTTGAGAACACGCTTTGGTCCAATACAGTAGTGGCTTCAGGCTCAGCCCTCGGGGTAGTGATATATACAGGGGCGGAGACACGCAGTGTGATGAACACTTCTCAACCTCCATCAAAGGTATGGATTGATTGCTTATACATGTAGATTAATTCTATAATACAAATATTATGTTTTTAAGATAACCTCCCAAAATGCTTGACATTTGCTTTGTTTTCAATTGAGCAAATCTAAGTTCATCTAAGGTAATATGCAGTTCATGCACAAAGGAAATTGTATCTGATATCCAAACTTTTATCTTTAATGATTCTTTATTACCCTTTTGAAGGTCCCCAAAAAACTGTGGATATCTTTATGTGGGGAATGAAAGAATGTGATCGGGGCCTTGACCTCCTTTTATGATGTTATCCGTGTGTGTCTGTAGGTTGGTCTGCCATGACTTGTCTGTGTGTCTGTAGGTTTGTTTGTTATGACTTGTCTGTGTGTCTGTAGGTTTGTCTGTTATGACTTGTCTGTGTGTCTGTAGGTTGGTCTGTTATGACTTGTCTGTGTGTCTGTAGGTTGTCTGTCATGACTTGTCTGTGTGTCTATAGGTTTGTTTGTTATGACTTGTCTGTGTGTCTATAGGTTGTCTGGCATGACTTGTCTGTAAGTTGTCTGTCATGACTTGTCTAAGTGTCTGTAGGTTGTCTGTCATGACTTGTGTGTGTGTGTCTGTAGGTTGGTCTGTCATGACTTGTCTGTGTGTCTGTAGGTTTGTTTGTTATGACTTGTCTGTGTGTCTGTACTCTGTAGGTTTGTTTGTCATGACTTGTCTGTAAGTTGTCTGTCATGACTTGTCTGAGTGTCTGTAGGTTGTCTGTCATGACTTGTCTGAGTGTCTGTAGGTTGTCTGTTATGATTTGTGTGTGTGTCTGTAGGTAGGTCTGTTATGACTTGTCTGTGTGTTTGTAGGTTTGTCTGTTATGATTTGTGTGTCTGTAGGTTGTCTGTTATGACTTGTCTGTGTGTTTGTAGGTTGGCCTGCTGGACCTGGAGGTGAACACCCTGACCAAGCTGCTGTTTTCTGCTGTCCTCGTCCTGTCTGTGGTCATGCTGGCTCTGAAGGTATGTATTCAATGACACTAACACTTTATACTTGGATTAAATGTAGCTCAGGCTCTTTAAAATGATTTTGAATAATGCTTACTTGAACATGGTACTGAATGCCCTAATTCAAGATCTTATCACAGAATACCATGATAAATTGTCTTCACTTCAGCACCGTTTTTTGAATCACAATATTTCTGTTTTGACGTTATTATAGATATTTTCTTTTTTTTTTCAGGGTTTTGAAGGGCCCTGGTACAGATATCTGTTTAGATTTATTCTTCTGTTTTCTTACATCATACCCATAAGGTACGGCATTATTTTTCGTTTCATTTGAAAATTTTAAAACTCCTTTAATCTGAATGTACACTTTTAATCATTGAAACATGTTGATTATTTGTTGATTCTTTGTCAATTGTTATCAAATTTATAATCTTTGAAAGTCAATCTAATTAAAATTAGACGTTCTGAATCCGCTACCGCTTCTCAAACATTTGAGAAGCAGTAGCAGATTCAGAACGTCTAATTTTAACAAGATTGTTTGAAATTGAGTTCCATACAATGTGAATTTTGTTTTTTGTTTCTTTACTTTGTTCCATCTTTCAGTTTGCGAATCAATCTAGATATGGGCAAGGCAGCATATTCATTTATGATTCAAAAGGATAAAGCAATCCCAGAAACCATCGCCCGTAGTACCACAATTCCAGAGGAACTGGGTCGAGTTAGCTACCTCATGTCTGATAAGACGGGCACACTCACTCAAAATGAAATGGTACGACATCTAATGTACCAATATTGTTATTTGCAATTTCAAAACTTGACAGTTTTTGTAAATGTAGTAAACAAGAGCATTCTTCATTAACAGCTGGAATAAGATTAATAGGCATTCATTTAATATGGCTCTTATTGCTTCCAGGTTTTCAAAAAGTTACACTTAGGTACTGTGTCATTCACGCCCGAGACAATGGATGAGGTAAGAATTTACAAAGCTGTTCTGTTTATCTCTCTAGCTATATATTACTGTCTTATCAAGAAACATTCTGCTCAGAAAATATGATCAATATAAAGATAAGTTTATCAATATGTGAATATTTGATAGCAAATATGAATTTTCCAAAATATTCATCAGATTGTAAACCTTTGGAAAAGGAAATCTTACAAGATACAGGCTATTTGGATAAGAGATATGAGTACATGTTAATACTTCAAAATTCTGTTGAACAGGTGCAATCCCATTTGAGGACTACATTTGCCCAACAACAGAAGGAGCCCCAGTCCTCACAACAGCCCTTCCTGGGCCCCTCAATGACCCCTTCACGTAGCAGTGGGCCTGTACGTCGGACGGTCATCACCCGAGTGTTTGAGGCAGTGAGGGCCCTGGCCCTGTGTCACAATGTCACCCCTGTCTATGAGGAGAGTGACAACAGTGAGGCTGGATACGAAACTGAGGCTGACCAACAGAGTCAGCAGGAAGTGGTGTACCAGGCCTCCAGTCCCGACGAGGTCAGTGTCAGAAAGAGGCTTTGATGTCATTGTCCATTATGAAATGTGATTTTGTTATTTATGGTGTAGGTAGCTGGGATTGGAATAGTTAGCAGTGTATTAATGGATTAGCTTTTCCTTTTGTATTAGTTGGTACAGTCTGCTTTGTCTCTTAAGATACAGATGTCTTGTATTAGTATATATTTACATCAATACACTAATTAATTTTAAAGAAAAACAACTTGCTAATGAAAGAGACAATCGGTCAGTCTGGGTTAGTGGTCACTTGTATGATTGAATTGACTTAGGTTTGCAATACTTCATACAGCACAATTTAGAGTTTGTGTCTGTGTTCCAGGTAGCACTAGTGACGTGGACAGAGAGTGTGGGGCTGACGTTACTGAAGAGAGATCTGAACTCCATGCAGCTGCGAGCCCCCAACGGCTCGGTCATCAACTATCACATCCTCCATATCTTCCCCTTCACCTCGGAGACCAAGAGAATGGGGATCATTGTTAAGGTACCTCTCTCACTTACCACTAGATAATGTTTTATATATATGAACAAGTTATACTTGAACTGTTTCTTAATTGGTAAACCTATTGTCATATCCTCTATTTTCAGGAAGAGAAAACAGGAGAGATTTCCTTTTACATGAAAGGAGCTGATGTTGTTATGCAGACAATTGTACAGTATAATGATTGGCTGGAAGAAGAGGTAAAAGGTCATGATTTTGTGAAGGAAATTCAAAATTTCAATTTTGAATAGATTAATTTTGTATTTATTTTTTTGCTTGTGGTCTCTCTTCAGTGTGGAAATATGGCAAGAGAAGGGCTTCGTACTTTGGTGGTTGCCAAGAAAATACTGACTGAAGAACAGTACCAAGAATTTGATGTAAGTTTATAGAAAATTTATCACACCAATTTTATTAGAAATTGAACTTTCAAGTACAGGTTCATGTAATTTTATGTCAAATATCAATCTTGATTTACATTTTATGACTCTATTTACATAAGTGTGAATCTTTGATTGGGATCAAGTTCTTAATTCTTAGCAGTGTGTCAAAATCTGTAATATTTGATATATGGAATAGGGGGAAAAAACCTTTAGTTTTTTGAAAGGTAAGAAGTAGATGATCAGCAATATAGAAATAATATTTTATTTTCCAGAATCGGTATCATCAAGCTAAGATGAGCATCCAGGACAGAAATACCAAAGTCCAAGGGGTGATAGAGAGCTTGGAGAGGGACATGGAGCTGTTGTGTCTGACCGGGGTTGAGGACAAGCTACAGGATGGGGTCAGGCCGACCCTTGAAATGCTGAAAAATGCTGGCATCAAGGTCAGAACAAATTGTGTTTTCTAAATCAGTTATTACAGAGGTACAAGCTAGCACTTTAATACATTGAATAAATCTCTGGGTTTCATAATGCTTAAGGTTCATTAGGTGTCAAGGTTATATAATGCAGAGAAAAAATGGTGTGAAGATCATCTTATGTGAAGGTCAAGGTCATCTTTTTATAATCCCAAACAGAAAAATCAACAAAAACAACATGCTTTTTGTTCTAAAAAAAATATTTCGACTTGTACAATAATTACGGTGTTGCTAAAACACTGATAAGTATGGACTAGTTTTCTGATGTTGAATGTTCTGTGACAGGTGTGGATGCTGACAGGGGATAAACTGGAGACGGCTATATGTATCGCCAAGAGTTCCAAGCTGGTGTCCAGGACTCAGGACGTCCACATCTTTGGTGTGGTCAACGGCAGAACGGAGGCTCACTTACAGCTGAACGCGCTCAGGAAGAAACAAGACAATGCTCTGATAATCACTGGCAACTCTCTACAGGTATTGTGTTCATTTGTAAAATGGACATCAATCAATTGAAATTTTTATCATCAATTATAATTGTACTGAAATGTTTTCCTTATAATATACTGTAAACCAACTTTTATTTGTGAAAACTTTATTTTGTGATTTATTGGAGAATAACTGGTTCTTGAAAACTTATTCTTACGAACAAGATGTAGAAAAAAATATACCTTAGATATTTAAGAACTGGTGCGTAGCGGGAAATATCTGTGACAACGAGGACATTGTGACCTTGTGAAAATTTTTCGCATATGAATAAAAATTTGTTGACAGTACACTGTAATATAATATTTGCTCCCAGATGTAATCTTACAAAATTTTTAGGACAATATTTGTTTTTCACAATGAAGGATGGATGAATCCAGTTTGATAATGATTTTCAAATTTTATGTTTGTGGTACAGGTGTGCCTTAAATACTATGAACACGAGTTTGTGGAGTTGGCCTGTCAATGTCCGTCAGTCGTCGTCTGTCGATGTTCTCCAACTCAGAAAGCTGACATCGTAAAGCTCCTACAGAACCACACAGGCAAACGCACATGCTCGATAGGTACAGAGTTTTCTTTTATATTATTACATTTACATTTTCTCACATTATATGATCCATGTGTGATTGGTTTCATTAATCATTATACAATCTTGTAATGTTACAATGAAATAAATAAAGAACATAGTCTACACCAAACAATGCTGAATGGCATCTGAAGGACTCTTGATGAAAAGCTTGGTTAAAAATCATTGAAGCTGGAAGGTATTATATTCTAATGAAATTTTTATTGCAAGATCTTTAAAACAACTCCATATTTTGTAGGGGATGGAGGAAATGATGTCAGCATGATTCAAGCAGCCAATGTTGGAGTGGGAATCGTGGGTAAAGTACGTAACGTTTCAATTACCCAGCACTCTTTATGATTATACATGTATTCTATTAACATGTTTTTCTTCACTGAGTTTCCTGCAGTTTTAGTACCCATATTGTATTACATTCTAACAACATGGTATTTTGTTGTAATTACAGGAGGGTAAGCAGGCATCCCTTGCCGCCGATTTCTCCATCACTCAGTTTAGTCACATTGGTCGACTCCTGATGGTGCATGGCAGAAACAGGTCAGAAAAACGGGCCTTTATACATCATTATCTGAAAAAAGGACTTCATAAACACTGAATAATCTTCCCAATTAAGGATTTGATGTGAAAAAATGCACAAAATTTGTAAATGACTGACAAAAATTAATGGATTTGTCTTGTTTTGATCTTACAAGATGTTCTGTTCTATTTGTAGTTACAAACGCTCAGCTGCCCTCAGTCAGTTCGTCATGCATCGTGGCCTGATCATCTCAACAATGCAGGCCGTATTCTGCTCCGTGTTTTATTTTGCGTCTATTGCTCTATTCCCAGGCTTTCTCATGATTGGGTAAATATTAAAAAAATTAACGTGCAAAACATTTGAAAAACTTCAATAGATTATTGTACATGGGAGTACATTTTTGTTGCAGATTAATTGCTACATGTACATGTGATTTTATCTCATATGAAAGAGATAGTCACCATGATTATTGATTTTGATTCTTTAAATTTTTATTAACCATAAAACAGTCCATCTATTCTCATTAATCAACACCCGCAATAGGATAATTTTACTTCTTCTAAAAAACATTTGTGTATGTTACAGCTATGCCACCGTTTATACAATGTACCCAGTGTTTTCCCTGGTGCTTGACAAGGATGTTTCCGCGGAAACAGCAATGACCTATCCAGAACTGTATAAGGAACTAGTCAAGGTAACCTGTCTCCTAAAGGAAGCATGCTACAGAAATATGAGGCTTGAACTGAGATATATTCTTTATTGAAATCCTAGAGTTTCAGAAATTTAACCTCTTGTCTTTTACTGAGAGTTCTTTATTTATGTCTGTTTCAGGGGAGATCACTTTCCTTTAAAACCTTTTTCCTGTGGGTTCTTATCAGTATATATCAAGGTGAGTTGTATGGATTTTGTGTTACTGTATCATGTCATTATAAAAGAGGGTACAGTGTACACCAGAAGTACATGTAGATAATCCCAGTGTACACCAATAAGTACATGTAGATAATCCCAGTGTACACAATGAGTACATGTACGTTGATAATCCACTAACAGAATGATGCTATGATGCAGTAGTAACAAGACATGTACATTGAATTGTTTACAGATGACTACAAAGTTAATTTAAGTAATCTTTTATCAGAGGACCAGTCGTGAAGCGTTTTTACTCATAAAACGTATTTACCAGTACCGATTTTATTAAAATTGCATACAAGTAGCTGAAACAATATTTATATTGCACATGAATTTTTTAACACCTCTTTTTCCAGGTGGTATCATTATTTACGGTGCTCTGTGGCTTTTTGACGAGGACTTTGTTCACGTGGTGTCCATAACCTTCACTGCCCTGATTCTGACAGAACTGCTGATGGTTGCCTTGACGATAAGAACCTGGCATTGGGCCATGGCTGTAGCTGAAGTGTTCAGTTTGGCAATCTATATCGCTTCTCTCATCGTTTTGCGGAATTACTTTGGTAAGTTCATGATTGTAATTTGTCCCCAAGATAATGAATTGCTTCTTTGGATATATTGTTCCATAAAGAGCCTTTAAATAAAAAAAAATTGTCTGTCAATGATGATAAAGTTTTGCATCATTTTATTACAGATGGGACCTTTCTGAGGACCTTTGACTTTATATGGAAAGTGGTGGCCATTACGTCAGTTAGCTGTATACCCTTGTATATCCTAAAGTACCTGCGCAAGAAGTTCTCTCCCCCTGTATATGCCAAATTAACATGATGAACTTCTCAATTCAGTTTCTTTTTGACTGATTCATTAAGTTACCGGTATGTGTACGGTACATTATAAGGAAATCACCAAACAAAAGTTAATACTTGCCTCCATGTGAAATACTTGTGTATTGTATGTGTATTCTGAGCTTATTGGATTTCTCATCTCTAATGTTAGGAAGTGATCCCAGGGTGTTTCAAAACATGTCCCAACTTTACCATGTAGACTTCTCAACAGTTCTAGTTTTTAGTCATTCCAGTTTACAATATTTTCATTGTAAAAAATCGACATTCTGTAAGTGCTTTGCTTGATGAATGATATGTAAAACCATGCATTTAGTGTGATACTTTTAATGATGTCTTGTACAATCAGTGCTCTGTCAAATTTTTACTAATGGAAACTATCAGTCTTTCTGTGCAGTTCAATTTTCTCTATTGCTTATATTTCTTTTTGTTTTTTGTTTTCTTTCCTTTTTAATATGTTTTACCGATATATATTATTGATGATTCAAGAACTTGATGTTGGATGGATCCGATGTTCTTAAAGAAGCATGTCCATATCTTGGATTACAGCAGTATAAATGATTAAAATAATAACTCAGCTATTACCTATAGCACTTATATGGATATTAAAGTTTGTTTCATAATGAAATGGTAAGAAATCGATAACTAAAATAAAGTTATAACTAAAATAAAGTTGCTTTTGAAATGGTAATAAATTTGTGACTACTTTTTCAAAATTTTCTTTTAAAATGAAGACCAACATTCTGATTTCTGTTTTAAGTAAAGCAAACTTTGGATTCAAAACAAGTTGCATACTATCCACAGGGTCTAAATGTTTACAGTTTCATTGTCTAGAGCAGCCAGACATACTTGCACCTATGTAATAAGCCGATTCATTGAGATTAATGTTATTCTTGTACGTGTTTTATATTTATTGCTACAACTTTTTTTCTGGGGCATGGTAAACCTCTGAAAATTAAAAAAAATATTCCATCAAATGTTGTGATATTTCTTTAGCCATTATACATACTATAACCATTCTTTTCTTATTACCTTGGTGTAAAAAATCACAATGGTGTCAGTGACGAAGTATTTGTACAGCTATTCATCAACTGTGTTGTGTCCATTATTAAAGGTCTTAAGTGCAAGAGAAAAGAGTATGAATTGGGTTAATACCCTAAACGCCAACAAGTGAAAAGCTGTCAATGTGACAGCAAACCGGGTTTTCATTTATGTGAACTGTATCCATAATCCATGTCAACCCGTCGTATCAGTGAAATGGAATACCATATATGCAATATTTTGCCAAAAAATGACTAAGTTCAAAAGCTGGTATTTTTTTCATAAATTATCAGAAATCAAAATCCTAGCAATATGCACACCTCTAATATAAGTACAATTGACCTGCAAAAGAACAACTTATCTTGAAAACTGTAGGAGGAGGGTACCCTTTTGGCAGCCGCCCGCCCGCCATTTTCACCATTTTAATAACCGGATTTTTCCATTGGAAAACCCTGTTAAAAAGGATACATTTTAGTAGGAAAGGAGATTCATGATCATGAGGATTCATGAGGATTTACCTCAACAATTGTACAGGCATTTCTTCAATGAAATCTTAATGCATTTGCAAGGCTGAGACTCAGTGACAGATATTTCTTATGAAAAAAAATTTTGTGTGCATTGTTTGGATTTTAAGAAAGTTTACTAAAACATGTATGGTAATAAAGATGGGATGTTGACGGCCGGAGGGCAGTCATATACTGGGTACAACATACAGGTTGTTACTGATAAATGCTACCGGTACTAAAATTACTTTCAACCTCGGGGAGCAATCTCATCAGTAGTGAGGGTCACTGAGCTACATGTTATACATGCATAACTAAAGAATCAGTGAATCTGAGATAACTTTAATGATACAACATAGTAATAACATTAACAACCAGGTTCAAGTAAAACTTATTGTATAAAATGGCCTCAGTTCTAAAAAAAGCTCCAAAAAATTATGTCAAAACTTTATGTAAACAAAAAAAGAAATAGGGAATTATACAAAATGAATAAAAAGAAAGTAAGAAAAAAAGCTACAGATTTTGCATCCAATATTTTTTTTATTAGACATACATGGTATATCTTGCAGAGATATTCAACATATTGTTGGCACAAAATATAGTGTGAGGGAAGAGCACCTGCTACAAGTCAAAAACAAATTAGACTTTAATTTTCTGATTTCATTAAAATGACACACTACAGTTTTTGCAAATTAATATTCCTCTTTTATCAATAATAATTATTTTTATTGATCTTGTCTCTTACATATGTACACACATGGGCTGATCTTGTCGGCATATTAAAATGAACTTTGTAGCAAGTGTTCTTAAGAAAAATATGTTTGCATCCTGTAACAGGAAAAAAATTCACAAGTTTCAATACTCTTACAATCAAAGCTCTCAATCATGGATTGCATCAAAAAGGATAAAAAAAAACTACACATTTCACTAATGCTTTTCAATCTGAATTCTAAACCATTGTAACATATGAATATCTTTCCTACTTATTTCTCTTGCACAGACAGATGGCATGTTTAACTGTATAACTACTCTGCATGCATAAATGTTGTGGACAAAAGAGCTAGGCTCCCAGAATCACAGAACATTCAATATTGTATAACAATAAATATTGAGTTTCATGATCAATCACAAGCAGAAAGTGCTTCAAGGTTTTGTTTACACTTGAGACCAATCAGATTTAGCTCTTGACAGTTCTAAACTGCACTTATACTCAAACCACTCATAAAACATGTTCTAAAGATAATAGTTCTACCCAATTCAAGAATTCACCATTAATGCCACACGCAGGATCTTGTTTATAACCTCGAACTAAGAAACTGATATGCAAACCAATGTATTCTAAATAGTCCTTAGCAAACATCGGCCAGTACCCTGGTAATCCACTCACCGCCAGAAGTTGATACTTTGTTGGTGAGTTGTTAAAATTATACAATAAATCATAGAAAGAGGAGGTCATTATGTGTTTGTCTGTGCTTTCTCTAGTTATGCACTTCTGTTTTCCAAGTACATGTTTACAATGTTATTCAAGTTACAATTGAAATAAATAATTTGCAGCAAAATTAAAGCATTGAACGGATGTCTACATCCCATTCTACTGAACGCTTCATTCCTATAGCCCCTGTACGTAGTAGTTCATCAGATCTGTCCCTGGCCTGTGGTCTGTGTATAGGCGGATTAAATCCCCGGGTACTGTCCTCCACCGTAAGCATTAGACGACGGATAGGCGGGGCCCTGCCCAGGGTATCCACTGGGGTACCCCAGGGGGGACATTCCAGCTGGCAGAGAGCTTGGATGTCCAGCTGGAATGGTACTGTGAGCTCCAACAGGGAATCCTCGTGGGACACTGGTCACAGTTACACCCGGAAAGCCCCCTTGATGTGCCAGAGCCCCTGGCATGGTCATCACAGGGTTTCCTGGGGGGTAGCTGGTACCCTGATGTAACTGATGGGAGCTGAGGTATGAGGGGGTCATGGAGGGATACTGCGAGGCGTAGGCCAGTGTTGTTGAGGGCAGGGTCTGGAGGGAGGGGTGATGTACAGGCTGGGCCGACCGAAACTGTACCCCAGCGCCGGCCATACTACTGGGATAAGCCATTCCTGGAACAAGTCAAACAGTACATTACAATTTACAGAGTAATAATTGAGTCCATCAGACAATTTATTTATTCTCATGATGCACTGAACAATAAAGAGACAATGAAATATCAAAGAGGATAGTAAGCCTGAAATATCACATTGCATATAGCCAGGACAAGCATACTTTACTAACACAGATCACACAGCTTATGAAGTTTTAAACTTCATTCTCATTTTCTGTTTAGATGAAGAAGCTTATGATTTAAAATAGTAACTAACCTGATGGGTAGCCAGAAATGGAGCTGTATCCCTGCATGGCCTGGGCTGTAGTACCCATGGGAGCCCCTGCATACTGCTGACCCATTGCTCCAGCTGGACCAGGATAGCGGGGCTGGGTCAGGGACGACCCCTGTACCAGGCCAGGCTGAGAAGGGGGGTAGCCAGAGGACGGGTACCCTGGCTGTCCCTGAAGACTACCTTTGTCTACTGTGGGAGCTCCATAAAAGTTCATTCTCTGAAATCATTGAATGTAATTTGAAAAGCTTCTCTTTAGAACATAGCATTCATAAATCATATCTTCATACCTATTCTCAATATCTTAAAATCTCAAAACTAAAAATTGTTTTTATGTAAGGTGTTAAATTATGAACTATAAGAGGTGAAAATTTCTCCCTATCATATGATGTTAACCCTGTATAGTGTGAGGGAAATAACTTCTCCTTCAGGTCTCATTTTTCAACATTATTATTCTTGTTGAAATATGAACATCCATTTCTACCGTAGTCTTGAAGACCACATTAGGTTAGATGGGTTCATGTCCAGGGAACTAGAATCAAGCATAGCATAAATTGTTCCTCAGTCTTTTTCATATTTTCTAATATATTCATATACTTTCACATTGGTATCATGATATTCATGGATTTTTCATGAATTCATTGTCACTATGTACTGGTAACTGGATGCTACTGGGACGAAATTTCAAAATTAATTTACTTTCATAAAGAGTTTTTCAAGCATGATAATATTCATTATTTGTGGGAAAATTAATTCAAAAGGCAATGAGTATCTACAAAATCCATGAAATATGTCCCAGATTCGGTCTTTTCTTTATCAGCAAGGAATGGTTGTCATTTCCAATTAATCATGAGTATCAAGTGATTAAAATGATGATTTCCATTTTCCAGAAACAGCTGAGCAATTAATTAGACAGACATATCGTTTTAATAAAACATCCAAAGAATGACAACTATTCCTTTTCATCAAAATTAATCATACATTGTAGCAACATTTAATGCAAGCTTTATAGTAGAGAGGCTGTCAACATTGTTTAAGAATTGTCCTTCCTTCAGCAACATCAAGTAACCCCAATATTTACTGGTCTAGTGGTGCAGCGGTGAGCCTTGGAGATACAAGTGTCACAGGTTAGATTCACCTGCCAGTTTTATAAATACATTGTCAAAGAATATGATTTTAATGTTCGCAATTAATTCACATTGATGCCTGAAGGTTGGACAATCTTTAACTTGTTCAATACTTATGAGTAACTTTTCATGTAAGCATATATATTATTACAATCATTGAAAAACTTGAGCCAAATATCTAGTAAAGTATGTCCCAAATACAAATCTGGACAGTGTTTTTTGCTAATATTTTACTATATAATTATATCTTAAATTGTGAATGAATTGAAAAATAATTCAAAAATTCATCCCTTTGAAACTTCTCCAGATATTGATTTTGTTCATTCACGTAATGCTTGACTTATTATAGCAATCAACATAATTTCCAATTTTGTGAATATGAAAGTTTCATTTGTCATCTATCATGGCGAAGTTAGGGAACAGTTTCAAAGGAGTAATAATGGATGCTCTGAGAACTTAGAAATCTGGGACACACTAGAGGCTTTAAGTGATGTCATATGTAATGCAATGCATTACAAAATGAATGTTACTGAATGCATAACTGTTGAGATATGTTTATATTACAAGTAATGAAGACGAAGGCTTTTCTCATTGATAAATATGAGTTTCTTGTATTTTTTGTAATGTACAGCATTACTTTGCATCTTTTATAACCTTCGGCTTCGGTGCCATACATCTTGCATGTACTCACTCTTGACTAAGTTTTACTTTTCCAATAAACCTTTGGTAAAAGTGAGACCCAGATCTACAGCGAGTTCATGTCAGTATTATGGCATCGAAGCTAGGTCTATTAATTACACATATCATGCACAACACAACATTAAAAATATCTGTTATTATATTACATAATTCTTCTTAGGAACTAGACATATTGCACATATAATCACTGTGAAATCATAGGAATTAATGGTGGTCATATTGTGATTGTGGTTTTATAATTACTAAATGTCTGCGAATGTGACATTCCTTGATGAGAAACACCCATAGAAATTGGTCCACCAGTAACTTTCTGATTCCACAATACATAATACACATATAAAATAGTTGTGTACTTTTCAAGTACACAATTATTTTTCTTAATTGTACTACATGGTTATGGAAAATTTTTAAGCAGACTTAATTAAATAAGAGTAAATATTTCACTAATAAAGCACAGCTACAATGAAGTTCCAGGATCTCTTCATTTTGTTTAAAACAACACAGTACATCCTTATACATATTATCAATTGTATGTCTCTGCATTAATCAGAGAACAGAATCGATTGGTCTGCCGTTCAGAGTAACTGCGCTTGTTCCCAGATAGGAGGAGCTATGTTAAATACCTACCAAAATGCAAAATTCTGTTCCTCTTTAAATCTATTGAACTACAAAGACAGAGTACATAGTGCATAAGTTATAACACAGCACACAATGCAGCTTAGTGTGCTTTGTGCTACTTTAATTTCCAGTCACTCACACAATGAATATCATTGTGCTGTTACTGTCAAGTTCATTATTGCAGAGTACAGTGGAATCATTAAATTTCCTGGGAGCCAATTTTCTTGGATTGTTTTAATTTTACAAGTTCATGGGGAAGTAAGTTTGGCTATTCTCTTACACCTACAAAAAGAAATATGACTTTATAACCCTAATTTATTAATTTGTGGAGGATGTTAATTTGTAGATGAGAGGTAACCACAAATTTCACGAAAACTGAGCCACCACAAAATCTAATGATTCCAAAGTCATCATGATGTAACATTTTTTGTGTTACCTTAATACAAGTTATAATTACAATGTGCTTATCTATGCTGCTGTAAATTCAAAGACAGCAACAAAGAAAATGTAATGTACCTTACTATGTGCTGTACTACCATACTACTGATGGCAGCACAAAAATGATTGTGCTGCCATGGTATCCAAAGAATAATATAAGTGACCTATCCAAACTAATATGAACCTAATTACTTTTGACCTTAATTTATGTTATTTTGATTCAATCTTCACTTTCCAGTATTTAAACAAATATAATGTATTACATGCATGCCTTATGGACTAACATACACACAGACTACAACATTTACATGTAATATATGTACTAATGAAATACCCGTTACCAAAAAAATTAGAATTATACAATAAACTTAGAAAGCTTAATTCATAATGCTTGTGTCATAACTCATAATAATTTAATTCATGTTGTTGAAACCCCCAAACCCAATCAAAAAGAAAGTATGAATTGTAGGTATAATTTAAAAACTCCTTTTTACCCAACTTTAGAACAAACATAGCAATAATTAGCAATACTGAAGAAAAAACCTCCTAAACTTTTGGACAAAACAGCAATAAATAGCAATAAGCAGTCTCAGCTGTGAATTTGTAGAAATGCAGAGTTGCCATCCCTACAATATATATATTTTTTAACTTTATGACTATCAATGAACAAATTGACATCTTCTGACATATGGGTGTTTTCCCACTCAGCAGTATGGTTATACCAACTCCCCATACAGCACAGGCCCGCGATCAATACTCAGTCAGCTACAGATAATACTTAATCAGGAGTTCATGCATTGATTTTGCAAGTTCCAGCCACTGACTAGACGACAGCAGGCTCTGACTGGTCTGCAGACATCCTGCCTCCCCCTAATGTATCTATCAGAGTCCCCCTGCACTCAACACTGAGCTGCACTCCCCTGGTCTACATTTTCAACTCTGAGTACTCTATCTGCCCCTAGATGTACTAAGTCTGACTTGAGTGCACCAAGAAATATCTAGTTGACCTAGATTATGAGAAAGTTTTGCACCAGAAGTTAAACTCTGTGTAATTATATACAGACTAGATTACACAGTTGTTGTTATTGATTAATAGATAAAAAGCATGAAACCAGACTGTTATGTTGAAAGAGAAGTTACAGTAAAAGCTCTATTGATCTTAATCTTCAATTAATTATCTATGCATTTGTTGCCTGCTTCTGTGTAATTTGTAACAATGGGTTATTTGTTTATCTATCTATCAATATTATTCCCCTTCCTCATTCTTTCTCTATTTGCTTCCAGCATAATTTAAGCATAGAAAGTTGTTAACAGAAATGAAGTTTATATGTTGACTTCTTGACTGGACCAGTAAATCGATTGAATCTGTGTGTTTTAGATTTATGTACAGTAGTTGTATATATAGTCCACTTATTTCATAATATGAGCAAACCATCTATGCTGTAAGAAATCTAAGCTGCAGTTCTCAAGTATTACTATGCTGATTAAAAAAACCTGGCTTTGCCCATTACTAGTAGTTGATTTACATCCATCAAAGATAACTAAGGAATTACTTGTGCTGATGCAAATCCACAACCAAAGGGTTTGCAGTTAAGAAGGATGGTATATAAAGAGGGATGGGGGGGGTGTTGTTATGGAATGGTCAAGCATACTGAGGGCTACTTACACTTGCTTAGATGCAATAAATAGGGAGGGATGAGATTAGAGGGGTCAGGTATGATTGGAGTTAAGGTTGGGCCAGGTTTGATTTGAGTAAGGGGGGGGGGGGGGGGGGGGGGCAGGTGTGATTTTGATTGTAGTAGGGTCGGGCAAGACGAGATTGGAGTTAGAATTGGACCAGGTGTGGTTGGGGTTAGGGTTGGACCACGTGTGATTAGAGTATGGGTTGGGCCAGGAGTGATTGGAGTAAGGGTTGGGCCTAGTGTGATTGGAGTAAGGGTTGGGCCAGGTGATATTGGAGTAAGGGTTGGGCCAGGTGTGATTGGAGTAAGGGTGGAACCAAGTGTCATTGGAGTAAGGGTGGGGGCCAGGTGTGATTCGAGTAAAGGTGGGGCCAGGTGTGACTGGAGTAAGGGTTGGGCCAGGTGTGATTGGAGTTAAGGTTGGGCCAGGTGTGATTGGAGTAAGGGTTGGGCCAGGTGTGATTGAAGTAAGGGTTGGGCCAGGTGTGATTGGAGTAAGGGTTGGGCCAGGTGTGACTGGAGTAATGGTGGGGGCCAGGTGTGACTGGAGTAAGGGTGGGGCCAGGTGTGATTGGGGAAGGGTGGGGACCAGGTGTGACTGGAGTAAGGGTGGGGCCAGGTGTGATTCGAGTAAGGGTGGGGCCAGGTGTGACTGGAGTAAGGGTTGGGCCAGGTGTGATTGGAGTTAAGGTTGGGCCAGGTGTGATTGGAGTAAGGGTTGGGCCAGGTGTGATTGAAGTAAGGGTTGGGCCAGGTGTGATTGGAGTAAGGGTTGGGCCAGGTGTGACTGGAGTAATGGTGGGGGCCAGGTGTGACTGGAGTAAGGGTGGGGCCAGGTGTGATTGGGGAAGGGTGGGGACCAGGTGTGACTGGAGTAAGGGTGGGGCCAGGTGTGATTGGAGTAAGGGTGGGGCCAGGTGTGACTGGAGTAAGGGTGGGGCCTAGTGTGATTGGAGTAAGGGTGGGGCCAGGTGTGATTGGAGTAATGGTGGGGGCCAGGTGTGATTAGAGTAAGGGTTGGGCCAGGTGTGATTGAAGTAAGGGTTGGGCCAGGTGTGACTGGAGTAAGGGTGGGGCTAGGTGTGATTCGAGTAAGGGTGGGGCCAGGTGTGACTGGAGTAAGGGTTGGGCCAGGTGTGATTGGAGTTAAGGTTGGGCCAGGTGTGATTGGAGTAAGGGTTGGGCCAGGTGTGATTGAAGTAAGGGTTGGGCCAGGTGTGATTGGAGTAAGGGTTGGGCCAGGTGTGACTGGAGTAAGGGTGGGGGCCAGGTGTGATTGGAGTAAGGGTGGGGCCAGGTGTGATTGGAGTAAAGTGGGGACCAGGTGTGACTGGAGTAAGGGTGGGGCCAGGTGTGATTGGAGTAAGGGTGGGGCCAGGTGTGATTGGAGTAAGGGTGGGGGCCAGGTGTGATTGGAGTAGGGTGGGGGCCAGGTGTGATTGGAGTAAGGGTGGGGGCCAGGTGTGACTGGAGTAAGGGTGGGGCCAGGTGTGATTGGAGTAAGGGTGGGGCCAGGTGTGACTGTAGTAAGGGTGGGGGCCAGGTGTGATTGGAGTAGGGTGGGGGCCAGGTGTGATTGGAGTAAGGGTGGGGGCCAGGTGTGATTGGAGTAAGGGTTGGGCCAGGTGTGATTGGAGTAAGGGTTGGGCCAGGTGTGATTGGAGTAAGGGTTGGGCCAGGTGCGATTGGAGTTAGGGTGGGGCCAGGTAACCTGAGAGTCACCACCACTTTTATGTACATGAATATGCAATATTTCACCTAAAAATGACAATATTCTAACCCAAGGATAAAAATTTGCAGTTTTTATGACAAATTCACCTTGGTGTATGTAAACCAGAAAAGGAATAACTTAGAAAACATATATATTTTATTTGAGCTTTTATCCAGTGATAAATATTTCTGAAAGTAACATTATCTTAGAATTAAAGAACAATTAAGAGCTCAAAACTTTAGAATTATATTTGTGAGTGTTTTAAATCAAAAGACAATTTAGGCGTTATTCACTTTAAATTCTTTCTCATTACTGTACATTGTATATGGCCCATACTTACTATATGTTTAATGATAATAGGCACATAGCTGATGATTTTTTAATAAAAATCATACAAATTGTTTATACTGTAAGAATTATCTTATTTTCTATATCAAAAGCTACATGTAGCACAATTTTTGTGCGCTGTAAATTTCAAATTTTATGAATGAGAGGAACTGTAGCTCTAGGGCATGTTGACCCAAACTTTACCTACAGTTACATATCAGTAGCTACAAAGAAAACCACAAGACAGAAGTCCTTACAAGAGCCCAGACTCACAACAAAAGAAAGATAACTCTTACTAAAATCTCATGAATGAATAATTGGCATCACAGGGGCCAAGCCCAGTTTTATGGTTACATTGAAATTACAATGTTAAAACGGCTTGGCCCTTGTGTCTGGCATGTTAGGTACATATTGTGGCAAAGAAAACTAATTATCACGATATTTTTTTGTATTTAAATATATTTGTATATAAAACATAGTCTTCAACACTAAAATATTTATCTTCAGAGCAAGATGAAATACCTAGAGCTGTCACTGCATGGCTTCTTTAGACAGTACCGGTAAATGTAGTACTGTATACACATTTTAACCATTTTTTCATTCTGCAGGTGCAAGTTTTAATTCTAAGATAACATCTCTTAGTCATATCTATGTATTATTAAACACCATATTCATACTTTTTGCAAGAAATCCATTTACCATAAACCCATTTCAGTGATCGAGACTCACAAATCACCAAAATAAATTTCTTATACTGGAAATCAAATAGCTTCCATCAGTGGTCAAGAAAATATTTGTGATTTGCAAAAATATGTTTAACAATTAAAACATAGAATCAAACTCTGGAGAAATGAAGTTCTTGCAAATGATAAAGTTATACAGAATCAATCTTATTTCCAACACAGCATTACATTATTAATCTAATGTTTTTATTTCTGTCAATTTAATGTCCAACATATCAAAAGCAATTTAATGTCTTACAAAGCCATATTAGTTTAACATCTTATTTTTAAATAGTTTAATGAACAGTTTAACAAACTGTTGATCTCCAGAACGGTTTCATTTACTCGATAGATAACTCCACCTTTATAATGTAACAATTTATTTCAACCTAATAGCAAACTTAATAATAGAACCATTTTAATAAGAGCTTGGACTTTGGGTAGTTGTGTCAAACAGCAATGTGATGTAGGCCTGTCTATATCATTGCTGGCCACTCAGCCATGGCTCTTTGAAATCAACATGATTTGTCTGGCTTTTGAGCTAAGACTACGCAATCGGTTCATATTTTGCTTGAAACCGCATCATTTTTAATTTGTTTTGACGGAATAATTAGATAGCTACCTCCTACTGAAAGTCCAAGGTCTTGTTAAAATGGTTCTAGATATATCTATGTAAAGTAAAACAGAGTTACAGCAAAACACCAGTACATATCATCATAGTAATCACTTATCAATTACATTTAATTGATGGTACATGTATATTGAGATTGCAGCAATGAAACTGACATTGCTGTAACCATTAACTCTTTATAGGAGTGTTCGATATAATCTTGTTTTTCTGTAGACCTAATGGCTAACTAATATACTTACGGGACACTATCATACGTATTACATAGCCATATCAATTTAAAAGCAGATTCATTTAAAATATCCAATGTCCATAAAATAACTATGCCATAATGTCTACTTTTCTCTATAAATGGTGCCTAATATCTTATTTGCAATCCTCTTTTATATAACCTATTCATATCACCATATTCTCACATCTTTCATAGAATCAAAGTCATAACAACTTAACGCTTACTGTGGAATCATTATCAAATTTGGGGGCTAATTTTTGTGGATAGATACTTTTTCACAGAATTTCATGGATTTATTTTTATGATTAATGAACTGATTTTGCATTTAATTTGATGATTGTTGTAGATGCAAGATTTTTGATGAGTGGGAATCAAAAAAATTGAGCCACTCAGAGTTCTAATGATGCCACAGTAAATGCAATCTGTAAATTCAATTCAACATTTATATCGTCAATTAATATCATACAAATCTAACAAGATATATCAACAAAAACTACACAAATCTAAGTAACTAACATCTTCTCATTGAAGATGGTCATGCCCACCTTTTAATATTTTTCTGCGTTTGGCCGTATTTCAATGAATTTTAAGTAAACGGTATGAAATAAGTCGCAAATTGATAGATATTACAAAAGGGATTTTTACTGGAACAAGCTGTTGTAATTAGTTTCATCATTCATTAAGTTTGAGGATGAATATATGGACCATCAACTGACCGCCCTGCATTCTTAACACAGAATAAATACCAACTGTTCATCTAAATATCTGAAAGTGAAAGTTGATTCTGGTTTAAAGACCTTCCAGGAACAGCCAGCTCTGGTGACATCTCAAAATTTCTTTAGTGTTATAGCTCTCATGGGTTGATACACAGATAAATTATTACTAATCCCAAAGAAAAATTATTTATAGGTCTGAACTGGTTTTTGTTTGGCTCCTTCAACTTTAGCTAAGGTTATCCTTCGACCAAATGTCAATGATTCTGTATTTTTTAGAGTATTCATACACAATATACAGCAGGGTTATTTTTACATATGGAATATTCTGTAAAATAACCATTATAAAATATTTCCTAATATGAATCCTTTAAATTATCAAAATGCAAGACGCTTGATAACCTAAAAATTTGTTATTGCTTGTGACAACCTTTTATTAGTATTTAATTGTAAACAGCATTGTTATACTTGCATGAGTATCTATACTATCAATATCCCTGAATATTTAATTATAATAAAAAAAAAGACTCTGGTACACTACAGCCAGTTAAATCTTATGATACATACAATTAAATGAGACAGCTACCATATTGACACTGTCAGATGTCTGCATGAAATTAACATACATGTATATTACATGAAATTTACTTACATGTATATTACAAACTTTTGTTGTCTGTTACATTACCAATAGGAAAAGCTGAAATTTTAAAAAGAAAATTTATCATATAAAATTATAAAATATAAAGTACAAATTACAAGAAATACCCTAATACACATACAATAACATAGTAATATAAAGTATCAAACAGGCTTAATATTTTGTGGATGACGTCAACAAACATTTGCACATGAATCAAATAGCACTCACAAATATTTGAATATTGATTTATGATATTTGTTTTATCACTACAAAAAGACCTATACTCTGTCTCGATGTTCTTGCATCACATTTTGCTGAATCAACCAATGTTCATAATACAGCATATACCTCAGGGACTAAACTATATTCGTTACCTACATGTAAAATGAAAAATTTCCTCAGGAAACGCATCTCTATCTCATTAAGTTTTAAGACACTGCTTAAAAAAACATGTGTAAAAGGAGTCTGCATTGCAAATAAAGGTACTCTAAACACATATGAGATGTTCGTGGAACTTCTAAATGGATATATGATTTTATTTTTTATTTTTTAGATTTTCACACTATATAAAAATATATATTAATATTTCCACTTCTGAGTAATGAGAGGTAACATATCAATGCAATCAAATTATCTTGGATTTTTTCCCCTATATCCATTTCATCTTTCTTCAGTGACTGATAAGAGTAGTAGAGATGTAAATTAGGCCTTTTTTAGAAAATCAACAATAGGAAAGAAACTTTTTTCGTTTAAATTGGACTAGAGCTCTATTATATTTCATTACTTTATATATATTGGGGGTTTTTTTCTTCAAACTACTGCATTCATCGTGAAATCTACAAAAGTTGCACTCTGCCCCATAAACCTATGTATAGTTTAGATCTTTTCACTGCCATTAATTTTTTTACTGCGTATTTACAAATGTAAATGGTTGTGCGAAAATCCAAAAATGACCGCTACAATACTCTTAGGTGGGTTTGAAACTTTAAGTAATCTTAATCACTGTGTCTAAATATATCACTTAATAGAAATAGCTTAACCAATTAGAGTGTTTTGGCCGTTTGCTGTTTCTATTTGGAAGAAAGAAAACGGCCGCCAGATTTGGTGCACTAAATCGGCTTCACTCTGATTACTTTGGATCGCCGTGATCGTCGGTTTCGGATCGTTAGTATAACGAGTCTTTGCACCAAAAAAGTGATTTCACTTCGGAAAACCCTAGAAAACAATACACACCTATATGATCTATGTTTTCACTGTCGCGTTCTGCCTCAAAAACAAAGACGACACTTTCTCCAACAGTTCCACACGGAAGGATTCAAGGATTTTGATTGGTTAAAAAGATAACTATCTCGCCGCGCGCAGAGAGAGAGAGAGAGAGAGAGAGAGAGAGAGAATCATAATTATATTACTTTTAGCACTGTATATTATTAATGCTTTCGTCACTTTTAATACTTTTATTAGTTCATTTTTTATTGTAAATTAACAATTGAATGATTTACATTAATTCAAATCATTTATTAACCTACATAAATTATATCTTTATTTCCTCTCAAACGAGATTGCATGAATATTACATTTCATATAAATTGCGTATTTTGTACCTTAAAATGGTCGTACTACCTACTGTTAATCAGGGAGTTTACATATGTACATATTTAAGGTAAAATTTCTCGGCCATTTGCAATTAACACAATAGTTCGAAACTAGCCTACTTTTTCCCCTAAAATCATTTTTTTTTTTTATTTCTTAAGAATATTTTGTTCTATTAAACAATCTATCTTTGTATATATCATGAAAAATATCTTCCGAAAGTTTTACTTTTACCATGCTGTAATAGAATAAAATCGCTTATTCTGTTCAAGTTCTTTATTTCAATTAAATATTAAATTTATTGGCAATGAGCTACTATATAAACAAAATAACTCATATTACAAATAGACACACACAGAAACACTAAAAAATTAATAATACACAATTTGCATTTACTTCAAAATATGACATCAACGAACCTCCAATATATGGCGGCGGTGCCACACACAGTCAATTAGTAGACTAGCGCACTCACTTGCAACAGGTATGACTGTATATAATAAAAAAACCACCATATATATTTATGCTTAAATCTAAAAATACTACAGACTTATTAGAAGTTATCTCAAATCGCTATACATTTCTCTAAACAGTCTGCATATAAAACAATTTTATTATTCTCACATAAATGATATTTAAATTACTGTGTATGGAATATAATACAAATGAATAGTTATTCCAAACATGAAAATAACTCTCTTACCGTAAATAATGTAAGGTACTAGTATCACTCACACGTTTCACCCGTTTCACACCTGAACACTCTCAAGGGCGTCAGCGAAGTGAGACTCCGTATAAACTTGTTAGACTAGTTTAAATCTCAAATATTATAATAAGTAAATAAATAATTTCACAAATTAGTCTCACTTTGCTGATTATCATAATAGAATCGAAAACAACTAGATAAATGTTCAAAAGATATTTTTAATAAGTTTAAAGAAACATAATCTCTAAATAAAAAAGAATTTGCGCTGAACAGAAACTCTATAAATAGAATAAACACAGGTAAAATATACGGTACGCGATTCGCGCAAATACCACGTATAATTTTAACCATTACATATCTCCCCCGCGCAATTATGTTGATGTCCTCATCAACAAACATATAAAACTGGATACCCATTCAAAAAAAATCTATGTACAATCATCTGAGTTTGACCTGTTTTTCATATGCATGTATTCAGAAAACGTTTGACTTAAGCTTGCGCTTAGACTTGCACCTAATGCTGCTACAGCATTTCCGAAATCCTGAAACTCAGAACTAGAAGAATCTGCATTTACTGACATGTTTCTGGATAACACTGATTTAGGCAAATTGAAAGGGTTGGGATGCTTACCCGCCGTTGACCTATTAGAGCGTCTACGAGGTATTTCTTGCCCATGTCCAGCAGAAACATTATTGTCAGTGGGACTCTGACCCGAGGTAAATTGCAATGGAGAATCTAAAATACCAGACTGCTTGTTCTCTGCAATATTATCTTCCGGAGGCATCGACTCTTGTTTATTATCGTTTTCATCTAAACTTACCTGAGATTCTGGATCAGGGTTATCTCCTTCATTCTCTATTTCTGTAACTTCGAATGTCTTTATCTCCTCGTCTGAGTCAGGCTCGTCACAAAGGTCAATATCATTTTGGGCTTTTTCCTTAGTATCTAAGATCTCGTTCCTGTGTAGAACTTTTACATCATCATACCCATCCGCCGACTTAACCTTGTAAACATTTTCTTGCAATTTCTCAGTTATGATATAAGGATCTGGTTTCCACACATCTTGTATTTTGTTCCTACCTTGTACATGATTTCTCAAGAGAACCTTTGTTCCGACATCAATAGAGCAAGGAGTAGATTTCCTCTCATGGAACTCGCGTCGTTTTTCTGCACTTTTTTCTGTGTTTTTCTCAGCAGCAGCCCATGCGTATCGAAGGCGTTCTCTGTGTGTATGTAACCATTCATCTACTTCGAAGGACTCGCTGTCATTGTTGATCCCTAGTAAGAAATCTACGGGTAATTTCGGTTCTCTTCCATAAAGGAGATAATAAGGGGAAAAACCTGTAGAAGAATGAGGAGTAACATTATACACATAAACAAGTTCTGGTAAATACATTGTCCACTTTCTCTTTTGATCTGCGTCGAGAGTTCTCAACCTGTCGTGCAGTGTCCTGTTAAATCTTTCGCATTGCGAATTTCCCTCAGGATGATATGGCGTGCTACGTGACTTCTTAATACCATATATTTTACATAGCTCCTTCACGACCTCACCTTCAAAATTCCTACCTTGATCACTGTGCAATCGACTAGGGATACCAATCTTATGAAACCATTCATTGACCAAGTGTTTAGCAACTGTTGAAGCTTTCTGATTTTTTGTAGGAATAGCCATTGTGTATTTTGTAAACACGTCTGTAAGAACCAAAACGTTTTCAAACCCATCTGAAGTTTTCTCTAACAGAGTAAAATCCATTGCCAAAATCTCTAAAGGTCTCTTTGCTAATAAATTACCAAGTGATGGTCTGATGGTAGGGATCGGTGTCTTAGCGATCATGCATCTTTCACATCTTTCAATCCATCTTACAACATCCGCTATCATTCCTGGCCAGTAGCATCTTTTCTTTATAAGTGCCATTGTTCTCTCACGACCTTGGTGTCCGGAACTATCATGCAAAGACTCCATTATCTGTGGTCTAAGACATTCTGGTATAGCTAATTGCAAATACTCACCGTCCAAGCCTTTACTGGTCATGTACAACACACCATTTTTCCGTTGTAACAAATGAAACTTTCGAAGAAATTTCCTCACCTCTCTCCTTTCTCTTGAAATTTGTCTGGAAGTTGGTTTGTGACCAGTTTCCAACCATTGGAAAACTCTGTTGATATCTGGATCCTCCGTTTGAAGTTTTCTGAGTTCCTGATTTGTATATCCTGGTAAAATGGGGGTTAATTCCTTTCTTTCAATGATTTCAAGATCTTTGTCCGTTTCAAGTCTCTGATAATCTGTAATAATTTCTCTTAAAGAAGTAGATTGTGAGAAATCTGCTAAAATCTCTTCTGAATTACTTTCGCGGTACATTCTGCTAAGACTATCTGCATTTTTGTTCGCTTTTCCCGATCTATATCTGATATCAAAATTAAACTGTGCCAGCTCAGATGCCCATCTTAACTCACTAGCAGCTAATTTTGATGTCTTAAGGTAGCTAAGAGGGTTGTTGTCTGTGTATACAATAAAACTGCTACCCAGTAAATAGTCTCGAAACTTTTCGGTTATCGCCCATTTGAGTGCAAGTAACTCTAATTTCATTGAGCTATAATTCGACATGTTTCTCTCACCTGGTCTGAGACTTCTAGATGCATAAGAGATGACTACTTTTCCGGACTCCTGTTGCTGACTCAGAACTGCGCCCAATCCATCATAACTCGCATCAGTTTCAACAATAAATGGAGAGCTGAAGTTTGGAAAGCCTAAAACTGGAGTGCTCGTTAAACATGATTTAAGCTTTTCAAATGCATTGTCACAATCTGCATTCCATTTTTGTTTGAACGGAATTTCTTTTGTTACCATTTTCGTACCTGTGACCTTCTTCTCCTGTTTAGTTAGAACAGAATGAAGCGGAGCAGCAATCTGACTAAACCCCTTAATAAATTTCCGATAGTACCCGGCTAACCCTAAAAATGAACGAAGATCTTTTTCTGTCTGAGGTGTTTTCCAGTCTTTAATAACAGCAATTTTATCAGGGTTAACTTTGACACCATCTTCACTGACAACATGACCTAAATAATTCACCTCCTTGTGAAAAAAATGACACTTTGACGGTTTGATTTTTAGATTGTGAGCTCTTAACCTGTCAAACACAAATACAAGCCGTTCTAAATGTTCATCGAAAGACTGAGAAAAAATGAGAATATCATCGAGGTACAAAAGAAGAATTTCAAAATTCTTGTCACCCAAACAAGCTTCCATTAACCTTTGGAACGTACTTGGACTATTGCAAAGACCAAAAGGCATGCGAACAAACTCATACAAACCCAAAGGACCAACTCTAAAAGCTGTTTTGTGACAGTCATGCTCATCCATCTGTACCTGATAGAAACCCTGTGCCAGATCTAAAGTAGAAAAGAACTTTGCTCCATGAAGTGCATCCAATGCTTCTTCAATCCTTGGAATAGGAAACGCATCTTTTATCGTCTTAAGATTGAGTCGTCGATAGTCAACGCAAAGTCGTAAACTTCCGTCTTTCTTGCGCACTAGGACAACGGCAGCACCATAGGGACTTGTGCTTGGTCGGATTATGCCTTGCTTCAAGAGAGTCTGGATGTGCGACTTCACTTCCTCGATCTGATTAGGAGGGATGCGTCTATGTGGTAATTTGATAGGGACTTCATCTGATGTAAGAATCTTATGTTTGACAGTATCAGTAAACCCTAAATCGTCACTGTTCTTAGAAAAAACATCTTGATGAGTATTTAGAATTGAAATTAATCTTTCTTTCTCCTCAACTGATAAATTTTCTCCAACATCTACTTCTACACCATGAATCTGAATCGCATTCTTTGTACTGACAACTGCTTTGACATCATGATCTTTCCCTTTTTGAATACTTTCTATAGACACATTGATCTCTTGATTCCTTACCTCTATTTCTGCATGACAGTTCGGCTGGCTAGCAAACTCAACCTCTACATCATGAAGTATACCAAGCCTGGATTTCGGATTCAACCAAACATCTTCGTCTCCTATGTTAACGACTCTGACTGGGATCTTGCCGTTCTCTACATCTGCGTAGGTATCAATCAATAAGGTGTTTTTAGGAAGAGTGCCATAATTACCGTGTACTGCTTGTACCAAACCACTAAAGTTTCTAGAATTCTGACGTGTAGTACCTATAACAACTTTCATTGAATTGGCTGGTATTTTTATAGGATCTTGACCTGCAACTTTGACAAAACTCAACTTTTTGGAACCTGAAATTGACGTACTCATTTCAAATATCGACAACGTATTCAACAACTGATCGTTATGTTCAGTGACCGAATATAAATTTTGCTCAACCTGTTCCTTTAAAATACGGAAGAAATTACTTCCGAGTACTCCGGGAACTTGCAACTTTTTCTGCTTACCGATTTGGTCTGTGGTATCATTGACAACCAGTACACCAACATTTGGCACAGAACCATGCGCAGTGTCTATCACTACCTCAATATAACCAATGTATGGTATAGGCAAGTGATTGGCGCCAGACACTTTCATCCATTTTGTTACGTCAATCAATTTGGGTTCAGATTTTAACAGATCTCGAAAGTAGGACTCGGTTATTGTAGATACCTGTGAACCAGTGTCAATTAGACACGAAATTGGCTTACCTTCAATATGTACCGTTACGACAGGACATTGTCCTATAGCTCTATCTATGATTCTCTGATCAATTGAGTCTTTCGTCTCTGCTCTCTCGTCCGCTGGGCGACTCTCTACAACAGACGCTTCTCGTTTAAAGGAAGATTAGAGAACGATGCCCCCTGTGACTTACCTTTGCGCGAAAAACTACTGGTGTCTAACTGAGTACTACAGTCTTGCTCTTTATGCCCCTTCCCACCACAACGAAAACATGTTAAATGGGACTGTCTAACATTTGGAAATTGTCTACCTTGCAAATACTTATTTTCATACTGTGGTTTACTTGTTTTCATGGCTTCAGACAATTTTTTCAATTCTTTCTGATTTTCATCAATTTGCGTTTGCTGAAGTTTCAATATTTTTAAAATTTCTGACAATTGATCTTCACTCTGATCTTTAACAACCTTTGATTTAACACTTTCCTGTGAAGTGATTTCATGTGCAGAAAATGATTTGCTAAGTGGTTCATTTTTATAGTCTTCAGACCATTGTAACACTTTTTGTCTAAACTCACCAAATGACATAGCCTTCTTTTCGAATGAGAACCGTCGTATCTCTCTTCGGAGAGATGAATCTCTAATGCCCTCAACAAACCGTTCTTTCAACATTTCATCAAAATCGGTAACCGCGTTTTCATCTTTTGCCACGATCTTATCAAGAAGTTTCATTAAGGCTAACGAATAATTTTGCAGCGACTCGCCGTGTTTTTGATCTCGTTGATAGAATTGTTGTTGCAGCGCACCGAGAGTTTCTGTACTTGCAAAAACACTCTTAATGATTTCTAAGATTTTCTCTGCTGTATCTCTCTCTAGTCTTGGTCTCAACCTTATTTCATCTTTAGCTTGACCACCTAAGTTATCCATTAAAAAATCTATCCTAGCATCATTGTCATTGATAACTTTCAAATGCTGCCTAGCATCATCAAGCCATTCTGCTACATCAGGGTCACTCTCTTTCACAGGTCTCCCACACAACCTTGCAATCTTCTTCTCTCTCGCAACAAACACAGTTTTATTTGGATTTGAATCACTCTTTTGTTTCATTTCTTCATCTTTCAAACTTAATTCATGCTCTGCTTTCTTTAACCTTCGATGTAGTAATAATACCTCACTTTCTAACTGGTCAGACTTTTCTCTTTCACGGTCAAATAATTCTTTGATTTCGTTTTTAGTAGGCATTTTCAAATACAAATCAATGCACAAAAAAAACAATGTTATAAGTGAGTTTACAGTTAATAATAGGTGCAATTGTTGTTTATCACCTCAATGGGCGTTGATTGTTGATTGGAACACGCGCACTGTAATGAGGATGGAATGTCCAAGGTCCTTGACAATGTATCGTTGCGTTGAGAACGGTGTTTGTACGTAGTTCTTGATATCAGTTGACCGTTAGTCTATGATGATCATCGAAGTATTGTCAACACAATAACAGGGTCTTCAGCCAAAATTGCCACAGCCACATCAGATCACAACGTTGAGCGTCTTCACAGTGTATGGACCCTAACCGTAACTCATTGCCAATTAAAATGTTTGAAATCCTGTCCACGACGCCATTTTGTAATAGAATAAAATCGCTTATTCTGTTCAAGTTCTTTATTTCAATTAAATATTAAATTTATTGGCAATGAGCTACTATATAAACAAAATAACTCATATTACAAATAGACACACACAGAAACACTAAAAAATTAATAATACACAATTTGCATTTACTTCAAAATATGACATCAACGAACCTCCAATATATGGCGGCGGTGCCACACACAGTCAATTAGTAGACTAGCGCACTCACTTGCAACAGGTATGACTGTATATAATAAAAAAACCACCATATATATTTATGCTTAAATCTAAAAATACTACAGACTTATTAGAAGTTATCTCAAATCGCTATACATTTCTCTAAACAGTCTGCATATAAAACAATTTTATTATTCTCACATAAATGATATTTAAATTACTGTGTATGGAATATAATACAAATGAATAGTTATTCCAAACATGAAAATAACTCTCTTACCGTAAATAATGTAAGGTACTAGTATCACTCACACGTTTCACCCGTTTCACACCTGAACACTCTCAAGGGCGTCAGCGAAGTGAGACTCCGTATAAACTTGTTAGACTAGTTTAAATCTCAAATATTATAATAAGTAAATAAATAATTTCACAAATTAGTCTCACTTTGCTGATTATCATAATAGAATCGAAAACAACTAGATAAATGTTCAAAAGATATTTTTAATAAGTTTAAAGAAACATAATCTCTAAATAAAAAAGAATTTGCGCTGAACAGAAACTCTATAAATAGAATAAACACAGGTAAAATATACGGTACGCGATTCGCGCAAATACCACGTATAATTTTAACCATTACAATGCATACATTGTTTTTAATGTAGCCATTTCGACGAATACTTTTTGCATTACTTAGTATGTATATAGCTTTCAGAATTGCATATAACGCCATGTACTTTATGATCTCTTAAGAAATTGTAACTTGAAATTTTCTAATTTTACTAGAAAAGTAAACTGCGGCATCAGACAATGACTGATCTACAATCATTATATTATTGATAATTAAGCCTTGGACCTCAATTAAGATCATTTTGTATAGAGATCAAACGTGTACAACTTGTTATGCCGTTAAATTCCAGTTTCTTTGGATGCCTCGATTGAAAACTGATGAAAAGAGAAATGTCGGTGTCTTGCTTGGTTTGTCTCCTTTAAAATAAAACGTACATCTACTCTGATCAGAATAATTTAAAAGGTAGATATTCATTAAGTCCAAAACCAAGGGCAAAATACGTATACGTACAACCAGGTGCAAAGGGGTCGGAAACCGGGGGGGGGGGGAGGGTCTAGCTAGCCCCCTCCCCCCCCCCCCCCCCCGCTTCATTTTTTGGCACAAAGTTAACTTTATACATAACCATAACCATGCAAAGACCTTTTTTATTGTTTGTCAAGATTTTTTATATATAAGTCTCACCCAACCCCCAATTTCAATTTGCTTCTGACGCTATTGAGGTGCCAAAGTAAGCCATCTTTTCTTTTCACTACATGTACATATATAAATGTATTTCACTGAAAATCAAATGTTAAAATAAACAGCATCACATCAGTCTAGACCGATTTTTAACAATCTTAATTGATCAACACGGAATTTCCTATGCTTCTTCAGCATACACCAACCCACCATTTTTGTGATATTATGTGTTTACAATCCAAAGTAAGAATTTTCGCCTTGCAAACTGCAAAGGATACAGTTATATAGTATTGCAGCGCAAAAATTTTATTTAAATGTTGTGTTTGGTATACTATTTTTTTTTTAATGAAATCAAATGCAATCTGCATTCATCAATTCAAATATCTTCAAAATCTGACAAAATCTTTGAAATATAACGTATTTTCCAATAAATATATATAAGCCTAAACAAGTTTAAATGTACAACATTGTTCTTATTAATAAAATTCAGTTATATACGAATCAGATTCGGTACAAATTGTTTAAATCGTGAAATATCTAAAATCAGAAGAAAGACGGGACGATTCTTTTCCCCGGTAGTATCATGCCATGAATCGTTCGTCGAAGTTTTGATTGCCACATTAATCAAATACTCCAGAAAAGACAGTTTTCAGGGTGTAAAGGTACGGTTTTTTAATGGGTTACAATGAGTCCCTTTGAAAGAAAAAGTATTTTTTATCGATTCTTTTGATATTTTTTCAACAGAGGAAATTCGAAGTAAGCAAGAAATATTAATAAGTTTTAAAAGGCTATATCATTTGAATTCAGTTTAACTACCAATATTTCTAATATAATAGGTTGATAAGTTTTAGATAGCCCCAGAGTCTCTTTTTCTTTTATTCTAATATTCTGAATAAGATAAAGTTTGACCTGTATGATAGGGGTAACATTATGTTCAAGTATGCTACAAGTCCCAGGTCTGGATTGCTTTCATAGATATGGTAATAGTTATACAGACATGATATGCTCTGTCAAACCAGAGATATAAGTAAATTGATGTCTCTGGTCAAACATGATGCATAAGATCTCATTTTCACAAATCATAATACAGAGTACCAGTCCTACCAATATCTCAAACTGGGATCTTTTTTGTCATCATAAGACAGCATGACAATACAAATTAATAACTACAACAGATCTGGCATAATCTTTTGATTTAGCTGTACAGCTTGAATTAGGCAGAGCTTTACTAAGCTATTAATTAAATTATTTACATCTTATCATTCTTATGTACTTTTCCACAAAAATGTTTTAATGAGAAATAGAGAAAAATTCACTTTGTACCAAATATACTATGTACTCAAATTTGTTTTATAAGCTTTTCAATAAAGCAATGCAGCTCAAAGAAAGTTTTAACATTGCAGTTTTTTAGTGCTAATGTAGTAGTTGGGGCTATATGGACCGTGGATATCGGCCTGGGTAGCTCAGTGGTAGAGCTCCTGACTAGAGTTGCAGGGGTCCCAGGTTCGATTCCCGGTCCGGCCATATGTTTTCCTTGTATTTATATACTCATTCCTCCTTTCCTACTACACTTAAAAGCAAAATGTGTTTCCATTGTTTTGGTAAATGTTCACTACCTTCAGCCTTATTTGCATTATGGCATAAATAGGTATGATTACTTCACTTTGAGCTGAATTATTATAAGTATTAATCAATAATCTTGTTTCCCAGATTTGACCTTTTCTGTATTTCTTCCAAGAATGCATGTAACTTTTTGGTCATGATTCAATTGCTTTAGATAGTCCCAAAATTTTTAAAACTTCAAGTGCAAAGTCTCTTTTATAAGCGGCTTTTCCATTTACATGTACATGTATTATAATACATTTCAACAGTTCAAAATTGAAACTATCACCAATTATGTTTGACTTTTTATTGCCGCTGAAAAAATCACACATCTCAGAAAAAGTATGATAAAATAGCTAAACCAAGCTACTAGTACATGTATTCCGACTATCTTAAGAAAGCTATATAGCCTAAGTTCAAGCCATATGGCTAAACCTAGAGATTGTGTCAGACCTGTTTATTTTTATTTTGAGAATTGGCTTAGCTTACTGAAAATGTCCAGCTCATAATACTAGTGAATAACCATAGAGAAAAGTAGAGGTGTTATTAAATTGATACTCATTTGGGCAATTTTAGTAAAATATTTTTACACAGCTTATGATAAACCAAAATCTCAATATACCAGTAAGAACTGTTCAAACCATAGTTCTGACATGTCATGCTGAGAAATGCAAATAAGAAACATGATTAATAGGAAATTGATTTATGTATTTTAGATTTACAAGCTTGGAGACAATGAATTTCTTCTCATCCACTATGCTGAGAGCAGTCAGAGGCTTTGTATCTCCAATACTACAGACATACTCCAGGAGCTTCTCTACCATTCACCAGAAAACATCCTTCCTCAGTTCACTGTCTGTTCCTTGCAGCCCTACTCGCAAACTACTTATGCCTTCCACCATCAGCTTCGAGCAAACCCGAGCTTATCAGCCAAGAGGGGTGCCCAAACTACGATGTAAACACTGTTATTTTGTCACAAGGCATGGCCAATTATTCGTGGAGTGTACCAGTAAAAAGAGACATAGACAATTTCAAATTGTTGGGAAAAGTCGCCGTTTCAAAGATGATTTAACAGAAGGAAAGTTTCACACCTTTGTTTATAAGGATCATAAACATAAAAGATTTTATAGATTTGGAGAAAATGTGTGGACTAAATCAGATCTTGTTGGTGATAGAATGGGGAAAGACTTATAGACATTTTCAAAGTTTTTTTTTTACTTTGTACAGAGAATAAAAGAAGTAAAATTTATTGTTGTTGAGTTATTCAAATTCAGTGTCATACAAATTTTTAAGTCAGTCTGATAACCAATATGACAACCTGGTCAGACAACACATTTCTTGTACTCTGGTATAAAATTCCCCTGTGACAGTCTACTGTGTAATTGTCTTCTGTGACAATCTAGTCATTCAAGTCCTCTGTGGTAGTTTAGTCAGTCTTGTTCCTTCTGGAAATCAGTTGAATTATGCCTCCTGTGACAGTTTAGTCAGATAAGTTATCTGTGATGATAGTCTAAGTCTAATTAGTAACCACTGACAGATTAGTCATGCAAGTCCTCTTTGAATGTCTAGTCACTGATGTTCTCTGTGAAAATTTAGATAGTAATGTTACAATTATAGTTAGTTATTATTGTCTAATATGCCAGTCTAGACTTTATTTGATCAGTTAGTCAAAATTGTCCACTGTAAAGGTATGTGAAGTATTGTCCTTAGGGACAGCTAGTCAATAAAGTCAACAGTGACAATGATTTAACAGTGAAACTTTAGTTAGTAATGTCATATCTGGCAGTCTAGTCAGCCAAGTCCTGTGTGGCAGATTTGTCAGTTTATCCCCTGTGGGAGTCTTAAAATTGACTGTAAAATCCTTTGTGAAAGCAAGTAATGGTGTCTGTGATAGTGTTGGCAGAACTTTCTCTGTCAACATCTAGTTCTTCCAAAGGCTATGACAGTCTAGTCAATTTTCCACTGTAACAGTCTAGTCAGAAATGACCTCTGTTACATTACGTCAGAAATGACCTCTGTTACATTACGTCAGAAATGTCCTCTGTAACAGTCTAGTCAGAAAGGACCTCTGTTACACTTAGTCAGAAATTTACTCTGTTAAAGTCTAGACTGTAATGCCCTCTGTTACATTTAGTCAGAAATGTCCTCTGTGACATTCTAGACTGTAATGCCCTCTGTTATATTTAGTCAGAAATGTCCTCTATGACAGTCTAGACTGTAATGCCCACTGTTACATTTAGTTAGAAATGTCCTCTGTGACAGTCTAGACTGTAATGTCTTCACTGACATTAAGTCAGAAATTTCCTCTGTGACAGTCTAGACTGTAATGCCCTCTGTTTTATTTAGTCAGAAATTTCCTCTGTGACAATCTAGACTGTAATGCCCTCTGTTATATTTAGTCAGAAATTTCCTCTGTGACAGTCTAGTCTGTAATGCCCTCTGTTAGATTTAGTTAGAAATGTTCTCTGTGACAGTCTAGACTGTAATGTCCTCTGTTACATTTAGTCAGAAATGTCCTATGTGACAGTATAGTCAGAAATGTCCTCATTGATATTTAGTTAGAAATGTCCTCTGTGACAATCTAGACTGTAATGCCCTCTTGTTACATTTAGTCAGAAATGTTCTCTGTGACAGTATAGTCAGAAATGTTATCGTTGACATTTTGTCAGAAATGTTCTTTGTGAAAGAATAGTCAGAAATGTCCTTTGTGACATTTAGTCCTAAATGTCTTCGGTGACATTTAGTCAGAAATGTACTTTGTGACAATTAGTCCTAAATGTTCTGTGTGACATTTAGTCCTAAATGTCATCTGTGACCTTTAGTTTTTAATGTTCTCTGTGACATCCACTTTGATGGTTGGTAATTCCCACTATCTAAATTAAGTCATATATGTCCTATACGATATTCTTGTCAGTTGTGTCTTCTGTGACATTTTGGTCGGAGGGATTTTTAAAAACATGCCTCATCGGCAATGTCCTCTGTAACATTTAAACAGAAGTGTCTTGTGGGACAGTTTAATATGAATAAGAATATTTTTTACGTGACTGTCAAGTCAGCAGTACAGTAGCGTACTGATTGTTAAGAAATGTTGAAATTGTAACCAATGATAATTTATGTAATCTTTGATTAGGGATGCTCATATAAGTAATATCTTTAACGACAGTTTAGGTAAAAGTATACTTGTTTAAAATTTATTCAATGACAATTAAATCAAGGTTTCCTTTGTCATGGTATTGTCATTAACATCCTCTGTAACAGTCGGGTAAGTCATTTGCATCAATATTTCATGTAATCTCCTCAATGACTGTGTAGTCAGTAGTGTGCTCTGAGATCATTTAGTTTTCATCTGCTATATCTTTTCTATCAGTTTAATCATGCTTTGGCACCTGAAATAATAGTAATGTCAATCATCCAAAAACCACTTGGATATAAAGATGGGGACCTATAAAGTTCATTTATTTTATTTGTGACCAATGTCACATGCCATTTTAGGAAATATAGGGCCCCAAACAGAAATGATAATTTTCCAGAAATATTTGCTAAAATTTGACCTAGAAATTGATAATTTGAAGAAATCAAACAAATATGTTTAGTTTGAACTATCATTTAGTTATGATTTTCATCCAGCATGAAGTTGAACACATGAAGTAAAATTTAAGTCAAAGTTTAAAAATTCTTGCTTAACTGGTGGCTTCAAAGGCCAGAACATCATGAACACAACAACAGATGCTACAAAATTATGGATTAATCGAATTATAACGCATATAAAAAAATTATAGTAATGTCATCTTTCCAAAACTTTGCATACAAATAGACATACGTTTAATGTCTCAGTTAAAAATAAAACAAATAGGGGTCACATTTCAAAAATTCGAGATATATCATGAAATAAGCTTAATATGCCAAAATATATCGATAGAAATATAAAAATATTGTTTAAATATGTTTTAAGAACATCATAAATATATCGTAATACACAAACTATCTAGAAGTTTGGTTTGCGTTGAAAATTAGGAAGCTAAAGTAACAGTACTCTAAAACTAGTGAGTTATGAAAATTGTTCATTTCCTTTTTGAAAACCTTCCGCCACAAAATATAGCCCCTTACTAAACTATGTAAAAATGTAATTTTTAAAAAAACAAATATATTCAATATAGTTTATTTGTCATTGTAAAATATAAGTATACTACTAGAATTTATATGTGATGCAGAATTTTCAGACTAGAGGTGACCCAAAAATTTATTAAATGGCTAACCAGACAGAAGGAGCGAACCTCTTTAAATCATGTAAACAGTAGAATTCTCCTCATAACAGTATTGTCAGTAATATATTGTGACAGTTAAGTCAATATTGACCTCTTTTTGAAATTCTTGTCATTAATGTTCTCTTTGACAATCTAGTCAGTAATGGTCTCCCTGACAATACAGTTAGTGGCTTTCTTTAGGACATGTTTTCTATGACAATCTTGTCAGCATTGTTTTTCTGTGACAATCTTGTCAGTGATAATATATCTGTGACAATCTTGTCAGTGATGTTATCTGTGACAATCTTGTCAGTCACGTTTTCTGTAACAATCTTGTCAGTCATGTTTTCTGTGACAATCTTGTCAGTAATGTTTTCTGTGACAATCTTGTCAGTGATGTAATCTGTAACAATCTTGTCAGTAATGTTTTCTGTGAAAATCTTGTCAGTAATGTATTTGGGGCAATTTTGTCAGTAATGTTTTCTGTAATAATTTTGTTAGTGGTGCAGAGGGGCATCGTATCCGCTCTACACTCTATGACATACATATATAAATAATACAAGTATTATATATATATATATATATATATATATATATATATATATATATATATATATATATATATATATATATATATATATATATATATATATGTGTGTGTGTGTGTGTGTGTCATACAGTGTAGAGCGGATACGATGCCCTTGTGAGTGGTGTTCTCTATTACAATCTTATCAGTAACGTTCTCTGTGACAAGCTAGTCAGCCCTTTAGACACCAATATTATAACCGTCAGTCTCGTCATTTTTTCAACTGTTAGAGTATTGTCAATGATTTCCTCATACCATTTAGTCGGTAGAGATTTCTTTGATCGTCTAGTCAGTTATGTCCTCTGTGATAATCTAGTCATTTTTGTCCCTTGTGACATTCTAGTCAGTAATATTTTCTGTGGAAGATTTGATCGAAGTGAAGTCCTTGTGTTACAGTCATGCTAATTTAAAATATAGCTAGTGGGTTATGTCTTTTTTGAAAGTTAAGTCAGTAATATCCTTTGAACCAGTCTTGTCAGTTATGTCCTTTATGACAGTTTTGATCGCCAGTAAACCATTTGTAAATGTCTAATTAGTAATATCATCGATAATGTTCCTTATGACCTTCAAGTCAATATTACCGTCTGTATCGGTCGAGTCAGCAATATCATCAGTAACAGAACCGTCAGTAATTTTTTTGTCTGTGACAGTTTAGTACGTTAAGTAAAGGATATAAGCCAAAAACTGTCCATTCTGTGAGAGAAAGAACTGATCGAGGCCCAAAGGGCCGAGATCAGTTCTTTCTCTCACAGAATGGACAGTTTGAGGCTTATATCCGACTTAAAACATTCTCCTCTTTTGTTTTAAGAATGGACTTCAACAGGTACACCAGTAGACAATGAAAATAGAGCTATTTATAACCACCCCTAACAAAAATGCAGTCCTGAGTAGAATTCTGTTTCTATTGTTTACTTGGTGGACGGGTACAGGTGACTTTTTAGGTATAACTTGAACTGCATGATTTTTCATTCATTCACACAACTTGTGTTCTAGTATCGAGATGTCTTCCTCTGATGGAGAAAGCATTTTCTAAAAATAACTCGGTCAAAATGCAAGGATGATTTTGAAAATCATCCAAACACGGATGGTGTTCTAAGTGACATTCTAGATATGGAGGCTGTGCCAGATTTTGATTTAATTCAGAACTGTGTCTTTTCTGATATCTCTGATGAAGATATGATTAACGCCAGTCAAGAGGTAGAGAGCAATGATAGGTTTTTAAAACCTCTGAATCAGCAGGATTTGGATGATTAATACGGAGTGGTTTATCAAAGAAAACGGAGGCAAAGTCGAATCTGGATTTTTCTGATTCCATGGATACATGTATACAACTGCATATGGATTATTTTCCACTCATGTACCAGTGCATTTGAATTATTTTACAGAGTTGTGTCAATTTATTTGGATTATTATATTTCAAAGCATGCTTAATTAAATTCCATTTTGTTCTCAGATGTATGGCTTTGCATGGTATTTGTTTTATTACACGTCACCTGTACCTGTCCAATAAGTTTACAATTACTATCCATTATTTTTTACTGGGCAGATTTCACTGTCCATTCTTTAAAATAATGGACAGTTTTTGGAAACTTATTGGACACTTACAGGTAACTTTTTGGATTTGTTTTCAAATCTACAAGTACTTTATGCTATATAATAGTTTAAAATAACAAAGGATTGCATAACGAAAATGTTTTAAATCCTCAGTTAAAGCTGCTTGGTCCGATTTTATATCAAATTTTATGCACGCTTTTAAACGATGGCTATGCTTAGTATATGTATAATAATAGACATTGCAGTAGTTTTACCCGTCAATTATGCCAAATTTCAATGAAAAAAAAATACGTACAAAATTTGCTAACAAAACAAACGACATTAAAAGGTACCTCGTTATTTCGCCTCATGTTAAATTTCACCCCTGACGACGAGACGGGTATAGTTGTATTACGAATTTGACGTCGCTTAAAATAAAGGTCGAAATGTTCAGACAAATAACAAATAAACATGTGTACGTTTTGTTCGCTAATATTTCTAAAGTCTGCTTTCTTTACAATCGATGCATAGCATGCGGGTTGAATAACCCCAATCATTCGGGGGACGAAACCAAGCGGTTTCCTTTTCTAAACATTCCCGTGATGCATTTTGGTTTGTTTTTTCGTTTGCCCAAAGAGAAATTATTTTTATTTACTTTGAATATTTCAAACTTTGAAAGGAGACTGGTTCTGCTGGTGTAAATAGGAGAAAGTCCATAACTTTCTAAGATAAATGATTTGTATGAAAAAAAATTTGATACTATAATTACAAAAAAATCGGACCAAGCAGCTTTAACAGTTTCATGTGTAATTTCTTCTAAGACAGCTTCGATAGTCAGTAAAGTCCTATGTAATAAATTTGTCAGCAAACCTTTTATGACAGTCTTAATATAGTAAAATCCTTTATGATAGAAGAGTCAGTCAAGTTCTCTGTGACAGAGAATAGTCAGTAATGTCTTCTGTGACAGTCTAGTCATTCAAGCGCTTTGTGACAACTTTGTCAGCAATTTTCTTTATGACTGTCTTGTCAATAATGTCCTTCTTGACAGTTTAGTCAGGTCAGTCAAATTCTCTTCTTGTTTTCTCAGTGATATCCTCTATGACCTTCTAGTGAGTCATGTTGAACTGTGATAGTCTAGTCAGTTAAGTTATTTATGACTAGTCATTTGGTGATAGTCCGTGACAACCCACAGTCAACTCAATCATTTTTAGTTTGTTCAATGCCACAATAAATTCTCTAGAAATTGTTGTACTACATTAGTACATATCTATCACTATACTACTACACAATTTAAATTGTATGTTATAAATTAAGAAATGCATGTGATAACTGTGTCATTTGATTTTCCTGGGTCTTAATCGTGTGTTGAAAACTATGGTATAATTTGATTGTATACATTGTTGCAATATATGATAGATTTAGCAAAACACGGTATCGAGGAGGATCCGTAAATTGGTGAAGATACGTGGACAAAGCTCTGTCTTAGAAAGTTTTCACGTTTATAACTTTGAGGAACATTGGATTCTGTGGATCTGATTAGCAACGAAATCCACGAAAATTGGTGCTCAACGAATAATGGTTTGTCTCAACTGTTAATGACAGCCAGCAAACTCGATTAAATGTATTTAATGACAGCCAGTATCGACAAGGTGTAACTACATTGTTCGACGGAATCTAATCGGACAATTCTCTTCTTGAAGACTCAATCTACCCACAGAAGTTGTGTAATTATCCATTACCCAGCTACCTAGAACAATCAGCCATTTAAAAGCTTTTGTTATTCGTAATCGTATGTTTTCATAATTGAAACACGATGCTTTTATAGAGTCATGAACTTTAATTAAACTATTGCAATCAGGTATTTTATTCCGTTTTCCCACGGAATTTTCCATGCTTTGCAGGCACTCAACAAGCACTTGTGCACAAATGTTCAAGAAATGAACGGCACAGGTTATGGAGTATTTTAATGGAGCCAATGATGAGATATACAAGAGGGTACAGGGAATTTACTACCGGAAACTGGACGATACGATGCTCTTCCGGGACCCCGGAAAGGTTAGTCCTGATTTTTTTCCTCACCTATCTCCTTGATTCTTATAGTGAAGAGATCACCCCCACAGAGAGAGAGAGAGAGAGAGAGAGAGAGAGAGAGAGAGAGAGAGAGAGAGAGAGATTTGTCGAAATATTCTTATAAATGCTATTGGGCGAGCATTTTTTGTCCTTATTTAGCAATTTTCAATTTCGTTCGTGACTGAAACAGATATTCAGTTGATTATCTTATGTTTTTGCAAAGATAGGGAAAATTAAAGAAACGCCTTCATTTAAAATTCCATTAGCCGTGCATTGTGAATTATTCAGAGGGTTGAATGAAACAAAACATCTCGTAACAGACAATGAAACAAAACATCTCGTAACAGACAATTTCCTATATCAGTCTATTCGCTGTTGTGGAACATCCTATAAATCTGGACGAGACAATTAGACAATTATCTCAATAGGCCACCGATTTATCAATAGAAAATTTCATATCTTTCTGGAATGGTGACCAAATGGAACAGTTGATGGAAGTCAATGTGCCTTATATCTATGTAATTGCTAACAATGTCAAATGACAAATAATTTCCATCAATCGAGAGGCGGGCCGATATGAATTTAGTGCTTGTTATCAAACGGCAGCAGATTGCCCAAATAGAGTCGTAAATCAGGGGAGCCTGTCTAGGAAGCTATTGCGGTGGACCCTAAGAGTGACGAGGGATCTGGACGCCTTTGAAGATGGCAATGATCATCGACCCTGGCAATTGACACCGAAACAATATCTAAACGCGGGAAACTGACTGGCTAGAAGACGCGGGTAGAAGCCGTAATTTATCCTCTAGTGGCCTCAAGTGGTCCCCAATTGGCTTACCCGAATCACATATATCATGTTTATTTACAGAAGGACTATTTCTGGGGAGGGAGTGTTTCGGAGAAGGTAAGTTGATCTGCTGGGGTAGGGGATGTTTCTCCCTATGATGTATTGTCGGGAATTCACTGTTGCGCAGTGATCCTGTCGAACTGGTAAATTTATCCTCCACGCTAATCCTCGGATACATAACAACTAAGGCGACGTTTGCTTTAAGTTTGTTAGTTCTTTGCCTGCTCTACCTAATTGTTAAGTACAGGGATGAGAATGTAATCCCTTCCCATAAAACAAAGTCGGAAGAATAATGATTTAATGTCCGAGAGCATGATTAAGCACCTGTTCTTCTGAGTATTTACACAGTTCTTTTAGTCTCTGATTCTCTGACAGTCGTATCTTTGGTCCTTATGGTATCAAATTTTTTCGAAGACCACCGTTGTCTTCAATGAGATTCAATCATTCACTGTTTCACATTTGTAAGGTGTTTTCTCGATCGCTAAGAAAAATCTTGAAACCCTATGAATGCGGTGTATGGTTTTAAATATATATATACATATACTTAATGGATTATTTCCTTTTTTATCTAAGTCCTTTATCTATTACTGGCTTTGAATTTGTAAAAATATGTAGAAATAAGCTTTAATTTAAAATGTTGGCAACGGAATCATTTTCAGGGGTATGGATTTTACAATCCTTTTTTCCAAACAAAAATATTATACTCATGGAATTTTGTTCCATAAAACATTCATTTTTCAGTTTGACAAACATTATCGCGTTCAGATGAAATTTCATGATAAAATATAGACTTTGATTTTTGATTTGGTGCGAGGGAAAAGTGCTTTTAATATCGACGCTTGTGTCCTAATCCAGGGGCCTTAATGGCCGGCGACTCATGAATGTGAAAGACGTCTCCATTGATTTCTTCTTGACGTTTAAAAATCATTCAATTCCCCGGGTACAAAGTCTGTCAAAATTTAATATGTGATTGCTAAATCAAAGTTACATTAAGCATAAAATGACAACGATCTTAATCAGAATAGAAATCAGGGCTTTATCGGAGTAGAATACCTCCATTCTTGTGTGCCCCCGTTTTCCGTGACACGTGATCACACAGGGAGAGTACAGGTATGCTATTATCATCAATAACTGTCTATTTTGTTCTAACGATGAAAACAGTTTTTGGGTAGATACGATTTGTATTGCTAAAATTCCCACGGAGATGATTCTAATCAATATGACTTTGGAAAATTTGCCGATTATCTTCTTTTTGCGCAAACTTGTATGATAGTGATTACAATGTATTTTCACGGGTTCCATCATTTTTGGTTGGTTATCTACAATTTAGGTTAAAGTATGTACATTTCATATGTTAAGCTTGGTTAAACGTATAAACGTTTTGAGATCGTATTTTACCAACCGATTGCCCTTGGGGTCATACCGATTAGTTGTGGGACTCATCCTGAGTTGGATTTGCTGATCCTGACCTAGGTGTATCCCAAGGAACCTTTTCCTGACAGTTAGTCCTAAATTAATGGATCTACTCCACGGGGGGACATCGCCAGGGATACTGTTATGACAGGGATAGGGGACACAATCTTAGACCCAGAAATCCGAGGAGAATTAAAAAGTAAGGTCCCTCGACGATCCCGGGTTTCGTTTAAGTCTTGCTATAGAACCGTGACGTCATTCGTTTCTGAATGTTCTATCGAGTTTTGGTATCTCAATGAAAAGATATTAATTAATGACACAATCTGTTTTACAGCCCTGCTTTATCCAATACCGATAAATCACTTCATATTTCATTATGAGACAGCAATTTGTCAAAAGCATCTGCTATAGTAACCACTCTCTCAGTCTGAAACTGTTCGGTAAATAAACTCAACATGCTAGCGCGGCTGAGCAAGGGTGTGTTGACCGTCATTTCATTCTGAATTCAAAGACTTTAAAATGTTCAGACTATAAGAAATGTATAATACAATCTGCAAAAAAGCTTTCCAGTTCTGAAATGACATTTGTTGTATATGTTCCTAATCCAGCGCAGATTGTGAGCGGCCCTTTTGTGGTAATGCTAGCATTGTTGCGCTTCCAATGATTGGGCCGAGCAGTCGCTCTTTGGGATATAACAGGTCGACAATTTAAATTCTTATATTTGAATATGAATATTGGACTCTTGTGCATTAAATAAATACCAAGGAAAATACCAAATGGTAAGTATAATGGTATTGTTTCGTTAGTCTTTTGAAATGCTTTAATTGTAGTGAATGTTATAATTTAAACAGATCAAGAAGGTATCGTCTCAATAATTTAGAATGATTGTTCTCGATTTCCGATTTAACTGTTCATCAAAGTACATTGTAATGCTACAAGATTAACAGACAGGTGGAAATCTCCATTGTTTCATTACCACTAATATTTGATTAAGATGTTCCATTAGTTCATTTATCAACAGAGAACGGTGTCCAAGATATTTAAATTGCCAGGATGACATAGTAAGTACAGATTGCAGCAGATTAAATGATTGTTTTCAATCAGATCTATTTATAGATCGCTGCAATTGTGCCTGATTTCTGGCATTTGGCAGAGTATTACAAATAATCCATTTGTATATTTAAGGTGTATTTAATACTTACATGTATCTTATTGTTCAATAAAACGATAACATTGTATTTTTTACCAATGTACAAATCATTACTTGTCATCGAGTTAACTTTAAAATGAACCAGGACAAAAGTATACAAGTACCCCCCCCCCCACCCCCACTTATAAGTATGACAAAGTTTGAATAGGAAACAAAATATGGAACATGACACCTTTGTTTAACACATCAAAAGCAATTAATACTTTGGTGTGTGCCGCTTTAACTTTAAAAACCAAAAGAGCGAGGACTCCAAAACAAAGGAACAGTGCAAGTGATCTACTGAGGTATTGTGGCGGCGTACGGTTGGACACTTGTGTATTGGTGCAATGGTTAAAGTCGTGAGTTGAGATCCCAGAAAGACCTCAAATTACTGTCAGAAAGAGAATAAACGAGATATCTGTAACTGAATCGGCCCCATTTCCTAACAGTCTTTACTTGGGTAATGTTTAAACTGACTGTTGTCACAGTGTCCTGTAGAGTGTTTGGAATAATTGCCTTCAAAGACGGACTGCTACAAAGGCCTGCTATCGCCCGATCTTCTTATCTCGTTCGTATCAAATGTTTCTGTATCTGATTGCACTCATTGCATCAAGCACAGAATAAGGGCGCTCAAAGCAGGTAGGTCCCGAGGGTCAGCTTTGTTTACATACATGCATATTTATGTTGTTATTATTTTGGGCATGTATATTTCGTCAACCCCGCTGTTCTAATTCCCGCGTGTTGCGTATTTTTCGGCAGCAACAAGAGAAACATCATCATCAGAGAAAGCCATGATGGTGAGCAACATGTGACCCACTTTTGCCCACGTTCATTTGTTGTCGCCTAGCTTACAATAACTCTTGGTGTGACCTTTTTTGAATTCGGTGGCCTGTCACGGACTCTATTTGCTCATCCAGTGTGTCTCGGGGTTGAGAAAAAACGCCCTGTTTGACGAGCATGCCAAATCTCCATTGCAGCCCTTGGCTTCAAAGAACCGGGACTCCGCGCGATCCTTGGTGTAATTAAAGTCATTCCGAGACTTTAACGAGATTTATAATTTGATGTTGACACTTATCTTAAACTTTCAATCCATTTAGGAGAAATCATTTTGATGTGTTTTTTTGGTGGTGTAAAGGGTTTAAAGCATTAAAAGAAATGGTTTTGTTCTAACCCCGGACACGGATACACAGGCTTTGAACAGATAAATTTACCTTTTAAGTACCGCATACAAGAACAAACGAATTACTTTAGATACCGTAGGATGTAAGAGAAATGTTTTCATTGGATAGAAGATCTCCTTTTAGCCAATTAATAGGTATGGACGATGTCATAAAACAAGTATAAAAAGGGCTCCCGGAAGTCAGTGTTCTGTTTGTAAAAGAAGATTTTAATCGGATCAAGTTTTCTGACTATGTTTTAGCGGGATTTATTTCTTTTGAGAGCCCTCCGTTTTATCCGACTTCTTGGCTGTGTCTGGGAACTGATATCACGAGGACCTCATGGACTCCGTCCAGGGATCACAGCGTCCTTCAACTTTTTTACTACGTGCTTCATTCTGATTAATTACTGGACAAAACCTTTCAAGTGATCTCTTAAAATTCCGAAAAGATATAGTTACCAAGAGAACATAATCTTAAAGCACGTAAATATCACGGCCAAGTGTCTCGATAAAAAATGTCCGAAGCCGAAGCTGTCACACGGGATTTCTTCGGAGGGCTTATAAACGGAAGTATTGATTGGAGATAACGACCCTGAAGAAAGCCAATGGAAAGTCCTCGTGCACTCACCCGTAATGCCATCCACTTCTTGCAAGAAACAGAACGGGATAAGTGCTAGATCTAAATCTTGTGAAGTTCTTAGACATTCACTAGACATCGGGTTCATTTCTCAAGCAGCATTGCTGCCGTATACGCAATCATCCAGTGGAGGCGACGGAACCGTAGCATGTTCTGGAGATTCGAAAGATATTGTTTTCTTTACAAATTAAATCCTGTACTAATATACGCATTATCGACAGAAAAGAAGAAAGAGGAATGAAAGAAAGTGTTTGCGTGTTGAAGGATTTGATTGGCTTGACTTTAAATCATTGTCCACTAGAAGAAATCTATGTCAACTGCAAGTGTAACTGACCAATGAGTGACGATTCTAAGTCTTTTAAATTGACTAATACCTTCAGACCTTAGGAGGATTATTCCACAAAGAATCGCAGAATCTCTAAATTATTAAAGTGCAGCTTGAGTAATTTATTTGAATGAAGTGGGACCCAATTATTCCAAATGTATGATATACGAGAGAGGGTATGTAATAAATGCAAAGAGGGTCATATATGAATCTTTTAAACGACATTAAGTTGATGTAATCGCCATTTAAGACAGCGCGGGACTAGCTTTAGAATGGAGATATTTATTTCTGTGGTGACTCTATATAGGGTTTTGTGAGATGGCGTACAGTTAGGTTGATATGGGGTCCATGTACATGTGTGGAGAATTGCTTTCGAACGCTCTCACGACCACTGCGTACCGGGATTTCTGGACGTTCGGTGACCAAGACCCAGGGTCCGGGGACAAACCGCCACGGTAGGTAGCAAAGCTACTCACCATCTACAATACCTGTGGTCGATTACACCTCGCACTGTTGCACGTACATAAAGACCAATATTAAAAGAATATGGAATGGTGGTAGTGGTTTCAGAAAAAGGGTCACTGTGCTTTAATTGAATATTTATAGTATTTTTAATTTAATGTAATTTTAAGTGATTTCAATTCCAAAGTTTGTTAAAAGGAACTCTCTTTCACGGCAAGAAATGTTAACCAACATCTTATCAATTTAATTGATATTACCGTCTTCGTTGCTTTGTAAGACAGTATTTATAAAGGTTTAAACACTCAACAAACTGTGCATTAACACCCCCCCCCCCCCCCCCACCTTTGCAACTGGTAGAAAATATTTTATGTGAAAATTTTAATTTATTTCATTTATTGAAATCCTGTTCAACGCAAGTAATATGAATCAGTTGTATTTTTTATATCTACGTGCGATTTAATATTTTTACGAAACATCCAATTAAAAAAAAAAATCAGAGTCGAAAATTGCAATAAATGAAGTTGAAAATTTGATTTTCCATAGATATAAATCTAATGCCATTTTATATTTACACGATTTACAAGTATGGGTATTTTCTACTACGGAACTTTAATTCGTTTTTGGATATTGTAACTGTGACAGAGCTGATATAAAATACCGATTTTCTCTACTTTTTAAAATTTTGACAGTCTAGACAAGCTATCACAAATTTCTGTTACTTTTTTCCTAAAAAAAAAAAACAAAAAAACAAAAAAAAAAACCTTAAATTATTAAAGGTAAAGTTCAAGTTTAAAAGATATTGAAGTTATCACTGAACTCTTCCTGGGGGTTTTTTTCTGGACCTAAATTCTGACCAAATCAATCGCTTGTCTTCCCTAGAATCGTTATCTCTGATGTCAAGATTTAATTTTAATGCGATTATTAACGCGCTTATTAAAAGAATGCTTTCTAGTTGAACTCCTCTCTCTCTTTCTATCTCACGAGAGAGAATAAGAGAGAGGGGGGAATTGGGAGAAAGAACTACTTTTTTGATAAATTGACTGAAAATATTTCACAACATTGTTTGTATCGATACCTCACACGATCTTGGACAATAAACAAATATCATTTAACATAGATATTAAAATGTACAGGATCTTGTGTTGACTTCGCCTTTGAACTTGTAGAACTTGAGTTGCCATGTTTGATTTTCTGATTGGTTTTTTTGTATAGATATCCAAATCTTTACAATGAGTATCTATCATAAGTTGGAGAAATATTTGTTGAGTACATACTTGAAGGTATAATTGACCTTTTTATCCCCCTATTGCCCCAACTCTATTGTCTAACTCCAACATGAGTTTGGTCTTAAAAAAATATTTCTTGATATCGGTTTACTCAACTTTGACCTATTAAAGCAGTGATTTTTTAGTCCTTGCAGCAACCGCTTGCGTATATCCGTTATTGAATAAGCTTAGAGTGTTTATTGACGATGGTCATATATTTGTTACCTCATCATTAAATGTTACCAAGCTCTAACCAAAACAAGGCCCGGACACAGTAGCTAATTGTGTTTGGTTTCCGACACACGTGTCCTAAATACGCCATTGTGTTCAAGTTGTTCAATGTGTCCCCTCGCTCTGTTTCTTCCTGACGAGTGTAAATATGTAGGTAATAATCTTACCTATTCACTACCTTCGATCTGTATTCCGAGTGTTTGTCTTTTTTCACCTGCGGAGAAATAACAGAGCTCTTAAAATTTAACGATTGTTTTCTCTTGGAATCTAAGTTGTCGCGAGATTATTGGTTTCTTTATAGATACTACTGAAAAGTCGATAACATTTTCATTTATTTTTGGAGGACAATGAATTTTGATCTACGTATGATAGGACAAATTGAAGTCATAATGTAATTCATAAATTCAGCCTTAATGCCTTAAATTGGAGAGTGGCGTGTAATTTAATGTATCGATTTCTTTTGAAGTTGTGAAACTTTACGCGAGTGTTCCATCATGTTATATATTCAGTGTGGATGGTTTTAAAAATTACTCTAACACTGATATCAACTGGGATTTTAAAGGAACCATTTGCTTGCGCCTGCATCATTTATTTTTTATTCTTAATACGAAAGATTTTAAGTTGATTGTCTATTAGTAAGACGTACATTTAACAATGGACTAAGATCGTTGCTTCCGGACCTCGGAGCGCTTTATCACAGCGTGGGTATACATCAGCATTATGTCGTCTGATCCTTCCTTTCACGAGGGGATGATGAACAGAAAGGGCCATCCTAATCCCCGGATGATACTATACCGCCTTTCTCGTTTTTCTAAACACAGGCCCAGTCGAGGAGATGGTGTGAGAACCCACCGCGAGAAAGTGCTCCAAGACAGTGTCATCGTCTGCTGTTCCACTGAGAACTGTGGACCGGAAGGCGGGTATTTCACGGAAACTCCGGACTCGGATGACAGCATGGTCGGGCACACTGCTTTTTCTCGCCTAGATCCGGTAAGGAAAATTTCTCTCAATGCAGGTAGTTGATGTTTGACAAGATATAAAGAATATTTATTTTTGGACAACAAAATTAATAAATCTTGCAAAGAAGAACGTTCTGAATTAAAAAAGAAGAAGAGAAGTTTAAAACCCTTCAGTATGTACAAAGTTTGAATACCCTGATTGGATTAGACTTAAATACTTTTTATAAGACACTTTATCGATATTTTCATACAATCTTTATCGCTAAACCTCGAGAAAAGCATTTCAATTCCATTAACTTTCATATCTAGGATTAGCAACGGGTTTTTAATTCACACTATCCGGTGAGGAATACTTTGTAACAATTGTAGAAAAAAAAGATATAAAGGGCCTCTGCTGCTTAGAACACTCAAAAAAATCATTTAGAATGCATGTCAAATATATCATGTTAGTGTAAAGACGGTTACAGCGGAGTCTGCAAACAATGACCATTGTTATAATAAAATGCCTGCCTTCTTTTATCAAAAGCTCAGTAGTGAAAGTACTTTCAATTTGAAATGATATTAATCTTTGGAGGCGCTGGTGAAGTGACAATGACTACAGATTTCTCCCTTGTCTCTTGGAGTCCCGAGACGTAACAAAGTTGCCAAGTTTCTCGCTCTGTCCTGAAGTCAACCCCGATAACCGAATAGATTTTTTATAAGATTAAGTTCATATAAATTACAAACTTCTTCAAAAGTCTCGAGCCTTGTACTTGTGATATTCTAGTAAGACTTCAATCACATTTTTTTATCCCTAGATCTAGCCCAGTTTAAAGTCTTTAAACATTTTTGACATTTTAAAAAAGATACAGAAATCTGCTGTATCAATATTTGACGTTTTTGGTGAATTGCTTGCTTTGCCGTCTCAGTTTTGACTTGTCTCCGAAAGTGAACATGTTTCGATTCTGAATTTTAAATCTCAAAGCAAAGTTTGACAAATATACAAATCCCCGATTCTGGTGTCATATTGCTGATCAAGAGGGAAGTCACCTTGTCATGATCAAAGTCCCAGCCATATGTTATTGCAGAATCAAGTCAACCTTGTGTGTTAGCAACGTTATGTCGAGGGTTTTACAATAGACCTTACGACTCACGATAAATGTTACAAATACGAATCATTTATAATATGATTAACTTAATACCAATAAAACATTCTTATATGTATGAAAAAGTTTGGAATAAATGGTTTTTAAAATTACATGTAATTAACACACTAAACATCACAACACCGATAAGTATACAGTGGAGACTCAATTTTACGTTTTATGAACACACATTTCAAAAATCGGTTCCCAATATATCCAATTGAAAATTGTGCGGAAGGTAAATTATCCGGATTAATGAAATTGAAGTATTATGAGTCCACACCTCATATATTGGTATCTACATCAATAATGTTCGTGTGAGAAGAGAGAAATGATTATTAGAGACTACTCATCGCGATAAAATTTTCAGGAAAATAATTTTTTATCTCCGTAAAGGATGATATCAAAGCATTTACATGAGTGTCCTGGTAAAATTTATCAACCCGTTTGCTTTATCTGGTTTTTTTTTAATTCATGACATACATGTACCAGTATATTGTACCTCAGTCCATGAAAAGATCTTGGTTTGACTGCTTTGATTTCTTATTCATATATTTTTTTTATTGATATAGATATATTACTTATTTGTCTTGATAGAAAATTTAGATCACATGGACATGTTTTAAAGCCAGTTAATACAAACTCCACCGATTATGATTTACAACTGTCAACAATGCGACATTTACAAGCACTAGTGTCCTTTGCCAATTATAAATAATATGCATGTGTACACGTGTATATACGAACGCGGGGTACGCGATGGGTGAATGTTGGCGTTTATTGAACACGAATATATTACTTGATTCTAAAATCCGGGGTTTATTCATTTTGGGCGAACTCCAGTGTCTTTTTACTGTGAAGATCCATCTCATCTTTATTCATGTCGACTGTTAAAATGCAAAGTTGTAAGGTGCCATAGGAACCCTAATGGGCTGCCCCTGTTGTTTCATCGAGTTCTGATCACTGTTTAATACACGAATCAGTGCTTTGTCAGCGCTTTATTGGGGTCTCGGCTTCTACAGACAGGTAAGTGACCACAGAAATCATCCTCATACGTTAAGGGGGGGGGGGGGGGGCAAACCTGTAGGACAAAGGGAAAAGTAACCCCCTACAACTAGTTATAATGTACATGCATGTATATGTTTTTGACAAGTTGTTTTCCAATTTGATTTGATTTGGTTACCTTTTCAGGCTACTCTGAAGTACATCGGATGGGCCCCAAGTGATCTAGAATCCCAGGACCACCCCGGCGACATCCCGGAAGCCGTCAAAAACGATCAAAACTGTAAGTCTTTCGCTTAGAAAATATAAATAAATATATACAATATTTTAAAAGATCATAGGAAGAATTTTCTTTTAGCAAATTATCTTTAGCTATTTTTTAAAAATTCACTGTCGTGTTTTAGTACTTATATATTTAGCTCGTTTTCATTAAAAGGTGTTTTTAGCAATATCGGAAAACAGTGGTTCTACTGTTTCGCAACAGAGATATGTATTTCACCGAATTTAATTCAATTGCACGCGACTAAAATTGATTTCCCACAAACAAATCACTGATATATAATAGCTCTTTCTGGTGTGTTTTTCAGATGAGAATTTATGCAGGCTATCTAAGGTAAATATTCCCTCGCAGACATCATAATAAGTACTTATACATTTAAAGTTCTTTTGAAAGTTTGGAAAAATCCATATCGTTTCGTTAGGGCAATCAGGAAGGCATTCACACCAATCAAAAGCAACTTAGCAAATTATCCTACCTAACAAAGGGGGGCAAATGTTCTTCAAATCTGCCACAAAGACTCAAAAACTCTTAATGCATTTAAACTTTAATTAAAATTCCATTATCCGTACTGAAGTTAGCTAAACCTATCTGTGTTGAACAAGGACTCGGGGCTGGCATTTAAAACGTTATGCCGAGCTCAAGGTAAAAGTGGGTTTTGAGGAGTCGCCATTGTTTTTATGCCTAGTGACGGCGAGTTTTACTCGGGACTATTGCAGTATTTTACACGTGTCGGAATTAAAATCAGAGTGTGATATGCCCTTGTGTATTGCCCTAACACATGTCCGCTTCGCTCCTGTGGTCCTTTGATTTGTCAATGGCTGTGTCGATTTACTAGACGATAAGAAGTTGTAATGGATTACGATTTTAAAGATACATTGGACTCATTAATTTGGTCTACCAATGATCAGGTGGAGTTTAAGAAGCTCACAGACCAGGTGAGGGATGTCAACATGAACCTACGGAACAAGTTTAGGACCTCGGCCTACCAGGTAAAAAGTTTTACTCAATTCATTCGGAGTTATCTTTCTTGAAAATTATCTGTAATCTGTCAAATCTCACAACACTAGTCGGGTTACCTTAAATTGGCTCAAAATATACATTTATTATTAAGGTAAATGTGAAAGTAAACAATAACACGTGTACAATCGTGTACTGCTAATTGACTCTGAACTTTCGTTGCTATGTAAACAAACCAGACATATAGCTTGCATTGTCCCGATATGAACGAATAAAAGGGATATGTATATACCATGTAAAACGAATGGAAACCGCGGCATTTAAAAAAGTTTCCCGTAAATGTAAACGTATCGAGAAAGGAATTTATGGATTTATATAAGGGTTAAGATTACACACGGTTATAACGGGGACTGCATGTAGTTTATTAAGTTATAAAGGCCTCATTTTAATAAGACTACACCATCTTTGCGGTTTTCGATTACTTGTATTTAACTATTGCAGATTTTTACTACAAAAGATAACATTGAGCCTTTATATCTCGCACTTTTTGTGTCATTCCTACAAGCTTTTATAATTAGCTAATATTCACTATGTCTTACAAGTCATTTCATCACAGGGTACGTATAACTTATAGTATAAGAACACTTTACACGTAGATTCTCTGTATCCAAAATGTCTCCAAGGTGAAGAGCTGTAATCTATTAAATCAACAAGTCTGCGGAATTACTTGACTTATAATATTGATATTCGGCAAGGAAACGATGCCTAAGGCCTTTACCTCATCGTATCGAACGTAGACAGGACTAATATGAACTCTCGGCAAACACATTGTACAACCCATATTGCTGAACCATCGACAAACATACTATTGTATGATGGTCCCTTTTCGATCTTAATATTTTCGGTGCATTGACGTGGTTGTGTTTCTGTCCTAATAAAAGCATCATTGTGAGGAGAACCAGTCACTTCACAGGGAAAACGGATGTCCCCTTCAGAGGGGGTATCCTGGCTTTTGATTCTGTGTGTTTCATTGTTTCCTCTCTCTAGGGCTTTAAAGCCAGACGTCGTTGCACTAGAACTATTCAAGTCCCACACGGTCAGATTATAAAATATCCGAGTTCATAAAACTGTATTGTTGATAAGATACGGCGTATTAAATACTTGTAATCCCCGTGGACACGGCGTGGTTTCTGGTGCTTGTGGGTTTTATACAGGGGTTTGCAAGACCCAGAGAGCAACGATAAAGCACACACCGACCAAACACTCAGAAATCGGCAGCTGTGTCATCGGGGGACATTTAATCTAGCCAAGAACAATAGCTAATGTTACGCCGATCAGGGACCAAATCTTATAACTGTGTCATCTGATTGTGAAACAATCTAAGGATATTTTTACCATGCTAATTTTATCTGTGGAGGAATTAAACATGGCTACAAAACGATTGAAAAAGAAACGGAAAAGGCGACGTCATCAAAAGGTAAAACAGTTATAAAGGATGTTAAAAGGGAAGTGGAAAAGGCTTTAAAGAATATTTGATGTTTCAAAGACTTGATACTTTTCATCATTTGACCTTGATCATCAATTTGTCTTCTTATTGTTTCTGTCATGGTTTTGCAACGTTACCGTTACTTGAATTTTATCATTACTTCTCTTCAGAAACTTCTCTTATCTTCAATGTGATAATGTAATTTATATCCGCAGCCAATATTCAGGGCATTGTGTCATCGATTTCTGTCTTTTAATTTTCATCTTATCTACACAAAGTGTTCGGAAACACGAGCTTCCTCTTCTTTAAGTAATATAAAGCACTCCACGCCACCTATCTCTGTGTGTGCGAGTCTTGGAGGTAACTCCCTATTGATTTTGTCTCTTCTCTGACAAGAACCATTAAGGTAATGACAATATTTATCACAAGAGACCCCGCTTTGTGCATCACTCCGCTGCTGTTCAGCTGTCTTGCTGCATGTAGTTCTTCCACTGTTTGCGGTTTACCTGGAGTGTTTTAGCGACATACAAGTTACGGAATCAGTCTCAATTTACCCACCCTTCAAGGCCGCCCATACAGGTAGGATTTCTGTCAAGTGTTCACTTGACTTACACAGGTTTTTCTATTACATCTGTAGATAGCATTAGGTATTGGTATTAAATATCAATGTGCAAAACATCTCTTGAACAATTTTTTTGGCGTGCGCTGGGTGGGGTTTTTAGGAAATATTTCGTTTTGAAACAGGTTACAAGACAAAAGACTCAGAATTCCCGTTAATATCTTTGCTACTTTAAAAATGGTACAGGTTCTAATAAATGCAATATGACATCTGAACATCGAACAGGTGCCCGAGATATGGTCGATAATGTCAATTAAAAAAAATTATGACATGATTATTGAAATTGATGTTACACTGATAAATTATACATTATTAATAAGTTTCTATTGGAACAACCATGGTAAAAGTATCGGTAATTATTGGTGATTCGCCTCCAAAATGGTTCCGTTTGGGATAAGCTAGTTATTGTGGCAATAGGTTGTGGACATTGTTGCCTTTAAAGGCTTGGGCTACAATGACACATACAAATTTATCCCAGGTAATAAATCGATTTATTTTTGATCCTGTTATGAATTAAATATCCTGTGGTTTTGTCTTTAAAGTACGTGCTTTATTGTTTTCCCACGAACATGAAAGTTTGCTGCAAGACAAACATATGCCTGATGACGTCATGGCTTATACTTTCTCCGCTCGAAGTGAAATATTATGCAAATGAGGAGTCACTTAGTAGTCCACTATGGGGTGTAGCGTTTAAAAGTACGAACAGTGACTAGGTTCTTGTCGATGGCTTCTAGTGTCTGAAAAAAAGGAGAAAACGTTGACGTAATTATGGTAATTGAAACCCTGATACATTAACAAATCATTGTTTCAACACGAGTTTGTTTATGTGAATGTTAGATAGACTGTACCATGACACGCGATTCTTGACATGCAACATTGAATGCTTTGAAGATGAAATTGATTTTATTTTGTCTCAACAAGTTAGTACAAGCTCAATTATCAATTAACTAAAATGGTTTTAATAAAAGAGTTTGTATACATCTTATTCTCTAGGCATTAGTAGATGTTTCTACCCTTGACTTTCTCTTGAGTTAAGAGCAGATTTAGACTATAATAAGATGTCGTATAGTGGTGTACATGTACGAATGATAAGTTTCTAGTTCCTGGCGATGTCCACCAGAGCCTAGATTCCTAGACATACTAGTGTATCTCTCCGACACAAGTCTATATAGGTCTTAGGAACTTTGGTCTCTGGCGCAAGGCTCTACCTGTATCTCACCTTTATAAGTTTGAAAACTAAGCCTTACTAAATATGCTGGGTTTGATAATTAGAACGATTTACATCCTTTTTGGTTCTTGTTATATTTTTTGTGACAGTTTTGGCAAAGCTTTTTCGCTCTTTCTTGGCCAAGCTTCTACTAAACTTCCGCGTTGCTGCATGATTCCGTTTATCTATATAACGTCCCTTCACTTACTATAGTACATATATTTCTGAGTTTTATATATTTTGGTACCAAGATTTGATGGTACTCACAATGGTCATAGTCTCGTCGTCCACGCGAGTCCGCGTGATCTTGGAGTCCACTTCCCCTGGTTTTATCCCCTTCTGATAGTGCACCAGGTCCTCCCCCTCAACAACGAACCTTGACTAAAATACAACATGACGAGTGCTTCAAAAAAGTTTGAACACCCATGTTCTAAGCATGTAAACAAGCACGAAATGGCGAGTTCTTCAAAACAAAGTTTGGTTTTATAAAAAATCAACCAAAGAGTAGTGCGTGTTAATATACTTGAATGCATCTTTATTTTTTCATTGATTACCTTGCATTTACGACCATCTAATGTCGTTTCATCGAATTCTTCCCCTAGCTTAAATTTGAGGTGAGCGTTTTTAAACGTGGATGTGATGTTTAGTTCCCAATCATCGCCATTTTGTTTAATCTCCTCATAGCTTGTGATGCTATTCCCGACTTTCCGCAGAACAAAATTGATTCCTGAAACGATTCAGATTAAAATCACGGGAACGATAAACAACATGTTCTGCAATTCATAGTTACAAAAAAGACTTTGCTTACCCAATAAAAATATATTTTATATCAATTCATTTCGATCCATTTTCCCCAAAATTATAGATGAAGTTCAGAATATGAACGCTAATCCTTGGCTTATCGTTAATATTCACTCCATACACTTAATCTGTCTTTCGTAAATCGAAGGTAGAAAATTAATCCACTTAAACTCGTCTAAGTTAAAACAAACGATTTTAGATTAAAGACGTGACCTTCCTATTGTATTGGTCTCCGTCCACGAGGACTTTTACCATTAGAATTGGTTCCAATCAGAACGGTTGCAAACAGAATCCATTGGGAAAACGGTCTGATGGGCTTACTACAACACGGTACATGTAAAAGATTCTCACCGAATTCAGCTGATATTGTGACTTGCAAAGTGTGAACTTGTGACTTGCAAAGTAAATCTATGACTTACCAAGAGTCCTCATGTACTCATCCCACTTGTCATCGCTGCTGAAGAGTTTCCAGTGACCAAGAACCTTTGTCATTTTGACTGTAACTGAAGACATGGAGAATCTAATCAATACCTTTATACGTATACAGCATCGCACATTTCTTCACATCACAATTTATCATCACAGCTAGACATACAGAAAAAGCTGCCTTAATCACGGGAGCTTCTCCTTCATGCAATACAATTTTACTTACATTATTTTTACTTACATTATTTTTACATACATGTATATATGTACATACATGTATGGCAACTACTCTCTCGCAATTTTATTTTATGATGAAATCAAGCACAAATACACGTGATTAATTAACCAAGTCTTTGCCATTTTTTACTGCACAGATGTTTGAACTGCCTTACACAGTGACAAAAGCGGTAAGCGGAGGGTGGAGGTTTTTTATTTGGGTCTACAGCTCTCTCTATGTCTCTACACAGAACACTTTACTACTTTACTATATCCATCATGCAATACTGCAAACATGTATTCCTACTAACAAAAGCCGTTCTATAACTGGCAAGTCGACTAATCTTAGCGTAGAATAGATTTTGAACTCTCTGCTTGCGGTCAAAACAAATGGCCGGTCTACTTGCACGTGGCGTGGCATGACATGCTGTAGTCTTTGCTTCGTCGTTGAAAAGGCATGACAAAAATGTCACATATAAGAACACACGACAGTGCTTGATAGTTCTCTGCAAATATGTACAAGGAAATCACGGGGAATAAATCAGTATACACATGTACATGTAGAATATTAAGGCTTACCTTTGGCTGGGATCAATAATGGCGGACTGACGTTATCTGAAGTAGACTTTAGCCGTTGACTCTTGATACGACCTGAGTGTTAATAAACACGGATTCTCTTCTTGTTTTCATAGCAGGGAAACAGTACATTTTAACACTGTATCACATCTACCTGCAAATTAAGCTTTAAAATTACCATGGCAACGTTTTCCAGGTGATAACGTTTATTCGATGACAAGACACGTTTGACCAATGCATTTGTGTATCTTATACTAGCACATGTTACTGGTATGCGTCTTATTGGCTTGAACATTCCAGGACAGTAGTTTACAAGTCACCGCATGCAAAGTATTCATAATTAATTCTATATATACATTTGTGTAAGGTTGTAACAATATACATTTAATATTTAGTTTTCACTCGGTTTTGATGAAGTAATAGGTTTGCTAAATATTGTCTCTTGTGTTGACAGAAGCTCTACCAGCAGCCGTCTGCTGTAGAAAATGGCTCCCAGATCTACAGGTCCCAACTAGCAGCCAGTCTGAAGGCGTTTAAGCCCAAGGACTGGGCCCCGCTGGACTACCGCGAGAAGGAGACCTCATTCCTTAGGTGTCGACCAATCCAGCAACCAGTGATACCGGAAAGGTGAGACTCTTCTTTATATCACACAGTCGGGATTCCTGGGAAACCCTTTTATTTTTTTTATATTGACAATGGTAATTATGTAGACACGTAAAATCTATAAAAAGTTGATTAAGATGAAATAAACGATCATCATCATATTTGTTTTGCTTTCTTTTAACAATTCAATAAACCAAGGACTTCTAGTCAACGTGTGGATTTTTAACTTTCTATGCAAGCAAAATTGTTCTACTAATAGGCCACGAAACTTGACAAAGTTAAAGATTTCTCGTTCGCGTTCATTCCTCCCTTCGGTCAGGTAACGGCACTCTGGTTGTGGGGGAAGTAATCTGTATCATCAAGATGCTTTGTCTCTATCATTCAGACGCCGCATCCTTATACTACACAGTAACCGATCATTCTAATGCACTTTGCATCCCAAGGACCTTGTATTGTCGGCTTGGCGAAAGTTTACTAATTGGTATATTTCTAATTTCACTCATAGCCTCACACTTTATCGCATGTTTTGTGTATGAAGGAGCTAGGAGCACCTTTGCCATACATGTAGTTAGTATCTGGCAGCATTTGTAAATCTACAATGAAACAGCATACAGAAAAAAATATTTTTATCTGCGAGGATCCACGAAATTAACGTAACTTTAATTTATAGAACGATTATTTCGTTTAACAAAAACGCACACTTTGAAATGAACCTGCATTATTGATATCAAATTTATGACAATTCCTTTTCGAATATAAACCACTGGAATGCAGTTGGTTCATAATCGGATGAAAGGGCTAAGCCGACTTGGTGCAGTTTAATAGCGTTTTAGCATGCATACAGGAATTTCACCAAACTAACTTTGATCAATGCATTATCCTAGTTAAAAGCCAATTTGTAGAGAACCCTTAAATTATTCATTAGCGACATTGAATTGTTTAATATGGAGATGAATTTATCTATTAAGTTGATTGTAAATCACTTCCAAGGTCATCTAACGTCATGTGATTTTTTCCATTACAGAGCGCCTACACCTCCGCCCTCCAGATGCCAATCACAGCGACTGCGCAGGCCTCGCTCGGTTCCCGCTAACGCCCGCCGTTCCGACACTCCCTGTGACGTCAGACCGGGTCCGTTCGATTCTTTAAACCCTCGCGTGTTATCCTCTTTGATTGGTGATTCCTACAAACCACACACATTCGGAGATCGCATTCCCGGTACGGACACCGAAAAAGACGACGACGAGGACGAAAATGTAAAGTCTGAGAAACGTAAAAAAGTCAAAGAAAAGGATGACGATAACAGTACAAGTGGAATCGAAAGTAGTCAAACAGAGGATGAAAGTAGCGGAAGTAGTTCTGACGACGAAGACAGTGATTACGAGCCGGAAGTCGATAAAAACCGGGAAGTTCCGGATCTAATACTCAGACCCGAAAAACTGGATTCGTTTGTTGTACCAGATTCATCCAAAGGATGGCGGAAGTACGACTTCGATGCGGATCACGTGGACATTCCACCCTATGAGTTCGCCGATCCCATTCCAGAACCATTTAGTGACCTAGATCTACGGCAAATGGCAAGGTTAAAATGGAATTGGAGGGATCACACGCGAGCGAAAGCAAAAGAAAATGTAGACTTAATTTTGGACCGTTTAGTAGAACTAGAACGCCTTCAGTTGGACACTGAAGAGTGGGAAAATAAAAGATATGCTCAAGTTAGCCGTAAGTCAAAGCGAGCAGTAAGTGCCAAGCCTGTAATACGCGACCGCAGGTGTTGTAGCCGGTGTCTACAGCCCGCCTGCGCCGGGGACTGTCCCGAGAAAAATGTGCAATTCAGTGTATGTGAATACTGTAGACAAACATTTTGTGTTGGGTCTCAGTGTAAAGAGACCAAATATGAACAACGCATGCGTCAGCCTCGTGTTGATGACGAGAGACCTCAGCAAATGAAAGTCCTACCACGCGCGTGTAAATCTTGTCAGATAAAACATAATGCTAAACTAATCAACGCAAATAACTTGTTATTAGGTCGACCCAAGTCCGGAAACGCAACCTACAGTCGCGGTCAGTCGTCCAGTAAACCCAGGGATCTCCGGCCAAGACCGGATACACCGGTTAGTCCGGATATTGTGAAGGACTTCGAAAAACTGGGCCTACAGGCGCACCAGCCGCCAAAGTCAGCGACACCTACACAAAGGATGCAGCGACCGCGCAGTCGCAATGGAATGATTCCCGGGAAAACATTTTACTCGCAAAGACGAGACTCTATATCAGAGAATGAGAAGGAGACGTTAACAAATTTGAAACGGAAGAAAATGAGAAGCATACGAGTACGGAGACCAAAAACGGCCGTGTGATCTACTCCATTATACTATAATAGATACTTATTTGAAACAAGGAAACACGAGTACTAGAAATGAATGTGAAACTTTTTCTAGCGTTCTAATATTAATTTATTGTTATTGTATGTAGTGCTTGAGTAATTTATGAAATGAATGTGTAAACATATGACAGTTTATTTTTGCTTTATACGCAATACACAAAGTTTAGAAATTCGTTTGTTTTGATTCTTCTTTATATTTTACATACCAAAAAAATCACATAAAATTATTTTAAAAATCTTTATTAGAAATCCAAACGTATTCTAATTAACATACGACCTTTTTGTACGACTAAATTCATTACTAAATCATTTAGAGTTTAAAAATTCCCAAAATTGATAGGGAAAGGTATTTGCAATACGAAATACATGTTGATTATTTTTAATGTAGAGGGAAAAAACATGCTACGAAGTACCAAACAATCATCTGTAAGTGCCCTTAAAACATTTTTGTTATGAAATCCTATGTTTTTGGTACATTATATAGCGTAATATATTAACCTGTACATTAAGTTACATTTAGCTGTATATTAAGTGGAAAAACTGTCGATTCTTAACTTAATCGACAGCTTCTCCAACTTAATGTACAGCTACAGGTAACTTAATGTACAGGTTTTAACTGTTGAAAACAATTAGGAAAATTTAGTTTTAATTCAAATAAAAATTATTAAAACATAAATACCAACATTAGTATTTAAATACTATATTACAACAATATGAATTTATCATCTCCGGAGAAAGCATACAAGCACAACACATATGCTGACCATTTCAATGAATGGTTTTGTAATTGTGACCCCACAAACATATCAGAATTTGAATTCCAGAGGTAATATTAATTGCTATAAGAATCACAGGGATCGCACATTTTCTTTTTCTTTTTTTTGACACTGGCCATCACTTGAATTTGCTCCTTTTCCATCACTTGTATTTGCTCCTTTTCCATCACTTGAATTTCCCCCTTTTCCATCACTTGAGTTTCCCACTAAATGTCACTCAAAATGCCATCCGCATTTACACTTTCTTCTGGATCTCTAAATTTTGATTGCTGCAAAAAAAAAATACTTTCTCCATCTGATAAAGACATCATTCTCATTGAGTTTTACCCAGAGAGTAATCAGAAATCATTTAATTATGAAGTTACCTGGCACTGTCCATTAAGTTCAACAATACACCATTATTTTCACCCCTTTTGTTGTTTTTTAAATGGACAATCAATAGTGTTATATAATCTTAGCAATCATTCAAGCCAACACCTGAGACAGTTTATTAAGGTAACAATAAAGAAAATATTTTAAGTAGGATAAAATCCGAAATCTGTCCATTCTGTGAGAGAAAGAACTGTTCTCGGCCCTCAGTTCTTTCTCTCACAGAATGGACAGTTTTCGGATTTTATCCTTCACTTAAGGAGGCCGATTTGGCTTTTTTTGCGGAAAAACTACAATAGCATAACTCTTTATTTTTTAACCATATGTAATTTAAACCAACTCTAGTTTATTTGCGAAGGTTCATGAAAATCGACCGTCTGGTTCTTTTTAGGGACCATCTCAAAATAGAGGTACAGTTACTATAGGAATATATAGGAAACTGTCATTTTCCGCACATCAAAGCAGTTTAAAAAAATACTACAATAGCTTTTTTCTCAAAATTGTTACATATGATTAGCAATATCATTTCCTACCTTATATGTAAAAAACACAAAATTCTACCCTCTTGTTTTTAGTGGGGGCCATCTTAAAATATTAAAATGCACCAAAGTTTGCTATATATTTGGATCATCACGAATGATGATTGGTATAATGGATTCATTCCAAAAATGAGGAAAATGTCCTCGAGGATAGCATAATTCTGTATATAAAATTTCAACAGCGTACAATTTTTACTTTTTCTTTTATGTTATTTCTTATAACGTACTCCTACAAAGCTTCATTTTATCATAACGTCATAAAAGCGCAATGGCAATGTTCCCCTACCACACAACGTAAAAATCGTGTTAAAAATAAAAATTTCCTTTTAAAATCTAAATATTTTTATCTGTATTTTGTTTATTGTGTTCAATTTTATAAATGATATCGAAAAAAAATCATAAGAAGTATAAATCAACTGTATTATATTAGAATGCGCAAAAACATGCGCAATGCAAACTAAAGTCGGCCTCCTTAAATAATAACATTAAAATTCACTATCACGTCTAAATGCAAATACAGGTACTATAATAACAGGATATAGTATTGTTTAGTAGATATCTTGTTATTTTACAAGAAAAGGTTAACACACATAGGCAGCGTGAATGGATACATATCTCTATTTCCTGTTATAAATATAACTCCAAAGAATACTTTCTGAACTCGGGGATTGCTGTTCAGGCATCAATATTAAAGCTTACTTAGTATTATTTTTTCTCCACTCTCCCAAAGATTTCTTTACATATACATATAGTACTTATTTTTCTGATGTATGAAGGTAAAGTAAAACCCCGTCACTAACATTTTTCATATCAGTATTCCGCACTGAAACCTCAATATTACAATCAGTCAGTTTGTTTTCAATCACAACCCAGAGTGGTACCCCTCTATAAGCCCTTGCAATTACAGGTGAATAAACTGGAATTAAGAATGTTCCTGCTTGTTTTTTTTTTTATCAATTTCACAAAATAATGTGATTTTTATAAGAATATTTTCTTTTTTTTAAAATATACCTTGGACCACGTGCTCTAAATGCAGCCTTAGTCTAGTTCTCTAAAGTATATAAAAACAGCGTACGGTAGTCGATCGTCGCATAAATCTATATAACGTGTCCCATTAGCGGGTTATGTATATTTTCTCCCAGCTTCCATTCTGACATACACAACCAGAAACAATCATTTAATTGTTTACTTGACTAAAGTGTGCAAATCAAGCTAATCTAAAAAGTTATCAACACACGAAACCACAGAAAATGCATCACTTAAGAGCTCGTAATAAGTCTCCATAGAACTTCTTCTGTTTCGTTTTGCCCGCTTCCCATCGGTAAACTTTGTCTTGTTTTATCTGGTGATGAAGGGCTGTTGGAATTTGTTTGAATTTGAGCTCTTCAATCATAATGATGACAATATCCTGAATAACAGATATATCTTTGCTGTACAGAAGGTGCTCTAGTTCCACTGTGTGTAGATGTTTCTGTGTGTAACTGCTGGACAATACAACAACAGCAACTCGACTCAGCTCAATATTTTCGCACATATTCTCCAGTTCCGACTTGCCATGATGGGAATCTCGATCACTACAATATATTTTGTATGTATCAAAAGCAGTAACGTTGTTCTCTGTTTCCCAGTCGTCAAAGAGGGACAGAAGATGCTTTCTTACCCATGGGTAATCCTCCTCAGAATAAGATAGATACACGTCATACTTCTTGTCCTCTGGAAGGAATGGCCGCCCTGTCTGGCGATTACCCGGATGTCGTCTGCGCCGCCTCAGATTTTGTTTAACTCTGTACACCCGATACTCTATCCTCTTCCGAAACACCACAAACAAGATGAGAGAAGAGATGGTTACGAATAATAAACACCCTGTTAAAACCGAGCTGACGTTCCAAGCGCCAGTGGACGAATCGAGAGATACTTGGTTATTGTCGCCCGATTTGAAACCCACTCTACATGTATTTCTCCGCATCCAATCTTCATGATAAAGACCCCAAAGTTTCCTTCTTGACCAATGTTTTCGTTTCTTCTTTTTCACGTGTTCAGGGATTTGAAGAAAACTAACATTTTTGAGCTGACCTTTGCTGTCATTGTTGAAATTATTCATTAAGGTAAATTCAACAGAATTTTATGAACCACTGAGCTTCTTTTCTGTCTTGTTCTGACATGCTTAATGGTTCTCTGAACACCATCGGGCTTTAAATACATTTTTTCTACACTCAACTTACTCTTCTTTCTGTATCAATGTAAATACTCGCGGTCTTCACTGTAAAGTTCATGAAATTAATCACTTGTTTTGGAAGACGCTGGATCTGATCCAATGTTCTGAGCCTATATAAGAAATTTGGTATATTGTACTTTCATATCCTTTTTATGCTTTATTTCTATTATAAGAAATCGATACAATAGTTCCATATATAAAGACAAACACTCTCTCACTCATTCCAAATGTACATTTACTAAGGGGTTATATGCATGTCATAATTTTTTTATATCAATATAAATGTTGATATAGATACAGGTAAATATCAGTATCTCGAACATGGGATATCTCGAATACCCTGCTTATGTCGAAGTGGGCCGCCAGCCCCGGCCGTTTTCCATATATACTGTGGTTTCATCAATATTCGTTGAATACCAATTTTCGTGGATTTCGTTGTTAAGTTGATCCACGAAATTTAATGTTCATTGAAGTGCAATTTCTATTAACATTTTCTATTGTTAGGGTCAATTGCCACGAATTTACGTATCCTTGAAACTGTGATTTTTACTTTATCCACGAAAATTGATACCCTTGAATATTAATGAAACCACAGTATATGATTTGAAAAACTACTGATATCTCGAATACGGTTATCTCGAATACCCCGCTTATGTCGAAGTATGTTTACGGTCCCAATCACATATTTTACCTGGGTTATCTCGAAGTGAAGTCAATTTTTCGGTCTGCTAATCGCATCCTGCATGCCTTGTAATCGTTATTCCCGCCCGCGGCAATTCACACCTTTCTATCAAGACTGATAGTCAATTAACTCCACGCTTAGCCAGTGCAGCTTTTGATGACACGATTGATGTTATAACAGCTTGGGTATATACTCCGGTGATTGATAAAACAAATAAGTTCACAGCTCCCAAAAGTAAGCATCCCTAACATTCAACTTCCGGGAGTTCAAACAGGTAGCACGTAGCAGAGGTGTACGTCGCAATTTTTCTCAAATTCAGCAATATATAGAGCGCTGATCGGTTTACAACTTTGCAGATAGGTTAGTACACGTGCATTGCACACATGGGCACACTGCGTGTTGAACAAATGTTCCTAACATTGATGCATTTATACGTCATTTTATGCATTTTTTTGTTCTACCTGAGTGAACAGGACACAACACCATGACGCAAAAACTATTAATAGACTGGTAGTGTGTGTAGTCTGGGGCGACATAAGGGTTGTTTACATTGGTGTTTACCTAGTTCACAATGGGTGGTAGTGATAAACAGTCAAAAAAAGCGGAAAAAGAAAAATAGTGAAGACACTACAGATAATGAACAGTTATTAGACAAGTCAGCGAGTGATTCGTTACCAATAAGTGAAGTTATAGGGCAAACCGAAAGAGTACTATATGGGGACAGCGACATCGTCAAAACATCTACCCCAGTAAGTACCCCAACAACTGATCAAGTCTTCAGAGAATCAAATGTTGGAAAACAAATAAAAGACACAAATAAAAAACTAGACATAGTTATTAGAAAATTAGAGAAGCTTGACACAATAGAACAAAAGCTACTTTCCATTGACTCAAGATTTTCTAGTGTCGAAAATTTGGTAAATACTCACGAAAGTAAATTTAAAGAAACAGAGACTAAATTTAAAGAGACGGACACTAGATTAACAGCTGTCAAAAAGAAAACGATAGAACTAGAAAAAAGTGCTGAATTTGTATTAAATAAAGTGGATTATTTTGAAAAAAAATATCCAAGAAATGAAAATCATCATGAATAGAAAGGAACAATCACAGAAAGAGCTATTAGACGAAATGAAGAGAAACATCAAATCTCTGCAAACAGAAAAAGAAGACATTGTGCAACTAAAGGATTCAATCGTCGATCTGCAATGCCGCTCCATGAAATACAATCTTGTGTTTACGGGGCTAGGTGGGGAAACAAAGGAAGAGGACACAGAGGGCAAATTGCGGGACTTCATATATTTTGAATTAGGAGTTGACTGGAAAGTGGAGTTCTGTAACGTGCATCGGTTCGGTCGATTTCAACAGAACAGAAGCAGACCTATCGTTGCGAAATTCCTTTATGAAAATGACAGAGTAAGTGTCCTAGAAAGAGCCTATAAATTAAAAGGAAGTGGATTCGGTATGAATGAACAATTCACGCTATTGAGGAAAGACGAAAACAACTCTATACTATCATGAGGGAACTCAGAAGTCAAGGAAATAGAACAAAACTAGTGAAAGATCGTCTGTATGTGAACGGAAAGTTATATAAAGGCCCAGAAAGCAGAGACGAACACCACACAGGAACACCAGATAATAGACAACAACGCCATGCAGCCAACACACGCGCAACACATAACTCGATCGACAGGAGCCCAAGGACGACCCAAACGAAACAGCAGGACGGCATGAAAGACAGACTACACATCCAACGACCGCGTACAGTACAGTCGCCTCCAACGCGTACACTGGACACTCTACCGGTCACTAGGTCAGGCTCGGGAGTAGGAGTGTGGATTTATCTATCATCGAAATGGAATGTTATTAAAGGCCTAAAAACTAAACTAGATAATCTAGACTTTGTAGAACTTATAATAAAATATGATATAATTATTTTATTAGAATGTTGGATAAATCAACATGATTGTTTAGGTCTCACTCACTCACTCAATCCTCTCTGCGCCATCAGGTGCTTGAGGCGTCTACAAGGGATTTCCACCTGGCTCGGTCTGCAGCTACTCTAGGTGCTGTCTTCATGGACAGGCCTCTGCTTTTAAGATCTTTAAGGGCTTCTCCAGGTCTCCTTTGGCCGGCCTCTATTTCTTTTTCCCTGGGGTGTCCATCTTAGGGCAACCCTGGGAAGTGAGTTGGGGGGCATGCGCAGGACATGACCAAGCCATCGCCAGCGTTTTGCTTGGATGATCTATGATATTGTTGTCATCCCAGTTCTTTTCAACAGATCTTCATTTGAGATGGTATTAGGCCAAAAGATCTTTAAAAGGGCATGGTCACGATTTAGGTCGAAAATTATTTTTTTGATTTTAATGTTTACAATGCTTAAGTAAGGCATTAGTGATAGGCAACCAAAACTTGGGTGTCATTTGTTGAGTTATAAGCGAGTTACAGAGTTTACAATTCTTCGCTATGTAAACAAATCTTTTGTTTTTATTTTGAATGTTGAAGTGAAAATTCCAGTTTAAGACCTCAAACGAAGGAACTAATTATTTATGCTTTAAATGAATAGGAAGATAGACAAATCAGTTTGAAAAAGATTTTTTACCGACATATTGAACCTATGTAAACAAAAACAGGGCACGAGCCTTGTTTACATGACGAAGAATTGTGCGCCCTGTATCTTGCTTAAAATAATTGACTGGCACCCAAATTTCATTTGATCATTAGAAATGCATTCCTAAAGCATTGTAAATAATAAAAACTGAAAAATAAAATTTGACCAAAATCGTGACCATGCCCCTTTAAGATGCATCTGAGGGATTTGGTTTGGAAGACTTCAAGTTTTCTTTCAATCAGTAGAGAGGTTTTCCACCACTCTGAACCATATAGAAGGACGCTGAGCACATTACTATTGAAGATCTTGATCTTGGTGCGGCTGTTAAGTGCAGTAGATCTCCATATAGTTTTCAACATTGCAAAAGCTTGGTTTGCCTTGCTGATCCTGGTGTCGATTTCTTTGTTGCAGTCTCCCGTTGTGGTGACTTTGCTGCCCAGGTAAGTAAACTCCTCAACATCCTCTACTGGTTTGCTATTGATAAGTACTGGATTTCTGTTGGTAGTGTTTACTCGAAGAACCTGTGTCTTTTTGGTGTTGACTTTCAATCAGATTTGCTCGCTGTTGCTCCGAGCAGCTCTGTCTTCTGTTGGATGTCCTGGTGTCTGCTTGATAAGAGACTCAGGTCATCAGCATAATCCAGGTCCTCTAGGATTGAGGTCAATGTCCATTGTAATCCCTGTCTCTTGCCTTCTGTTGTGTTCTTCATGATCCAGTCAATTGCGAGGGAAAATAGCACAGGTGACAGAATGCATCCTTGCTTCACTCCGGTGTTCACTGCAAAGGGCTCTGCGAGCTGGTTGTTATAAATCACCCGGCACTCAAAGTTTTCATAAAGGGACTGGATGATGTGAACCAGTTTCTGAGGGATGTCGTAGTGACGCAGGATCTTCCAGAGAGACTCACGGTGTAAGCTGTCAAAAGCCTTCTCGAAATCGACAAATACAGCATACAGTGTGCTGTTCCACTCACATGACTGTTCCAGTATCTGTCTTAGTACAAATATATGGTCAACACAAGATTTCCCCTTTTAGATTGTTTTGATCTACATGGATATAATAATTGTAGTTTTCATAGAATAAATGGAAAAGGGGATGGCATTGTTATCTTTATTAAAAACATGTTAGACATGAACATTTCAATTGTAGACCAATTTTGTAGTACTGTTGTCTGGATACGTTTTGAACATAAAAGTAAACAAGGTACACCCATTTTTGTAGCCGCATGTTATATACTCCAAGAAAGTAGTGTGTTTTATAAAAAAGAGAAAGCTGATATTTTTGATTATTTAGAAGATTCTTATTTTCACCGGTTTTCACCGTAAAGGTCATATATGTGTGGTAGAGCACTTTAATGCCCGGTGTGGAACTTTGGATGATTTTATTTCTGATGACAAGCTTGAAAAGTCAGTAGAAAAGAATTTACAGTCATTTGTAGACTGTGACAATAATGCCAATGTATACTGTTGACATAATGCAGACAGAGGAGTTAACAACTTTGGTAAAAAGTTGATTAATTTGTGTAGAACTACAGGATTGAAAATTGTTAATGGAAGAAATGAAAATGACTATAATGGTAATATCACTTTTTGGGAGTTGATTTTAATCAACTCTCCTATGCAGTTACTCAGACAAACCGAAAGTGAAACAGTGTTTGGACCTCAGCACAAATCACTGCTGCTGACAAGACTAAGTTCTTGAAAATAATCGATAAATTCGATGTAATGTATGCTAAAGCATTGTTTTTCAAGCAAACTTATTTATAAATACCTTGAAAATAGTCAGATTTTAAATGGTACGAACAATTCAAATATTTTTTGTAGTCGTATGTATTCCTACGCCAGAGTTCAATTTAGTCTCGTTCAACTTGACGCTCGGCTGTCTCCGTAAATCCTTGTCGGAGATTTACGGTATCAGCCGAGCGTATAGTTGAACGAGACTAGAGCTCATATTGCTTTGATCCATACAATTTTCGAGAAACATTTCTATTACTGATACATAGATTAATTGAATTAATTTTATCTTTCAATATTATTTAACATGATTCATATGAGGGTTTCTCGACATTCTTGTCGAAAAAGTCCAACAATTCATATTATAAAAATGTGCGTAATTCAAATTAGCAACTACATGTATTTGTCATGCAAAATAACTTATCATTGGTTTTAAAATAAATAAACATCGACAAAATCAACTCCCGTCAGTTCTTCAGTACTTTGATTATAACTCTAATGGAACTAATACGATAGATTATTTACTTACAGATGTGTACAATTTTGACAATATTGCTTATTTTTCAACAGGTATTTTTAACTGCTTCTCCGATCATGCACCTGTTTCTTTTTGTATTAAAACCAACTATATAGATGGGGGATCAACAGCCTTGTGCTGCGCAAACACTTCACAAGGGAACGGGAATATAAATCAATGTACTTCAGTTAGATGGAAAGAAGGTGCTGATTTAGAAGCCACGTGCTCAATAAGTGAACACTGATTTATTTTTGTCATATGTAGAAAACCAGTTATATACACAAGATGTTGATAATTGTGATATTTGTAAATCAAAATACCGTGATTATAGAGGTGCACTGCATAATTTTAACGTATGCAAGTCGGATGAAAATAGAATTGTACGTTGCGAAAAGAAAAAGGTTTATAAAAAAAAAAAAACAGTCCATTAAGCATAACTACGAACGATATCAGGGAGACAGAATGGAATACCTAAGAAAATGTAACCCAAAGCACTTTTTTCGTTTATTTAAGAATAATAAAAAATTCAGTTGTGATGTAAGTGCCAAAGAGTTTTTTGAGCATTTGATGAACCTTTTTGAAAATATAAATACTACTACTTATGACAACACCAGTGATAATTATGAAATATTATCATGTTATGAAGAGTTAGATGTGTGCATTTCAGAATTAGAGGTTGAGAAAGCTATTTTGAAACTGAAAAGTAACAAGAGTAATGCTGAAGATGGTGTAATTAATGAATTTGTTTCAAAATGTAAAGAGGTAATGATACCTATTTCGTGTAGACTTTTTAATAATATATTCGACTCTGGTTTTTACCCAGACAATTAGTCAAAAGGTTGTATTGTACCAATTTTTTAAAAAAGGTGAGATGCAAGATTTAAACAATTATAGAGGTATCACATTAGTTAGTTGCTTGGCAAAACTATTTACAAGTATTATAAATACTAGATTGTTAGAATGGGACCAGAGATATGATATCATTACTGATGCTCAGTTTGGTTTTAAACCAGGGGTAGGTACAATTGATGCCATATTTATACTACATAATCTCATAAGTAGAACTTTAAAAAACAAAAAAAGATTGTACTGTTGTTTTGTGGATTATACAAAGGCCTTTGACTTAATTGATAGATCAAAACTATGGTATAAATTGCAAATGGAGGGTTTTGGAGGAAAATTGTTACGTAATATTAATCTCTCTTTATAAGAATGTAAGAGCATGTCTTAAACATAAAGGTATATTTACAGAAACATTTAGAATCTCAGCTGGAGTTCTACAAGGTGAAATATTGTCTCCATTATCATTTTCAGTGTACCTTAATGATTTTGAAAGATATTTTATAAATAGTTATTGTACATCAATTGAATTACAAATGATTAATATTTTTTTAATTATGTATGCTGATGATACTGTCCTTTTGGCAGAATCGCCCGAGGGTTTACAGGATATGCTGAACACATTGCACAGATATACTGATGAATGGAACTTATCTGTTAATGTACAAAAAACCAAAATTGTAGTTTTTAGAAACGGAAAATGTGTTAAAGATAATGAAAAATGGGAATACAATAGCAAATACGTAGAAGTAGTGAATGTGAATCTTGGTATGTTGTTTAACTACAATGGTAAATTTTTATCTACACAAAAGCACTGTGCAGCACAGGGAAATAAAGCAATGTTCAGCATATCTAGTAAAATGACAGATTTGGATTTTAATGTCGAAACTCAATTAAATGTTTTTGATACTTATGTAAAAAGTGTACTTAGTTATGGTGCTGAAATATGGGGATTCCATAAAGGTCAAGATGTAGAAAAAGTGCATATAAATTTTTGTAAGAAGGTTTTGGGTGTCAGAAAAAATACTTGCAACAGTGCAGTTTATTATGAAGTAGGTAGATTTCAACTAGAGATTTTCAGGAAACCAAAAATTTTTAAATACTGGTTTAAATTAAGAAACAGTTAAAACTGTATTTCAAAAGCATGCTACGAAGACATGGTGAAAAATAATGACATATGGATTTCAAATATTAGGATAGAATTGTCCACCTTAGGCTTAGCCGAATTATATCGAAGTGCAATGAAAGAATCTGTTATTTTATACATTATATTTAATAGAATGTGTGATGTCTTTAAACAAAAAGTTGTTAACGATAAAAGCATGAATGCATAAAAATGTATATTATATAAACATGTTGTTGATCATTTTTGTTTACAAGTTTACCTAAAGAAACCAATTCATGTAAAATACCGTAAATTAATTACACGCTTACGGTTGTCCTCACATGACTTAAAGATTGAAACAGGGAGGTATGATAATTTAACACGTGTTTGTCGAAAATGTGAATCTTGCAACTTAAATGTAATTGAAGATGAGTTCCATTTTTTACTTACTTGTCCATCACTTCGTAGATAAGTATATTAAAAATTATTACTCCCGAAAACCAAGTGTCTATAAAGTTATACAGTTATTATTTACCTCTAATACTAAAGAACTGTGTAATTTAGGTAAATATTTATATTATGCAAACAAGCAACAAACTTTTCATGTGAATTATCCAAATTGATTATGTACACTTTGTTTTTCCTACTGTTTATTTAATAGGTATATGTTCATATGTATAACTTATGAGACATTTGTCTCTCGGAATAAAGAATTTAAACTTGAACATTACCGATAATATGAATAATGATGCACGCTAACACAAGCCGTATAATCGATATCGATGCATGATCAAAGTGAACTTCTGCTAAACAAATGGCTTGGGGTAAAATGCTGGCGATGATAAACCTAAACAAATAATATACCGAAAATCTATTTAATATCACACACTAAATCATGCTAAATTACCAACGCTCTGATTTCAATCTAAAGAATTTTATTTTTAATGTGAACAAAATTCAAACAATTAACACATTTGTCTCTGGCTATAAAAGAAGAAACAGAATTCTGTACATCATTCAACAACATGTATCAACACAGCACAGTCAAGACTCCCATTCCCGGGCTGAAGCGCAAGCCAAAGACCCACACCATTGAAACAAAGTTTCAAGCCATTGCCGATGTCAAACGAGGTGCAGAGAGTAAAGCGGCCATCGCCAAGAAATACGAGATTCCCCCTAACACCCTGTCAACGTGGATAAAGAATGTTTGATCAAGTGTTTATTAAAAGTAATTGTTACGTTTCATATAATTTTTGTGAATATGTGCAATGTCTATAAATAAATTTTTGTGTATATGTGCAATGTCTATAAATAAATTTTTGTGTATATGTGCAATGTCTATAAATAAAACATCGTATCAATATTCCGCCTTTTTTTATTTCCGTTCATACCGGTTCTGAACTAAGGAATTCCTGTGTTAACATATCAGGACAAAAACAATCAAAGTACTGAAGAATTGACGGGAGTGGATTTTGACGATGTTTATTTTAAAATCAATGATATGTTATTCTGCATGACAAGTACATGTAGTTTCTAATTTGAATTACGCACATTTGTATAATATGAATTTTTGGACTTTTTTCGACAAGTATGTCGAGAAACCCCCCTATGAATCATGTTAAACAATATTTAAAGATAAAATTAATTCAATCAAACTATGTATCAGTAATAAAAATATTTCTCGAAAATTGTATGGATCCAAGCAATATTGAACTCTAATCTCGTTCAACTAAACGCTCGGCCATCTTCGCTAGCCAAGGGTTTACGATCCGCTTCTCTCCTCTTCGACAAGGATTTACGGAGACAGCCGAGCGTCGAGTTGAACGATATAATGAACTCTGGCGTAGGAATACACACGACTACAAAAAATATTGAAATTGTTCGTACCATTTAAAATCTGACTATTTTCAAGGTATTTATAAAAATGTTTCCTTGAAAAACAATGCTTTAGCATACATTACATCGAATTTAGCAATTATTTTCAAGAACTAAGTCTTGTCAACAGCAATGATTTGTGCTGAGGTCCAAACACTGTTTCACTTTCGGTTTGTCTGAGTAACTGCATAGAATAGTTGATTAAAATCAACTCCCCAAAAAACGCTAATGGAGTCGAAGAAATTCAACTTCGGATATCTCGAGATATCGATATTTACCTGTAAATGTCTAATGCCCATTGTAACAAGTGAGCATATGGAGGTGATTAAAAAGAATTAAACATGAATGTTTGCAATAAGATTCTCAATAGTTTTTAACCTAGTAATAAAATCATCACATCTCATTTTTATTGCAAAAAACTTTCTCTCTATCATATAATATCCCAAATTGATTTCAATAATTCGCTAATATGCAGATCAGAACTTTTCCTTGATTTGTAAAAAATATATTGCTTTGTTAATAATATCAATACATCAACAATATCATTTGTTTTCTCTTGTATAGCCAAATATTACTTTTACTAGAAGTTTATATCAAGATGACAATAATATGACAAAAAATGCCCTAATTGCACCCATAATTGTTTACTTTTGTGACATTAAAAAAAACAAATGTTCAATTGACTCAGGTTTGTCACTATCATATCAGAGGTATGCTAAAGGTAATAGAAGGAAAGGTTAAATATGATTTGATATTTAAAAAAAACCCCAAAACAAATGTCTCACGATAACAGAGGATACGGTAGTTCCGTCAAAAACCGGGACATTTACGCAGTTAGATTTTAATGGTCTGGAACAAAACTAATTTCAAGAAATTTTTAAGGCTGAAAAACAATCATTGGGTTCGAAACAGAGAGCGTGATTGCAAGGGAGCAATATACTGGTTCCAAGCAGTTGCGCAACATACATTACAGATATGTTAGAAAGAATAAAGCAACATGTTTTGCCGTATTTGTCAACTTGTGTATAATACTGGTATATCATGATCACACAACCATGTTGAAATAATATCTTTGGTCTCTTTCATTTTCAATTGTCATATAAAGGCGTTTATGCGAAATGACATGTCATAAATTGACGAGGTTTACGTAAAATAAATGACATCGAAAGTTCGAATCCTAAAATATTTATAACTATTAAATAAAAAAGCAAAATTTAAAGCGAGGATATCATGGACTATATAATAAAGGGCTAACTAGAAGGAGGATCTTGCCATGCTATAGTCTTGTTTGGCCTTTCACTAGAAGAGAACTTTGTTTCAGACAGCTACCATTAGGTGCGACCCGAGTTCAATCCCCATAATCGACAGTGGTTGTATGTAAAAGGGGTATGGTTGTCGCTCGCTTGGACACGTGGGTTTTTCTTGAGTTCCTCTCACATCCATAACATCTATGCCAACAAGAGATATTAATGTAAGTTCTTAGTACTTGTTTATCAATCGTTGTAAAATAAAGTTAAGTTCAATAAAGTGTATAAAACCTTACCCTATTTGATAGACTCTTTACTCTGCTTCAGACAGCACTATGAAGCTGAGTGCAAGATTCAAATTCCGATAGAATGGGCATTAATTTCCAGATGATTGCTGATGCTGAAGGAGAAACAAGACTCTGATAGACATCCTGTTCTTGGCAATCCGTTTGTGGGGTACAAACGTGCTTTGACTTACTTGACTTAATCCTGCTCGTCCTTAGGTAGCATAGGGTCGCAGCCACTCCTCGCCAGCGGACTCTGTTTTGGGTGACTTTCTTTAACTGGGCCCAGGCCCACTTTTGCATCTGATTATACTGATCTTTTTTAGTTTTGCCTAGGTCTCCCCATGTTCCTCTTTTCCCGAGGTGTTAAATCCTGTCTTGTGCGGTTTTCTGGGGATTTACGTAGAGTATGGCCTAACCATCTATCTATTCCCTCCTCTTAATCTCAAGGTAGATGGGATCTATATTTTTCTTTTCCCCATAGGCTTTGTTCGATATGGCGTCTGGCCAACTGATACTACGAATATGGCGGGGGCATTAGTTGACCATGCACTGTAGTTTGTTATGATTGTTTTTGTTACCATCCAGGTCTTCGAGTCCTACAACAAGACGGATTTTTCATTTGTATTTACATTATAGATTCTTGCTTGGTATCTGAAAGCTGAAAGCTCAAGTGAGCTATTCTGATCACATTTTGTCCGTCGTCTGTCTGTCCGTCCGTCTGTAAACTTTTTACATTTTGAACTTCTTTTCTAAAACCGCTTATCCAATTTCAACCAAATTTGGCGCAAAGCATCCTTATGGGAGGGCAAATATAAATTTCAGAAATAAAAGTCCGATCTGTATTCAAAGCGGAGAAAACCTTGAAACTGTAGAAAAAGGGGGGTGCATTTTTAAAAATCTTCTTCTCAAGAACCACCGAGGCAAATTCAACGTAGTTTAGCATAAATTATCCTTATGGGAAGGAAAATATAAATTGCAAAAATTAAGGGGTAATTCTGTTTCAAATCTGATGAGTTATTACGAAAATAATAATAAAGGAAAGGCGTGTTTCAATCAGTTTAACAGCTTCGGGTTCGGCATCCGGTAAAATGGGTAGGCAAGACTTGGCCTGGGCAAAACAAAAGATTGTCAGTTATTAATCTGCCAATCTCATTAAAATTTCAGGATATTTGATGGACTAGTATATTTGTATTCGCTGTAAATATTGCTGCAAAATAATGCGTATTTGGAATTGACGATTGCCGATCTGCCCCGGCTTTAATTTTGCCACGGCCCGGGTTTGCATACCCATTTTACCAAGACTCGTATTCCATACGTCTAAAACGAGGTTCTTTGTTTAAAGCAGCCATGACATTTTACGAAAAAGGGTCGATCTGACTATGATGAATTTGCTTGTTGTGCAACAGTTCGCGTATGAAGGGAAATTTTGAAACATGCAAAATATATTGGTTCCGATTTTGTGAAGTAAATTGAGGCTAAATATTTCAATCCGTTGACAGTTTTCACACATGACGTTGGTGTTAGCTTGTTCTGATTTTCGTTTCGTTTTCATTATTTATCCTTTGTAACCTGGATATTATCGTCTGTATTTCGTGATTTTTACGTATCAAATCAAATAGAGACTTCGGTAAATCAAACAGTTAACTGTTTACCTGCGCAAATTAAGCAAAATCTGATGTAGGGGTACTGAAACACAATTCATTCTATCGGTAATTCTGCATTATCTTTTGCGTAATGGTAGATTAATGCAATAGGTTTTGTTGAGATGATCGGCATTTTCTCGAATTTATTCAGTTTAAATAGAGTTTAATATCGCTGACGGAAATATGTAGGTATATACATGTATATATATGATTCATTTCGAAAAAATAAATTGTGTTCTTTATTTGAAATACATGTAGTGCATGTTTCTTGTGTTTAATTGTTTACAATTTCTATTTACTAACCATATTTGAGTGTTAAGCTTCAAATTATAAGCAAGATACAGAGATTTGCTCACAATTCTATGTTTGTACACAGATCTTAAAAACTAAAGATTAAAAAAGTAAAAAATTTGGCAATATTTATTAAGAAAATTTTCAAAGTCTGTTCTTTCAGAAACCAACTTTAACAACTTATTGTATTGTAAACATAACCTTTTTAGCTCACCTGAGGGTGGGCCACAATGGGGGGTCGAAGTTTAACAAATAAATATATATAGTGTTTCTTTAAAAATCTTCTTCTCAGAAACTAATCAGCCAGGAAAGCTGAAACTATTGTGAAAGCATCATCAGGTAATGTAGATTCAAAGTTGTGAAAATCATGACCCCCGGGGGTAGGATGGGGCCACAATGGGAGATCGAAATTTTACATAGGAATATATACAGAAAATCTTTAAAAATCTTCTTCTCAGACACTAATCGGCCAGGAAAGCTGACACTTGTGTGGAAGCATCCTCAGGTTGTGTAGATTCAAAGTTGTGAAAATCATGGCCCCCGGGGGTAGGGTGGGGCCACAATGGTGGGTCGAAATTTAACATATGAATATATAAAGTAAATCTTTAAAATCTTCATCTCAGAAACTAATCGGCCATGAAAGCTGACACTTGTGTAGAAGCATCCTCAGGTAGTGTAGATTCGAAGTTGTGAAAATCATGACCCCCGGAGGTAGGGTGGGGCAACAATGGGGGATCGAAGTTTAACATGGGAATATATTGAGTAAATCTTTAAAAATCTTCTTTTCAGAAACTAATCAGCCGGCAAAGCTGAAACTTGTGTGGAAGAATCCGCAGGTAGTGTAGATTCAAATTTGTGAAAATCATGACCCCTGGGGGTAGGTTTGGGCCACAATGGGGGATCGAAGTTTAACATGGGAATATATTGAGTAAATCTTTAAAAATCTTCTCCTCGGAAACAAATCAGCCAGGAAAGCGTAAAACTTGTGTGGAAGCATACTCAGGTAGTGTAGATTCAAAGTTGTGAAAATCATGATCCCCAGGGGTAGGGTGGGGCCACAATGGGGGGTCAAAGTTTAACAAAGGAATATATAGGGTAAATCTTTAAAAATCTTCTCAGAAACTAATCAGCCAGATGATTCTTTATAATTGTTAAGACTTTGGCCCCAGGACAATTCTTTGGCCTCACGAGAAGGTTCAGAGTTTGATGTACGTTTATATCCCCTATATAAACTATTGTTAAGGATCTTTTTGAGAACTGAAATACTCAACATATGATATGACTATAAAATCATCCTGTTAGAAAAGGGACTAATGATTATAAAGATAAGAATATCCAGGGGAAAATGGATTTTATTTATACAGGATCTACATGTATTATTGTACATTGTCCAGATAGTTTGTATTATGACTCCATTAAGCTGATTTTATCATACCTATTGTTCCTCAGGTGAGCGATGTGGCCCATGGGCCTCTTGTTTATTGTTTGAATTGCTTGCAGTAGTTGGTGGCAGTGGCCGATTTACAACTTCTTTGAAGTGCTCTCCCCATCTATCTCTTTGTTCCATATCGCTACTGATAATCCTTCCCTGCTTGTCTCTCACTCGAGTGATGGTGTTCATATTCTTTACCGACAGCGTTCTGTTATTTCATACAGCTTTATGTTGTTGTTTATTCGTTTTGTCCATCTATCATTGGCATTTAGATCTCCCATCCCAGTTTTGATGTCTTTGCGTGGTGTACGGTATATCATTGACTTTAATGCAGAATAGAATTCGTCTTCCTCCCGCTCCTCTGCTGCATTTATTGAGGCATATCACTGAATGATTGTAATCTTCCTTCCCTTTGACTTTAACCTGGCTGACATGACTCTAGGCGACTCTGGTTCTCATGCTATCATCGCTTTTGGTGCTTCTGGAGAGAGCAAATACAAGCCATTGAGTGTGTGCATGATCCTAGTTCTCATGTCCAGGGTATGTGATGGTTTCTTCTGATGCTATTCGAACTTGTCCTCTTTAATTCCATCTTACTTCAGTTAGACCAAGTACCTTGATGTTCTATCTTGTCATCTCATTTGCCACCTGGACAGCTTTTCTTGCCTTGTGTAGGGTTCTGATGTTTCAGGTACCTATCCTGGTGTTGGCTTTTATCGACAGAATATTTGTCTGTGCACTGGCTCCCTGATGGCTTTCACTTCATCATGCGAGCCATATTTCGGATCTAAGTCTCGTTTTTTGATGTGGTGTTGATGAGGTTTCTGTAGCAAAACAGTTTTTGAATTTAAAAGTGATGGCTGGATTTTGGTGTTCCAGAAAAGTAAAAGACGAAATGGGAAAACCAAAAGCTTGAAAATGAAATAAGTCTCGATAAAGAAAATCCACGGCATGATACATAGGGAAAGGGAATATGACACTTCTCAGACATTATATCTTGAACACACTTGTATCAAACACAAATGGTAAAGAATAGTTACAGTTTTTTAGCTGTACCTCAAGTTTATCTGGATTATTAATTCTAAGCATGCGAGGACAAATAAATCTGGGAGGCGGGTAATGTAGCAAGAAGGTATTTTTAGCGATATATTGCCGTCGACGTTAGTAAACTTCGAACAATCTTAGCTTTATCCCAACACACTACTAGTCCAATCTAGGCCTTGTTTGTAACATCTGTTTGACAAGGGAGCAGAAATTGTTAAACTTATGGTCAACACCCCAGATAACATTCGTTTTGAGGTTATACTGCAAAAATGCTACAATTCTTCTTTTCTCTTGAGCACCTACCAAACAAACAACGAACATAGTTCTGATGAGCAAGGGTATTGCTTTATTGCTATGAAGTTCGTGACCCATGGTTATGTTTTATTTATACTTTAAAATATGTTTTTAATTTAAAAAATGGGGAAGGGGCAAGTTTGACACTGACAAAGGAAATGATCAAATTAGTGCGTACATTGTACAACCATTTTTAAATTACAGGATAGGTCAAGAAAAACAAATAATAATATTTTTAGCGAAAATTTATCTTCTCTTTTGAAATGCTGCTTTCCTTGTTTTAAAACCCTTATGTAAAGAAAACTTACCCCCTCCCTCCAAGAAAGGACAAAATCTTTAATGTTAAGACCCAAGGATTTAAATACTTATATTAATAATGTTCGACGCGCATTTATCTTTTTTGTTATAAAATGAGCAACAATGAGAAAAATTAGCAAATTTATCTTTTAAAAAGACTGATACGTTTACGTACCAACGAGAATTCACCTAATATGAATATGTAAAATTTTATACAAACAATACCTGGTATACATGTATATCGAGTCGATTGTATAAAAAAAATTGTACATCGTAATTACAATTGATTGAAAACAAGATAAAAGAAATATCAAGAACAAGTATAGTTTGTGTGAAACTTGTTGACTCTGCTGTTTGGAAAAGCACATCGCAGGAAATAAAATAATCATTTTTCGTGAGGAAATAATTAAGGACTGGACACCGATTTTTGAAGTTTTTGATGTTGTTGAAGTCCAACGGTCATTTGTATTTAATTATGATGATTAACAGAAACTTCAGTGTCCTTTACGACCAGTTGCAGATAAGACAGTTCATATAGGCAAAGACTGCACTGTCAATGAAATTGTATATGACGTGTCTATAGCTAAAGTGAGAAAAAACTACCCATATTTACTATGTAGCTCTAAATCGAATAAACAATGGATCATTTGAGTTTATTTTTTAAAAATATACACTTAAGGAGGCTGGGTAGTGATTATTACGTTTGCGAAATGTCTTTTCGATAAATTTTCTATGGGAGTTTAAGAAATTTGAATTTTAAGATGACAAATGATATGAAAACAAAATCAATGACCAGCTTCCTTAAAAGTGGTAAACCTACATTTTCCACTGTTACAGTTTTGGTTAAAATTGGACGTAATACTGCCACTTTATAATACACATAAACTATAGGTTATAGATAATGTTATATTTTGTATTCTGTCGCTTGTTCTGAAATGGAGTTTAGTTACATGCATCGGATTATTAAAGTTACAAATCAATTAAAGTAAAACACTTAATATTTTTCTTAAATCAAGCTTTTGTTGTACCTTCCATAATTGTTAACATATTTTTGTATTGTAATGGAATATCTGTGAAGAATGATAATATTTTTTTTTAATTCTGATTGTGTACACTCATAACTGAATACAGGTCTTAGAAAAAATAAAAGTTAAACAGTCATTGTGGGTTGACTTTATTTGACTTAACTCAAAATAATAATAATTTATGAATTATTGTTACAATACCTGGGCACAACAAAATTTCAAGCATATAGCAAGTAAACATATAGAGATAAACTATTCAAACTTTAATGTGAACAATTGTTGAATGCCGTATCCTAAGACAGAGCACTTTATCTGCATAGTATCAATCAACATAACTTTATAATGTTAACTTGAGTTTACAATTATTTTCCAGGTGTACCCCATTCTATCTGTTTGGTTTTATAATTTTAAATAATGTTCGAAATGTGTTTCCATATTCTTGATCTATTCACATATTTTTGCGCGTATGAGTGGTTACTGGGTGAAGTAGTTTACAGGGGAAAACTTGTTGAACAGGTTTGGTTCATTTTCAAATTAACTAATTTGGTGATTTTTGAAAAAGTCGTTTAATAAGCAACTAACATCCAGTGATTAAATATAATGGTTAAGATGAAGAGAGAAATGAACAGTTGCCGAGCCTTCTACCGATCAAAGAGGCCGAGTTCTACAGAAATATTAGGGTAAACTCATTTAATGTAGATTAAAAATAACCAGTGCTTGCCATATTACATGTTTACAAAGATGTTTTTACAGATCTCCCTGGCAGAACTGATATCATTCAACATGCAACATTGCAAATAAATTCAAGGTTTGGTACTTTGACTTCCATTTGGTGGGTTTTGGGAAGAAGATTGGTTGATATTTTTCTCTATGTTCCTATGTAGTAAAAATGCCACCCCCACCCCTATTGTGGCGTCTTCCTACCTTCCGGGATCAAGATTTGAGTAATCTTGAATCTACACTACCTGATGATGATTCAACACGAGTAACAGCTTTTCTTAGCCATTTGGTTTTTGAGAACAAAAATGAAAATTACCGACAAATTTTCAATAATTCTTAATTAGCTCCCCTTGAAAGAGAGCAAAGTCCTTTATTAAACGAAAATTGAACCCCCTTACCCAATAAAGCAATGTGCCAGGTTTGATTGAAATTGGTCCAAATGGTTTTGGAGAAGAATCAACTATGTAAAACGTTTTAAGACGGAGGACAGACCGACATACGGACGCTGGACAAAAATTTATCAGAGAAGCAAAACTGAGCTTTTAATATAGGTTTGCTAAAAAATGGGCGGTCTTTATGGGTTGAAATTCCTCTCTCAAAATTTTGTGTATTCACAAGTCATAATTCTTCAGTCATCCATGGTCAAATGTATTTTGAAGGTTATCGACATTAGGTATATACACGTTACCTCTGTGTTTCTACAAATTGCGTGTTCAAGCAATGCATAGAGGGTGTCATTAACGTTTCAAATAGCCAAATGAACAGTTTCTATTACTAAGCTAACAGTCCCAGCTCAACCATCCAGTATCCTGGCGTAGAAGGAGTATTGTGCCATAGTATTTAAAAGGTCTCTTAATACAAAGTGTCTTAAATACGCGATAGAATAATTAATATTAAGTCGATGACAAAGCTTTAAATCATAACAAAACAAATGCGAAAATTAAAGACAAACAACTACAAAATATAAAAATCATTCACCCCAATTAAAACCCAGTATAAAGAAACTACATATATATCAAATGTTGGGTTTTTTAGAGTCTCCTGTATGCACTTTTTATAAAAGAGATGATGAGAGTATTGGGCATTTATTTTATGAATGTACTATTGTAAAAGAATTATGGTCTGCTGTTAAAGACTGTATTTTAGGACAGTTTGATTTGTTAATAACATTTGATAAACAATCAGTTCTCATTCGAAAATATAAAAATAGAGATATTTATAGATTTTTTTTTAACTTGATAGTTCTTATTGTGAAGCAGTATATTTTTTTCTTGCTAATACAAAAGTAATGCAAATCCATATACATGGATTAAAAATTGTTATAATAGAAAGGCTCTTGACCGAGAAATATATGCTAATGAAAAATTGTAGATATAAGGAGTATGAAAGCCAATGGTAAAAATATGTAATAAGCTGAAGCACTGTAGTGTATATGGTTAAATTGTTTCTCTATTGTGTCTCTTCTCAAGCTTGTTTGAACTGTGAGTTTTTTGTTTTTTGTTGTTGTTTTTTTTTTTGGGGGGGGGGGGTGTTTTTATCTTTTTTCCCACTTTTTAGTATCCCTGTAGAACAGGAACCTAGCACGTGATTATGTTTTACATTTTATATACCTATGTGAACAATGCCCCCATCCTTTCCCTCGCTCTCTCCCCTTTATTTTACTCTCTCTTTCTCTCTTTCCCAAAAGGACAAGAGCGTACAAAGCCTGAAAAATCCCCCCGTACCCGGGATTTTGAAATGGCATATGAACATATAAAAAATCTTTACGTTTGAAACTATACATCAGTACATGTGCATGCATAATATAGAACTGCATTCTTTGACAAATAAATATTATACAATAATACATGTACCTGGTACTTGATCTCCTTTGTTTAATTTGATGTTTTCTAAGCATTACAGCATGATCTCATATTTGGGCTAGCTCTATTTTTATCCGACATTGTATGTACAGAACATGAACATTACGTAATTGTTGTCATTATATCAATAATATTAGATATTTTTCTCATAATCAATAAACGTAGGTAATCACAGATTACAAAGCTCACCGAGACGAGGCATCACCTTTATGAGGCATCACCTTTATGAGACCACCTTTATCATATTATATGAAAATCATACTTCATGATATTGGATATTCATGGATACTGTTTTGACACAATATCGTATATCATCTGTTAAAAAATTGTATGATGATCATATGTTCATTTCATACGGCATTATACATGTAAGATACAATGTTAATCAATACAATAATATAAAATTCAATGTTGCATCCTATCTTACTTACTATATATATCATATGATACAATAAAATACCGTAACAAACAATGATGTTGTAACATATGATATGACATTGTATTGTGTTATCCATTATTGTATTTGATCACCTAATACAATATAATATTGACATAATATATAATATATATTATATAATACAATATAGTATTGTATAATACAATATCATATTAAATAATATTCATAATATTGTAATACATGATATTATATTGTATGATATTGTATTGTATGATACTGTATCGTATTTGATACATAATAAGATATTGTACCGTATGATACAATATAATTTGATACAACATTGTATCATATCAAATGATACAATATCATGTGATATGATAAAATATTATATAATACAATATTATTTTATATATATTATATCATACAATGATATATATTTCAATATCATATAAAACAATTTCATGTGATATAATAATATATGATATAAACCAATACAAATTTATAAATACCGTATGATACGATATTATATAATATGACAATATCATATAATACAATTCCATGTGATATAATACAATATTATAGAAACCAATTTCATATTATACAATATCGTATGATATAATATTATAAAATATTCAATATTGTATCGTACGATACAAAATTACATATTGCAATATCATATGTAACAGAATCATGTGATAAAATAATTAATTAATAATACAATATGATATTATACAATATTGTATCATAATATACAGTACCATACATAACAATATCATGATGCAATATCATATCATAAAATATCCAAAAAATTGATCCAATATCTTATCGTATCATATAACTTTTAACAATATAACATATGATATTATATTGTATCATATTGAACAATAGTATATCATTTCATACAAACTTTATCAAAGGAATCATATCATTTAACAACAAACTCATCTATCTATCAAGCAGGTTTGATTGAGGAGATTTTTTTTTAGCATCTTGGAGATCAGGCTCTGCATCTAATGCTACCTCTGTGTTACATTTCTACTATAGTTAAATCAACTATGCAAGCTATTATCTATAAAGCATGTGACCTGTGGCTCAGATTCAACATTCAAGCCTGTCAGGTTCATCAGTATCATAAGACGCACTTTCCACGCAAGTTTGATGAAGTTAGGACCAGTAGTAACTAAGATATAATCATCAGAGGGCACCTGCTCAAAAAACTTAAACCAGCTCTAAAAACCATAACCTCCTTCAGCATCCGAAACTCATCATTCAAACCCGTCTGATGCAACAGTATCATAAGACACACCATCCATGCAAGTTTGGTGAAGTTAGGACCAGCAATAACTTAGATATTGCTATCAAAGGGCACCTGCAACAAAAACTTTAACCTGTTCCAAAAACCTTAACCTCCTCCAGCATCTAAAATGTAGGACCCAGATTCAGCATCCAAGTCTTTCAAGTCCATAAGTAGGTCCAGATGCATCATCCATGCAAGTTTGGTGAAGATAGCACAAGTAATAGTTTAGATACAGGACCAACAACAAAAACTTTAACCAGGTCCGGATGCCGACGCCGGGGGTATAGCATAAGCTCCCTTGACTTCGTCTCGGTGAGCTAAAAAAGCAAAACACGTTTTACTTAAAAGCAAATGAATTAAAAATAAAACGCCGTCTATACGATTCGAACATCCTCTCCATGGAGAAGGAGAGAATACGAGCCTCCGCCTATCACAGTGAGCTACGTTGACACATTAGAATACGGGTGAATAAATCTAACTCTTTGACAATAATTAAGAAGTTAAACGTTTTTTGGTGAAAATCACAAATTTAACCGATTATAGGTCTAGACTCCATTTTAAAAAATCAATAATAAAAATCAAAATAAACTTATTCTTTAAATAAAAGTATTTTTAGGATGGAGTCAGGACCCATTCATACCTTATTTTGCAATTAAGAACAGTGAATGATCCAAAATTTAGGCAAAAAACGATGTGCAGCTTAATTTGGAAATCAATACCTGTCGTGTTTATAGACTGAACGCACAATATTGACTTCCATCGTGAAATTTTTAATGAAAACGATGCATTCAAGTCAAAAATTAATATTCTAACTTGAATTGAAATTCTTTGGTCTTCATTGCTTCAGGGGGATATTCAACGCCTTGTACGCCCCTGTTCTTTTCTTTCACTATATATGAACTGTGTAGTATAGATTAATCAAATAGTTAAAAGTTTTCCAAGATGATTATATAAACATTTGTACAAGATATGTCACGTATAAACATGTATCTGTTGTGAAAGTGAAAAATTCAATTAAAAGAAATGTTGGTTTTTTTAAAGAATGTAAGACCTCTAAAATGTATTGCAGGTGTAAACTGCTCGGAATTGGAACGCCCTTGAAAAATTTATTAATCTTTTTTGCCATTTTGTTCGCGAAATTCACTAAAACTCAATGACTGTATTTTCAATAAAATACATATATTTAGGTTCTTCATCATATACAATAAAAAATACATTCTAAAATTATTATATGTCAAAAGTCGGCGGAATTATTTAAAGTTTTTAGAAATATCTCTCTGTTATTATAAGAAACAACGAAAAAGAAAGTATCACTTAAAAATCTTATGAAATCTGTATGGAATTTTTTCTTTTTTCATCGGCCTCCCATCGGAGGAATTTATCTTTTTTTATCTGGTGATGGGGGACTCCTGGAATTTGTTTGAACTTGAGCTCTTCAATCATAATGATGACGATTTCCTGAATAACAGATATATCCTTGCTGAACAGAGGGTGTTCTAGTTCCACTGAGTGTAGATGTTTCTGCATGTAACTGCTCGACAAGACCACAACAGCAACTCGACTCAGCTCAATATTTTCGCACATATTCTCCAGTTCTGACTTGCCATGATGGGAATCTCGATCACTACAATATATTTTGTATGTACCAGAAGCAGTAACGTTGTTCTCCTCTGCTTCCAATTTGTCTATGTGGGGCAGAAGATGCTCTCTTACCCATGGGTAGTCATAGATAGATACACGTCATACTTCTTTTCTTCTGGCAAGAATGGCCGCCCTGTCTTGCGATTACCCGGAAGTCGTCTGCCTCGACTCAGTGTTTGTTTTACTCTATACACCCGGTATTGTATCGTCTTTCGAAACACGACAAACAAAATGATAGTACATAGAGAAATAATTGATAAACATCCAATCAAAACAGATATGATGTTCCAGACGCCAACAGAAGAGTCGCGAAACACTTCATTTCTAACGGCCGGTTTTAAATCCTTCTCGAAGTCCAACTCAAATTTACAGAATCTTGACCAAAATTGCTTATACAATGATAAGTCCAATTCCTTACAGTCCTCTGGTTCTTCAGTATATTAAAATCAACATTATTCTCTGGGAGACCAAAACTACTATTTTTGAAAATGTTCATAATTTTCATAATTTTAAGTTAAATGTTTCTTTGGGTATGGTGTGTTGTAGCGGTGTGGCATCGTTAAATACCCTCTCTCTTCTACGCCCAGTTGATTTTCTTTTTTCGTGGTAAAAATAAATGGTCTATAGTATTGAAATTCGATTATCATCGATCTGGAAGACTTTGGCTTCGAGCCAACTTCCATATTCTTTGTGTAAGAAATTTCCCAAAACTTAAAAAGTTCTTTTCTAGTCGCCGTTACAAGTTCCGACAAGCCCTTTCCTCAGCCATTAGACAGTGCCTTAGAGCTCTACCAAAATCAGCGTGGCGCATTTCAGAGACAGAAATTATGTATTTCAAACCGCGGAGAATACTTCGAAGGGATGTAATATTTATTTCACTAACTGAGATACCGTACAATACAAATTACGTATTGAACCCTCGTTCTTCTTTTTTGCCGCATTGACGTAGCAAAGTTCGTCTCCTTTTTCTCAGGACCAAAGATAAACAGCTTAAAAATCATTTGGCTGTTGCAACATTTTTTAAGCATAAAGTATATAGCTCAAGCAAATCATATAACATGTTGAAATAGGATGAACTCTTTGCAAATTGAAAAAAATATATTTAATAAAATTATATTCCTAAACATGGTATACAACCTTTTCAAAGGAAATGTAGTATGTTAAAGCACAGAAGAAAATGTACGGATGCGCAGAAACTAATTATTTTTGAAATAAATTACTTTGACTGGGAAATGCTGTGATAATTGACAAAAAATGTAAATAAAAAATATTTATATACCAAGAGAAATACAATGTTATCTAGTAGTTAACTTAAATTAGAGTAAAAAATTTCATTAATATTCTAAAAATTAGATACCTGTCTATTATTAAGTTAAAATGTAATCCCCCTCCACCCTCTGTTAAACCATTGCATGGCTTCATCGTTGGCACTGATTAAAGCGCAACCTATGCAGAGGGATGTATCAGAACGGGACTAAGCAAATTAATAAAATATCGTCCTTGTATAAGTCTCCAAACACCAAAAACTATTTTTTTTTTCAGTTGCACCACTGAAGGACACAGATGTTGAAAGGTCAAGGATGAAATGAAAAACACAGATTTAGAACAATGATTCATGAAATAAAAGAGCCTCGTCGTATGCGATAATATCAATTTAGCAGACCAAGTTAACCCATATCAACACTTATTGAAGGTGACAGTAGACAGAACACTATCTTGGCAAACAATGAGAAAACAAACTGTACTGTCAACATTTTATACAGAACCAAAAAGGAATGGTTTATAGTCTGTCCCATTATTGCATCCATCACTTTTTGATGATTTTTAATAAAAATACACATACCTGTGAAATAAATACAGTTAAAATCGATGAAAGGGAATATATCCAAGATATCTTCACTGAACAATTATCATTTTTCCCTCAAAAAAAGTTCACAGGAACGAAAACAAATTTCTTACGGATATTTATAATGGGAATTGTTTACATCTTTTCTCCATTCGGAAGTACTCGGGATACCTCGCGAAATTTTTCAACGTTATCGTTGGGGCTTATTAATGGCTGATGCAATGCAAAATTCCCGTAGACTTTTTATTTTGGGATGTTTATTGAAATCTGAAGCGGTAGAGGGGGCTTTTTAAAACAGATAATCTGGACATTTTTCATATTAGTTGATGAATGTAGTTTGATCACAAAGGTATTTATTATTATCGAAATACCAAGCAAAAAGTGGTGTAAGCAAAAACTCGGACAGAGTATAGACGTAAGAATGAAGGTTACACGAGTCACTTGAAGGATGATAAAGGAGATTACAGAAATCTGTCAAATAGGTCTTTACTAATGACGTCATCATTGTGAAAATAAAAGCAGAGGGTTTTTAATTTACCAAACATTGGTCAATCCTGAACATGCTGTGTGTAACTACAACTCAGTGGCCTATTACCTAAATTTATAACGTCACCACATTACAATGCTTACAGGTACTGATGTTCCTTAATTTGTTTTACTAATATATCTTGTATTGTTGTCGTTTCAGGTTTACCGCTATAACTTAAATGTTCTTTATTGACGTCACGATATAAACGGGTGTTTCTTGAGTTTCTTGATAAAATCTTTTCTGAGGAGACTTAGGTGCTGACGATTTGTTTTGTATACACTTCCATCCTTCTTTCTGATTTGTAAAAAAACAAATATGTTCTTGGTCTAAGAACTTAAACTTAGAACTTAAAGCTGTAGTTTTAAGGTTCCGTGTATTATGAAGAGTCTATTAAAGATGTTTTGTTAATGCTATGATAGTTTTCGTCAGTTCCTCGTGATCTTTTACGAGACTCAAGAGGAATATTCGCACTATGTCCGCAACAGGAAATGTACGGTTTCGTTGCATATTAGGTTATTTATAACGTCAAATAAGTAGATATGTATATGTCACACTTTATTTGAGTAATTTTTCTTGTCACCTATGCCATGTATTTTTTAAATGGTGATGATTTGATGACTTAGAGTACTTAAATGAGCGTCATGTGATTTTAGAAGCATCGATGATTTATCTTTCAACTCATGTATGTTTGATTTTTTTTTTTAGGTTTTGGAACTTCGGAAAAGGGTTGCTATATGTACTAGTGAGTTTCTAGGACATGATCCACTGTTGCTTTGATACCTTTATCATAAAAACAAATTCTATTAATATTGAAAGAAATTGATAACAATCTTTCAGCTCTTTAATATATAATTACCTTGTTGTTATCTAAAACACCACCACTTGGTTGCTATGGAATGTAATTGTCATTCTGATATGGACTTAAAATGTATAAGATAATACAGGTCTAAGGAAACATAAAAGTTAAACAGTCATTGTTTGCTGACTTTATTTTACCAAACTTAAAATAATAATACATAAATTATTTTTACAATATGAACAGTTGATGAGCCTTCTACCGAGACTGAGACAGAGACTGAGTTCTACAAAGATGTCAGGGTAAACAAACTTGATGTAGACCAAATAGAACCAATGCTTGCTACAATGTATGTTAGATGATTTCAAAGGTGTTTTGACAGATCTCTCTGGCAGAACTTATATCACCCAACATGAAGTTAATTTGAACACTAGTGATCAAATCCGTAACAAACCATACCAAAACCCGTACGCAGTAAAAGAGGCAGTTCGCAGACAAATTCAAGGTTTGTTTGGTCGACTCCCGTTTGGTGTTTTTTTTTTTTGTGAAGAAGGTTGGCTGAGATTTGTCTCTATGTTTTCTTATATAAAAATGCGAACCCCGCCCCTCCCCCCTTGTGGCCTCTTCCTACCCTCCGGGATCAAGATTTGAGTAAATCTGCATCTACTCTACCTGAGGATGCTTCTACATAACTTACAGCTTTTCTTAGCCAATTGGTTTTCAAGAAATTTTTTGAAATATATCTACAAAATTTCAATAATTCTTAATTAGCTCCCCTTGAAAGAGAGCAAAGTCCTTCATTTTAAAAAAAATTGAGCCCCCTTACCCAATAAAGCTATGTGCCAAGTTTGGTTGAAATTGACCCAGTAGCTCTGGAGAAAAATCAAATATATAGAACGTTTTCAGACGGACGGACAGACGGACGGACGGAAAGACGGACGCCGGACAAAGGTGATCAGAGAAGCTCAGTAAGTGAGCTAAAAAAAAAAACTGGACGGCCTACGTGGGTTAAAATTCCTCTCAAATTTTTGTGTATTTACAAGTCATAATTATACAGTCATCTGACAATGGTCAAATGTATTTCTTTACAAATATTTGGAAGGTTATCAACATTAGGTATCTTTACGTTTCCTCTGTGTTCATACAAATTGCGTGTACAAGCGATGCATAGAGGGTGTCATTAACGAAAAAAAAGTATCACTTCAGATATCTTATTAAATCTCCATAGAATTTTTTCTCTTTTGTTTCATCGGCCTCCCATCGGAGGAATTTGTCTTGTTTAATCTGGTGATGGAGGACTGTTGGAATTTGTTTGAATTTGAGTTTTTCTATCATTATAATGACAATTTCCTGAATAACAGATATATCCTTGCTATATAGAAGGTGCTCAAGTTCCACTGTGTGTAAATGTTTCTGTGTGTGACTGCTGGAAAATACAACAACAGCAACTCGACTCAGCTCAATATTTTTGCACATATTCTCCAGTTCCGACTTGCCATGATGGGAATCTCGATCACTACAATACATTTTGTATGTATTAAAAGCAGTAGCGTTGTTCTCATCTGTTTCCCATTCGTCAATGTGGGAAAGAATATGCTTTCTTACCCATGGGTAGTCCTCCTCAGAATAAGATAGATACACGTCATACTTCTTGTCCTCTTGAAGGAATGGCCGCCCTGTCTCGCGATTACCCGGATGTCGTTTGCGCCGCCTCAGATTTTGTTTAACTTTGTACACCCGGTACTCTATCCTCTTCTGAAACACGACAAACAAGATGAGAGAAGAGATGGTTAGGAATAATAAAGACCCTGTTAAGACTGAGCTGACATTCCAAGCGCCAGCGGACGGATCGAGAGACACTTGATTTCTGACTTCAGGTTTGGAATCCTTACCAGAATCGACTTGTAGATCTTCCACACTATCTCTCCACATCCAATCTTCTTGATATTGAACATCACGTTTCTTTCTTCTCATCCATCCTCTTCGTTTCTTCTTTTTTACGTGTTCAAGACTATCATTTTTGAGCTGACCGTAGCTATAATTGTTGAAGTTATTCATTAAGGTAACTTCATCACAATTTCAGGAACCACTGTATCCCATGTTTTGACAAATTTAATGGTTTTATGAACATGATCGGGTTTTAAATATCCCTTTTTCACACTAAACCTATTTTTCTTTATATTTAAATGCAATTCCCAGTCTTCAATGCAAGATTCATGAAATCAATCTTTTATAATGGAGGACATTAGGTCTGATTCAACTACCTGAACAGTCTATGTAGAATAGATTTGGTATATTTTACTTTAGAAATCGTGTACATAGCACAATTTTATGTTTGATTAGAGGCATTCCAAAGATTTGAAAGAAGAGGTTAAATAAGATTTTATATGAAAAAAAAAAACACGGAAAAGTCTAACGATAACAGAAGGTATGGTATTTCCGTCGAAAACAGGAACATTTACGCTATAGGGTTTTCATGGTCAGGAACAAAATTGATTCCAAGAAATTTTAAGGCTGATAAACAACCATAGATCACGGAATAGAGAGCGTGAATGCAAAGGAGCAATGTACTAATGTCAACCAGTTGCAAAACATACATGACGAAAATGTTAGAACGAGTAAAACAACATGATTTTACCGTATTGGTCAGTTTGTTTCAAGCAGCTAGCATTAGGTGCAACCGGAGTTCAATCCCCATGATCGACAGTGGTTGTACATGTACTGTGGAATCAATCATTAAATTTCGTGGTGGCTCAATTTTCGTAGAATTTGTGGGTACCTCTTATCCACGAATTAACATCCTCCACGAATTAATAAATTAAGGCAATAAAGTCATATTTCCTTTTGTAAGTTAGAATACGTGTTTGTTGGAGAATACACGAAATTACGTCCCCATGAACCTGTAAAATTTAAGCAATCTACGAAAATTGGCCCCCACGAATTTTAATGATTCAACAGTATGTGAAAGGGTATGGTGGTCGCCTGCTTGGGTTTTCTCAAGACGCTCCGGTTCCACTCACATCCATGACCCCTTTGTGTTATTATCGGGGCCAACGAGTAGTGTTTCAGAATCGGACAGAAAACACTATCGATTATCGAATCGAATCGGAAACACCATTTCAATTCATAATCGAAAATAATCGGAGATTTTCAACTTACTGAATTTATAGTTACATGTATTAATTATGTACACGTACTTATAGTATATTCAAGCAAATATAACTAACATAGGCATTTGCAAAATGAACTTTAATAAATATGGTCATAAATGCACTTTTGTTTCAAACCTCTATTATTATTATTATTAAATCATAAACAAGAAGTTATTTTTCAGCTAGATAGATTTTGTTTCGAGATAAATAACACAATAAGTCAATAGAAGTTTTGTATTTCAATATAGGGCATTATAGGCATTCAGCTTTTGCAGATTAAAAGTTTCTGTTATGTGACAGAGTGTTATTACTATTATAACAATTAAAGCCATAGTAAGTTATGAACTTTCTGTTCAAGTATCAATTTTTTATCAGAAAAAATACAGAACATGTACGGTACAAGGTATTTACCACTATTCAGTTTTCAATTTTTCACGAGTACAAATCCATATTCATTTTCAAAAACACTATTGTGTCCTCCTAAGACCATCTCATTCTAAATCTTGGATTTTAAATCATCGTAAACGCTGATCATAAAAAAAAATTAATTTATAAAATGGAACTGGCAAACTTCACTGACCGCGGAAAGCAACAAAACATGTCTAACATGTGACGTGTAAGTCGTGGTGTGAAGCTGACATTTTTTTTCTGTTTACCTTTTTTGGCATACGATTTTCTACAGAGTTTGCAGAATAACTGACTACCACCACATATAAGTTCTGTCTACTTTTTTTTTCGTAGTGAAGCCAAACTATTTCCATACAACCTACCGGGAAGTCCGAAATATCTGACGTTTACCTGGCTTTTAAACGATTTTGATATTTTACTTGCCTGGCATGTTAAATATCAAAATTGTTTAAAAAGCCAGGAAAACGTCAAATATTTCGGACTACCGACCGGGTTGTCCTTAGTTAAGGGTAGATCTGAGACCCTGTCGTCGCGTCCTGCCCACTTTGCTCAGCCATTTTAACTTTGAACTTTATTTAGAGTTATCGTTCTTTTCGGAAATTAAAAAATGCATAGAACCGGCACAAAACGGATTTGTTTACCGCGAGTTCAAATTTTAGTCAAATGTTTACCGACTATCGATGTCAGCTTTCAGCTATCGATTGTCGGCATCGGTAGCAGTCTAACGACGATTTTTCGATCGTCGGCGACTATCGCTGAATCACTACCAACGAGAGATATTAAATCAACCGTTGTAAAATAAAGTTTAGTTCAATAAGGTTTAAAAACCTTACCCTATTTGAAAGACCTGTTAGTCTGCTTCACAGGACTGCCCACCTTCTGTGACATATTTAAAGTGCAACCTATTTACATAACCATTGTCAACCAAATGTTTTATTATATGGTAAAATGTACTATTATGTAAAACATGTTATTGAAGCTAAATAATAATAAACAGTCTACACACACACATGCGTTGTATATGACATGGTGTCAGAAGTGGCTGCCAAAATCGGCCAGATACCCCGACCAAACGAAAACATCCTTAAAGGAAATTAAGTGTTCGACATTTACAGTGACCATTTGAAGTCATATTTCATGTCATGTTGAAAAGATGGCATCGGACAAGGAGCCAAATCCGAAGGGAATCTCAGGACCTCGCGAGTGCATTTAAATCATTCAAAGCTCACTGTGAATTTATGTTTGTTGGACCTCTCAAAGGAAAATCGGAGGAACAACAGTGCAATTACCTAATGTTATGGGTAGGTGAAAAGGGCAGAAACATTTATTCGACTTGGAATCTGCAAGGTGATGGCAAGAAAACTTTAAAAGTTTATTTTGACCGTTTTGAACAATATTGCAAGCCTAAATCTAATGTGATATATGCACGTTACAAGTTCAAGTGTCGCACTCAAGATGAAGAAGAAACTTTTGAACAGTTTTATACCGATTTGAAAGTGTTGTTCAATGACTGTGGTTATAATCCTGATATTGAGGATGAGATGTTGAGAGATCACATTGTGTTTGGTGTGAAATCAAAGAAAGTTCGTGAAAAACTCATTAGTGAAGGATCAGAGCTGACCCCACAGAAATGAACAGACATTGTAAGAACATTTGAGCTGTCACAGAAGCAATTGAAATCTATGAATTCATCAGGGGAAGATCCTAATGTGAATATGATTGTAAAGAAGAAGCCGCAAGCAGTTAAACCTCATGCATTCAAGGCAAAACAGAAGTGTTCCCAATGTGGATACGAACATTTCTATAAAGATAGATGTCCGGCTATTGGTCAGTTGTGTAATTTGTGTCAGAAGCCTGACCATTTCGCAAGAATGTGCAAAACTAAAACACAGTCGTACTCCCACAAGCATGTTAAAACCAAAGAATATCATAAACAAAAGAAGAAAGTGAATATGGCACAAGAAATATCATCAGATACAGACAGTGAAAGTGACGAAGAAAGTGATACATCTGCTGAAATATGTATGGGCATGATACATGAAGTAAACTCTGTAAATCCAGAATCAGACTGGACAATTAACTGTAAAGTGAATGACCATACTGTAACAATGCATGTGGACACTGGAGCCAAATGTAATGTCGTTAGCCGGAATGTTCTACAGTGCCTGAAATTCAGTGAAACAATACAGAGATCAGAAGCCGTATTGAAAAGCTTCAGTGGACATAACATGAAATCCACCAAGAAACATTCAACATTCCATTTGAAGTTGTAGACATCAAAACTCCAACAATACTTGGATCAGAAACAAGTCAACAGATAGGACTAGTTCAGAAGATGTTTAGTGTGGCACAATTTGAAACACAGGCCTCACAAAACCTAACCGAACAGTTGATACGCAAGTATTATTCAGATTTATTCATTGGTGTTGGTCGTTTACCTGGCAAACACAAGATACACTTGAAGGAAGATGTGCAACCAGTCATCCATCCACCGAGACGTATCTCAGTAGCACTTCGTCTAAAGGTGAAGGACAAACTTAGAACCATGGAGAAAGACGGAATCATTGTTCGGCAGATAGAGCCAACTGAGTGGGTCAACAGCCTTGTTACAGTCATAAATCCCAATGGTTCAGTGAGACTTTGCCTTGATCCTAGAGATCTCAACAAAGCCATAAGAAGACCCCATTATCCTATGCTTGCCATTGAGGAAATTGTCTCTCGCATGCCAAATGCCAAGAACTTCTCTAAGTTGGATGCAACTTCCGGTTTTTGGCAGATTCAGCTGGACGAGGACAGTTCCAAACTTTGTACATTTAACTCACCACTTGGAAGATTCAGATTCTTTAGGATGCCATTTGGTCTAAACTGTGCATCGGAAATATACCAAAGTGTGATGTCACGAATGGTGGAAGACATTGACGGTGCTGAAGTCATCGTTGATGATATTCTTGTGTGGGGTGAAACTCTAAAAGAACATGACGAAAGATTAAAGAAAGTCTTAGAACAAACAAGACACTATAATTTGAAATTGAGTTCCGAAAAATGTGAATTCCGCAGAAAGGAAGTGACCTATGTTGGACATGTTCTCAGTAGTGAAGGACTCAAGGCAGATCCAGGGAAGATCCGGGCCGTGACAGAAATGACACCGCCAGCTAACAAAAAGGACCTAAGGAAATTCATGGGATTCATTCAGTATCTTACCAAATTTCTTCCAAACTTGTCTCAGGAATCGGCACCCTTATGACAATTACTCTCTAAGGATGTTGCACGGCATTGGGATGGAAACAAGCAGAAAAGTTTCCAGAAACTGAAGGAGATGGTAACCAATACTCCAGTTTTGACATATTTTGATCCTGAAAAACCAGTCTTACTTACAGTGGACAGCAGCTCAACAGGTCTTGGATCCAGAGCTTTGACTACAACACAGCAGAAGTACTCACAGTTGGAAAAGGAGACCCTAGCTATAGTTTATGGCTGTCAGAAATTTCACCAGTATGTCTATGGAAGACGAATTCAAGTTGAAACTGACCACAAACCTCTTCAATCTATATTCCGTAAACCATTACATGACATTCCAGTCCGACTGCAGAAAATGGTTCTTACATTACAATGTTATGACTTGGATGTAACATACAAACCTGGGAATACTCTTGTTGTAGCTGATCATCTATCCAGAAATTACTTGAAAGAGACAACAGAGAAGTTAGTTGATGAATTCTCCGTAAATGCTTTGTCATACTTACCCCTATCACCTGGAAAGTATGCAGAATTACAAAAATCAGCTTCTGCAGATCTTGAAACGATTCTACTCAGTAAAGCTATTCTAGAAGGATGGCCAGAGAGTCGCGATCAACTTCCTGTGGAAATACGCACCTACTGGAATTACAGAGATGAACTTGCATGCATAGATGGCTTGATCTACAAAGGTCTTAGACTAGTGATACCACAAACCTGTCGTAAGGAAATGTTAGCGAGGATACACGAATCTCATTTAGGCATTGTAAAATGCAAAGCAATGGCACGTGAAGTCATGTTTTGGCCATCTATGGGAAGTCACATTAAAGATATTATCTCCAAATGCAGCATTTGTGCTACCCATCAACGACAAAATCAAAGAGAAAGTATTATTCCTCATAAAATACCAGACCGACCTTGGTCTAAAATAGCCATGGATTTGTTTGAATTCAATGGACACCAGTATCTCCTGTCAGTAGACTTTTATTCAAAATGGCCAGAGATAGCGAAACTGGAACAGCCTAACTCCAGTTGTGTGATTCAACATCCAAAGAGCCTGTTCGCACGATACGGTATTCCTGATGAAGCCTTGTCTGATAATGGACCTCAGTTTGCTAGTGCTGAATTTAGGAAATTTGCCCAAGATTATGAATTTCGCCACTTGACGTCTAGTCCCCATTTTCCCCAATCCAATGGACAAATGGTTCAAACAATCAAACACTTACTCGAAAAAGCAAAGGATTTTTACCTGGCAATCTTGGACTATAGGAACACACCTTTAGAAGAACTTTGATTATCGCCAGCTCAGTTATTTCTAGCGAGACGATTAAGGACAAAGTTACCTGTATCAGCAACACTTTTGAAACCACAAAACGCTGAATTTGTCAAAGAAAGCTTAAAGACTCGCCAGGCCAAGCAGAAGAGAAAATTTGATAAACATGTTCCAAAATCTGACTTGAAACCATTGATTCCAGGAGAAAAGGTTATGATCAAACACAATGATCAGTGGATACATGGATCAGTTGCAGAGAAACATGAATTGCCACGTTCATATGTAGTTAAGGGAAACAATGGCAGGAAATATCGCAGAAATAGAAATGACTTAAGGCCAACGAACTCTAATCCTGCGGAAGTGAGGGAAGAAGAAGAAGAAAACCTGGAAATTACACCATTCCTGGATCATACTGCCCAACATGGATCGATGGATCGCGTGGATAGGAAACCCTAGAGGAAACCTACTATTGGTAACGCAGAAGAGATACAGAAGGACGCGCCTCAAAAGAGTCCAGTGAAGACCAGGTCGGGACGTGAAATCAAACTTCCATCAAGATTCCGTGATTAGTTGTGAAATCGGTGATAATGTGTTCAATATTTTATTTCTTTATTTGAAATTATCAGTGAAAGTTGTAGTGGCTCAGACAGAGCATCGGTGCAACTCGTGTATTGATTCATAAGGATTCAGAGATGGAACCTATGATAACAGGACAATTTACAGAACAGTAAATTTTCATTTATTAAACTTTTAAAGTAAAATTCGAAATTCTTTTTGTTTAATATAATTGTATGTAGATTGGCTTAAACTAAATTCTTGAAAGAAAGGGAGATGTGACATATTTAAAGTACAAGTCAATTACATAATCATTGTCAACCACATGTTTTTTTATATGGTAAAATGTACTATTATGTAAAACATGTTATTGAAGCTGAATAATAATAAACAGTCTACACACACACATGCGTTGTATATGACACCTTCCTCTTTTTCCGAGGATTCAATTTCAGTGCCTATCTTGTGAAATTTTCTGGGGATTTACGTAGAGTGTGGCCTATCCATCCCCATTTCCTCCTCTTTATTTCAATGTAGATGGGATCTTAATCGGTCTTTTCCCATAGACTGGTTTTGTGTTGATTGTTTTCGTTAACTTCCAGGTCTCCAAGCCATACAACAGGACTGATTTTACATTTTTATAAAAGATTCTTTCTTTGGTGTTGACGGAGAGTGAGTGCTTTTGAATTTTAAATTTGGCTGAGGGTATTGAATGTCTTGCCTTAAATTGTTAGTACGGCTTTTAACATCGTCGTCAGCGCCCCCGTCCTTGCTGACAATGGTCCCAAGATAGGTAAATTTATCGGTTTCTCTGTTTTTATCTCCATTTTATGTTATTCGTGCATTCTGTTTGTTATTCATTCTCATCTACTCTGTCTTTTTAAGCTTTTTTAAAGCCTTTTTTTTTTACTTTTTCTGCAAGGCGTAATAATATCTCCTGTGCGTGTTGTTGTTTGTAGGATAGCAGGTCATCTGCAAAATCCAGGTCATCGATAGGTGAAGGTCCACTGGATTCCAGTCTTGTTGCCTTGCGTTGTTTCCTTCATGATCCAGTCAATCACAACTACAAATATGGTTGGTCAAACAATGCAACACTGCCGTACTCAAGTTTCTACTTTAAATGGATGTGTAAATTTTCCATTTTGGATAATGTGATATGTGGCGTCGTCATACAGGTTTTTAATGATGCTAGCGAATTTATTTTGGTGGCATTTAATTACATAATATTAGCTTCCAGATAGTTGACCTATCCACACTGTCAAAATCCTTTTCAAAATCCACAAATGTTGAAGATAGGGGAAACTGCCACTGAAAATACTGCTTTATGATGACTCGAAGGGTAGCAATGTGGTCTGTGCAGGATCTGTTTTGGCGAAACCTGCTTGCTCTGACCTTATTACCTTGTCCAATGCTTCTTTTATTTATCCAATATTGCTCTTGTAAGAACCTTGGTGGCAATGAATAAAAGCATGATACCTCGCCAATTATCACATTACGACAGGTCACCTAGCTTTAAGAGCCTCTGAAGGAATACCATCAGGACCAGTTGGTTTTCCGTTTTCCTGTGTTTTAACTGTGTTAAATTGGTGATTTCTACTCCAGACGTGGGTCAATTAGTGATGTGAAGTTCATCTCAATTGTTTGAATGCTTGCAGGACTGAGTAATGGTGGCCGATTTTGAACTTCCTTGAAGTGCTCTCCCCATCTATCTCTTTGTTCTATATCATCCTTCCCTGTTTGTCTCTCACTGGTATTTTGGTATTCACTTTTTTTACCGACAGCGTTCTGCTTATTTTACAGCTTTTTCATGTTGTTCTCTGTCTCTGCCTCATCAGTCACGTCATGGAGAAATTGTCTGTGTATTCTCTGGCATTCTTTTTAACTTGTTTGTTGGCCTCACTTTATTTTCTTCCCTCTTCTTGTTGAGCATCCTTCCATTGGTTAATTTTCTGCTTCAAAGCTTTCCTTACTTTTAGTACATGTATTTCCCATGTTTCTGCTGTCATCCAATCTTTGTGCTAGCTCTTCCTCTTTCCTAAAACTTCACTGCATGCAGTTTTCAAAATGTCTTGGAACTTAACTCAATTGTTTTCCAGAGATATTGATCTCAAACTCCCCAGTGCATCGAATGTTTTGCATTTTGCAGTATTGTAAAAGACATTAAATTTGTAGTGAGGTGTTATTGGTTTGTCTTTAAATCCTTTAAGTTTCATTCTCAGCGTAGCTGTAGGATTTTTTTCTGAGGCTCGTCTTGTCCTAACAAACTTCTCTTTCATTTTCGCATGATGGTAATATGGTCTTTTTGATTTTCTGTCATTCGATCTGGAGGAGTCAAGGATGTTTTTTATATCTTCATATGTTGAGAGATAGTGTCTCCTATAACTCTATAACTAGCTCATTGAAATTGCAGTAGTCTGTAAAAGAAGTCTTATATTTCCGATGCCGAGCTTTCCCATGATGAGTTTCTTTGTGCGTGTTGTCCTCTCTAACCTTGGCATTTAGATCTCCCTCACAATTTTGATGGCTGTGCGAGGCGTAAGGTCTATCCTTGTCTTTAATGTAGACTAGAATTTGTCCTTCTCCTGTTCGTCTGTTGCATTTATTGGGGGCATAACACTGAATGATTGTGATCTTCCTTCCATTTTTAACCTGGCTGACATGGCTTGGCGGCCTGGTTACCATGCTATCATCGCTTTTTTGCTTCTCGTGACAGCATAAAGGTAAACCCTTGAGTATGTGCATGATCCTGGTTCTCATGTCCAGAGATATATATGATAATTCTTCTAATAGGCCAAGTACCTTGATGTTATACCTGATCATCTCCTTTGCTACTTCGGCAACGTTTCTGACCTTGTATAGGGTTCTGATGTTCCAGGTACCTATCCTGGTGTTGGCCTTAATCGACAGAGGATTTATCGGTGCACTGGCTTCCCAATGACTTTCACCTGCACACGTCATGAGCTCATCTTGCGAGCCATTTTCCAGATCTAGGTATCCCTCTTCATGTGGTGTTGTTGCTGCTTCTGTAACATGGTGTATTTATGAGGTGAAGTTGCTAACCGCACGCCCAAACAGGTCTCGATAAAAAAAAATCCACGGTATGATACTATACTTAGGTGAACGGAATTATAAAGGGATACGCTTACCCTTATATTGCTGTCGTCGTTCGTAAACTTTGAACAATTTAAGCTTTATCTTAACACACTTCTAGTCCAATCTTGGTCTCGTGTGTAAATCTGTTTGAAAAGGGAGCAGAAATTGTTAAATTAATGATCAACACCCCAGAAACAATGGGTTTTAAGGTTACTAGTATACTTCAACAATGATGCACATCTCTTCACTTGAGCACCTACCGATCGAACAACATAGTTCTGATGTTCCCATATCACATGTGGAATCACATTTCAACCTCAGTTCCTTTATAAAGTATTGGGTGTAAAAGTCTCGTATCTAGGAACCAAAGTTGAGAATGTAACCCAAAGGGTGGGTGGGTGGGAAATCTCACAACCCAACCCTACTGCATTGTTCTTCCATCTCCTACTGTATACACATCCACCCATCAAACAGCGAAAAGGAATGACGTCACTTCGGTAGCACGTCATTTCACTTGTGATATTCCCATATCACATGTGGAATCACATTTCAACCTCAGTTCCTTTATAAAGTATTGGGTGTAAAAGTCTCTATCTAGGTATCCAAATCTCAATTCTTATCTCAATATCTAGTGCCTCTTCCCAACACTCACTATCAAATATATAAAGTTAACATTTTTAAACACATTAAATCATCATATAAAACACATCAAACCCTTTATATGCTATCAAAACTTTAATCATTAAAATCATAAATCATATTCAGACATGTCATTGTACATATTGTATACTTAGCTCTCTATCTCATCACTCACTCTCTACAAAGGCCGAATCAAGACTATCATACTGCATGCACTCTCGATACTTCTCTTCCATCATTCCCGCATCTTTCACACTTGTTGCCAATCTTCCAGCTACAAAATCTGATTCTTCCAAGGCTGGAAGTCTACTATAAAACTCGGCACTCCCTTCCCCAAACCAACCAACATGTCTCATTATCTGACCCACCTCACTCACTGAGCCTGACATAGCCAACACAACAGCACAACCTGCCTGGGAACTGTGTGGAGTCTCACCTTCATCAACACCATGTTTCCGCAAATACACATGCAACCTATCATAAACAACTGAATAGGAAACAGGCTGATCCAAAACCCGTGCATCCTCTGTAACAACTCGAAAGAGATAGCCACAAGACAGATCAACTCCCAAGTCTTTACATCCTGAAACAAAATCTTGTAACCCTACTACAGGACAAATAACCTTATCATCACACCTCTTTACAACAAACATATTACTCCTCCTTTTACCCCCTCGAAGAGTCTTTCCAAAAGTGTGATTAAACACAAAACCTGAATAATCTCTAAGCCACTTAACTTCTTGAGCCACCAAATTTGCAAGATCTCCTGCCCTATCTCCGGCAAAAAACTGCAATTTGAACCAAGCCTGGTCTCTCAATAAGATATACCCCTCCTTAACTGACACAGAACTCATGCTTAATCGACCCCCTATATAGCCCACAATAGCCTTAACCTTGGTCAAAAAGATGGGTTTAGCCTGTTTTGGTACCAAATGGGCTCTCGCTTGCTCCTCTTGTATAATTTTCAAATAATCTTTCACTTGTCTTGATGCAGCCGGATTCCCTAATCCAAGAGCCATGTTCCACGATCTTTCACATCCCATCTCATGAAAAATGTTCACTAATCTATTTATCATTAATGAGACAGTACCAGAAGCAAGACGTACTGGCCAATTACAGTCAAATTATCCCTTGTTTCCTAAAAAACGACAGTCTATCTTATGAACTTGACTTTTACCGCACTGATCCTTCCATACCAAAAATCACCTAATGTCATCAGGTGTACAACTTGTCAATTCTCGACCAGACATCCTTAAAAGAAGTTCGGTATTTTCCCTTTTCAAATAATCCTGCCTCTTTGAATCCAGTGAAGAAGACCTCCTTGCATCTAACTCCTTTAACCTCTCATCCAAGACTTGAACATCGACACTCCCTTCCTGAAAAAGATTAAACAGGTTTATTCCCTGAAAATGTCGACCTGTAAGCAATCAATGCCCATTTCAGCCCCTTATTATCAAGAACATATCCTTTCTTCGTAGGTACCTGAATAACCCCCTTTTCCCCCTGCCAGCCTAACACCACACTAGATATCTTACACTCCTCAACGAGAGGCTGCCATACAGGCACTGGTTGTCTATATGGAAGAATGCATGTACATACAGGAATTTCTTGTTCCTTCAAAAATGATAAAACTGGAAAAACCATACCAAATGGAGGAAATACATAGGGGTTCAACTCCTTTCGAATATTTTGTGCGAACACATCAACCTCTGCAGTGAATGGCATTGAACATGGTGTAAAATGACGCAATACCCCACTCCCCTTGGCCTTCATTGAATTAGAATCACTTCGAAGGAACAAACTGTAAATTTAACTCAAAATTCAACTTCAAAGTCAAAGAAAAAATACATTTTGTAATACAGTTCAACGCCCAGTTCTTTCCCCCCTGGTTCTGCCAGACACTAAGTACAGCCATGTTATCTGTGAGTACATGTACTCTAGAATTAGCTAAGTTCTCTCCAAGAGCCAATAACACCTTATAAACAGCATCCGCCTCCTTTAAATGAATAGGTCTTTGATCATTCTCTTCCCAAAAATCACTTATCTCATACCTATTCCTACCCTGCTTTACCACTGCCGCGTACTTGTACAAGGATGCATCTGAAGACAACATAACCTGCTGATGACACTCACTTCTCCACTGACAACAACCTTCCCAAGAATCTAGAAAACGCTAATGTTCTAATTCCTTCCTCAGCTCATCAGTCAAACACAGCTCTAGAAATTGCCAAGTTAACCTCCCTACAAAACAGCCTACAACCAGGAACTGCAAGGCCCATTGATATACATTTACCAGCAAATCGCTGAAGAGTTTTCACAGCAAGTTCTTTTGAACCAAGAATACTTTCTCTCAAATCAGCAAATTTCAACTTCTTACACTCTGGCAAAATATAAGCTTGTTTTTTGGAATCAACCAAAAAACCCAGAAACTTGACGCATGTCAATGGAACAAACGAGCATTTCCCCAAGGCCAAAGTGTAACCCAACCTTGTCAACACTTCTACTAATATGTATGCGACCTTACAACCTTCTACATATGGGTCCACAGCACCAGAGACATTCGCGATAGCCAACCTATCATCAATATATTGTACAGTACTTATAGACCGACTCCGAAGGTATGACGTAACAACCATCCCAATGGTCTGGTATATAAAAGGCGATGCCTTGAACCCAAAAGGAATTACAGGTACCGTATACACCATAACATAACCACCAAAAATAAGCCGAAAGTATCCCTGAGAATCATTGGACAACCTAACATGATCGTATCCAGATTTTTCATCTGTCGTTATCAGAAATGCATTACACCCTACAAGCCTATGAACATCTCTCAGAGTCTCCAGCTGAAACGGAAGATCCTTCACCCAGAGGTTCAAAAATCTGTCATCATGACATAGTCTTGGTTTACTTGGTTCAGTTGTCAATGGCATCACAATATGGGGCATCTCACACTCACCGACTTTACCGAGCACTCTTATAGCACCTGACCTTATCTTTTCATACAAAAAATCACAAATAAAAGCATGATACTTTTTACATAAAGCAGAGTTAGGGAATACAGCACTTGGGGGCAACTCAGAATCAAATGACTTTCCACGAAAATTCCCTTTAAAACGAGTAAAAAACTCTGTCACATCCACTCCCTCTGTAAGCCACTTTCTCACCCTCAATATCGTATCTTCATTCACTCCACTTCTCTCCAACACATATTCCCAGGCCGAAACATTTCTACCCAACTGTCCTGCAATAAATGAATCTGGACTATATACCAGCAATTGGTTCATATCAAAATCAGAACCTTCAATTACAGATTCTACACTAACTTGGTGGGTTGCAAGTGAAGGAGTCCCACCACTGATCGCACCCATTCTCCCTTCTGACGAAGAACTGTTCTCATTGGATTAAATTCTACCATCTTGTCTAACTCAGCAGTAACCTGATTATCATTAATCAACACTGACGCTCCATTATCCTCCAACAAATTAAAATCATAATCCATTTAAAGGTCATATGGTGACAATCATAGTGGAACTCCTTCACTGAACAACCCACGTGGACTTGGTCCACTAAGGCATCAGGGTCCTCGGGTTGCAAGATCGGGAATTCTTATGCATGTATGATATATAACAAACAATCCAGTTCCATCAAAACATTTAATGTGTCACTAACTATAATAACCATGTTCGTCAAAAATATATGTGTATTTTTCACTACAGCCATGTACAATTCTTCCAGCTGCATAAATCAATCAAAGCAAAATTAAGTTCATAAATCAACCTTGAATTAACAAAATCCTGTTACAAAATTGTATCCTTACAATTAAATGCACAAATTTCCATACATATGTATTCTCAATTCACTTTCTCCTAGCAGCCTTCATCAAATCACAATCTTTAACTAGATGTTGTGTTGAATCACAAAAATGACAACCTTACCTACTAGCATTCCTTCTTCCCATACCACCCATTGGTCTGTAACCCCGCGGCCTTGAATAAGTACAAAAGTTTGAAAATGGATGAAATGGATAAGGCTGAAAACCAGGGGCACCAAGAAGAGGCGTTGAATACATAGGGTACAGTCCAGCTAATGGAAAATTTGAACCTTTAGAACCTTGATCTTGTTCCATCTCACCCCTCATCTTCACACCCTCACATTTAGACCCCAAGTTTTGTCCTTCATTAATACATTTATTAACTGCTTTTGACACCAGATCAGCTCCCTGCCCCCCTAGAACTGACTAATTTACTGTAAGACATAAATTCGCGATATTCACTTTCCCTTGCAGACGACCACACTGCCTATACAATTCTTCATATACTTCCATATCTTTATCCCCCAACTTTCTACTGAAGCGAGCTAATTCATCAAGAGTTATTAATATCAGAGGTTTACTAGGGTCCTGCTGAGCAGCTAAAGCTTTAACCCTCTCCTTCACCTTCGAAACATCCCCCTTCTCCAACTTCTCGAGCATCAGCAGTCTCCTTTCCATGTCATCAATCGTCTTTCTCCTTTTCACTGGGGTGGCCTCATTCTAAAATAAACAGGATTTGCTCAATTTTTTTTTCTCCACACACACTCATACAATTTATTAGACACAGTACCTCCACAGTATTGTCTTCAGTCTGATTCTGTCTCTCTGCAGGTGCACCAGACGTACTCGGACCCGCTTCATCATCCTGCAACACCTGCCCTTTGGGCTGTCCCCTTTCATTCGCTGCTAGTACACAATAGTGCAACAGTAACTTTGCTCATCATAATCTCGAATATCTTTCCCTAAAAGACAGACTTTGCACGTTACAATATCAACTAGACACATAAAAGTGATAATACCACTATAACATCAATATAATTAAACCAGATTAAGTGCTCAAGACTAAATATCGGCCATGATAATCTATTCAAGTACACAGTTTACCTGGTAACTCCAACAACTCATCCATGGGTTCCCCCGTCATCTCCATCACTGCTTTGGCGATATCCCTCCGTGCGCATCCCGACACTTATCCTCGCCAACTCCGTAACATTTTCTAACCGCCCATCCTTTACTTTCCTGATTACATGTAACAGAGTAAGCCCCTTCAGACTATGTCTCTTCTTTACCGGCTGAACCATCTAAAATATAAACAATCATGACGTAAGCATTCATGCTCGACCCGAACTTTACCGTCCGGATAAATACGGATAAACGAAGTAGATAATATACAGGCATAAAATAAAATTTCACGCTTCCTACATTGTAGTCAATATCCACATTCACTCTAATCATATATAAAATGCATTTGAATGAAAACCCAGCTTAGATATTCCAATTTCACACAAAACGCCGCTCCACGGCATGTCTCATATCATTTAATGGCCCCTGGCCCTGCCATATTCCAAATACAATCCAGTTCAAATCTGCGACATCCAACAGTCACATTAACTCAAATATTCTCTAAAGATATCCAACAATCTTTAGACCATAAATTTCACTCAAGCCTCCAACGGCATATAATGTAAAAAATAATATTACCTTCCTCTCGATCTGTTGTCTGCTATCACCATCAAACAGCGAAAAGGAATGACATCACTTCGGTAGCACGTGATTTCACTTGTGATAAGCAAGGATATTGCTTTTTGATATGAAATTCATGGCCCACATAATTTTTTTATTTATAAGTTTGAATACTAAGTATTAAATATTAAATACTAAATATTAAAAATTTTAATAAAAAAAAAAAGAAAGAAAGAAAGAAATGAAAATGGGAGGGTAGGTTCGACACTGAACAAAAGAAATTAGCAAGCTATTAATGGTAGTAATAACATTTTTTAGATATGACAGGTCAAGAAAAATATTTTTCGCGAAATTTTTTTTTTTGCAATTTTTTTTCTTGTTTTCAATCGCTAATATAAAGAAAACAGCCTACCCCACTCCGAAACGTGATAAAATCTAGAAATTTAGAGCAATTATTCAAACAAAATAAGATTAATATACGGGCAGTGCTAAGACCCAATGATTTAAATATTTTAATTCATTATGTTCGACGCACAAGGACCTCTTTTGTTAGAAAATGATCATTTATAGCGAATTAAATCTTTTAAAATGACCGATAAGCTTGCTGTACCAACGAGAATTTACCTAATTTTGATAGTGGAAAACTTTGTGGTTAATATCTAGTTAATATTTCATTCATTTATTTCAATCTCAACACCATTGCACAATGGTACAGAGAGATTATAATGATACAATATGTGGTATTTCTTACTAATTTACAATGCATGCGTAAGAGAGAGAGAGAGAGAGAGAGAGAGAGAGAGAGAGAGAGAGAGAGAGAGAGAGAGAGAGGAAAAAAAACATATACAACTCTGACTCGTTAATACAAATGTGAAGTGTAATATGAATAAGTAACGTTTTATACAAACAAAACATATCGAGAAGATTTTTTTTTAAATAAATGTACGTATATAGTAGTTACAATTGATTGAAAGCAGGATAAAAGAAATTACAAGAACAAGTACAGTTTTTTTTTTTAAATTTGTTGACTCTGCTGTTGGAAAAGCACCCCGCAAGAAATATTAACATATTTTCATTAGGAAATAATTAGGGACTGGGCACAGAATTTTGAAGTTCAGCGGTCATTTGCATTGAATTACAATGCTTATCAGGAAATTCAATTTCCTTTACGACAGGGTGCAGGTAAAACAGTTCATTAAGGAAAAGGTTGTACTGTCGATGAAATTTTAAATGACGTGCCTAGAGCTTATGTGAGGAAAGACTCCCCTAGCTCCAAATCAAATGCGATCAGTAGCACATTCTAAACTTCTTACACTTCTAAACTTAGCAGACATCGTCTTTTGACGAACAATTTAGTGGTACAGGGTATAGAGAAAATAAAGGAGACGTACCAATGCAACTCTGTTAAATTCCATTGTATCATATTGCTTAAAAGTTGCTTTTAACAACTCTAGATAACTTCGCAAACAGTTCCCTCAAATTCAAAATGATGTAGTTAGATTTTCTGAGACAAAATTAACTTGCACAGATTTAGTAGATATTTATCAACTTTACGGATATTCAGAAATGATTGAAAATGACGCTTTCAATAATTTGAAAAAACATCCTCAAATTGGGACGGCACTGTATGTTAAAAGCATTTACAAAATAACCTGGATCTCAAAGTTCAACAATGAATCCATTGAATTTATCTTTGCAAATATACACCTAAGGAGCCTTGGTTGTGATTATGTTTATGATTATGATTAAGCCGGGGGTCCGAAATGTATTTTTTGATTAATTTTCTATGGGAATTTAAAAAATTTGAATGACAAATGAGATGAAAACAAAGTCAATTACATGCTCCCTATAAATGAAAACCTACATTTTCTACTTATAATTTCAGTACAATTTTGGTTAAAATTGGACATTATACTGTCAAATCATGATACACATAAGTTGTAGATTATAGAAAATTATATATTTTGTATTCTGTCGCTTGCTGTCTGAAATGGATTTAAATTACATGTATAAAATTATTAGAATTACAAATCAATCTAAGTAAAACACTTCTTCCTTCAATCAAGTTTTTGTTGTATCTTCCTAATTGTCAACGTACTTTTGTGTATTGTAATGGAATACCTGTTAAGAATGATAATATTTTTCAAGAACAATTCTGATTTTGCACACCGAATACAGGCCTTAGAAAATATAAACGTTAAGCAGTCATTGTGGGTTGACTTTATTCTACCAAACTCAAAATAATTATACAAATATACATTAATTATTCTTACAATAGCTGGGCAAAAAACAATTTCAAACATTTAGCAAGTAAACGTACAGAAAAATCATTCAAATTTTAATCTGAACAATTGTTAAATGTCGTACCCTAAGACTAAGCAATTTATATGCATAGTATCAATCCACATAACTTTATAATGTTTACTTGAGATTACAATTATTTTCCAGATGACCCATACCATTGGTTTGGTTTTATCTTAATAATATTTGAAATGTTATCCATACTCTTGATCTAATTTATCTATTTTTGCGCGTGTGGATGGTTACTGGGTGATGTAGTTTACAATAAAAACCTGTCTAACAGATTTGATATACTTTCAAATTAACTTATTTAGTGATTTTTTTGAAGAAAGGTCTGATAAACCACTAAGATCCTGTGACTAAATATAATGGAGAAGATGAACAGGGAAATGAGCAGTTTCCGATCCTTCTACCGATCAAAGAGACTGAGTTCTACAAAGATATCAGGGTGAACTCACTTAATGTAGACTAAAGAGAACCAATGCTTGCTATATTACATCATTACAAAGATGTTAATTGACAGATCTAACAGGCAGAACTGATATCGTCCATCATAAAGTTAATTTGAACACCAGTAATCCTATCCGTAACAAACCATACCATATACCATACGCAGTAAAAGAAGCAGTTCGCAAACAAATTCAAGGTTTGGTTGGTTGACTCCCATTTGGTGGTTTTTGTGAAGAATATTGGTTGAGATTTTTCTCTATACGTTCCCATGTAAAAATGCGACCCCCCCCCCACCTCCCACATGGTCTCTGCCTACCCTTCGGAATTAAGATTTGGGTAAATTTGAATCTACTCTACCTGAAGACTTTTCTACACAAGTTACAGCTTTTCTTAGCCAATTGGATTTAAGAAAATGTTTGAAAAACACCGACAAAATTTCAATAATTCTTAATTAGCTCCCCTAGAAAGAGAGCAAAGTCCTTCATTTAAACAAAATTTGAACCCCCTTTGCCAAGTTTGGTTGAAATTGACCCAGTAGTTCTGGAGAAGAATCAAATATGTAAACCGTTTTCAGACGGACGGAAAGACAGACAGACGTACGGAAAGACGGACGCCAGACAAAAAGTGATCAGAGTAGTTCACTTGAGCTTTCAGTTCAGGTGAGCTAAAAAAAACTGGACGGCCTACATGAGTTAAAATTCCTCTCTCAAATTTTTGTGTATTCACAAGTAATAATTATACTTATGTTCTTATTCGTTCCACTCAACCGAACATAAATTATTTACAATAATAACAAAACACATGATTAGTGAAGGAAGCGCTTATTTTGCTGCATTTATTTACACGTACAAATACATATATATTCTTCAAACTTCTTTCTGAAATAAAACATTTTACATAGTGCACAGTCCTTGATTTTTAAATGTCACTAAATAAGTGGGTGGGGATTGCGCAAATGCGGCAAGGAAAAGCCTTCGAATGAGTGAAAATCGTGCTTAACTTGAATACCTGTTCTACAGGTTACACGCTATAAATAGTAGCCAATGGCTACAGGTTTAAATATATAAAACCAAAACATACAACATGTGTTCTAGTACCTATGATAAATTAATTTATGTTCTTATTCGTTCCACTCAACCGAACAAATTATTTACAATAATAACAAAACACATGATTAGTGAAGGAAGCGCTTATTTTGCTGCATTTTCGACAATAAAGAAAGAACACAATAATGTGAAAAGTGGCAAAAATTGTTATCTTATTAAATACCTTATTTTTTCGAAACCGATAACTTTTCTAATAAATTTTCCTGAACATAGCCATCTTTGGCTTTCTCGGATTTCCATCTACCATGTTTCTTAAACAGTCTATGAGTAATGCCGTTGCTAGCAGCAGCTGTAGCACCCCCCGATCTAAGACTATGCAAACCAAATTTACCGGATTCTAAACCTAAAGACTTTAGTGCTTCGAGCAATATTTCTCTTGCTCGAGTATATGATAATGGTTTGTTACCATTTCTAAGTGTGTAAGACTTGGATTTCTTACAGTAAAGTATGGACCTGAAAATAAATTCCTCGGAAGAAGGCATAATATTTGCTTTCGTAAATTTCTCTCTAACATAGCTACAGGACATGTATCATTTGGAGTTCTTGAAATAACCACAGTGCTTCCTTCTTTGTATACGTCGGTCTTGCTTTCTATAAACAACGAAACATGAGAATCAAAAATACATATGTTAGATCTTTTCAAATTTATCAGTTCGGAAAAAACGCAAAAATCCAGCATATGCTATTAAACACATGCAGCACAATCGTATATCTTATAAGGAATCCGATTCTTTTCCAAATTTGTTCACTAATTTTGATAACACTTCCGGTGAAATCGGCTCTTTTTTCTTTACGGTATGGCTGACTGATCTTATAGCCCCTTCTTTCACTGAATTGACAAGAGTGGAATCGCATGGATTTTTAAAGTCTCCTAGAGAATGAGCCCAACTTATAGAATATACCGCTTCTTGCATTTTTGCTACAGAATGGAATTTAGTCGACAAGTGAATAATGTATATAGCGACGTTTGACTCTGAAGCTGGTAACGGGCTAATCTGGGGTATGAAGGAAGAACACCACTTGCAAAAATCGTTAAAGGCATATTTGTATTTTTTACATGTGTTTTTTGCTTTGGATTTTAAACAATACTCTGGGATTGCGTTTTTCAGAGCTGATATGCGCTGATCCTCATTATCATTTTTGGAGAGGACTTCCTTCCATCTCCCCACAGAAAAATAGTCTGAAAAACGTAAACAAAAAACACCAATCAATATGACAGAATAACGATGCAGATTTTAAGGAAATTCAAGTCATGTATTTATACATTCATGATAACGTTGTTTTATACCTTTTTAAAACATATAAATAAGTATCATATACACTTAATATCATGCATTAGCTATGTAACGAACTCATATCCACTGGTTACACCACGCTGTGTACAAGGACTTGCTCATTTCCACTGGCTACACCATGCTATGTACCAGGACTTACTCAACTCCACTGGCTACACCATGCTATGTACCAGGACTTATACTACAAACAATTTTTATTTACTACATAGAGTATCATTCACCCCGATCAATTAACCGTCAAAATGTACGTATCAAGACTTGAATGTAAAACAAAGTAAAACGATATTATATGTTCAAAAACATCAACTTTTTTATTTCAACAACAATACATCAACATTTACCAGCGTCTAATCTTACGGCCAACACGGGAGTACAAAAATTGTTTGATCCAAATATAGAATTTTTGTTCAATCCTTGTTGAAAAATATTTTGGGGGTTTTTAAATTCGATTACTTCTTGTACATAACCACGATAGCTTAAATTTTTCCCAAAAATAAATTAAAAGTAAAAAAAGGTGAAGAACTCCACTTTGGAACAATAAGAGTACCCTTGGCCTTACAGCTCACAAGATATTTGATAGTCTTAATTATCAGAATAACAGGTGGCACAAGCCAGTTATTTTCATCACTCTTATTCTGACAAAAACAATCGACATTTTCTGAACCTGGATTCCAAAACAAGGAATTAAATCTTTCCAACTTTTTATTATAGGAATTTGCAAGGCGATCTATTGTATGTGGACCCCACAATTCATCCATGAATCGGAAAAATTCCTTTGTCACATCCCAATCTTCATAGTCTATGATATTGCTTATATAATCAGCTTTGATATTTTCTTGTCTTGGAATCCATTGAATATCAATATTAATACCTTTCTGAATACAAGCAGAGAAAATATTCATGGCTAACTCTTGTAATTCCAATTTCATACTCCCACATTGCACTATTTTTACACATGCTTGATTATCTGTGAACCACTTAATAGTCTTTGATGCAAATCTGTCTTGAAAACATTTCACAGTTTTGTTCAATGGCTCTTAATTCACGCCACGTAGAACTTTTCTTAGCCTCATGCTCTTTCCACATTAAATGAAAAACCTCTTGATTTACATCAACAGTATAAGACCCTGCTGCTACATTACTTGCATCAGAATAAACAACATCTTTCTCAAAAACACTACATAGTTTCTTTTTGTTAGATACAAAAATATTCAAAAGCCAAAAGTTCAACTCTTTCAATACGCGTTCCATTTTTTCTGAATTGAGAACACTATCCCAAGACGACCTTGACACTATTTTCATGTAACAATAGCGTGTCATAATTCTACAAACATTCCCGAAGACGGGAGAGAGCGAAATAATTTTACCTGTTACCTTAGCAAGTTGTCTCGCTGTAACTTTAGGCATTAATTTTAACAAACACTCTAATGAAGACTTTAAGTCATCAATACGCCTTTCAGGAATACACAATGTAAAGTCTATCGAATTCCAAACTAAACCCAACCATTCTAACTGCTGAACTGGTTGAAAAACAGACTTTTCGATATTCACCAGAAAACCAGCCTTGTCCAACGTATCTTGTACAAATTTTGAAACATTTTCACACTGATTTTTTGTATTTGACAACACTAAACCATCATCTAAGTACAAAACAATGTCTATACAATTTTCTCTAAAGTATTTAACAATAGGGCGCAAGCATTTAGTAAATACATACGGCGCTGTACTAAGTCCAAATGGTAAAACCGTAAAACAGTAAAACTTGTCCTTCCATGAAAACCCTAAGTAAGTCTGGGATTTAGTAGAAATATCAATGTGATGGTAACCTGAACGTAAATCAAACTTGATACAAAAACAATCTTGTCTGAAGTATTCTAAAGCTATTTTCCAGTCTTCAAATTTAATGCGTTCTTTTTTAATGTAAGTATTCAGAGAGCTCAAATCCAAAATTAAACGTTTTTTATTTTTGTTTTCGGCCACGCTTAAAGGACTGACAAAGAACGGCTGGAAGGGAACTTCTACAATACATTCAGACAAAAATAACTGTTGAATAGCATCAGATACAAAGGAATCATTTCGTAATGCAGACTTGTTGTTATTCATGCACATAGAACAGCTGTAGAAGGTGGATTGGCAGTAAACGGAATATCATAGCCCGATTTTATTATTTTCAAATTTGAGTCATAAGTATTCATACTCTCCCAAAATAATATATGTCTAAATAAGCTTTTCTTTATACCCTTTGTGTACATAAACGATTTTTCGTTATCAATTACATCAAAATAATCAATGTGCTGAAGAATTTCAGAATCACTTTCACAATTGATATCAAAATACTTATCTTCCACTAGAACTTCACTTCTGTTGCTCTGTTGTCTGGAAGTTGTTTCCAGCGGGACACTTGTTCTTCCGATGGCCATACTTAAAGCATCCAAAGCAAACGTCGGTTGGCTGTGGGGTTCTCTGTCTCCCACGAAAATACGCCTGCTTGAGGTAGGCGAGAAAAGGCTGAGAAGCGCTAGCAGGAGTTTGAGCGGCCAATTGAGCTGCGGATCCAGCAGCGGCGGACACATAGCCTCTGTTCGGGACACTTTGATATGGGCGCGGCCTGTATTTAAGACGGAACTGCTTGACACTCCTGAGGGCGCGGTTTTCCGCACTACGGATCTTCTTTTCATCTTCTCAATCATCTGCAATATCACTGGCCTTGTATTCATTCACCGTTTTCCAGCCTGCTGGTGACGAGTCGGCGATTCTGATGTGCTTATTACGGGTATCGATGTCGTGAATTATCTCGCTGATTAACAACAATGATTTGTGATCACCTTTCGATTTCACAATTTTCTCCAATTTCAGGACCTTCTCTTTAAGCCCTTCATTAAACTCGAACTGTATCTTGTTACCCTCCGATTTCAGCTTATTCCCGATATTTTCTTTCACCTTCTTCTGCAAATACTCGGAATTCTGAGACTGCTCCGTTTGTAGTTTTTCTGTTAACTCTTCAAACTGGTTTTTTTTATAACAGTAGTAAATAAATTTACTACGTCGGTCAGGTCAGGCGCAGATTCACTCTGTTCATTCTCTTTCTCAATCACTTTATCATCGGCATTATCTGGTCGAGACATATTACATGTACGTGCAAATGCGGCAAAGAAAAGCCTTCGAATGAGTGAAAATCGTGCTTAACTTGAATACCTGTTCTACAGGTTATACGCTATAAATAGTAGCCAATGGCTACAGGTTTAAATATATAAAACCAAAACATACAACATGTGTTCTAGTATCTATGATAAATTAATTGTCATCTGACAGTGGTTAAATGAATTTCATTACAAATATTTGGAAGGTTATCAACATTCGGTATCTGAACGTTACCTCTGTGTTTCTACAAATTCAAGCGATGCATAGAGGGTGTCATTAACATTCAAAATCACACCTCACAGCCTTATTAGCATAATCGGAACCTTTCTGGTTTTTATATTCACGAAAGAGTGAAAAAACCCGAGAAAGTCAAAACTTCGTATATCTCGGGATTTTAACGAGACCAGTCTAACACTCGTGAAAATCGAGAGAGGAGTTTAAATGGAAAAAGTAAGTGAAAGTTTTTGTTTCTTATATTGGCAAGCTTTTAAATTATTTAAAGTTGCAGAACAATTGTTTATTAATGTGAAGTAGAAGTTTTGGGTGATTAGCCTTATCTCGTTAAATTTTGTTCAGCATGAAATAGTCTGAACAGCCATCCTCGATTTTGTCAACAATCTAAAACGTGCTAAGGAGTAGTTATTCGCACAGGGGCTTGGTTGTTGGATAATGAATTTCCTAATTATTTGTTCCCGAAGAAAAAAATGATTAAAATTGGTAATCTAATGTGTATTTCTGTGTATTGCAATAAATAAATTCACTGAAATCCCCCGTTTCAGTCATGTTAAAAAAGTGTATTCAATGTACATTAAAAAAAGTAAAGGGACGACACTCGCCATTTTGGATTTATAGGGGGTCCTCGTTTCAAGCTATGTTTTAAACAAGTTCTTCCATTTCTCCAACGATTTCTGACGAGATCTAGGTTGGAAAATATTCAACTGACTTATTCCTATCGTCTGACTACATCTGTACGCTGCATAATAAACACATCGTTCCAAAATGTACTAGATACTCGCCAAACTTATCGAAAGCAACGGAAGTTGATGCAAACTCTCCATGTAATCACTGAGGAGATTCGAAAGCATTGGATAAACCAAGAGGATAACTTTTCGCGGAATTTTTGCTCTCTCTAGATTTATCTTACATTTTTGGAACATCTCAGTGATTATATGGAGAATTTACGTCACTCAAAAGTAAACTTCCGTTGCTTTCGATAAGTTTGGCAAGTATCTAGTACATTTCGGAACGATGTGTTTATCATGCAGCGTACAGATGTAGTCAGACGATAGGAATAAGTCAGTTGAATATTTTCCAACCTAGATCTCGTCAGAAATCGTTGGAGAAATGGAAGAACTTGTTTAAAACATAGCTTGAAACGAAGACCCCCTATAAATCCAAGATGGCGAGTGTCGTCCCTTTACTTTTTTTAATGTACATTGAATACACATTTTTAACATGACTGAAACGGGGGATTTCAGTGAATTTATTTATTGCAATACACAGAAATACACATCAGATTACCAATTTTAATCATTTTTTTCTTCGGGAACAAATACTTAGGAAATTCACTTTCCAACAACCAAGCCCCTGTGTCAATTACATGTAATTGTAAGCATAATTATTGTAACCCTGTGTTAGTATATATAATGTACATTGGATATAGTTTAATCATTAAGGGCATGCTTTATATTCCAGAATTCAACAAAACATAAGCATTTTTTCGATTGATCGATCGATCGATCTATCGATAGATAGATAGATAGAGACTACAAGGCAGTATAATGAAAACAACCATATGTAGAAAACACGTGTGACAAAATAACAAGTACTTAATTAATGTCTATCCATTGATTTAAAGTGCCTTAAACATGCGATAGAATATTCAACATTTAGTCTATGATAAATCTTAAACATAAAAAAACAAAAGCCAAGAATAAAGACACAAACAACAACAAAATATAAAAATCATTCACCTTAGTTAAAAACTCAGTATAAAGAAACTATATATATATATATATATATATATATATATATATATATATATATATATATATATATATATATATATATATATATATATATATATACATATATTTGTTTTCCCTTGGACTGAAATGTCACATTTTCATTGGTTTAAACGTAGCACGTGATTGCCTCATATATCTCTATATTTGTTCTGTGAGAAATAATATTAGGCAATATGGTCGTCATTGGTCGACGCTTCGCTTACTCATTTCGACATTTCATAGTATTTAATACATAAACCGCATGCCGTAAGTTCTTAAAGTATTTGGAGTAGTTGCCCTTTGTAATTCTTTAAAATTAGAGTAGTTGCCCTTAGAATATTGACGTCACATTGTTTTGTCTGGAGCAGAACAAAATGGCAGCGTCGAAATTTGCTCAAATCTTTGCAGAGGAAAGGGAAAAAACATTTAAAATTGAAAAGCAACAAAACATTGTAAGTAAACATGGGTGAAGCAAGGATTTTTAAAGAATATTTGAAAGGTGAGATTGAAAATTTTGAAGAGTTTAAATGAGTTAAATTGGACGAGATGTTAGACATCTTGTATACCAGTATACATGGCTTTACGTAGATCATCGCTATTTGTGAATAAATGTGTCGCTTGATAGTCCTCGGGAAAACAAAACACTTATTAGGTTAGTTACTGACTCACTACGGAAATATATTGGGTTGATCAATCTCATAGACGGCTCGGCTTCGCCTCACCATCTATGAGATTGATCAACCCAATATATTTCCGTAGTGAGTCAGTAACTAACCTAATAAGTAATATATATATATATATATATATATATATATATATATATATATATATATATATATATATATATATATATATATATATATATATATATATATAATGTTGGTTTTGTTGAAAAAATTTATAAAAACCTCCAAAAAAGTTATGCAAGTGTAAACTGCTTGGAATCGGGATCCCTTGTAAAATTAATATTTTCGTAATTTTGTTCGCGAAATTCACTAAAACCCAATGTCTTAAAGAATTATTTTCATAAAATATTTATTTCAGTTTTTTTATTATTAAAAATGCAAAAATACATCCTTAATTTTAAGTCAAATATCGGCGAAAATATTCAGAGGTCTTTAGAGATCTCTGACTATTAGTACAAGAAACAACGAAAACAAAAAGTATCACTTAAGAAATCTCATCAAATCTCTGTAGAATTTCTTCTCTTTCGTTTCATCGGCCTCCCATCGGAGGAATTTGTCTTGTTTAATCTGGTGATGGAGGATTGCTGGAATTTGTTTGAACTTAAGATCTTCAATCATAATGATGACAATATCCTTGATAACTGACACATCCTTGCTGTACAGAAGGTGCTCTAGTTCCACTGTGTGTAGATGTTTCTGCGTGTAACTGCTGGACAAAACAACAACGGCAACTCGACTCAGCTCAATATTTTCGCACATATTCTCTAGTTCCGACTTGCCATGATGGGAATCTCGATCACTACAATATATTTTGTATGTACCAAAAGCAGTAACGCTGTTCTCCTCGGTTTCCCATTTGTCTATGTGGGACAGAAGATGCTCTCTAACCCATGGGTAGTCCTCCTCAGAATAAGATAGATACACGTCATACTTCTTGTTCTCTTGAAAGAATGGCCGCCCTGTCTCGCAATCACCCGGAAGTCGTCTGCCTCGCCTTATTGTTTGTTTAACTCTGTACACCCGATATTCTATCCTCTTCCGAAACACGACAAACAAAATGAAAATAATTATTAATAAACATCCAAAAAACACAAAAATGATGTTCCAAACGCCAACAGAAGAGTCGAGAGACGCTTGATTTCCGACAGTCAGTTTTAAATCCTCACTAGAATTTACGTGCAAATATATCGAACTTTGAGGAAAATAATAAGAAAAGTGTGTTCTACTTGTAATCACATTCACAGTTATCCAGTCCTCCTGAATAATAATCATAATAATACTAATAACTAGACTCTTGTTGCTATAGCAACAAAAAGGTCTTCCGTTCCTCATGTATTAATCTGCACAAAAAATCCAGTTATCTTGTAAACAGAAAATGGATACATGTACATTTTGTCTTTCCTCAAAGTTTGGATGTTCATGTTTTCGATAGTTATAATATATCGTTGAAAAAAGGTTTTTATCTAGGGACCGGAAATGAACAAACCAAAAAACGGAAAGTAGATATGTTAGTTCATTTACCTACGTACGTTACTGTTCATCACATTGAGTTAAATGTTTTTAAAAAAGTTAAAAGTTTTTAAAAAGTTCTATTGCTTTTGAACATTTCAATTATTAACCGGAAGTGACGTAGGACCCAATGAAACCCGTTAAACACATGTTCAATCAATGTCCATTATCTATATAAGTCTTGATCTATCACAGTTTCTTGTGGGTACTTTGTTTTTAAAAAAGAAGGCTACCTGAGATATTTGAGATGTCTCACCGGAAGTAGATCTTTTTTTTACCATGTGTAGATGACTTTTTGTATTCCTATAGCTAAAAAGTTACTTCAATGCTAAATAACCAAAATATTTTTAAAAATATCAAAATTGAGTGTACTTCTGTGACGACCGGAAGTTACGCCGGATAAAACAAAATAGTGTTAACACATGTACATACATAGGTCTATCATCCCACAAAGTTTGGTTGTTCAAGTCGTTACTGTTTTTGAGATCTCGTCGAAATCAGGTTTTTGGTCTCGGGACAGGAAACGGGCAAACGGAAGTGTTCAATGTAAATTGTATTCAATATTTCTTGTATACTTGCCTTTTGTACATTATTTTTCATTTATCTAACTAAAATATATCAAAGGAAAACAGTTAAACTGATAAACAGCTCGATATTTTTAACTCTTCCGGTATGGACCGGAAGTGACGGAAGACAAAATGAAACCGGTTAAACACATCATCAATCAAATGTCTATCATCCATGAAAGTTTCGTGTCTTGATCGCCTATAGTTTCTCAGATCTCGCGGGTACAAAATGTGTTTTCAAAAAGCTACCTGAGATAATTGAGATATCTCACCGGAAGTAGAAATTTTTTGTTGATATTACATCGCAGAGATTTCCTATGTATAGATTTATTCTTATATATTTATTCTATTGACAAAAAATTTGATGCGCAAAAAAAATATTTTTTAAGTGCTTCCGGTGACGACCGGAAGTTATGACGAACAAAACAAAATTGTTTAAACACATTTACAGCTATAGGTCTATCATCCCACAAAGTTTGAATGTTTAAGTCTTTACCGTTTTTTAGATCTCGAGGTGACAAGCTTTTTGTCGCGGGACAGGAAACGGACGATCGGAAGTGAATTTAGAAGATTTTTAATTAAAATCCTCTAGATCTTTTTATTTTCTGTCATTCCTGAAAATTTTATAAAAATCCATCAAGACATCTCTGAGAAATTCACGAGAGAAAAAGGGGAAAAAAATAATAATAACTAGACTCTTGTTGCAAAAGCAACAAAAAGGTCTTCCGTTTTGATATAGAAGTATCAATTTAACTGTAACACATTGCTTCTCTCACATAAATAAAAAATGGATACGAAAATTATTGTGAATGATAAAAATATCAAAATTGGGTGTACTTCCTGTGACGACCGGAAGTTACGCCGGATAAAACAAAATAGTGTTAACACATGTCCATACATAGGTCTATCATCCCACAAAGTTTGGTTGTTCAAGTCGTTACTGTTTTTGAGATCTCGTCGAAATCAGGTTTTTGGTCTCGGGACAGGAAACGGGCAAACGGAAGTGTTCAATGTAAATTGTATTCAATATTTCTTGTATACTTGCCTTTTGTACATTATTTTTCATTTATCTAACTAAAATATATCAAAGGAAAACAGTTAAACTGATAGACAGCTCTTTTTTTTTTTAACTCTTCCAGTATGGACCGGAAGTGACGGAAGACAAAATGAAACCGGTTAAACACATCTTCAATCAAATTTCTATCATCTATGAAAGTTTCGTGTCTTGATCGCTTATAGTTTCTGATATCTCGCGGGTACAAAATGTGTTTTAAAAAAGCTACCTGAGATAATTGAGATATCTCACCGGAAGTAGAAATTTTTTGTTGATATTACATCGCAGAGATTTCCTATGAATAGATTTATTCTTATATATTTATTCTATTGAAAAAAAAATTGATGCGTAAAAAAAAATATTTTTAAGTGCTTCCGCTGACGACCGGAAGTTATGACGAACAAAACAAAAGTGTTTAAACACATCTACAGCTATAGGTCTATCATCCCACAAAGTTTGAATGTTTAAGTCTTTACCGTTTCTTAGATCTCGAGGTGACAAGCTTTTTGTCGCGGGACAGGAAACGGACGACCGGAAGTGAATTTAGAACATTTTTATTTAAAGTCCTCTAGATCTTTTTATTTTCTGTCATTCCTGAAAATTTTATAAAAATCCATCAAGACATCTCTGAGAAATTCACGAGAGAAAAAGGGGAAAAAAATAATAATAATAATAATAAAAAGAAACATTACAATCACTATAAGGTCTTCCGTTGGAAACGGAAGACCTTAATAATAATAATGATAATAATAACTAGACTCTTGTTGCAAAAGCAACAAAAAGGTCTTCCGTTTTGATATACATGTATCAATTTAACTGTAAGACATTGCTTCTCTAACAGAGAAAAAAGATGGATATGATAATTATTGTGAATGATTTTACGGACGTTACTTACATGTAAAACAACGAGAATGAAAAAGAAATCAATTTTTGAAGTACTCTCTGTGACGACCGGAAGTAATGCCGAACTAAACAAAACAGGTTACAAAGTTTGGTTGTTAAAAATTTGATTTATTTGAATCCTTCTGGTGAAAACTGGAAGTGGAAGTTGACAAAATAAAACCCACTAAACATATCATCAATCAAATGTCTATCATTCATGAAAGCTTTGTGTCTCATTCACTTACAGTGACAAAAATCTTGCGGGCATCAAATTTGTAAAAGGGAAAGCTTCATAGAGATATTTGAGATATCTCACCGGAAGGAACAGTTATTTGCAAATTTAACATTATAAAGATGACACATCTAAGATTGTATACTGATATATTCATTCCATGTAAAAGAAATAAATAAAGAAAAAACATATTATTTGTAGTGCTTCCGGTGACAACCGGAAGTTACGCCGAACAAAATAAAATAGTTTAAAAAAATGTACATATATAGGTCTATCATCCGACAAAGTTTGATTGTTCAAGTCGACATCGTTTATGAGATCTCGTCGAAATAAGGTTTTTTTTTCTCGGGACAGGAAACGGACAAACGGAAGTGTTCAATGTAAATTGTACTAAATATTTCTTGTATACTTGTCTTTTGTACATTATTGTTCATCGAGCTCACTACAAATATCAAAGAAAAACAGTTCAACTGATAAAAAGTTCGATTTGTTTGAACTCGTCTTGTGTGGACCGGAAGTGACGGAAGACAAAATGAAACCGGTTAAACATATCTTCAATAAAATGTCTATCATCCATGAACGTTTTGCGCTTTGATCACTTATGGTTTCTGAGAACTCGTTTGTACAAAATGTGTTTCAAAAAAGCTACCCGAGATATTTGAGATATCTCACCGGAAGTAGAATTTTTTTGTTGATATAACATTGCATTGATAACGTATGTATAGATTAATACTTATATATCTATTCTATGGCAAAAGAATTTAATGCGTAAAAATAGTTATTTTTGAAGAGCTTCCGGTGACGACCGGAAGTTACGCCGAACAAAACAGAATAGTGTAAACACATGTACATACATAGGTCTATCATCCCACAAAGTTTTATTGTTCAAGTTGTCACCGTTTTTTGAGATCTCATCGAAATAAGGTTTTTTGTCTCGGGACAGGAAACGGACAAACGGAAGTGCTTAATGTAAAGTTTATTAGTTATTTTTGGTATACTTGCCCTTTGCATTTTATTGTTCATCGAGCACACTACAGATATCAAAGACAAAAAGTTTAACTGATAAACAGCTCGATTTGTTTGAACTCTTCCTGTGTGGACCGGAAGTGACGGAAGACAAAATGAAACCGGTTAAACACATCCTCAATCAAATGTCTATCATCCATGAAAGTTTCGGGCCTTGATCACTTATAGTTTCTGAGATCTCGCGGGTACAAAATGTGTTTTAAAACAGCTACCTGAGATGATTGAGATATCTCACCGGAAGTAGAATTTTTTTGTTGATTTAAAATTGCATAGATAACTTATGTGTAGATTTATACTTATATATTTAATTTGTGGAAAATGAATTTATTACGTGAAATGACTATTTTTGAAGTGCTTCCGGTGACGACCGGAAGTAACGACGAACAAAACAAAATAGTTTAAACACATCTACATACACAGGTCTATTATCGTACAAAGTTTCGTTGTTCAAGTCTTTACCATTCTTGAGATCTCGAGGTGACAAGCTTTTTTGTTGTGGGACAGGAAACGGACGACCGGAAATGATTTTTGAAAAAATGAAAAAAACGTCCCTAGCGTTTATTATTTCCTATTATTCCTGAAAATTTCAAGGAAATATATCCAGTCATCTCTGAGAAAATCGGGGAAAAAAATAAGAATAATAACTAGACACGATCTCGTTGCGAGCAACGAGGAGGTCTTCCGTCCGATTTTTAAACTGTGATATGACGTCATCGGCTTTCATTTTCGACAAAAAAAACATGGTCTGGAAAAGGAGTTGAATGCTTATGCTTTCCTGTAATGTTTTTTATAAGTTCTCTTACGTTGTTTTTTTTTTTAAAATACTTGCATTTCTTCCAATTGAGATAGAAAAGATTAAACTTTTTTACCTCTGACCCCTAAAATCCCTATCAATGTAACGCATGAAAAAATCATTATATTGTTAGGATGTATAAACGTATTATACATAATTCTGCTCTTTTATCCTATCACAAAACATAAAAGACTTAGGCCCATCTTGATCCTTAATTGGAGGAATCAATCCATTTTTCTTAATATCAAATGAAAGATCGTTTAACTTTAAACACATTTTGTTCAACAAGTGTTTAGAAATTCATTACCGTGTGAAAGAAAGTTTTTTGGACCGATCCCTTATCCCCTTATAAGGGCCGTTTAAGGACATTTTGAAGGTTGAATATTGTTTAGTATAGCATTTTGAGCATCTTTTTTTCCATACTGCATTTCCAAAGATTTTTCTTTTCTGATATATGGCTGATTAATTTTTCGGATATTTGACCTCTGGAAACCTATAATTACATAACGCATGATAAAATCATTACATTGCTTGGATACATAACTGTAAGATAACATATCTGCTTTTATGACCTTTCACAAATTATCTTTCAGTAAAGAGCTCAAGATGAACAACTTCAGAGCCGTCTGGTCCTCTAACTTATTAGACAAGCCCCCTTTTCTTGATATCAAATGAAAAATCAAATATCAAATTATATCTTGGTGATCAAAATTTTGGACGTTTGACCCCTTAAAACCTAATCACCTAACTACGTAACACAGGATAAAATCAATAGATTCCTTTGATACAGTTGAGATTAATTCAAAATTTGAAATTTCCTTAACTCTCGTGATTATGAATGATAACAGTTGTGAATGGAATTGGTGACCTTTTTTTTTTTTAGAATAAACATGTATTGAAAATAATTCATGTACAGGATCATGCACGTGACAAAGAACGTGTCTTGCACATGTAAATCTTAATGTTAAAGCTGCTTTGTCCCGATTTTCAATAAAATAAGTGTACGCAATTAAACGATGGTTTAAACAGGCTAAGGATGTGGGCAATAATATACGTTACAGTAGTTTTTTCCCGTAGATTAAGTTATATTTCAATAAAAAAAAAAATAATGTACATGTTGAACCTCGTTGAATCCGGATATGTGTATTCCAGAATGCTGTCCAATCCGGCGACATTATTTTGACATTTTCCTTTCAATTTTGTTTAAAATGTTGTGCAATCCGGATCCTGCCTATTCTGTAAACCGGCGTTATGAAAAAAACTGACTGCTAATAATTTAGTAAGAGTTATCTCCCGTAGTCCGGCCACTTATCGATTGATAGGCCTTCTGCGAGATACTTAATGCTCAATTAATTTATCGACCAATTTTTCTGTCGTTGCTATTGATTTAAACAAATGTGAATATAGATCAAACTAGCAACTCATTTCAGTTTATACCGTTAAGTCTTGTTATTTAAATACGCATTTTTGCCAAAATTAGATAATTAGGTTATAGTTTATCCCATTTTTTTAGGCCTTGATTCAGAATACTGCGGGAGTAAGACTGCCGATATCGTTTGTTATCCCCGTTGCATGGTTACACGCACAGAGTTGCATATTATTCTGTCAAAATGCTCAATTTTGTTTTTTATAAGATTCTCATTCTTATCAATATTTATCCATTGTTCCCTGCATCAAAACAATTCTCGCCATTAGATATTTCAGCCATCTGTTGACTTGTTAATGTTTGTTTAACAACTTCTGGTTAGGCGTGCACTTTTCAGGTTAATCGAATGTTTTTAAATTTATCAATAAAGATGATTTGATTGAAAAAGTATTTCCATCGTATGTATTCTGTAATGGATTTATTGCCCGGGTTTTCCGAAAAAAATTAAAATGAAAATTGGTACCGTCAATAAAATCGATGAAATCTAATATATTTCAGAAGAATTGAAAATTTTTCAAGAATATGCACGATCGAGACCTACTGCATTTAATACTAATTAATTTGCAACAATGTCCTCTAAACCGGGCGTTGTCTTATCCGGCCAATTTTTAGAACCCCCCTCTGTGACAAGGTTTGCTGTACAATGTACAAATTTATTTACAAAATATTTCACCTCGTGTTCAGACTAGCTCCTTACGTCGAAGCTAGTATGCTTGTATTACGACTTTGACATCTGTCCTTTTTATATGATCTATTATAACATATAAAATAAACAACATGACTATTTAAAAGAACAAAAATAAAGCAGTGTACATTTGTTGATTAATAGTTTTTACGTTTACATTGTTTATAATTGATGCTAAACATGCAGAATGAATAAAACCAATCATTCGGAAGATGAAACCAAACGGTTTTCTTTTCTAAACATTAACATGATGTATTTTTGGGGGGTTTTTATACCAAATTTTTTAAAATTACTTTGAATACTTTAAACGTTAAAAGGAGAGCAATTCCGTGTAAATACGTCTATAACTTTGTAAGATTATTCATTTGGTTTGCATGGAAAATTATTTGATACTGTAATGGCCGACAAATCGGAACATGCAACTTAAATAGGCACCTAACATTGAAGGGAAATGGAAATATCCAGCGGATCTAAATGTTAAAATATTCTTATGATAAAATTTTGTATTTATGGCAAACACAGATTTATTATTTTTTATCTCCTTCAATATATAATTGCACTTTTGTTTGTATCAATCTCTTTTTTACTCTTTGTCGCCAAATCTGTCAAAATTCGTGGTCGTTTTACCCTCTTGTTTAAACCACGCTGAAATGTTCACAATCCTTGTACCACTTAAGCTGCCTTTTCTCGAACGCTTTTCATTAAATATATTTCAACTGTTACTTTCTACACCCTGCTTAATTCTCTCTCTCTCTCTCTCTCTCTCTCTCTCTCTCTCTCTCTCTCTCTCTCTCTCTCATAACTCATAAAAAATCTAATATTTTGTCAGCCAAATGAATTATCACAGATTACAGATATTTAAGATGTTTGGTTGGAATAATCCTGTTGTGAATAGCGCCCTTTTTGTTGAAATGGGTAGTGTAATGCATTATATTCTCAGCAGCAAAATGTCAGAAATGGACACAGGTGAATGTATTTACATTTTAACTCGTACAACTGTAAAACGTTGTATTATATTCATTGATGGCACTTTTTCTTTATTTTACGCACTATGATTTTGATCAATGGTTTGATGCATTGTTAACCAATATAATTGAAAATTTAAATAATTTAACAACGAATCAATGTGTGATAACGTATACATGTAAACACGAGAAGCATGTGTCCTAGACTACAGCGAATCGGATGTCCACTTGCGCGGCGTCTCCCAGCCCGTGTTATGTAAATGTACCCTCAACGTGCTGGGATTGAAATGTTTTCAGTTTAATAACTGAATTTTATTTTCCAACAATAACACTATTTTATGACATATACAAGATCACAATGAACGCCTTATTTCATTGACAGTCATACTATCTATATTTTTTTTTAATTACGAGGCCAAAACAGCATTACTTCGTAGGTAATGGTATACTATTTTTTTCATTTACTCTTTTAATATATGGTTAAAATCGGAATTCTTTGTGTTTGCAGCTACATAAATAAACACATGTGTGCATTACAGCAAGGCGCAAATGTTGTGTATTGGATAACGGTAGACCGCTCGCTAGTCCTGCCGCGACCTGTTTCCTCGGCCGCGGGCAGTGGATCGGATACGTATAATTGTTTACATACATGCAGCTCGGAATCCAGCTCGATTTTAAATGCGACTCAAATGCATTGCATGAAAGCGGTTCTTTTACCCATATCGTGTTTCCCTAGAAAAGAATTAAACTGTTTAGACAGTTTCCGAATGTAAGCTGGTACACTGTCTATGGTAGTAGGTAGAGGTATAATCTTTTTTTGAATTTACTATTCAAATCGTTAAAATCGAAATTATTGAGTTTGCAGCTACATAAATAAACACATGTGTGCATTCCAGCAAGACGCAAATCTTGTGTATTAGAAAACGGCAGACCGCTCGCTAGTCCAGCTAGCCGCGACCTATTTCCGTTCACATACACAGCTCGGAATTCTGCTAGATTTTAAATGCGACTCAAATGCATTGCATAGAAGCAGTTTTTTTGTTTATCCATAATGTGTTTCACTAGAAATAACTAAACTGTTTAAACACTTTCCATATGTTAACTGGTACCCATTATGTCAGTTATACGCACAAATACCACGTTTATTTGTCAAATAAAACACATATACATGGTAACAAGTCTAGCTTTTTACTCTCATATTACGCAATAACCGAACAAAATATTATTGTTACGGCATTAGTAAGATCAAAATGAACAACTTTTGCAGCGACAGCCATATTGAAATCTTAACCGTTTTTTAGTTACAGAGCGATTACTTTCAAGAACCCTAGGTCCCTAATTTGAGGGGCCAACCCCTTTTTCTTGATGTCAAATGAAAGATATTTTAAGCATAAATCTTTTTTGTTCTACATGTCTAAACAAAATATTTCCGAGAAAAAAGATAAAGTAAGAAAACCATGCAAAATCATAACACTTTTTTAATTTCTTTTTTTGAGCCCTGACGTGCTTCTGCGCTTTTTTGCGCTGAACAATTATAAATGCCCTATTGCAGATCTACATTCTTTTGACTATCATTCCTGAAATTTTGAACTCAAAATCTTTTTTAGTTTATGAGATCCTTCGTGGACAAGCCGACCTTCTAAAAATCGTTGAATTGTTAATATCTCCAAACCGGAAGTGACGTCCCAATTAAAAAAAATTTCCAATAAGGTTCAGAGCAATATCTTTCAGATCTGAAAGTTTCACGTAAATTGGCCAAGTAGTTTTTGAGAAATCGTGTACACAAAATTTGTAAGAAAAAAAAAGAATAGGGAAAAAGAAACCGAACGAAAACAATAAGGTCTTCCGTTGGAAACGGAAGACCTTAATAATAAAAAGAAACATTACAATCACTATAAGGTCTTCCGTTGGAAACGGAAGACCTTAATAATCAACTTTTTTTTCAGACCAAAACCACTTATATTGAAAATGCTCATAGGAAATTGCATTGTACTAATCAAAGGAGCTCTGGAGTTGACATAATACATGTTTCTCTCGGTGTAATGTGGTTTTAAATACCCTCCTTTGGTTTCATTTTTTCGTGGTAACAATTAAGGGGGATGTGCGGCCATCTTGAACATTTGAGGATAAGAAAATAAACATTTCTTAAACGTTTTAAATGCCTTTTAAATCCCTCAGAACAGCTGTCGCACTGCGCAGCTACAGACTTATTTTGAAGATTTAAAAATCTGAAAAAATATGAAGGCGGTTCATTGGTGTCCTCTCTACAACCATTTGTTGAGAAAAAGTTTGAACCTTGCTTATTTTTAGATCACTGTTGATAAACATCAAACAATTAAAGCGGGGGTCACAGTCAGAAGCAGGTCAGTAGTTCTTTGCAACAAATTGAAAGACGTACCTTTAGTTAGTTTAAACATGTTTTTGATAGATAAATAAACCAGGTGTGGATCTACAAAATTTTTAAAAGGTTGAAGGATGGAAGGGAAGGGGGTGAGAGGTAAATGATTGATAATCTAACGCATGTCTATATTGCCAATCTAAATAAGTAAAAAGAATTGCACTTTTGCATACACAATCTGACACCAGGAAATTTACAGGGAAAGACAAAATCATTAATTACATGTAATCACGATCTCTATCGCCACTACGGATTATTCACCATGGGTCTAAAATAGGCACTTCTCATCACATGAACGAATCCAGAATTTTTGTTTCCGGGGAAAGGTACAAGAGATAATTTGTGTTTTTCCGGTGTGGCAGGGGGGCCGAGGTTTATTTTTAGTAGATTTACCATGTAAATGTAATAAATTTGATTATTATACTTTTATGTTAAATGCTGAAAATTGGTTTAGATGCAATTAATAATCCGTTCTATTACTCTCAGCGATGGCAACACATTTGGCAACGGGTTACATAACGAATTGATTAATGCGCGTAAATTATGCGAGTACATTCCCATAAAAAAAGCAGTAAAGTTTTATGTAAATTTAAGACATTCGGTATAATAAAATAAAATGTACCTGTTTTGGAGGATAACAGTTGAAATTGACACACCTCAAAAACCATTGTCAACCTCAGCTTCGCGTCGGTTGACAATGGTTTTCTCGGTGTGGCAATTTCAACTGTTACCCTTCTAAACAGGCACTATTTATATTTTATTATACTTTCATGTTAAATACTGAAATCTGATTGGTTTAGACGCAGTTGATGATCCGTTCTATTACCCTCAGCGTTAGCAACACACTTAGCAACGGGTAACACAACGAATTGTTACATGCGCGTAAATTATGCGCGTATGGTACGCAGTCTGTTTACATACACACGGAAAACACGTGGTTTTGATTGTAGACCTGTTTGAAGCTAGATATTTTGAGAAAATGCCGTATCGCTTGCCCTTTTTATGGTGTTAGCTGATGAGATAGGTAACAAATAACATTTCCTCCGAATATTTTGTCATGAGAAATACAAAATGATTTTTAAGAATTTTATCCCTTTTTAGTGCTATATAATGAAATCAATTACCGGTGTGATACCTTGAAGTTGGAGCCTATTGGAGTACCTCGAGCGACGTACCACCTTGTGGAAATAAAATTGATTGTCTATAATTGTAACGGTCTCCACACACAATTTGTATCGGCTTATCCACTGTCGCGCCGGTTGTGAAAAGCCCAATTTTTTCGTTCTTTAAGCTTCCCGGTCTTCCGCGGTCCAATCAAGATGGTTGATGCCAACTGCCATCACTGTAATTGATGGGATCAGCTCTGGCTGGTTGTCGCTATGGTAGCAACTGTAAAACCTCATGAGCTGAAGTTTTGGCACCGTGAGTTCCCCGGAAAAGATGACAACTTCCTCAAAAATTCTTCTCAATTATCGACACCAAATCACTCCCTGACAAAACGTAATGATCCGTTAAACATTTAGGCTTTCATGTAGTATGGTTAACGGTGAGGCTGAGGACTGAGCATTTAATCATTGGGAAGCGAGATACCTTAACATTCATAATCTTGAAGGTGCACTTCACCTTGTCGCTTTGTTGCGGATAACGTTGAGATGATGTCATTGACATGTGCTCAAATAATTTTTTTCATCAAAATCTTCACTTTTAAATGCTGGACCATTGTCAGTCATGAAAACATCTGGAATGCCATGACTGCGATCTTGGCTTTCATTTTGATTTTTCTATCTTGCTATGGTGCATGACTATATTGAAAATTCAAAGAAAAAGTCTGCACAGATAGGGTAGTCATTTCCATTGTTACATTGAAGTGCATGAGGAAGTTTAATGCTTCTATAACTTCAAAGTTTGTTTGAATTTCAAGATTTTCGCTTCAGATAGATATTGAAATGACGGTTCTCTTGTCCCTTATAGAAAATGCTTGCATTCTTCGTCTCTTCTTCTAAAGCTGGCATGATTTTTAGAGTATACATTACTATCTTTTACTCGAATTTCTTGAATCTAAATAGCCGCTGAAGCCTTCTTGGTGCAATAACAAGATTGTTCATTTGGATCGTATTAATGTTCTTCAGAGGTTTATGATCCGATTTGGCTAACACTGGCGCTTATTGGTTAAGTTCATAAAACGTTCTGTACCAAAAACCTTAGTATCAATTTCTCCTCAATTTGAGAATATATTTATATACACTATTTTTGCGCTAACGCTCTCGAAGCATATGCATAAACAAATAAGTGCTCATTTTGCATTATAAACTTATCAATTATATTATTTATCACGTTATAGCTTTGTCTTCTTCGTTAGGTTAGAACAACTCATTGAGATTTGCGTTTTCAACATATGTTTTTATCGCTAAAGGCTTTTCCATGAACTTACTTCATGAAAAATTCTTAGAGATGTTTTGAAATGTCAATATATACATACAGAGAGCTTTTGCGCGAAGTTACTATTCATTTTTTTCTGGAAATTTCCACTTTATTAGGATCTATACAACAAGTCCTTGCTTTAAAATTACATGTCCAAGGTAAGACACAGATTTAAAACCCCTTTGCAGTTTTCAGAGGCTCAATACTTCTTACATCTATCCATCAACCGCAAGCTTTCTATTGTGATCTAATAGTTTGTGTGTTGGACAAGTAAATCGTTGTGATTTATTTTCTTTCCAACTTTGTAATTGCTTCCTCCGTTCTCCTGTTTTTGTTGCCTGTGCAATACCAAAAAGCATCCTGGAAAAACGATACCTTCCCAACGGAGTTTCGAATGTGCTTAAGAATCTTGTTTTGATGAGCATGACATGCTAGAATTATCTTAAGCTTCCACTATTGAGAAAATATTAGCCATGGTTTACTTGGTAGTCTATCTTTTGTTGTTGGGTCAGATTAACAAAATTCTCTGAAGTGCTGCAATCAGTTGTGTATGTTCAAAACAAAGTCTTACTGCTCCAGATGAGTTTCTTGCAACAACCATGGATGATGTCCAAGTCTGTTGGTGTTGTTACTGGGATGTTGACCCTGACGTTTCTGAAGCCTATCTAATGGAATTATTTCTTCAAATCTTTTCTGGTAGGAATCTTCGTTGGCTGCACAGTAGTGTCAATCTGAGAAATATCTTCTCTCCTTCAGAACTATCAAACAATGTTGGATACTGCTGTTTCGATAGCTCTTTGGTTAGAGTTCTGTAATGCCGCTTTACTCTTCTGCATTCTGTGAAAGAAAGTTTTGTTCATTTGCAGGAATTAGCCTTTTCGCCCGTTTTGTTGATACCCCACGATATTGGTTTTGTACCTGTATCTGTAACTGTCCCGTGGATTACGAAGAGTCTCCCATGCAGATGCTTTGTTTTACAACATTATTGTTCTGATAGTTTAACAGAGGCTCATTACAATATTGACCCTAGGTGCGCAATCCAACTGAGAGTGAACGGTTTGGTTGATTATATCCATCGTTAATGGTAATGGTGTTCATTGTTTCACTTATTCATTTCCCATTGTCTGTGCGAGGAAACACTACAATTTGAGTTTCGTGTTAATTTCTCAAAAGAAAAACATGAATTTGAAACGAAATCGGGTGAATAAAATGTGTTATTTTACAATTCAATTGACTTTTTTTTGGCCCGTTGTAATAACAGTGGAAATTTGATATACACAATAAAAATACATTAAACCGTCAATATTTTCTATTCTACAGTAAAAATGTCATAAATGTTATATTGTATATGTAGGGAATAGCTGCAAGATTTTTTGATTGATGACAATTTTCTATTGAAAAATTATCTTGATATCATTGATAAGTACGCTCGTGTCATATATAAAGAAACACTTTTCAATAGCTAAACATATTCATGGCACCATATTAGATTCTTGCTGAGGTTCCTCCAGCCTTCTGATGCTCTTTTGTTCATTTTTAAATTAACGATCATTACAGGTAGAAAAAATACACACACACAAAAAATCTGAATCTAGATTCAGTTTATTATTTTTTCTTGACAGCATAATTTCTATGAACTGTCTGTTCTGGCCATGAAATCAAATCTGCCCATAAAATCGCAGCCTAGAGATTAGAACGTACACAACAATGTGCAAGTACAAGTTAGATATATGTGTAATTCTCAAAATCTAATGCTAAAATGACAAATCAACATAAATCTTTTAGTGTAATGATTTTAATGTTACACATACATGTTTGTATCGTTGTAAACAATGAAATAAAAGAGTGAGCAAGCTCAAAAAACCCAAATCAATGATAGTCAGAGTATGCATTCAATACACACACAAATATAATAAAGGGCAAAACTTTAAAAAAAATCGTCACTTCCAAACTTCCTGTAAATATGCACATCTATACTTTTGTCTTTGTTTATGAAATTTTATTCAAGTGTTTTTAAGAGGAGTTGTGCTGACGAATTGATTTTTCAAATTGTATTGGATTTAGAGGAAATGCTGTAGTCTTATTTTCAATACAAGCCATGCTTTTTACCTACCATATTTTAGAAAATTCTGTGCAGCGGCTTTAGAGCTGACAAACTGTTCATTATTAAATCCGATAAATAGCCAACATTTTAAGTTCAGAAGGGTCAACGAACATTACAAAATAAAAAAATGAATCGGATTTTTTTGGTAATATGCACACCTACATAATGTGTTCATATTACCTATAAAGTTTTACGAAATTCTCTGCAGCGGTTAAAGTTGCTCTGATGACTGATTGGCTGACGAACAGGTCGAAAACATCATAACACCCCCCCCCCCCCCCCCCGCCCCCATCCTGCAACATGGTGCGTGGTGTATATTAAGCTTATGATAACCTTATATAGTAATATTGAACAAAAAACTGTTGTTACATCACTGAACTTGATACTCCGATTATTTGGGGTTTAATTTCAAATTAAATTTATATCTTTTTATCGCCATTTTGGTTCCTCGGGTCCGTTGGACTTTCCATCACTGAAGTCATATTCCTCCACCCCCATCAATAGCTTAGCTTCCTTTGTTGTAGCTATCTCGGGCAGTTCGGTTAGTTCTTGAATCCCCTCTTTCCCCGTTGGGTGATACATTGGGAAGGTAGTGACATTTTGACTTGGCCAGTGGGTTGTAAGAAGAAGATTTTCATAGGCTGTTCTTTTCATTTTGATATCTGATTGTTTAGCCCATTTCGCTGGCGTCATACACACAAAGACAACGTGGCGCCACCTATCGGAGTTTGGTCGGCCCTTTATCGGTCTCGCGTTATCATGAACCAAACGGGAATCCCACAATACCATTCCTCCCCTGGGGACAGGGACAGTTGTTTGTGGACACCCCAAATCGCTGTACCATTTTATCTCCTCGTCTCTGAGTTCATAGTATTCCATAGAACTTGATTCTTTCGCTGCCAAAGGAAAATGGTCATAGAATTCTTGTATGAATTTATGGGATCCTTTTAGGACCCTAAAGCAGTGATCAGAAGTTGACGACTCCTCTAGATACACTCCGCTCTGGTAGGCATGAAGACCCAGTCGGTTTGCTCCTTGGTCCAAATGGAGAAAGGTCTTGTCGTTGCGAAATCTTGGTTGACCTACAATAGTTATGTAAAGGCAACAAAACTTTATACATATAATCACTATCAAATGAAACGATAAGCGTAAGGAGGTTGTATGTTAGTGAATAGTTAGTAAATGGTCCATACAATTGTCTTCAAAATTATTTATTAATACAATTCGCAAACCTTAATTGACGTTTATTGGCAGAATAAGATCCCCTTGCATTCTTTAGTTGATGTATATTTAATACGAATAAAATTAAAAGTTGTAATATTTTCGTTGTTTGAGGCAGAGAAATACCAAAGAAATGCCAATACTCTATATTTATATTAATTAAAGTATGATCAATTTTAATGTGAACTAGCTGGGTGTGTATAAAACATTGGAGGGGTACCTGGCATACTCTCAGGTGGAGGGGACACTGCCACTCCGTCTACACTACTCAGCAACTTCTCTGTCCCCCAGATCTCGGCGAACACGGCTTTGACCTTGAGGCGGACTGCCCAGGAAGCGTTGAAGTGTCCTATTCTGTAGGACTGTACCAGGGACTCAAAGCTCCCGTACGTCCTGTCATTGTCTTTGTACTGGCGGACCCAGCTCTTGAACTCATCGCTATATCTCTGACATTCCTCCGGGGAAAGGACGTCCTCTACCACCGAAAATCCTTGATCCTCCAACTCCGCTAGTACACGCTCTCTGAAATTTGACAATTGTATGAGTGAAACTTGTAAAGAAGGTTCTGAGAAAGGTGATATCTAGAAATGTAACAATGTTTTAATCACCACCGAGTATCTCAAATCTCATGTTTATCTCCAATACCTCAATAACTGTTACATGAGTGACACCACACCCCTGCGAATGTGTTCGGAATGTTTTCTTTATTGTTGCTAAATATGTAATAAATCCAGAGGTACTCGAATGAAAGTTCACGAGACTTCACCGAGATTTGTTCAGTTCATGTGAAAATTTCGAGCGGAAGTATAAGTGTTCGGATAATATTCTCAAAATACGTAAGTACTGGTCGTTTTTTATATCATATCCTACTTGGATTTATATTAAATCATGAAAACCTTTTACGATGTTTGTCTTATTTCACCATCTAGCGGTTATTTACATTAAACGATAATATTCAGAACAGAGTTGTCGTTCGTGTTCATCAACGTGTAGAGTGGTTGAAAATAACATTGGGTTGCTTAATAAAATCATAGCCATGTGTGATGCTTGTGGTGTGCAATACCATGTTTTTAGAAAAATAATGGGTGTCTGTTTTGCATAAAAAAGTAGCATATCGAGGCATTTTCAAGGAACATTCTGCATAAAATAGTATAGTCTGTTTCACTATTGATGCTATTACTAGGTCAGGCGCGGATCGAAAATTAATCCTCGGGGGGGGGGGGGGGATCTCTACAAGCATGTTAATTGCTGCAACAGCAGATAAAAACTATTTTTGTATTGTTGCATTTATTTCTAGAACACATTTTATCCACCAATTAATAAAGATAAAGTTTAAAATAAATAAACCTCTAGATTTTATATTTTACTACAAGTACCTTAGATTCTATGGAATAGACTATAAACACGAGGCATAATTTTTACTGCGAAACTGAAAGGGTCAAATAAAATCACGTGGTCTAAAATTTAAATGACAATAACAATCGCAGGGGTGACCAGAACAAACATAAATTTCCTTTAAGATTATTATGTCTGAGCATCATATCAGCGTTAGCTTCTCATTCCCAGAATGTGTTACCACTGAGTTGAAAACCTCGAATCAAATATCACATCGACTACACGTCGACACATACCCGACGAAATTTGGTTCCTGTTAGAACAACGAGATTGGTTTTTTTTTACTACCAGGAACTTTTTACTAATTGAATTATAGAAGAGTTTCTGGTAAAAAATATTCATTCGCAATTTTGTGTGTCGAACTTCCTCCAACTTACTCTTTTGAACTCTTAGACACATTTATTTCTTTATCTTTAATAACCATGAGAAAGGAGTGAACAAATCACTGCAACGAAGAGATAAAAAAACCTTAATGTTAAAACGACATATGGCGTCAAAATGAAGGTGAGTATGCGCATGCAGTAAGGGGAGGCTGTTGCACAGTTACGAGGGGTTAGTTCTTACAAGTATATAAGCTGTATTATGCGAGGGGAAATTTAAATGTATATTTTGTCAGATTCAGAAAGAATATTTTCAACTGGATGTAATTTGACAGTAAAGCTCTGATAAAATTAACTAGATCATAAGGATACAACATCCTAATCAATAGTTAATACATGCAGTGGAACATGAAGATTGATATACCTTGTAAATTGCACAACGTAACATATATGATGGCGTCATATGATAACCAATTTCTTATTCAATGATTTAAATATTCAGTTAAGTTCTTACCCGAGCCAATTTTTTTTCTGATCAAATGTCCTTATTTGATGGGCTTAACAAATTTATTAAAATTAAATCTTAAAACGTTATTGCAGGCACGTAGCATCGGGGGGGGGGGGGGGGGGGGGGGGCTGCCCCCCCCCCCCCCCCCACTTTTTCTCGCAGCAACAAATTTTTTAAAATTTACATATAGAAAATTGAATTATCATGGAGTTGGCCCCCCCCCCCCCACTTTTTGGGAGTATGTAAAAAAATGATATGAAAATAAGGAAAAAAGGAGTGAAATTGAAGTTATATACTACGCCAGCCCCCCCCCCCCCCCCCCCCCCCCCCCCCCCCCCCCCCCCCGGATTAGGATTTTGAAGATGTTTGAAAACTTTAAATTTTCCTTTTTTTTTTTTTTTTTTTTTGCTTGTGAAGATTTTTTGGATGAGTCTGCCCCCCCCCCCCCCCCACTTTCAAAAACGATGCTACGTGCCTGTATTGTAATAATTTAATAAAATTCTCGATAACAGAAACATAGTAAAATAAACAAAATACATGTATTGACCTTGCTAGGAAAATAAAATGGTCACTGAATTCAAATAGTCACCACCACTTGATAAAAGTGTGTATTTAGTTTTGTGAACTCTTTACAACAAATATGAGAAGACTCCTAGCTTCCATACGCTTTCGTTCTTTTAACTTTTTGCGCATCGAGGGATGTCCCAAGCTTGCGTAAACTGATGGCAATACTTAAATTCTGTTCAGTTTTCGCCATATAACTGTATTTTGATCATTGACCCTTTGTCAAACAGTACCCCAAAATTCAAATTCGTGTTTAAATTAGTCCTTGAGAAACATTTTTTTAGAAATAATATCAGCGGGTTTTCCCAGGCGGCGCAATGTGTGACGTCGAATACTAGACTTAGTATTGCCAGCATTCACATCGGTCACAATACTTACGCTCTATTTCCCAAACTGTCTTGGAAAGTAACATTTTCTTTAAACAGGTACCCTGAGTGCACATTCACTAGGCATTTCTAGTTTTGTTTTTAAGAGTCTACCTGAGAACAAACGATTTGCAGAGTCCAAAAATGCTCTGTATTACTTTGTATTTTATTTTCACGGCAATGGTCATATGATCACGAATAAGCCTATAACTGAATTTATACTTTCAATCATATAAAGATGACAGTTTCAAACTCAGTTTACAGCGTAAGATCCCAGCTAACAACCTTTTGTTTTGAAAACTGTCCCAGAGAGAATATGATGTGTTACAAAATAATTTGAAACTTTTTTATACAGTTCTGGGTCTTGGTGTTATAAATTAGTGATGAAGATTTCTTCCACGCTTACATGTTTATAAATCGGGAGCGCCTATGCATTAAATTAGACGTTGTCAGTGGAACTATTGAGATTGACGATAGGAACATAACGTATATTTTCAATGTTCCAGGATATTGTTATTAATAAGTTTTGCGTCATGCTGTAGTTATTTTTACTGGATGGGTGTAAATACAAAACTTTACAATATGACTTATGATGCATTATTATTATAACTTTACTTTTGCAATAAATTTACAATACGACATTGGGTAATTATTTTGAAATATTCATATTTCGTGATAAATTAGATTGCGATCAATTAACTTCGAAGATGTATAATCTGTTTTTGGAATTTGATTTTAATCAACTCTCCTATGCAGTTACTCAGACAAACCGAAAGTGAAACAGAGTTTGGACCTCAACACAAATCATTGCTGCTGACAAGACTTAGTTCTTGAAAATAATTGATAAATTCGATGTAATTTATGCTAAAGCATTGTTTTTCAAAGAAACTTATTTATAAATACCTTGAAAATAGTAAGTTTTTAAATGGTACGAACAATTTCAATATTTTTTGTAGTCGTATGTATTCCTACGCCAGAGTTCAATATAGTCTCGTCCAACTCGACGCTCGGCTGTCTGCGAAAATCCTTGTCGGAGATTGACGGTGTCAACCGAGCGTTTGATTGAACGAGACTAGAGTTCAATATTGCTTGGATCCATACAATGTTAGAGAAATATTTCTATTGCTGATACATAGCTTGATTGAATTAATTTTATCTTTAAATATTATTTAACATGATTCATATGGTGTTTTTTCGAAAGTCCAAAAATTCATATTATAAAAATGTGCGTAATTCAAATTAGAAACTATACATGTACTTGTCATGCAAAATAACATATCATTGATTTTAAAATAAATAAACATCGACAAAATCAACTCCCGTCAGTTCTTCAGTACTTTGATTATACATACATGTACATAACCCCCCCCCCCTCCAAAAAAAAACCTACATGCAAATCTCATGATATAGCAACAAATATTTACATTTTTCTGTGTCTTTGTGATAACACGTACTACGATTCGGAGTCCAATAAATTGAAATGACGTATTGTTGGGGCGGAAGAGGGGTTTGCATAATAATATTCTAATATTTAATCGTACAATTGCTGAAAATTATATAAACATAAGTAATAAGGAATCATACTTTGAATCCATGAATAAAATACATCTGTAAGCCCTTTGGGCTTTATTGGATTTAATCACGCCCCGACCGAAATTACCATCTAACAATAACACCAGTGTATATTACATCACTCCTCTCCACATTTGGTCCAGTTCTACACGTAATTTTGGAACAATCCTCGTATATTGTTAACATTATATTTAACTGAGTTAACTTGGTGATGTTTAGTTTTGTACCTGTACAACAAAACAGTGAATTTGGGGTAAAATCGTAACGTTACGTACCTGTCCATTTTTCTCATCTCAACGACTTCTATGATGATTAATATTCTATTTTTAACTATTGATAATAAACACAGGAAGTGTGTGGTTGTTTGATATATCAAAATAGTGGAGATGTATGTTTGTTTATATTGACAAAAATTAGTTCTCATCAACAAGGTCCTCTCATCTACACTAGTTATTCCCTCCCACCCGTTATCACAGCTGATAAATTGAAACTGAAAGTAGGCAGATAATATTAGAGTTATCTTCCCTTGGATTGTTTTTAAAAAGGAAAAGGAACAGCATATTATTCGGTAATCGTTTTGAATAGTTTATATCAGGATTACATCTTTCAGAATTACACTCAGTATGTATTTTTTTCTTATTTTTTATATTGTACTCTTAAGATTTTATTTCGCTTACTGTTATTGTGACACAGTCACACAGCAGAGTCTCACACTACTGATGTAATAAAGAAATGTTCGAATTTTCTCTGATGATCTGCTGATGATACGCCATTGTTTTCTGTAGAGAAGTAGATATGTATAGTATACATCCCTGTGGGTTAAAGCTAACGTTATACCTATCCTTTTCTCAAAAGTCTCATTTTCCTCGACTAACACCAGGAACGTTATCCAACATAGACGGATATAAATAAAGATTTATGGTTACATTGAAATTAATGTTAAAACGGGCTTGGCCCTTAAATTGTGTTCTGCCCCAAGATATTTATGCAGCACATTTGGACGAATTTTAATAAAAGTACACATACCTGTGAAAGAAGTGCAATCAAAATAGTTGAAAGGGATAATTTCCAAGATAATTTCATCGACACATTATCATCTTTCACTCAGGAAAAACCACAAGAATGAAAACAGATTCCTTACGGAGATTTATAATGGGGAATGTTTACATCTTTTCTCCATTCGGAATATGTAGCGCAATTTTTCAACGTTAAAATCCGGGCTTGCTGAAATGCAAAATCCCCGTAGACATCACAATTTTTAGCAATGTATTGAAACCTGATAAGCTAACCGGCTGGGGCATTTTGACTGAGAAATCTTGAAAAATTTTTAATACTTTTGAATGAACATCGTTTGATGCCTGAGGTATTTATAAATATCAAACAATTAAACAAAATGTGAATCCAGGATATCTTGGGACAGAGTATAGTTAGACAGTCACTGGTTTGCTTTGTTGCGGTTGTGATTTATCAGCTTTGTATTTTAATTTCTGAATGATAAATTTTGGGAAACATGTCCGAGACAAGCATACAACAGCTGTACTATGAACAAATCCTCTGATAAATAAATTTATTAAATATACTTCAATGCTCAGATATTTATCTTAGGAGGTCCATGAACCGTTTCCATAATAATTTGTGCCACGTTACATTAGATGCATGGTCAAACTTGTTATACTAAATTAATGATAACATACATATAAAGGACTTCTATTTTTTCATATGACTTTACAATATTTTCATTATTATTCCTCATCAAGGTATAACTATATCTCACGAGATATGCGAGGAAAACAAGAGACTTGACTTAAGGACTGTTATGAATTTAGGGCGGCCGGTGATATAAATTCAATCCCATGTTATCATTTATCATTTTTTGTGGAGAATTTCAATAGTAATACATACCCATAAATGAAGTTCACCAACAAATCAAAGTATGTTGTCATCACAATTGACATACAGTAATATTTTCTATCACATGTAGCTCTAGCCAGATGTGTAGCCGTACATGAAATTCAGGTTGACAGACCTGAGAGCTACCATTCCTCTCATACAAAAAGTTGCAATTTACAGCACACAAAAATCTTGTGCTAGTTTTCGGCTTCTTAACCTAAATTCCCTAAACATGTTGTACAAATGATTGATACCAAAAAAATCCCCAAACATTTTAAGATAGATGTTATCACTTAAATTGCCTCTTAATTTCTTTTAAACACCCTTTATACCATCCCCATAAAGTGAAATAGTGTGGTTTGTTTGCATGTAAAAATGGGGACTCTCAATCTGCACATACCATAAATGTTTTTTTTTCAATTTAACATACTTCACTTTCTGAGGATGATGAGTGTTATAGAGAAAGTCCAAAGCAAGTAAAGTGATACTAGTATAGATCTGGTGTCAGTAGTAAAGTTTCTGAAGAATTTTATGGTGTTATATTAGTATTTCCACAAGGTGCATTTTTTAATGGCATATGTAAGTTAGTGAATAAGGTTAATAACTAGTCCAAAACTAGGACCAGTTCTGGTACACCTTAAATTGCGAGGTCTTTGAATGGGAGGAACTATAATTTTACAGCATGTCAGCTCAAATTTTTCCATATAGCTACAGATCTGCAGCTACGTATACATGTAATAAGTTATTTTTATAAGTTTATAGCTATAGTTTTTGATCATAAGCAATCATATTGGTCAAACCAGCATAAACAGATATAAATGTACATATACTGGTTCATAGTTTACCTTTGGATCGGGGTTCTTGATCCATGACTCTTCAACAATTTGACTGAATTGACTTCTTTCAAATCTTTTGCAGCATATTTAGAAGCATCATTTTGATCTAAAAATAGACCTTGCCCAAATGATATTGATCAAGCAATTATAATTGGGGATGGGGGTGATGGTTGTGGTGGGGGGGGGGGGGGGGGAATATTTCTGATATTTTATTTCAAATATAATTGATGGTATATACATGTATCATAAAGTATGAAATATATTACTTTAGTAATCCAAATAAAATAGGATATACTAGCTGTCATTTATTATTTCATATTCAGTTTTCTAACTGATGCCTATTGGCGTGTATTTGACTACGTTAGGGAGATTGAAGATTGGGTGTGTCCCAGTAATTATGTCTTCCTCACCAGTAATAGGATTGGCAGGATCAATGTCGATGAAATTGCATGAGTCTACAATGTTCAGTTTAAGAGACTAGATCCCTATTAAAATTTCTTTGTTATAATGGATTTACTCAGTGTTACCTGATTTTTATTAAAGTTTTATTATAATTAAAGTTTGATCTTCATTCTTTAAAAAAGAAAGGGGGGGGGGGGGTATTTAACAAAAATGAACTCAGACTGGCACACATTTTATAACCATTTGTTGATGGTTACATATAGCTATATGTACTCTGTAATGGATACATCAAGGCAGCTGTGCTTATTTCTGACAGCTCTGTAAAAGTATACATGCACTACACTACCACATGAATGTATAAACTTGATCTTTTGGCTTCATGCTGGAAAATGCTCATAATTCATTGAAAGTTGTTACCTTCCTTTGTACCAAGATCTATCATGGAGTCAATTAGACCTATTTACAAATCATTGCCTATTAATGTAGGTGCCCTTCATCAGCTTCCCCAAGTACACCAGCAATCATGTTAGAACACTGGTGGATCTCCTCTCTGTAGAATGTGATTGTACAAATCAAACTCCTCTGCATTTGACAATGGGTAGGTTTATCACCCACACACAGCTGCTAGTTCTGATGGTTAGTGTGCAAGGGTGGGAGTGGGGGTGGGGAGGGGGAGGGGGTGTAGTTCTGATGGTTATACTGTACAAGGGTGGGGGTGGTAGAGATATTATTAACAAGCAGACAGGGAACACTAAAGCCTCTCTGTATTTTATTGTTACTGATTTTTGTGTGGTACAATTAAATAATTTAAACTTGAGCTTAATTGTACCTGCAATATTTTCAAATACATGCAGTTATAATAATACAAATATTGATAAATAATCATTTGATTTGACATTAGATTTAGATTTAGCTGCCATTGAATACAATGATAATTAAGGCATCATGTTGCATGTACTAGGCAGTACACTTTGGTCAGACTTGAACTCATTTCATTGATAGTTTATATTTTGTAACTGGGCACAAGTTTTTGAGATACTTATTTCCTTGTGATTTTTCCTCTGTATTTTCCATTGTTGTATTTCCTCATCTGATGACAGAGGGGATAGGTGGTCAATTGTGGTTTTGATTGTTTTAAGTGTTCACCGAAAGGAATAATGTACTTTGAGGGCCACCAAAGCCAAAATCATCTAAAATCATACAAGACTATTGATTCTATTGTTGTTTGTTTTTTTTTAAGGGAAGGGGTGAGGCAGGGGGATAAGAGAGTGTCTGACTAGTAAATTTTGGACGCATGCACATTTTAAAAGTTCTTTTAGCCACATTCTGCAATTTACTTTGACTTTGATTTGACTTGATTTAAACAGAGTAAACAAGTCATATACATGTAAATACCATTAAATTAGAGTGGAGGAGTACTGGATACCTATTAAATATCTATTTTTGTATTCATACGTCCATTATATATATTATATATCTGATTTAAGGTTTTGTGACAGAGCCCCAGGACAACGGTAAGAGAACGCAGGGAGATTTGTTTGATGTGTTTGTACAGATTTATATATATAGGTGTTATACATGTTCTGTGCATCCACTACTGTCATATATCAGAAGTTTGTGGTAGTTAAATGACGAATAATGATAAGTTTTATTTCTTTATTTTTGCTAGTTAAAACATTTTTTTAAAAACCGATTAGATATTACGAACAATATCGTTGAATTGAACAATCACATGAATAAAGTAAAATATTGTATTGACTATTCCTTTTTACTGACGATGGTCTCTATTAACGTACAATAGTTTGAAGAATTGTCAGCTTAATAAGTGCTGTTTTATAGCGAATTCGCTATAAAAAATTGCGAATTCGCTATAAACGTATAACGAATTACGGCTATAACGAAGTTTTTTCTGTGGTCCCCTGAAATTCGCTATAAACGAGTTTTGCTGTAAATACCATTAAATTAGAGTGGAGGAGTACTGGATACCTATTAAATATCTATTTTTGTATTCATACGTCCATTATATATATTATATATCTGATTTAAGGTTTTGTGACAGAGCCCCAGGACAACGGTAAGAGAACGCAGGGAGATTTGTTTGATGTGTTTGTACAGATTTATATATATAGGTGTTATACATGTTCTGTGCATCCACTACTGTCATATATCAGAATAATGCAATTCATACAGGTAATGACAAACATGCTCCATATGTTATCCCATTATATCAATTAGTACCTGAGCCACTATGTATAAGGCACAGGGATGCCTGATTGACTTCAAATTACTTTTACCGGTATGACACTGGAGTACGCATATACCAATATGAAAAGATGCAAACTTATGAACTTGGAATCAATATATAGTGTCCACTATGTCAGACATTTTGATATATTTCCCAGAGGGCTTCCAGATACATGTATTAGTTACATATTGATTCGTAATTTGCATCTATGATATGACATATACTATTTGCACTAAAAGCCCTACTGACCACTCAGGTGAAGTCAACTGGAACCACGGACATGCATGGACATTGAGAGAGCCATGTGTTGTCCCAATTCGTTAAACCTAAGGTCAGGCCATTTCTCTCCAGTGGGTTAAGCTGTTTAACTACTGTGAAGATTGTTGACAATAAGTTAGATTATAACTCATGCCATTTTAAACACATTTCAACATACATGTTGTGCTTTATATATTTTGCTACAAAGTTTTTATTGTGAACAAGTTGACCGTGATCAGCTGTTCCTTGACTACAGTTGGTTCAATGAAGTTATCATCAAAGGTAGCGTATTTTTTTGCACATTTTGTATAGATTTTCTCTCAGAAAACTCTAATGCAGATCATTTTGAAGTGATCTCTTGTTTTGCATGCCGTATTCAAAGCCTGATTGATTTTTGTGTAAAAGAGAAGAGAGCAGGTCAGATGCATTTTTTCATCGATGCCAGCTTGATTCGCTCGCCCACTAATCGATACTGCTGCACAGTTATCTGGGAGTTATGAATCAGAACTTTGGTAACTCCGCATGCGAAGAGTGCAGGGCAGTTTTCATAAATGGACTGATAATTATTGAATACTAATCATGCAGTTCATTCTTTGACCTAATTATTGATATTTGATTGCATTATTGTTGTTTAAGGTCAGGATTTCTGTGCTTGTGGAGGCTATAGAGAGAATTACATAACTTGCCTGTTGGTATGTACGCATTTGTTTATACATTTACTTTTTGCCCCCAATATAAAGAGATTTGTCACTCCGTAAAGTACAGCATTTAGCAGGTTTCCATTCTTTTTGCTGTATTGATCACTCAATGCTGATAACAGTTAATTTCAGTGTGACAAACTTGTGTTTTTTGGAATCTCTTAAGATTATTGAAATTCCCTGAGCCTCAAGCACTTGCAGTAGGACTATGGCTATGTTGTAAAATTTCTTTTGTCAGTGCTTGATTTGTGTATATCTGGGTATTGTTGTGTGCACCGTGTAATGGCCCTGTATTTCTGTGACAGTGAATCAGCGTAATAAGACTTCAGATTATCAAGACTGACGTTATAAGATTTGCCTCCATTTCTCTGTCACTCACTTTAATTTATTTCCCCATAATTTGGGTAAACGGGTATTTAATTTTCTATAGGCGATGGTAACAGGTCTCTCTTTGAGAATGATAATTCATGTTTTCTCAGTAAAGAATTTTATGTCAGCTCAGACTTCTCATGTGTCAAAAAGCTCAATGCAACCTGCATGAAATTTCTTGGGACATTGCGTCTGTCTAGACTCTGTCTACTTAGGTATCTATAGCGCTGCTCTAACTCTGTCAGACAAGACAGACATTCTGAGTATTAGCTCATTGCTTTGTACTATTGCCTGATGTTGCAGACTCACTCATGAATATATGTACATATGAGTATACTCAGAATATCTGCCTGTTTATTTATGTACATATGAGCTAGTATACTCAGAATATTTCAGAATATCTGCCTGTTTATTTATGTACATATGAGTATACTCAGCTCGATCACTAATGAATATTTACATATGAGTACCAGTATTTAGCGGTGGCTGAGCTCCGAGGACTAAGTATTGGTATAATTTTACCAAGTTGATCATATACATGTACCATATATACACTTGTAGCAAGCTCTGAATCAGCTCTTCAATGTATTTGAAGATTGTGTTCATTTGGACAGGTAATTGGTAAATTTTTGCTGCTCTATGATTCTCAGGGTTTTGGGGGGTTTTTTTCGGGGTGGGGGGTTGATTTCTTGCACAAGTAGCCCTCCTTTTAAGTACTGGTATCTGTATATTTTATTATTAAGTGTATGTACTGGACTAAATGTGGGGGAGGATCTAGTCCTTTTGTCCCAGTTCACTCAGGTTGTTTACACCATGCAGCTGACAGACGTCAGGGCCTTTATGTTGATGATACATTTCAAAGAATACTCGACTAACATGTTTCTGTGTGTACAAGTTTCAATGATAGATCAAAGACATGCTATATGTGTTCAAGCATGCACAAAAAGGGCATTTACCTACTGTGTTTGTACTGTGTATACAGAGCGGGGCTGTACAATGGTATATATATATGTTTGAACATGAAAAGAGTAAATTCTTAGTGATACTCATTTCAGTAATCTGGCTTTATAGCCACTTAGTTTACATTGGTGAAAGGTAAAAAAATTCACACTTTCTCCATAAAAAAAAATACTACAGCTCTGGCTAAATTAGTCATGCTGGTGTTTTCTTGGGTCTATTTATAGATGGCACAGAAACCGTGTGTCAGTTCAATGATTGCTTGTTGGTGGTGGCGTGAGGGGTAAGGAGGAATCTTCTTAGTGCGGATAACAGATTACACAACGAGACTCTCTGTGGCTGAAGGTAAAATCTTACTATTCAAATCTTGTCATCTCTCACAGTCAAAAATATTTGTGACATATTTAGTAAGGGGTCTTCCCGATGTCTTAGGAAATTTTTTCTTCATTATAAATGCAAGGTCAGGGGTGAAATGTTTGTTATTACTGACAGTGTTGATATATTTATATAATTATGTGGTGTGTTGTGTGTAGTTGGCCCAATAACAGGTGTATTCAGGTCAGTTTTTTGTTTTGATGCTCTTGTTTTATGTTGTCATTTTGTCAGATAATTAAATGGAGGAAAGTACTTTACGGCAGCGTTAATTATAATGTAACCCCTATAGTAAATAATCACTTTGTTGTACTTAGTTTTAATATGTGTGTGAAAGTGGCTCAGTGGTAGAGAATGTACGCAGGGTGAAGGAATTAATGGTCTGGGGCCTCAAACCAAGATTAAATTGTTTGGAGCTTGTTCCGTAAGCATTCTTCACAGGCTTTTATTAATCATATAATCCCTTTGAAGGATTTACAGTTTCCGGAGTTCAATAGCTTTATTTCTAGATGAATCAAAGTGACCAACACAACATTCTGCTGGTGGTCAGTGACATGCTATAAATAAATCTAATTTATGGCTGCTTTAGTGTCAAGAAAATATGTTTCAATAGAAGGCGAAGTGGACATTATCTTAGGTAAACAGAGGTTGATCTGAGGTAATCCTCCAGCTTTGAGGTCCTGTGGTCCTGCCCTGGTTACCAGTAACATTTTGTGTATCGATTGGCCATCTGTTGGACATTCTATGTTTTAAAATTCAATGGAATTAGTCAGAAACTAGCCTATGTAGGGATAAAGCAAAACGGTTACTGTTTCTATCCAATGGGGTATATATGAAAACAATAAATAACTTTTATTATAATTAGGTTGAATCATCGTTGTTTAAATTAAGTTCTTTCTTTCTTTCTTTCTTTCTTCTAATGGTCAGATGATGACTTGTCAACCAGTTAACAATTTTACCCACACTTTCTGTAAGTTTTTTCTTCCGTCCTGTTCGCTGTAGATACAGGGACCCCGGAGACACAGAGTGGTACATGGTGAGTGTGTCGTCTAGGTCCTTCAACTTACTCACACTCATGTCTCTGTCGATTGTCAAGATTCCGGGACTTAGTCATATTTCCTTGTGTTTCTTTCTATTTTTGTTGTCGTTGTATCGAACTGAGCCTTGATCTCAATCGCACCTTTTGCAGGACGTTGACTTCATGACATGCTCAGTGACATATAACATATTGTGTCTTATGGAGTTGTGTTTGACCGAAAAAGGTGATGAAGCAACACATGTCATATTTGATGTCTGATAAAGTAGCTTTTGCCGTAGAAGTCCCCAAGAAAACTCTGTTGTGAATATACTGTAAGTAATTTACCAACATATATGATTATTTTATCATGTAAATGGGGATGGATGAGGGATTAAAATACCGTGGTACAAGGAAGGATGGTCTTGTTTTATACTAGCTGGACTCCTGTATCTAAGTTTAGGGAAGTAGAAAAGAAAGTACCCCTAGATAAACACATTTGTCTAGGTTTGATATAGACTGAAGTTATCAATTGTTTTAATGAGGGATGAAGTCTTTGTGTCACTTTGACATAAGATACGACTGTGTGTATTCTGATAGGTCACCATGACCCACTCTCTGATGAAGTTAACATGCGCTGAACTGCACTGTAGTGATGTACCAACAGACTGTGAGAGAACAAGTCTTTACTGTAGGGAATGTCACCTTGGGAAGATTTGAAGGTAACCTTCCTATAGCTGTCACAGGAGATGCTTTGTCTAAAGCACCGTGTGGATTCGAGGTGTATAATTGTCCGAGGTGCCATGATTAAACTCTGTAAAATCTGTGATGGAAATCAAACACCCGAGGAATTATAAGAGTGAGAAATCGTAATTCAGCAGGGTACCATGAACATCAAATATCTTTTTAAATTTGTCATAAATCCTCAGATTTCTTACTCGATACCACAGTGCTTGATAAGGGTTTGCGGGTAAATTTTGTGTAGTGTTAGAATTGCGTGTATAAGTACACCCAACACTTCACCGTAGACATCTCTTTGAACTGGTAGATTACAAGGTGTAATAATTATGTGGGTCTAATAACTTGAGACGAGGTGGAAAAACCCCACATAGTTGGGCTAGAATGAAAGTAGAAAGTGGTCTGATATGTAAAGTTTCTGCCTTAATGGCTTCTGAGAATCTATGGGTCGTTACCCCTTTATCTCATCTTTCCTGATCACTTAACCATTTCTGTAAATTGAGAAAAAATATTTGGATTGTCACACAATCAAAGTAAAACATTTATGTTTTGCTCATGATGGTATTTACAATACCCAGGACCGATGTTCCATATGAATGATAGTTTAAAGAATAATGGCAGTATTGGATGTATCAGAATGCTATAAAGTCATTGTGTAATGGAGAGTAGTCATGGTCCATGGGGCATTCAATGTAACGCATTGCAGTAAAACGAAAGTCCTGTCCTAGCACGTAGAGGTCAATTTGCTCCGTAGTGAAAACTTTGTGGAGATAATTTGAGTGGACAGAAGGGGGTGTGAAGTATGACTGTGGGACAGTAGGTCGAGCGATACAATAGTTACCTGTGATATTATAGCTACCTGTAATAATAATCCCATAACCACGCGATAACAGACCCCGCTCTTCACCTGAAAGCTCCTACAGGGCAAAAAGTCAACAAATTTAAAATGATCAATTTGTTTATCAACAATCTAACAACAATACATTTAAGTGTTACGTACCTGGAAGGATTACTAAGGTCTCTCATTTGACTTTCAGATTTTTAAAGTTTACTGACCAATAATTTTCCCAAAGATTAAGGACCTCCAGAGAAAATGGATGGTTCTACAGAGAAGGTAAGTCTGTCCTCTGAAAGAATTTGTGTTGTATGCTTCCACATATGTTGTCTTGTCTTTATTGTTACTAACTCATAGATAAGGAGAATGGGGGTAAACAGAAAAGGTGTGAAGTTCCTCAAGTTACAAATGAAACCTTTGGAGAGAGGTGCAGTTTTGGTTGTTTTACAAGTCTTAACCTCTGCAGCAAGATCTGGGTTATCTGTCAGGGATCTTCGTGTTCCAATGTAATTCCCAGTGTGTGTGTGTTCTCTAGTTCATGAATCAGTTGCTTTGACTCTCACCAATACCTCCACGCAAAACCTTTCCTGTGTCTCTGTGATCTTGTAAGACATCAAACTTTTGAAGATATATATCAAACAGGGCGAAGCCTCTTTGTAGTCTGTTTACTGTAAAATATGACTAGAATTCATAGGAGATAATATTTTTATCAGCATCCTGTACTTTTGAAATCTTTAGCAGTTGTTATTTATGAATGTGCACATGATGTACTGCTTGGAAACTCTTCAATTCTGGAGAACCGTTCAGTGCCTGTTAGCTGAGTCAGTAGGTCGCTGCAGGCCAATTTCTTCAGGGAGCTGTCACTTCAAGTTGCATTCAGTTGGGAGTCTCTCTAACTTTTTGTCTTGCACTTGTTATATAATCAATAAGCACTCACTGCACATGACTCCCAGGAGTCAGCAGACTCAGCAGAAAGGGGCAGGGATATTATCAGCTCTTAGTGTCAGCTCCCATAGGCCATGGCAGGCTCAATGAGTGCATTCTATTTTGTGGAATTGCCGAGACTTTATTTTTGCTCAAAGAGGCGCCTTTCTTGGGAACTTCAGGGTCTGCTTTTTGTAATGCCAAATTAAACAGTTATTAGATACATGAACCATAGGCAGTATGGACTGGTAATTGTCTTATTTGACCTTCAAGCATGTCTTTATTGTACAGACTTATCAAAGGTCTAAATCAGCTGATGATCAGCACTTCATTAAACTTGATCAGTGGGTAGAAATCATTTATAGTCCTACAGATAGACACAGTACATTAATCAAATCTATACAGGAGAAGAAATGATGGAGAGATAAGGCCAGTGATGAGAGGAGCAGTGGCCCTAATACACAGGGTAATGAATTGTCAATGATGTATGCAATCCCTGATCAGAGGGGGCAATGTTTCAACTCAAGAATGCTGAAAATGTTGATGACCCTCTCTTAAGAGAATTAATCAATGTCCATGGTGTTTTTAGGAATTTTAGGGGGGAGGGGGGTCAAAAGGTGGTTCTTATCTGTGTAACCTTGATGTCTTTGGTTCTGCAATTTTGGATTCAGAATATTTTTTAAGACACAAGGTTAGATATAAGGTAACTAAATCTTTATCAGACAAAAATAGAATGATGCAATAACCTAGCTATTCTTGAATGACCTGAGGTTTTAAAGGACAACAAACTTCTGGTTCTAGAAGTCAAAAGTATCTAATTATATCCTGTTCTACTCAGGGATGGTGTATACTGAAATGTAGGCCCACCAGATGGCGGCTGCCAGCAGAAATTGGCACCGCTTGGACACTGACAGATTTCTGGAACTTCTCTGTATCTGTTTGACCTTGATTATCTCAGGGTTATCTAAAGTAGAGAAGCAGTTGATATAAGAGCATTGTGTATAGATAATGTTAATTTGTCAACAGTCAGATTAATTTACTAGATATACTGAAAGAACAGGGTCAAAGGTACATGATGTTTTAGAGAAGAACAATAGAAAGAAATATGTAAGCACACTTCTAGAGTCAGCTCAAATACAAGAATGGTCAAAAGTATGGTGGCTTTACCACATGCAAGGTCAAGCATATTGTATTGGCTCAGATTGCAAGGTTAAGAGTTACTAGGGCATAGATTGTAAAACCTGAGGAAATTGACTGCAGTAGATTAGAAAACTCGGAGAATCAGTGGAGGAGATGAAAGAGAAGAGTTGATGTACCGCTGGTTAATGGCCGGCCACACCATGCTCCCTGACCATTGTGAGGCTCTTAATTACACTTCCAGTGAATGGCAGGGATGTTAGTTTTAGTACCTACCTTTTTCTAACCTATCATTGCACCGGACCACAGCAAGTAACAGCTCATAAAGCACCGGGGATACCCATTAGCTGGACCTGACTGAGGCCAGGGGAATCTGTCCCGGGCCATTTCACACCCACTGCTCTTCAATAGATTTCATTCCAACCTCATGGACCACCTGTTTAATCTTGTAATAAAATGGAGAGACCTTATTCAGCAGCACTATTAATTTATGCATGGGCCAAAACTTTAAAGACCCAACTCCTGAGTTTGTCCTCTATCAGATCCCATACATCACACATAAAGTGATCCAAGATCAGCAGTAATTAATCCACAAAGATAAGTTCTGACCTGCAGGCCAAATCTGGTTGACATTAAAGAGGTGGCCATGAAAGAGGTGTGTGAAATCTTGGTGCTGTGGTTCTATTGCAAGGTCACCAAGTGTGGGGAGATTACATTGTAGTGATCAGAGAGCATCTCACCTAGAATTTGCTGGTTACTGAAACAGTTAGCTCAAATCAGGTAAATTTACACCTTTCTATAATTGAAGTTAGTTCCTGATTTTTATTTTTTTTCAATTTAGCAGTGTAAGGAGTTATTCAATGTTGTCCGTTTGCTTTAGGTGAGAAGGATTGTAAGATGCATTTACCGGGTATATATTTCTCATCTTTAATCAGAGGTACTTATTTCTTGTAACACTCTGATAAGAGACAGCCAGGGAATATGTAAAATAACTCAAGTACATTGTCTGAATTGTTCTTCAGGTGTTATTAATGTATCTGTTTGAACTTTGTACACATCATTTGGAAAAATGATCTTTAAAAAAGAAGACTTTCAAGTATTTAGATGTACATGTAGATATTATCATTCAAATTTTTGAAATCATAACTGATACGAATGCAGTCTTAAAACTCATTTAAAATTTGGTACATTTATCTTACGTTATATATTGGAGCATTCTAAAATGAAAATGGCTGGTAGTCTGATTTTTTATAAGAGCTAGATAGTGATATCTTAGGATTTAGAATGAATGACTGCAGATTTATTTTATGATTTCTTAAGATTTCTCAAGGGCATTCAAGGTTATGGTGACTTTGTTAATTGATAGGCCAGTCTGAGGGTTCAAGATTGAACTGATAACAGTGGTGAAACTCGATAGACTTGTCATATCTTAAAATGTAGAGGCTTAATTTTCAATTAAAATTAGAAATTTTAGAATTCCGTCTCTTGAAGTATAATTGAATAGATGAAATAAATTGGCTAATGATAATGTTTACAGCTTTAAAAATAATTCTGAATCAGAAGGTCACATATCCTTCATTATGATTGAACTTTCATTTTTATACAGAAGAATTTTCTAGTTTCGATACTCAAGGTACAAATTCCAGAAATATCAATATCTATTTATAAACAAGTGGGATTGATGCTCAGTTTACTCTACGCAGTGCTTGGAAGTTGACTTATGTGTTGATTTATTTCATGCAAGCAGGCATCGAAGTTTCACTTTCATTGAGTCACTAGCCAGTACTCTAAAATGGTAAATATTTGGTTTGAAATTCTTTTATCACGATAGATTTAAGTTTAGACAACACAGGTAAATATTTACCAGTTGTGATTCAATGCTTTGGGGAGGAAGGGCTAAATTGTCAATATTTACTCAGTAATCTTTGGATAATCTCATCATTTTATGGGTGTCAGTTCCAGGATTCAGGCATTCATCAATAGATATTATTTCACTTGCATTGGGAGGAAAGGTAAATTGTTTATAACATCACTGATAGTGGAAACGGTTGTAAAGAGAAAGTAGCATAAGTACATTGTGTTGTTCAGGCTGTATATTAATGGAATCTGTGCCTCCAAAATGCATAATTATTTGTTATTTTATTATCAGAATGACAAAAAAAAGAAGAGGCAAATTAGGATTAACTGTGTGAAAGCAGTTGTAAATGGTTGTACAGACTGCATAATGAAATATAAGCATTGAATTTGGTGTATAAAAACATAAAGCACAAGGTAGATATTGGAAGAAAGTCTAAAGGTAGTAGCTGATGAAGTAATCAAGTAAAGTTCACTAATAGAATGCAGGTTTATTTTGGATCTTTGTATACATTCAGAGTTCCAAGAAAATTCCTCTGTTGAGGTTTTTAAAAAAAAAAAAAAATTCAATATGCTGGATCTTGGCAAATCGTTAATAAAAAAGTGATCAGATGTTTCTGGCTCCTGGGAGTTAGAGCTGATGTTTATGCGATGTTAAGTGCGGAAGTTTTTTGCAGGTTTGTATGATGTATGTTCTCTGATAGGCAGGTGGGGGGAGGCCAATATGTAAGAGAATATGATAAGGATTATCAGGGGCAAGGGCCATGTCCCTCCTCCCACAGATTGATAGCTTTCTGCCCATCAATGGACCGACCTTCACCCTTACTGTATCAGTACAGAACAGATGTAATGGATCATAAAACTTTATAAAAAATTAGAAAGAAGAAATTTAATCTTTAGATCAAAGCAGGCAGTATGTAAATCACAAACTGTGTAAGTGTGAGCTTTTTAGGAAGTGGTTTTCTTTGCTGGGTATATACATGTATATATAGACTAGTTATTAGAGGAATGGAGACTATTAGAGGAAACCAGGTATTGTAAATTCCTAATTCAACGCGAGGAACTAATATCCGCATAAAATTGCAAGAAGCACATCTCGCGGATTTTAAAATCTCGCTTCTATTTTTCAGACAGATGTAAACCATTTGGAATTATGATAAAAATTTGGCATTGCGATTTTTTATTCTCACAATTTGATGCAAAATGGTTAAATCGCAAAATTAGGTACTTGCGTAAAATAAGGAATCTACAGTGTTAGAGGAATGAGTCTGTTTATTGGTGGCAGTTGTCTTCTAGAAACTATTGTGGGAGGAATTAAACTGTCTACCGGTGGCGATTGTTTTCTAAGCTGGAATCTAGACTGTTGACTGATGGTAATACATTACATATGTTGATAAGTGCAGGTTTTTTATGAATCTTAATTACTGCAGCCACATCTAATTACATATAGATAATTTGGTGTTCATGTTTTTTTTTGTTCAATTTCAAATTGATACAAGTTAAATGTAGAAGGTGCTATGCTAGGGCAATCGACAACTTTATTTCTCAACCATGACAGTGGTTGTATACTTTTAGAACATGGCGCACGATTTTCATTAAATTTCAATTACCAGTACTTGTTTCAATTTTTTAAAGCCAAACGTAGGCAGCTCATGTATTCTAGTTCAAATGAATACAGCTATGTCAGTCAATTCAGCAAGCTATTGTTTGTCTCCAGTTGGTGCCACAATTGATATTGTTTTCCTGTTTGTACAATTGCTGGAGAACAAACAAAACTGTATGTAAACATTATCACCTGTTGCCGTTTTACATACTGTTTGATCATTGAAATCCAATACCAGCTACTTCACTTGTTTGTTTCTCTCTAAATCAATTATTTTAATTGATTGACTGCCTTCATAGTTTGAAAATCTTAAAGGGGTTTCTGAACATGCAAGTATAGGTGAAGTTCATGGTGTTAATTACATCAAAGTTTAGCTGACCTTCAGTTAGGTCTCTTAGATCTTTGACCCTTGATGGCTCTGAAATATTGGACCATGGCTTCCTTTCCTCTTTCTGCTAGAAAGCCATGAAATGTTTTTGGCTTTTTGATACAATGTATAACAGAGAATGAAACCCCACAAAAATATTTGAATCTCTTCTTTATTGACTAATCTTTGCAGACCTCTCAGTGTCCACTCTGTGGCAATTAGTAACAGCTAGTCTTTGTTAATCCTAAATAGGATGTTGCAGACATCTGATCTACAAATAGGGTTTACCATATTTTATTCTCCTTTACCTCTCATGGAGTAAAAAGGTTGATGTAAAATAAATCTTAATTGTATTTTTTATCAGGAAGAGCTAAAATAATTACCCTAAATAGGGACAGGACTCTAGTACCTAATCACCCTAAATGCAGAAATTTTAGAGAGAATTTGATTTTCTTTTCCTAGACCCCACATAAAATTAAATAAAGGTTGGTGTAAAATGATTCTTAATTAATGCTTTTGTCTTAAAATAGATAATTAAAAATTAATTAATTGTAGATAGGATCAGACCTTCATATTGAACATGTATTTAATTTCCCTGTAAGCAGACATTTTATGGAGAATATATAATTTAGGCCTTAAATTATTAGTGAGAGTTTGGAGATACTATACAACCAGTGGATAAAATCAAGAATTACCTTTTTAAAAAATGCTAAAATTTGCTTCCTGGTAACTTATAACATGCTTAATATTTTGTCCAATTTAGAATTCCACTTATTGTAGATTGCACTCGCACTATCCGTTACATGTAATTGTAATTTGAAGGCTGTTGTTGCCAACATAATGTTGTTTGTTGTTATCAGGATATAAAAGATATCTAGTCTCTAAGTATGTCACTATATAAATGCCTCTGTTTTACATGCATTATCATTTAATTGAAAAAATATGCTAGTAGGCCGCAAACCCCGGAATAGTCTTTTCTGGTGAGATTGCTTGTGTTTATAACTCAATCTGATACTGATTTATTACGCTGATTTATTAAAACAATTTATTATGCTCCTCACTTCAACATCTCAACTGTTGCCATGGCCACTAGTCAAATAGTCCGTTGGTGCCCATCTTGGGGAATGTGTGCTTCTGTTAAATGAAAAGAGTCAGGTTGCATAACGTCATATTGTTAATTAATCTTGTCAATAAATCACTTTGTATTGATTTATGATATTTAATCAAGGTAAAAATTGTTTCGCAGTGATTATGAGTAAAATTATGACAAATTAGCCTCATCATTTCCATCCATTTGCCTCAGCAAATATCTGAAGGCTTTTACAAAATCAATTTGTCAGCTCATTGCCCAATGTTTCTGAACAATTTATGGTGCATGGTAATTTGCACAGTGCATGCGGCAGTTCAATTATTTTTTCTAATTGCTTTTCACTGTTCAAGAAGGTCAATTTGTAAGAAGTGCCATAATGGTGAAAAAAAATAAGCTTATAATTAGGGTTGTAAGAAATCTTAAGATATATACAACTGTTTGCTCTGATGTTCATACGGTTACAAATTTAAGTCATAATCCCATTGTTGAAAATGTTTGTTATTTATTATAGAAATTGAGTCGTTTCATTCTTGTAAAAATTTGTTTTGAATTTTGGTTCAATAAAACAAACCTTGGATAATTTGTGAAATGCAAAAAAAAGTTGAAGAAGTGTTGAAACAAACGTCTATTAGTCATGGAAGTCTTGGCGGAGACTGCTTTGATTTAATGTTCAGTTAAACAGTGCTCTTACTGCAATTGTGTCTATCTTTATACGAACCTTATTGATTAAATTCAGAGGGGAAAGGCATGTCTATAGAAGAGCAGATGTAAATCTGCAGACAAAACATCTGACTGTCCAGACTCTCCTACTCCACCTCTCCCCCTGGACACGTCCTGGTTCAGTCAATTTATTACGAGGACAATTCGTTTAGCTTTTTTCTTCAAAGGTTTCTCTGTTGTATGGCTTTACAAGCATATATAGAAGTCTTTTCAAGAATTTCTTGGGATTCCAACATCTCTTCCCTGCTGTTGCTGTCATTAAATGCATCCATTTTCCTGTCCCTGTGACCTGGCTGTTATAACTTTTGCTGCAGTAGTTGCCAGGAACTGCCTATTGATTTATCATTCATGTATTCCTGATGAAGATTTTATCAAACCACTCAGACAGAGAGAGATGTATACAAAACAAAGAAATCATTAGATGTACCACAAAGTATCGCCTATACGCACACATCTCTATCTCTCATTTATCATGAAGCTTCGCTACTAATGCACTACTTTTACCATGAAAGAATGAAGATTTAATGGGATTTTTTTTTTATTTAACAAAGCAATATACCAGAATACTAAGAAGAGCAATTCCATTTTACAAATATCTGTATTTCACAACTTTCCATTTCTTTATATTTTTTAGAAGCAGTAGTTTGAGAATGTCAGAGAGGTAGCCAGATGAGGTCAGACATCCTGTGGACATTTTGGTACACCTGTTCTAGGATTTCACCTGGGTTTGTCGACAGGTAAGTCTTTAGTTTGGATTTTGACAGGCATAGAATATCTGAACTTAGAAAAATTTCATGCATTTTAATATTTTGGTATTTTACATAATCAACAAGTAGAAGTCAATGACAAATCTCTTTGAAGATTTCATCAAAGTACCAAAACATTAATTTGCATAATATTTTTCTAAGTTAAGATATTTTATACCCCTGAGTGTAAAACCAGGGCCCCAGGGGCACATTTACAGTGATTTTTACTGGAGAAACACAAGAGTCAGAGGTCTTTTATGAAGATCAAATGTCAGATCAATGCCAAATCTGCCACTTTTATCCTGTGAAGTCCGAGTTATGTGATTGTGAGTCAGCTCAAATTCTACAATCAACATATGTTTACATCATTGCATTTAAGGCAGTGATGAGTGAAATTTTGGTAGTTTTTGAATATTTATAAGTGGTCAAAACTTCAAAGAGAAATTAGATGTGTTTACAAAAATAAATTTTTAATGCTCTATTCATTGTTACCAAAGTTTTTCTCATAAAACCCAAATAGTTTTGCAATTTCTGATGAGACCTTTTAATAGCGAATTATTTAGAAGACAAAGAACAATCTAGTTTAAGTTTTGACATTCTACTCTAGTGTATCCAGTGATGCAATTTGTGTAAGCTCCTTGGCATTTCTACATTCTTAGTGTTTTTCATTCTTCCATTTCTTCCCAATTTCCTAATTTTCCTTGAAACACTCTGGAGGGATTTGCAGTGAGTGGTCTTGGTAGGAGGTCCATAAGCCAGGGCCAGCAGTCTGTGGTTCTTGTGGTACAATGCACTGATTGATGGGGTTACGTAGGAAGTTGCCCCGGACTTCTACTCTGCATTAAAACCTGGGGATGTTTCCTGGGATCACTTTCTGATTTCTGAGCACATAAGAAGATTTTAGGGGATGTGCAGGATTTTTTCTCCAGAGTTTGCCAGAGAGACCTGGGTGGAATCAATAGTTTTGGTTTTCAGTGGTCTTGTTTTAAAGCTCACTGTTTTAAGCTCACCTGGTCGATTGTACAAGTGAGCTTTATATGTCTGTTGTCATTGATGTGAACCATCTGTGTTTTTTGTTGTTTTTTTCTTTTGGCATTTTGATTTTTTATTTGAAACCAATGGTGCAATTTCAACTAATTTAGCAAAAAGCATCATTTGTTTTAATGCAGAGTCAAGATTTTCCTTGTTGGAAACAAATGAAAATAAGGAAGGTTGTCTTAAAAATTCTTGTCTCGAATAGTTAATGGAATCCATTACATAAGCTTCGATCCTGACATGTATAAGATTTTTAAGCTTTTTGAAAGATTTTTCAAGTCTTGTCTGACATACAGTAACCATTGGGGTCAGAGAACAAAATCTGCAAAATATAAATGTTATCAAGTTGATTTATACCATAAACAGTGAAGGTCACAAGTTTTTTGGAAATTTTTTTTTTGGGGGGGGGGGTGTTTGAAGGGGTGGTCAAATTTTGCATAAGTATAAAATGAAAAAGTTTACTGAAAAAAAATAAATAGAGACTATGAACTGACAGGAGAATGAATGCAAAAAAGTTTGAAGAAATTTCTTAACCTCTAATTATACTAAATGTAAACTTTGGGGTCAAAGAAGGGTTACTTTGGCAGGCTACTTGGGTCATTTGCAGGTGAGCAATGTGGCCCTTAGGTCTGTTGTTAATGTCCTGTCTGGTTTATCATGAACTTGTGGTAGAACTTCACCAGTTTTTGTCTCACAATCTGCTGAACTTGACTGCGTGTGCAGACAAAAAAACAGTGTTTGCCTTTGGTATTCAAAGTTTTCTTTTACTGCTATTATGGTTAGGCAGTAAACTGTGTTTATATAATTGATATTTTCAACCAAAAACTGCTTCCTTCACACATTCTGAGTAGATGGAGTCTCAGAATCCACCGATTACATAAGAGTTTATACAATGATATTGTTTGACATAATCTTGTTTTATTTCTTACGTCTGCCGGCTTGCCCTTTCCTAGGTTTCATTGTGTGCCAGTGATGCAATGCATTGTTCTTCCATCCTATGAGTAATTATTAAGCTATGTTACCTTCTCCAGATTCTTTTTTTTTTTTTTGAATTGTTAAGATCACCCGCAGTCATGGATTACTTTCAGATCGCTGTTTATTGGAAAGAAAGTGGTTGTGCAATTTTGTTGTTAAAATCTCGCAGTAAGTAAGGATATTTATTGTGATGTTCACCCAGATTTATTTGTGTGAATTAAATATATCTATACATTTGTCATAGGAAATATAGAATGTGCTTCGATCTGCACTGAAATGCTCATAAAGGGCCTTCTGAATTTCATGCTTGATGTGAATCTTTGAATAGGTAATTAAAAAAAAAAATGGACTTGTCGATTGGTTTATTGATTTGATCTGTTTTCTTTTGTGATTGGTGCCTCTCCTTTATAATACATCTGTGCTTCATAATATCAAATTAAATATCAATATTCCAAACTGTATATACATGTATTGCCTCAGACAAGTGTGTGTATGTGCTACATTGCCCCCCTGAAGTGCCTGTACGAGTTCATCTCATCTGTCAACACTGTTGTATAATGATTCATAAGCTCTACTCATATCTCACATATTTAATAAACAGACAACAAACAGGTGTGAATCCGAGGTTCAAAAACCTGGATTAGCAGCCAGGTATGGAGAGTGGTCAGCATCGAAAGTCTGATCACCTGTGACACCTCGTCTCTCCAGCCTCCCCCTCCAATCTGAGGGGCAAGCCATTGCTTATCTTGGTCAGTGCAGGGCTTATCTGTAGGTGTTAGTTACAGAGAAGGTGATAGCAATAGTAAACAAGATTTACTCCGTTATAGGTGAAATTTACTGGGTTATACAAAGCTTATATTGGCCCTCTTTGTCTATGGCTAATTGTCAGCGTGTGTACAGAGAAGATGGGATGTTTACAAAGACCAGACTATACAGCCATTTAACGCCATACTGATAGGAGGGAGAACTTGACAGGAATTATAATTAGGGGTATACAGGTATACATTGGAAGATGATTTAATCCCTGGTCTGTTCCTGTCCACCATGATTGATAAAGTGATAGGGTGTTGGAATTAAGTGTGGACCAGGATTATAAAATTCAGGGATCCCATTGGAGTGCGTTGTTGACATACGTTAGGGGTCACACTAACTCCCATTATATACAGGCTGATTAGGGTTGTGTGGGTATTGATTGTGCGAGCGCTGACTGGACAGAGAGGAAGTGAGAGAGCCGAGGAAAAGGAACTCCTGATCTGACGGACATGGATTATAGTGTTTTCCGTTTGCATGGAGGGTTAACGACAGTTGTGAGTGCTTTTTCTTCTATCGTATTTATTTTTTTAAACTTGGGTTATTTTGGTTTTTAATATTTTAAGAGGTTGAGCAATCTGTTTCTTATTATATTTTGCACAGCTGAGCTGTCTGTTTTTAAATGTAAACCTTTTTTCATAATTAACTCCATTTTAACCAGACATCTTACAGGATGTGTATGTAACCCTTATTAAAGGATCTGCGGTACATCCTCTAAAGTCAGCCTCTCTATTGCTCTTTAGGATTATTTTCTCACTGCTCGTGTTTCAACTTGTAATGCATTGTATGAAAGCAGATTTTCAGCACACAGTTTGTATGTATATAAACTTAACTTCCTCAATCATGGGCATGTTATTACAATGTATAATGTATTTTGGATTTGCTGAAAAAATATTCCTTTGTCCATAATTTTCTATAGAGAAGAATTCATTGTTGTCAGCAAAATTACACTCGGCAAAGTGTGAGATTAATTAAGCTGCATATCTCTTTTAGAATTTTCAGTAATTTCATATAATACCATCTTCAGGAAAAATTATTTTTCACCATGAAATGAATGAGACCTGTCTTATTGAAGAGACTCTATTAATCTAAATTTAGAGTGAATATTTCTGATGCATCATCATTTTGATTAAGTTTGGTAACCTTGGTGCACTTTCTGTTCACTAAGCAATGCCTCAATCTACTTGGGATGCTGTGCTAAGAACTTTATGGAGAAACTGTATCAGATTCTATCATTGCTGAGAGTCTCCCAGCTGTGCCTATATGGATGTCAAGTGCATGTGAATGAAGAGTGATGTAAGAGTGATTAACTTTTATGCAAGATTCCATTGAATGGTTGCTGATTATTATCAGTCAGCAGATTATTAGAGTCCTTTGCTATCAGTCCAGTTGTAATAAGCTAGTCAACAGATGGCTGGAGATGATAGATCTACTGACTCCCTGCTGTTCCGGTCACTGACTCTCCCTCCCCCTCACCAAGACAACACTCACAGCCTCCTGTTAATTAACTTTCAGTGTCTAAAGCCAGGTGCCCATTGGAAATCATTCAGTAGGCTTTGTGTGATTATTAGATTTTTTTGTGATTGTGAAATACGAAATGTGCATGGTGATAAACTGTTTGCATGGAGTCTGGAGGTGGAAAGTCAATATCTTGTGGATTCTTGAGGTCAGCAAGAGTAAAAGCTGGGTAAATTCTGCCACTGTAGAAAAATATTGATTATTGGCAATTAATGGAATTTTTATACTTGTTAATAATTGACAGACCATTTACAGCAGAATTGTGTATTGGGACTTCATTTAGGGTTAGGGTGAAAGTAGAGCCCATCAATAATGCAGGCAGCTGGGTGGGTTACAAATTGTGTATTGCAATTGTGTGATGTTGTACCACCCACAAGCTGATCAGAGAGGTACAGCTTGTTCTCTTCAATAACCACCAAACTGATAGGCCCTTTGGGGCTGGAAGCAAGAAAACCAGATCAATAACCCACTGGTTGTGTTCAGAAAACTTTTCACAGCTCAGGGTGTCTGGTGCCTTGTTGCTTACATAATGCAAATACAGCAACTATTACTTTGCATCTTAATATCGTTGAGAACACCACAGATTTTAGTAATTATATTTTCCTGTGTAATCAGAAATCTGACACACCTGTTTTATTCTCTTGAATTGGGATTTCCATCTTTTATGGTCTCTCTGCTCTTATGCCTTGCATCCTCTTCCTCAAATGAGGGATTTTCCAGAGCATAGGAATTACTTTCCTTTTTTGAGAAGTCCTTACTAGAAATAGTTCTGGGAAATAATTTGTAAGAGTTGAAAAGTTGCTTGGTGGTGGGTTTGTGAGTGCTACGGTTCAGCCTCAAAGGCATTATAATTACAATGAGTTATCCCTCTTGAATGTTGTTGACTGCATGCCCGCATTCCATTGACAGGTAAATAGACAGGTAAAGAGAGCAGGTGTCTGGGGGGTGGGCTCTGTTTGTCACCTGTGATGCTGACACAGGTAGTGATACTGTTGATCTGTGGGGGGAGGGTAATGTATCACCGATCAGTCACTGTCGGTAATGCTGTTCAGTGATCCTGACGCGATCTTTAACAAATGGGGAACTTGACTGATCGCTGAGGCGTTACATGTAAACAAATAACAGATCGCTGAGGCGTTACATGTAAACAAATAACAAATGTGTGTTTATGTGTGATTACACAGTGGTAGGGAGGATGTACTTTATCAGATGGTGTAAGGACAATATAAATGATGTTCTAAATTGGTGTATCTGAACGGAATTAGAATTTATTATGGAGTACCTAATTATAAATACTTTGGTAAAACCAGGTTAATTTTGTTTCTGTTTGTTGAACATTTGATACAATTAACAAATCTTTCTACATTAAACCTTGAAGATACTTTTAGTGTCATTATAATTTCCTCTGTTACTCATAAGAGAAATGAATATTTTCACAGCTTAGCTTATTTTTTCTAATGTTAATTTTGTTATGGTTACAGATATGATGTCACAAACTTTGGTGGAGACAGTGTCCATTAATTATGAGGATTTCAATGACAGTTTCCTGACCTGTGGCACTTGTCTGTGTATCTACGACGCAGTGGAACACTCTCCCAAACTCCTGCCATGTTCCCACACTGTCTGTAAGAACTGCCTGGAGAGAATTGTAGAGGCTCAAGTCCATGACACCGGCTACTTCCGATGTCCAATTTGTCGGGAACACATTGGCGTACCTCGCGGCGGTGTGGTTGCCTTTCCGCCTAGTTACATCGTGAACCAGTTGTTGGACTTGATGCAGCAGCAGAGAAGGGACGTGATTCCGAAGTGTTCAACACATTCCAACCAAGAGCTGCTATTCTGTGAGACGTGTGACTCGGTGTTTTGTACACAGTGTAGCGGAGGTCAACATAACGGCGCGGGGGCTAGTCAGCACACTGTGATTCCGTTCTCTATTGCAATCAAAAGGATGTCCGAGATACTACTGTACAAAGCACACCTCTGTATTAATAATCTCAACCATGCTTATGACAATGTGTCAGCTGAAATGCAGCTGTTAGAAAACTCTGTTGAAAAGACTGTGGAATCCATCAACAGATCATTCCAAGATATTATTGCCATGGTGGACAAGCGGAGGCATGACTGCTTACAGTGGGTGCGCAAAATACGAGAGGACAAGCGCAAGATTTTGCGTGAACAACTTGATTTGATCCAGGGTGAAAAAGACCAGGTTCAGAGCGAGTGTGATGGACTCCAGTTCCAAGTGGAAGTCCGAAACATCACAAAGAAAATTGGAGATCTCAATGAAAAACTAGATGCAACAAACACATTATCTGAACCCAGAGAAAACTCATTCATGAAGTACGAATTCAGGCACAATAATTCGATTAAAGAAATCAGCAAAGCTCTGAATGAGTTTGGCCGAATTAACACAAGTACCACATTTCCTGCATTGTGTTCAGCTAAAGCAGGGGAAGCAATCTCCCACCTCAAGTCTTCTATGGTCATTCACACTGTTGATTACCATGGCAACCCCAGGACCACTGGTTCTGACCCTGTATGTACAGAGGTTCGCACCGAGAAAGGCGAGCTAGTGGAATCCAAAGTTCGAGACTCGGATGATGGGTCGTATGAAGTGCAATATGTCCCGCCAAGGGCAGGAAAGATTAAAGTCTTTGTCAGTATTTTTAACAGACCCATTAAAGGAAGTCCATACATTGTTGATGTCTCCGATCACATAAATCCAGTATGGAAATTAGGATCTCGTGGGAAGGGGGAGGAGAATTTTGTTCAGCCGGTTAGGGTGGTGTTGGATAGTGAAGGGACTCTGTTTGTTTCTGATACGGGTAATAGCAGGATTAAAGTCATCAGCAGTGCTGGTGATGTCCTCAGACATATTGGCCCCGTGGGTCTGGAGAATCAGGGTGGGACCGGTCTGGCCTTGACCCCAGATGGCAACATAGCCATAGTAAACTGGAGGACCAAGACTGTCTCCATAGTAACCAAAGAAGGTGAGCTAGTCAACAAATTTACCAGCTCCGATTTTCAGGAGCCTACTGATATCGCTGTCAACAGCAAAGGGGAGATCATTGTGGCTGACAATGGTGCCAACAAGATGTTGATGTTTGATGCTCGTGGGAAACCCCTCACTTCTTTTGGGGGCAAGGGTGATAAAGATGGACAGTTTAAGCTCATTTGTGCCATAGCTATTGGCAAGTGTGATGAAATACTAGTCGCTGACAACAGAATCCAGATTTTTAGCAGGGATGGCAAGTTTTCACGCATGATTCCAGATCAAAAGAAGGGACAGTATAGCGGTCTAGTTGTGGATGCTGGCGGACACATCCTAGCCACAAAAACGGAGAAAGGGAAGAGCTTCGTACAAGTGATGAACTCGAGCGGGAAGGTGATGTTCTGTATAGACAGCAACAGTGACAGGCTGAAGCGTCCCAGCGGCCTGGTGAACACCCCGGATAACCATGTTTATGTAGTAGACCTGGGCAATGACTGCTTGAAGAAATATCGATACAGATAGGCTTCCCTTCTTCCAGGTAAGGTCAGTTAAATATCAAGAAACCGATTAATGAACTTGTTTTCAAGTCAGTTTTGGAATTTTTGTGCAATTGAACAATGATAAGAATAAATTTGGTTTGGTGAAGTTTCAGATGGACTTAAATTAGATTGTAAAGTAAAATGACCACATTAACCTTTTGTACTTTCTCTGTTTGTAGATGTTGATCCCAACAGGTCATGTGATAAAACCAAAAAAAATCCATTCCTGCGTCAGGAAGAACAAAACCAAACAACGTAGAGACAGACAAAAAATTGTGCAATGTTTCCATGGAAACTGGAGACGGTTCAGACTCGGTGTAAAGCAAAACTTGTGTGCTATGTGGATTTCTACGTGGCACTTTTTTTTTTATTATTGAAGATAATGTAATCAATGTAAAGTTTGTTAAGCTTGCATGTATTCCAAAAAACCAAGAAGTGTATTATCAATATCAAAAAGGTAGATACTTACAGGTATACCAAGCATACTGTACATTAGAATAAAAACTGAGAACAGTGAACTTGATACATTTTGTTTTAGTGTCAACAGCGTTATGGACAATCAGTTCTGTTATTAAGTATTATGGCTTCAATAATCCTCATAATTCATCAAGTTCCAAACTTCCATCTTAGCTTGTCAAGGTCTGTACAGCAACTTTTGTTGGAACCTCTCTATTCTGACCCCTGTGAACTCTGAAACACTGTCACTCAAGTGCTAAAACTACAAAAATTGGATTATCCAACAGTCTATTCATTCCAGCTCAGACTTTTGTTTCCAAGAGCACAGATCAGACTAGTCAGGTTTCAGTGTAACTGCTTATTAGCCTAACAGTGCCATCTTATGCCATCTTATGCCATGTGTATACCCAATGTAATACTGTATCAGGTTTTGCCATCCTATTCTATATGGTCTATATGTACAAACTGTCAACATCTTTGTCTTACAGTTGTATCATTCTGTGTAATGTAACATTATGTAACTGGACCGCTCTGTATCATCTCATTGTATGCAGTTCTATGTGACATGGATGGGTATTTTGAGATAAGGAACAGCAATCTTTGGAGTAACTTAATGGTGGCAGGCATTTGACAGGATTTCTATGTGGACTGAAATCTCATCGTCAATGTCTGCCATCAATGTACAAGAATCTCTATACAGTATACTGGAAAATCTTTGCCTAAAAATTTTTTATTTCCACCTATTTTTTTTTTAATATAAAAAGAAGCTACTGTAATTTAAAATTATACTTAAAAGCTTCTAAATTGAACTTAGTTTGGGAAAATTTTGAACAAGGCAAAATCTTTTACTAGCATAATTGAATGAAAATTGAGGAATGGGGCAAAAATTATACCCAGTGTACTGTATTTCTTTCTCCATCTTATTCTGTGAGTCTGGTGTATAAGATCAATATATAATGGTACTTTGTGTCTTTGTTTTATATAGAATTATAGATAATTATTCTTTGAGGGGTTTCAATTTACTGAAACACTGTGTACAGTTTATTTACCTTGTGATTTTTTTCATTGATGCTAATCCATTCTGACACTTTGCTGAACTGTATATGAAGCATTTTTTTTTAACAGTGATTTTCTATGCATTTGAATGAAACAAAAAATGAGATCACTACAGTCTAGAGTCAACACCTGCAATTTGTGATATGTGAAAGTGTTTATTATAGTTAGGATAATTAATTGGAGTACATGTGTACTACATACTAGTAGTTTTACCAATATGTGAAACAATGGTAGTTAGTACAAGTTTTACCAACATTGTGAGAAAGAAATAGCCTGCAACAAAAGTGATTCCTTCTTGTACTTTAATTGTTAAAAGAGTCTTGATTCTGTTTATTTTTTCCATTGATGGCATGAATAAATGAGTGAGTAAAAAGATGTTTGAATATGTAAAAAAATCATTTTCCAGTCTGTACATAACATTAATTAAAAGTGTATATCCCAGAAAACGTGGGAAACCATCAGATATAAATATGATCTATAAAGGATATGACAGCTGTTATGAGCCATGACAGGGAGACAAGTAGTCTGTTAATGATTGAGATTAGGTATTTCATCTGTACATTTCGATCAATAATGATTGAATTCTTGCAGTGAGGTACATTTTTAAAAATGTAATGTTTTCTGGTGTATATATACTGATTTCTCATTCAATTTTTTTTACGACTACAGTAGTTTTTTTTTAGATAAACTGTTTGTCTGGGTTTTTGAAAGAATTTATGAAACTTTTTAAGGTTATTTTTCTTAATAAGATTTTTAATTTAGATATTAAATTTGAATGAGAGTGCTTTAGAGAGGTTTACTTGAACTATTTGTCCAGTGTTTATATAGCTGTGTTTGGCATGAAAAATGGCATATGATTTTATTATGGAAATGTGTGAAATTGTAGACAACAAAACTTTGTGTTCGTCATATGTTTGCTTTCTGTAGCATATTGTCGATGTGAATGTAAACTGCCTTGACAAAGTTATGTTCATGTTATTCATGATTTTACACAAGAAAAATAAAAACAGTAGTCATTATGATGCAAATACATTCTTTTCTTTGTTCTTTGTTTACAAGTTCTTGAATTCTCATTCTTCCCATTTTTTGATTGACTATAATTCTTCAAATTTGTATGCAACTAAACACTCAACTTTACATTATTTAAATTCAAATTGTATATAGATTAAATGCTTATACAAATTTTGAAGCTTGCAAACAAAACGTTTGTACATATACTAAAATCATATATTGAATTAAACATTATATGAAACCAATTCCAAAATGATCAATATCAATTCGTTAAGAATGTTTATTACACAACCGTTGTTAGATGATAAACTTTTAAAACTATTTCTATGTACAAATAAAGAAGGAAAGAAAAATGTAACTAAGGAAGGAAAGATAAATTTATCTACATTTTTCCAAACATTGCAAAATAAATTTAATGTGATACATTTTCAAGATTTTGATAAGTAAGAAACTACACAAGACTCCTTCCTTAATGAAGATTTAAAAAAAAATAGGGAAAAATGCTTAGAAAAGTGGGTGAAATAATATTAACATTTGGAGATCGAAACTTTCCTGTACGACTTAACTAAAAATATTTTAGAAACGAAACCGGATATGCACAAAAATGGAAGAAGAAAGTTTGCAAAAATATTTTGATTGAGTTTACAAGGTAAATCATGGTCATTAATGTGTCTATTTTGAATTACTTTAGAGTGTAATTATGATGCTTAAACAATGTTTATTTCAAGTTGATAAAAGTATTTAAGCTATGTTTATGTATATTTTATATTTAAATGTTGATGCACAGGGGCTTGCGTAGAAAACCTCGTTAAAAATGCGTGCCTTGGAGGAAAAATAACAAGGGAGGACACCATCTTGGATACCGCCTCACTTCATTAGACAATTTCTCTAGTAAAATGTTAAACTAGACATTTGGGTCGATTCGTATTCCTTTGTAAATGATTCTTCTTCACTGTTCTCTGAAATATATCAACTCTGGTTTAGTTGCACTCTCCACCAATATTAACAAACTTGTAGATTTCTTGCATAAACAATCAAAATCGACATTTCCTTGGCTCTTGCAGAAAGCGAAAGTACGGCAGATGAAATCTATCATATGATTAGTTATGGAAAAATCTAAGGAGTTGTAGATTTGGGGTGTTCACATTAGAAAAAGATAAAATTTGTTGATGCAGACATAAATAGAATAAAGTTGGAGGTGAGATCTTAAAAAAGAATCATTTTTAAAAGAATATGAATCGGCAGGAATTTCTTGTTTAACATTATAAATGAGAAATTAGCTGATGAAGTGAAGCTGCATCCAAGATGGCATCTCACTTGTTATTTTTCTTTCCAGGTACCCACTTTTTTAACTATGTTTTTTTCTACACAAGCCCCTGTAGTCCATGTTGATCTTTTCCCATGCCTCAAAGACCACAGCACACTTTCAGTGGGCACATATTAAAACTACATAATATAATGCGATCATGATCAACAAATGAAGGAAACGACTGATTCTTACAGTTGCAAGAGTATTTAACATTAAGTCACTGTCCCATTTATTATGCATTTATTTAATATATTAAATGTTACTGGGAATTATTTTCTTTGAAATATAAGCACATAATAGATATTAGCTTAAATCCTTTGCCAATCAAAGGATTTTGAATAGAAAGGATACTTCCAAACATTAAAAAAAAAATACAGTTACACCCATAAAGAGAATTTCTAAATCTTAATCTTATAGATAAAACCTTAGGTAATGATGATGTATATCATGTGGAGTCAGCACTTCAAGCAATTAATATAACCCATTCTAAATTCACACTACTCATGTAAAATGAGACATTTTATATCAACACCAGTCACAGCTTTAAGTACTTTGATTAAATTTGTTTATTATGATACAATCTAACAGATATATTTGCTTTTGAGATGAATATATGGTGCAGTGATATTCATATGAATGTATCTTTTGTTTCATAGGTGCCAAAATGCATGAATTATTTGCTAAGGTCCTTGATGAAAAGGATCTTTCTAAAGCAGGGGACTTGTTCTCATTGGAGGATCAGGATATTGTTGGGGATATCTCCACTGCGTTAAAGAAGATAGGGGAGATAATTGATACTGAAGACTATATACATAATGACAATGACCAGAGTGTGGTGGAAATTTGCATCACAAGAGTCACAACAACCATCAGGTTCTTATTGCAAAACCTTTTTAAAATCGATCCTAACTAAAAATTTGTAGAGTATAAGTTTCTGCTCTTGAAAAAATAAATCAAATGAGGATACCAATTCTAGCTAAAACATAAGATATTTATGTAATGAAGTTATGTGCATACATGTAAATATGTACCGGTATTGATTTTATGCTAAAAACTGAAAATGTTCAGTCAGACTACATCAATACATCAGATTTTATCTGACGATCATATTTTATAAAGCATATTTGAGACAATTAAGTTGTGCAGATACATGTATATGTCCTATATTATATGTTGCTTCAATTTTTAGCTCACCTGAGCCAAAGGCTCAAGTGAGCTTTTCTGATCACAATTTGTCCGTTGTCTGTCGTCGTTGTCGTTGTCGTCGTAAACTTTTCACATTTTCATCTTCTTCTCAAGAACCACTGGGCAGATTTCAACCAAATTTGGCACAAAGCACCACTAGGTGAAGGGGATTCAAGTTTGTTCAAATGAAGGGCCACGCCCTTTTAAAAGGGGAGATAATTAAGAATTATTGAAAATTTGTTGGTATTTTTCAAAAATCTTCTTCTCAAAAACTATTAGGCCGGTAAAGCTTAAACTTGTGTGGAGGCATCATCAGGTAGTGTAGATTCAAGTTTGTTCAAATCATGGTCCCCGGGGGTAGGGTGGGGCCACAATTGGGGGATCAAGTTTTACATAGGAATATATAGAGAAAATCTTTAAAAATCTTCTTCTCAAAAACTATTAGGCCAGAAAAGCTCAACTTTGAGTGGAAGCATCCTCATGTAGTGTAGATACAAGTTTGTTCAAATCATGGTCCCGGGGGTAGGGTGGGGCCACAATTGGGGGATCAAGTTTTACATAGGAATATATAGAGAAAATCTTTAAAAGTCTTCTTCTCAAAAACTATTTCGCCAGAAAAGCTCAAATTAAAATGGAACCATCCTCAGGAAGTGTAGATTCAAATTTGTTAAAATCATGGTCCCCGGGGGTAGGATTGGGCCACAATTGGGGGTTCAAATTTTACATAGGAATATATAGAGAAAATCTTTAAAAATCTTCTTCTCAAAAACTATTAGGCCAGAAAAGCTCAAATTAAAATGGAAGTATCCTCAGGAAGTGTTGATTCAAGTTTGTTCAAATCATGGTCCCCGGGGGTAGGGTGGGGCCACAATTGGGGGATCAAGTTTTACAATCTTTAAAAATATTCTGGGGAAAGTTTTTGGTACAAAACTCAGTACTTAGTGTGAAAGCACACGTTATGAGATTAAAGGTAGATTTAAGTTTGATGAAACCATGATTCCCTAGAGAATAGTGGGGCCACGAAATGGGGAGGGGGGGGGGGGGGTTATAGGAATAGAGAAAAATCTTCTTACAGGTACAACAACAAAAGGGGCTTGGTATTTACCAAAAAATAAGAGGTGGATAAAAATTGGCAGATTTTCAATTTTTTTTTAGCAAGATCTACTGTACTGAGTTGTCAAGATATGTTGATACTGTAATGCTAATTTGATCAGAATTAAGGCAATTGTTGCTCAGGTGAGCAATGTGGCCCCTGGGCCTCTTGTTAAACATTGCTCATTGCTTGTTTTCCAAAATTTTCATCTATATTTACTACATTATTAACAGAAGGTCCTTCAACCAAACCTTCAATGATGAATGCTAATCCTAAGCTTTCTGAAACAGATTTTTCAATGCCTCAAATAATTTAAAGAGACTTGGTGTGAGGACCATATATTCGATTTCTAGATTTATTTTTCTTTTTTTGCTGGCATTTACAATATGAACATTTTTTGAAAATCTTTTGTATTCTGTAAACAGGGAGATGGACACAATTGAGGAGCATTCGTCGGGGCTGGTTAATCTCTTACAGCTCTGTCAACAACACAATCTGAACCCGCTGACTCATGACAAAGATCCTCCCCATGCTAAGGTTGCCTCGGACATCATGAGCTGTTTGTTTATGGTTAGAAAGACGATTTGTTTTTCTTCATACTTCATACTTAGATTGCTTTTTCAGCCAATTTACTTACCAAGTACTATTATGAAAACAGTTACATGTATATATAAATCCTGTCAAATTTTTAAATACATTGTACTGTATACAGGGTTATTTTCGCCCCGTGTTATTTTCGCCCTTCTACACTTGCAAACAGGTTCACCCCGTCTTAAATTCGCCCAGACTCTCTTGTGTACCAAAGAAATAGCTTGGAAAATTGGAATTCGCCCAGTCTTAAATTCACCCGCTAACAACGAGGGCGAAAATAAAAAGGGGGCGTATATTTCCCTGTATACAGTAAAAATTATTTTGAATACCGTATATACTCGCCTATAAGTATTGTTCGCCTATAAGTCAGTTGCCATTTTTCAGGTTCATTTACAAGATTTTGCCATTGACCCTCTTATAAGTCGGGTAATTTTTTCTGGATAATCAGTCTACAGATTGTCAATCAAATAAGCCCATTTTATCAAGCATTACTATATTCTAGCTAAAAAAATATTGGTGTTTGACCCCTCTGTTGTCATTTGTAGATGCAATGCATTTTAAGTGTTGGTGTTAAGACATCTATCCTGGATTAATAACTTTCGATTTTGGACGCCATATTTTTTTTTTATACACTAATGAAAACTTGTCAAAGCTTTAAAAATATTTTAAATACTATTGAAAATAAAATGATAGTGATTTTGATCCCCTACTGACTGATTAAGATGGTATAGCCCCTTTTAAAAGTGGTGTGTTAGCTTGTGTTGTTTTAGGTGACATGCCACCTACAGCCACCAATATAGCTATTATCACCTCATGCAGGTGTAATTAATTATGAATAATTATAAAACGATCTTTATTTTTTTAAAACAGACCAGCAATTATTCTGGTGTTTAATTCTTAAGTATTAAACAGAAATTGCTGTTCTGTAATCCAACTAGATCGCTTTTAGACGCCATGTTTTTTAAGAGTTTTCTGTAAACAGAGTTATCTTTCTTGAAGTTTGTAACTTACGATTTTGGACGCCATTATATTTTTTAAACACTCAATACAACTTGATTATAGCTCAAAAACTATTTTAGATGCTACTGGAAATAAAATGACAGTGATTTTATCCCCTACTGACTGATTAGGGTTGGTAATTAGCCTCTTAAACTCGGTGTTGGCTTGTGTTGTTTTAAGTACAGTTATACCTACAGCTATTATCACCTCAGGCGTAAATAATTGCCTGTTTAAATAAAAAATACTTTAAAAAAACTTTTTCATATTTTTAAGAAATACAGTTGAAACTTTCAATGTATTTATTAATGTGTGTATCTTTTAGTAATTAAAAAATGAACATATCAAGTATAGGGATCGCAAGTCAAAAGTTGGAAGCAAAATGGCACCCAAAAACGAAGTTTTACTCAGTGGAAAAATTATCTGATTGTATGTCATGCCTATAAGTCGGACCCCTACTTTTCATTCAAATTTCTACTCCCAAAATACCGACTTATAAGCGAGTATATATGGTAAATGATTACAAAGAAATTTTACAGTTCAATGATTTTCAATCACTGTTGATCTTTGTTGTACAGAATGCATCATTGCTTGGTTTCAGCACTACAGCAAGGCTAAAGTGATGATGATGGCCATCCCTGTGGTGGTCAACTTCCTGAGCAGTGACAACAAGGAGTTGAGTCGGAATGTGTCCAGTTATCTGTCCCTGGCCGCCCTGGACAATGCTGACCTGCTGGCCAGACACATGGAAATCATCCTCAACAGCATCTTCAGGGGTCAGTATCTCTTGTGTTTACTTAAAACAGGTGTGGTTCACAATGTTTAGAAGATTCAGACCAAAATTGAGTAAATGTGGAAGCTTTTTATCTATGGTACTGTTAAGTGATAGTTTGATTTGACTTTTAGTGTATGCAGTGAGGATCTTGGTATTGATCTACTTTTTGTCTATGTAGGATTTTATGTTCATTGTATACTTTAATGGAATAAAAATAACTTGTACCGGGGTATGTCTCTTTGTTAGGGAACTACATTTTAAGTACAGTCCTTCCTCAGATCTATGCACAGAATCGTGACCCAATTATAGACTGCACGGCGAGACTGATGGACATTCTGGATCAGTGTGATGTGTCTGAGAGGAGCAGTCTGTTCCAGGTGTTCTCAATGGTGGCCAAAACCAAGCCACAGGTGAGTGGGGAAAAATATTATAATGATTACAAGTGGAGAATTTCTAGGTTATCTGTTGACAACTATACAAGTTATACATATAGTCCTACATGTATATTACTTTCAAAGTAATTATCTCCGTCATCTTTTTGACTGCAGACTTTGGAGCCACACATCCCCAAGTTGTCAGAGTACCTGTTGACCTCTGTGTTGGCCCCACTGGTTCTTACCATGTTTGTAGACATGGCCGTGGCGAATCCGAAGCCATTTGTGGGTTATGCTGCCGCACTGAAAGCTTCTGGGGAGAAACAGCCAGTACACCTGATTCATGTTGTTCAGATCATGGGATCAATTGCCACCATAAACGAGGCAAGACAGTCTTACATCAATTATTTTATGTCGTAATAATTGTGTGATAAAGATCTTGGAAGCTATCCTTCAAACCGGTGCTTATTTCATAAATAAATCATAAGTTATCAACATCGATGAACAAAGGTTATTCAATTTCAAATCTACAAGTTATAATTACAACTTTATTCATATTATGCATTTTCCATTCATAAAGAGTCATTATTTCATCATGCTATTCTAAAGTTTTTAAATTATTATTTTAATCTTAACAAATATACATGTATATGCAAGTGCTTCAAATAAACAAAAAATGATATAAATGCTCATTTGCTGCTAATCTTGGGAACTTCATATTATGAATAATTATTACTGTAAGAAATGAGTGAATCATCTTTGTTGATGTTTAAGCGATGTTGTCTGACCTCTGTATTTTTCACAGGACCAGGCCCAGCTCAGCATGGAGTACTTTGTGTCCAACCTGACCCAGACTGACCAGGCAGTGCTGACTGTCATCCTCCAGGAAATCAAGGCCCTCGGTCTGACCCACCCCGACCTACTGGCCCAGAATATGGACAAGATTGGAAAACTCTCCCAAAACGGCTCCAGCGCTGTCCGGATTCTGGTTCAACAGCTGAAGGAGGATAACAAAAAAAGGCAAGCCTTTATTTAGGATCATTTGATTTCTTAAAACAAAGGAAAACAAAGATATATGTCCCAATATGTGTTCTGTGAAATTAATCCTAATGCATTAACTACGATATTGAGTCCTTTATCATTCAGATATGTAGCTCTTACCTTTAACACAGGGATATACAGCGACTATATAAGTCTCTCCTAGTACACATGTAGTAAAGTTGTAACTGTATGGGTATTGGGTTCCCTCTATCTACTGATGATCATATGACTGACCTCTGTGTTTTTATACCTCTGTTGTATCCACAGGTCCAGCACCCTGGACAAGGAGATGAAGTCGGTGTCCAGCCAGACAGAGGGGGCGGTGACCGTCATTACAGTGGGGAACCCCCCAAACTCAGCCAACCCTAATGGAGTCATTGTCCGCCACATGAACATACCCCCCAGTCACATGTCTAGTGAGCAGAGCCTGGGGAAGTCATCAAGGTATTGGGACAGTGTTACAAATATTGCACTGAGATCATTTACAGCAAAAAATACTGTATCCATTATGTAAAGGTGTCTATAGACGTAGAGGATGCCAACAGATCTTGGTACTCCATTATGATGCTGTGCCTTGCTCTATTCTCACCTCCTCTCTTTACCTATATGATGTTACTTTGACTTATCTCCTGTTTGTAATTGAATTAAATATTGTGTTTGACAGGACCAGTGTGTCCACGGGTCGCTACGATCGCCCGGTCAGTCCCGCGTCCAACTACACCGACAGAATGTCCATGATGAGTTCGGGAACAGTGAGCAGTCAACACGGTCCCTCGGTAAGTCGCAGAAAGCCCAGACTTCATCAGCACTCTCTGAGATAGGTCACCTAGATTCTCTAAAACGTTCTGAATTAATATTCTGTTTGATCAACTGATAATGGTTTTCATCAAATTTTTACAGTGTTCAAATGAGGAATTTATGAACATTTTCACTTTAACAATACAAATACTTAAAATTCAATGATAATGTAAAAATTGACAGGGATTTATAATTTTCACTTGTAGGTGGAGTCGATGCGTGATGGTGTGCAGCATTTCTGTGACAAACATTTCTCTACAATACGCAACTTCATCAGCAACATATCAGCCCGCATTCCTCTCCCAGAAGTCTGCAGTGTCATCAGTAAGCTCTCGCTACATTCCCAGCAAATCTAGAAATAGGCTTGAAAAAATCCAAGTTATGACCCTTAGTGATGAATGTTTGAAAACTATTTAAGTAAAGAACTTTCATGTTTGACAGATGGTCGTCATAAGAGGTTTCTTCGCCTGAGTTTCCAGTGTGGAGGTAAGGGAGATCAGTGCATCTATAACAAGTCTTACTTCACACTGGACACAAAGCTGCCCAAAACCTGGATCCACCTCATGTTCCTGTCCACTCAGGTAATGGCAGCAATCAAGACAAAATAAAAACAATAATGTATATCCCATTTTAAATGAGGGGTATTAATATCCTTGTTAAAACATTTGAAGAACCCATGGGGAAATTGAAAATGAAATTGAATCACAAGTTCAGTGCTCGCAATTTTATATATTTTCAATTTGATAAGAAATGGTGGTTATTAAGTACTCACATAGAATAAGGAATTTTCTCTTTAGCTGTTGGTTATTTATTAAAAGCTGAAATACGTTTGGGTAAACTTGATGTTTATTGCAGGCCAAAGCAGCGTCGGCCCTCAGCCAGCATGACTACAGCATCAGTCGACTGAAGACCTGCTGGGACTCCCTACAGACAGACAGATCCACAGGGAGCTTCCTCACCCTGGTCACCTCCTCGTTCCCCTCAGCAAAGGTAGGTCAGCAGTATGTTTAGGATTTTCTGTTTCTATAGTTACAGATAATACACAGTTAAAAGTACACGGTTTCCTCTGTAACTGCAGAGGTCCTTGAACAGGTCAGCGTTATGACAAATGAGAGCTGAAGATTTTATACATGTATTATAGAACATTATGGAAAAGATGTTCTATAAAATGAAATCAGAATGCAGATGTTACAAATTGCACGTTTAATATAAGAACACATTACCGGGTACAAATTTTGAAATATACGGTGAAATTATCTGTACATGTATTCATGGTGGCTTACTTTTTTTGGATTTCATTGATACTCCTAGCCAACAAATTTTAATTCTCAATGAATTATCAAACTTGATTTTTATTTTTTCCAGTATTCATAAAGAAAATAGCATAATTACATTCCCATAAACCTGTAAAAATCTGGCTTTCTACAAAGTTTAAAATTATTTCAGAGTGCCAGGAAATCATATTATTTTTCTCCTCTTGCAGGATCAAGACATTTTGATACATGAATTACATAGTTGGCGCTTTTTCGATGTGTTCGAGTTCAATGCAGCAAAGAAGTACTGGGCATGCTTCATGTGTAATCACCCGGAGAAGATGTGTGATCTGATGAAGAACGGTGCACCCGTCATTGCTGTAAGTTTATTAGTGGTCCACTATATGTATATGGTCCATAGTATGTGTCATACCTAAAACTTAAAAATAGTACATTTTGTATTTGTGAGGGGAAAAGTGAAAGGTTTGCCAAGTGATTACTTATATTTTCAATATTAATCATATTTACACTCAATTACATTTACTGTTTTGTACAAATATTATTGCTAATGGGTTTTGTTTAGCATTTACTCTGTGATAAAATTTTACAGTTTACCCATCAATTTGTCTCATTTTCTTTTCAAGGTATTTAAAAAAAAATAATTTATATTTGATCAAGTAATTTTCATATGATATAATACCTTGAGTTGAAAAAGCAGTATACATGTACACTGAAATTTAATTTCTCTCAGACTTCTGTGAGACGTCTAAGGCTTTTGTCAGAAAGTGAACCTGTGAAGTAAATCATCTTCACTTAGATATGATCTTTTGTCTTATAGGGGCAGCTGAGGGAAAAGAAAGGTCGCTGGAAATTCCTGAAGCGCTGGAAGACTCGCTACTTTACTCTGTCGGGGACCCAGATCACCTACAGCAAGAGTGACCAGGTGAGTGAACAGGTCGCTGAGATAGGCAACCAGAAAAGTAGAATCCATAGAAGAAATTGGATAAATAATGAATAATAAAAACATATTTACTTCTTTATTGTTAACACTAAAGTATGTTAAAAGTTAACCACTTCTCCGATAAATTCTAAAGGTTACAATGCAGGGGTTGTTCTTCGGATAAGTACGTGTGTGATATTTTTTGTACTAGCTCCAGTCACCAAATGAATGCAAGTATGTGGGTCTATAAGATATGCCAAAGTAATGCTGAACAGTTTCATTTTCTTCTAAAAGTCTTTCTTATAGATGTCATAATAGCTTTTCCTTAGTCCCAATGTTTAGATGCAGAATGTAAAATATTGGCTTTTACACATTTTAACACTAATGATATTGAAGGGAAAATTAAGAAGTCTTTATATATGATATTTAAATTTGATAGGAGTTTACTGGTTCTATACATTGTTTCAAAAAAATGAATCCACAAAATTTCATCCCAATGTTGACAATCCATGAATTTGACCTCCACATATTTAAATGATTCGACAGTAATGAATGCTGGAAATACCATTGAATTGTAAGCAGAGTATTTCCCCTTGGAATATCATAAATATTTAGTGTAAGATTTGTAACATTTTAGTTTTTTTGCTGTGTGAATATTTTCAAATAAGAATTTTATGGTGTTTAAACTGTACTGGAAAATGTGTGTTGCACCAACAGTTTTAGTTCTATAAATAGACTAAGTTTAGAGTTGTGATTAGTCTACGGGTAATAGTTCTCGTCACGTTTTGAAAATACATAATATACAGTGTATTTGTTTTACAGAAATGGAGTAGTGTAACTTGCTTATTTCTGATTTTCAGCAACATGAGACACTTCCAGTCAGTAAAATCCAGAGTGTGAAAGCGGTGAGGAAGGGCTACCGAGATATTCCCAAGGCGTTCGAGATCTTTACCGCCGATCAGACCTACACATTCAAGGCCAAAGGTCACCAGAATATAGAACAGTGGGTGCAGTGTTTACACATCGCTGTGGCCCAGGCTCACAAGGGAGATGACTCTGGGAAGGGGGCGGGCAAGGTAGAGGGGGCGGGGCAGGGAGCCGGGGGGAGGGAGAATGTGGTGATTGAGAGACCAAGGTCTGTCATGGATACAAAGTTATGATGACACAGGGCTCACCCTGCCTACTCTCCGTGTACTGAACCTCAATGATCCCAATTTAAAGAAAAAACCACGGCTTGCATTCATTTCATCTGTGTATAAGTCATTCATCTCATTTTTCATTTAATACCTGATTTTGCCAAAGAATTTATACAGGGAAACTGTTATACAATACAGTGCCTCCCTTGTTGTTTTATTGTAATGCATTGTGATACATTACAAACCTTTTTTTTGTAACTAAATCTACAAAATTACCCACTACGGAACCAACATTGCTATAACAGGTTGATGAACTTGAAATTTGTTTATGCATGGAAGGGTCAGAAGAATGGTTATTTCAGATGACTGTGATTTCTTTTGGATTCAATACAAGGCTTTATTTAATTTTGTGTTATACTTGTTCTTCTATCTTGCCTACAAATACACTGTGATATCTATAATCTACAAATGGAAGACATCAGCTTGAAGAAGAGTTAATCTTTTAATCTCTGCCTTCAGCTGATAAATTATATAATTCCATTGCATTTTGCATCATCACAAAATATGATGGTCAACCATCCACACTTTATTTTTACATTCCACATACTGTAGATCAATTTTATCACTAGATCCTATTTTTGTTGAAAAATGGTTGTGTTTTTATTTGTGATATCTCATACTGAGAATCACCGCCCATTTTCTTAAAAAGAAAAATATTTTGTTCATGAGACCTTTAGTTTGGTAAGCTGGAGTCTCTCAAAGTACACATGATAAATGTATTGCAGATTAAAACTCCATTTACATTAAGTATGTTTGGATTTCCCTGTGGCCGTGCCATTGTATCTCTTGCTACACAAAGCAATGTCATAGACAGGGTATAACGATGTGATCACTGGCCTGATCAATGATTACTTAGCTGTGCATGTTCAGTGCGTATTTTGACTCTACCAGTATATGGACAGTGTATTACCGCTACCTAAAAATTTTCTGTAGTTATTGTGTAAAGGGACCGCACTAGCTGTACATCTCCTGTGTATTTTTTAGACCATTTATTCATCCTATGTATGGAAAGTTATTTGAGCATGAATCTCGGGTGTACCAATACATATCATTTTTTGTTGCTGAGTTGTAATTATTTATTACTTACCTGTCCTTTTGCCTTCTGTCAGTGACTTGTAGTACATGTAGCAGTAGAGAAAAGATGATGCATTTGATCAACTGTGGTTATTGATTTTTGTTAATCAGTCAGATCTATTTGCTGTTGAAAAGGATTGAAAAATATATGTTTGTTCATAGTAATGCTCTTGTTTTATATTATAAAATTTATCGATTTTATTAGCATCAGCCTGTAACATCTGTAGAATATAAATTTTGTTTGAGATGAAATGACATGTATTTTTGTTGCTTTGGATATCAGTTTCTGTATAAAGCAAGCTGTCTCATGTGTTATAAATCCATGCAGTGAATGGAGATTTCCAGGTGTTCTGTTTATAGAAACAATGATATAGTAGAGCATGGAAAAATGAACAAAAGACTATATATGATAAGGGCCTAAAATGGCCCCTTAAAATGAACATCATCATTTTAATATCATTCTTTGTTTTCTTAGTACAGATATGTATGTGATGTGTTTGCATAATATTCATTTTGGTTCAAGTGCTCACAATTTAGAAATATGACATTGTAAAGACAACCTTTTCCCGCCATTTTTGCATTTTTAGCGTAAAACAGCTTGTTTTCAAGCAGTTTTTCCTTCCGAAAACATAGAGCGCATTTTTGAACAAATAAAATATTTTAATCAGAGATGTATCTAGCCAAGATTAATACGTGACAAAAAAATTTTCCTTGTTCAAGCATGCGCTCTATATTTTCCATTCGTAAATAGATAAGAAAAATGTCAATTTTTGGCTGATTTTGATTGAATTATAGAAATGGCGTCACTTCTGACGTCATATACTGCCAGTAAGTGCAAATAAATCAAATAAATAGATGAAAAATATATTTTATATCGACTCTTCTAAAAAATTAGTTAACATTTTATTGTACCCGAAACACTTTAAAAATGGCGAATTATGGGGGCCAAATTCAACTCTTATCATATATAGTTCTTTGGGGAAAATATTTTGGGTTAAGTGGTAAAATTTGAATCAAACCCGATCTGTTAAACAAGTTACATTATTGAGAATAAATCAACAATAGATGCAATGGTCTAAATTCTGAGTGAAAATATACATAAACTCAAGCATTAACAATATTTAAAGGAGTTTTGCTGAAAATGATACCTGGATCCTCCAGAAAAAAGGATCACCGGGTAATCACTCACTTTTGGATCCATTGTGAACCCGTAAAATATTCCAAGTTCAAGTGCCATATTTGTTCTCTAACTCATTAGAATGTAATGCTCATTTATGTTTCTCTCTCTTCAATTGAAGTGCAATAATTGATACCCAGGCATTGTACCGTTGTATTGAGGAGGTTGTTGCCCTTTGCTGAGCCCTGTGATTATTATAGAAATCTACTAGATACTTTTCTAACCAGTGTGGGTTTTTTTTACCATTATCATATGAAAGCTGAACAACTGTTTCAGACCTTTATTTCTCTTGTAGTATGCCTTTCCATTTTATTTTTTTAATTATTTTTTTTTTTTTAACAAATTTTGAACATAATATACTTGTATTACTACAGCAATATTATTAAGTTTTGTAACATTGTCAAAGTCTATATACCAGTTATTGTTACTGTATAATATGAATATTTTACTCTGTTTTGTAATAATTTATGTCATTAAAACTATTATTTTGTCTTATTATTTTATTTTATTTTTATAAATAAATGTTTCGGTAAGACTGGACAGAGCATCTTGGAAAATGAAAAAAAAAACTTTCTTTGTTAATGATACAGCTGGTGACTTAAAAGTTTAGAATCACTCACTATGATGCATTAACAGAAGAAAGCATATACCTGTAACTATCAATCAGTGGGCATAACAAAGAAACTGCTTGTTATCTAGAAAATGACAGTATCTTTGTATTCTATAGAAAAAGATTAAAGTTAAAGGATGATTTTCACCTTTAGATCATTCACATCTGACATATTTAACACACAGTAACAGGAAGTGAAAAACCACCTCTAGAAACTATTACAAAATCATTGTAAGTCTAAGTGGTATAGAGGAGCGGGCCATTAGAGAGTGGGGTCACTGTCAAGAGCTTCACTGCCTTTTTATCAACTTCCATTTTATTAATTTACTATTGTTATATACAATGTACAACAAGACACTGCGCGAGAAACGGCGTAATTTTACGATTGTCCATTAACAACTACAAGTAATGAGAGGATCAAACAAAATTTTGATAAAATCATAATTTTAAAATCGTCTTTATTAATAGAATGAAATATGATTAAATTTATTTGAAACAGATACCAAAAAAAAAATGACAGATACTGTTAAAATTAATGTGGTTTTTTTTTTTTTACAATAAAAAAATATATACTGTTGATATTGATTTCATATATTTGTTATTAAATGTTCCAAATAAAAGTGTTACATTAGTAAGTATACAAAATATATGGGGGGGGGGGGGGTGAAAGGCGACCTTGTGGTCAATGGGTCAACAATCTCCGCAATAACGCTTTCACATTGTCACTAATTGCTAGACTCTTTTTAAATCCTGATCGCCCCACCGTGACGTATTTTGAGCTGTTCTTTATACTTACCCCGAAGCATTTACCACGTGACCCCTCACGCAGATTCAGATTGTGTTTACATATGCGTGTAAGCATAGGCATATGTATAGTTGTGAAACATTCGTGAAAATGAACAGGATATTGTTGATATTAGCCCTTGTCATTGGTGAGTTTACTTATATGTGGAGTTCTGTTGTTTTCGTTGAAGTAAATTTGTGCCAAGTTTTTAAAGTAAACTTGTTCACTATAAATGTCAAATGAGAGAATGCACACAAAGAACTCTAGGCGAAATTATAAGAGCTTATGGTAATCTTCTGGGAAACGCTAGTGATCTGTTGTCAGTTCTTTTATTATTGCTTTTATTACTATTATGTAAAAAAAATCGTTTTCATTCTGTCTACGAAAAGCGGATCGATACATACACAGCAATGTATAATTTACCTGCTGATCTCAACTTGGTGAATAGGTTGGTAGTTTAATGAGCTGTCAGCTAATATAGGCACTCTTTCTTCGAAGGAAAATGAACAGTATTTAAGAATGGTATATAAAATTAGCCAGACTGTGAAACAGTTGTCGGAACATTGTTTAATGGTCGAGAAAAATAGAAGACATAGACTGTCAATAATCTGAATAAAGAGCCATTAAACCGATCGCCTGTCCATCACATGTGGCAGTCAGCCGTCCACCGGGGGGGGGGGGGGGGGGGGTTGACCACTTACATGGTTACGAAGTACATAATGGTACTTCACCACAGGGAAGAAAATTATATAGCTATGTTCAGTTGTTTATTAGAAGTTCACAGCCGTCTAAATGCCCAAAGAGCTTTTATATTCACTGTATAAATGACATTCTATATATATTGAAAACTATTGAGTGAAAACGTTTAAAATCTACTGTATATTTCATACCAAGTAAATGACATTTGATAAATACATGTGTACGTTGAATGTCAATAAAAAAAAACACCTTTAAAATCAGCGCATTTAATGACGTGCTATCGCTCGTATTGATTCGAAACAACAAATGAAACGTTCACTTTAAGAACATGAACAACAAATTACCCCCTTTTCCTACTGGACGCCCTCGCATAACTGTTACCCCGAGTGTCCGCCTACTCACGATCTACCCATTTACACATCGCTTCACACGATTAGGTTACCTACCGTCTAAGTATTATATGGTATGCAATTTTGATTTAAAAAAAAAACAAGTCTTTACTTCACGAATTTTCTTTTTTGAGATATTTTTCTTTTTGAAATCCATTTGTGTTGTTGTTTTCTGAATCTTCCTTTCTATGAACAGGCACGTAGCATCGTTTTTGAAAGGGGGGACACATCCAAAAAAAATTTGACAAGCAGAAAAAACGGAAAAGGTTACGTACCAAAATCCTAATCCGTGGGGGGGGGGGGGGGGGGGGGGGGCAGCAAGTATACCTTAAAATTTAATTTCACTGTTTATTTCCTTATTTTCAATTTATTTTTTACACGGTTCCATGAAAGTGGGGGGGGGGGGGGAGGGGGGCAACTCCTTGTCAATTCAATTTTCTGTATGTAAATCTAAGAAAATTCTTTGCTGGGCAAGAAAAGGAAGGGGGACAGACCCCCCCCCTCCCCGATGCTACGTGCCTGATGAAAATAACTGCTATATAGACTGGAATCGATGAATTTGAGGAGAGGACCGGGAACTACTACTGAGTGTAGCTGTGTTTGTTAACATGTAATTGACTTAATGGAGTCACTTAGATATCTCTATTACGTCTGTCACTCTCCCACTGCGGCAACTACCAAAACGTCGATATAGTGAAATATTTTTGAAACTATACATGTATGTTATAAAATATATATATGTTTATACATTTTATACTATTAGAAATCCATTCTTATTGGCATATATTTTTATAAAGTATTTTAAATCTAAAGCAAGTTTACTTAAACTGTCACGGAAAGTAAATGAATTAAGGGTGTTTGCCACCCCATTCCAACCCCCCGTAATATTAGACATCATCTCAAATAACATATTGTGTAAAGAATGCATAAAATCAACATGTTATAGGCCTGGACAACATCTCAACCATCTAATGTATGAATACTATTACACCCCCTACTCTTCTTTTTTTAGTGAGAATTTCTTGGAAAAGTGTGGATTTCCTGTCTATCTCTTTCATATTTTAATTGATGTAATCAGTTTGCACCTCACATTTTAAGAGATTGGCCTATAGTTCTACCGATATAATAAATGCATGGGGTGTGGGGTGGGGTGGGGTCGGGATAAGGCAGTTAATTAGGAAGGATAAGATTTACCGAAAATAAAAATATCAACATATCTGATAACTCATTCAAGTAAGCTCCTAACGATGTGATGTATATTTAAGAGGGCTCGATGGTCGTGACCGTTTTTTAGACTAAATTGGTCTCCTTCAAAAGAAGAGCTCTGTATGAAAATATAGGAAAATACAAAGATGTAAAAAGATAAAATGTAAAGATTTTTTCTTTAATAAATAATAGTTTATAGCTTAACAAATGATTACTCTAAACTTTAGGTAAGTCTGATGATTTATTAGTTGACCATCCAACTTCCTTAACATATCATCGGTTTGTAATATTTTGAATATATTGATTTGATTTAGAGATTGCCTACAAAAATCTTCAAATAGCATCACCTTTTAGATCTTCTATTCCTTTTATTGTATAGAGTTGGTCTGATATTTTTATCATTGTCTAATTAAGAACGAATTAGAAACTCAAAACAACAAAAAGTTTGAGTGCACCCATTATACATTAGAAATAATTTCATAAGTAGATATTATTAGAAATATATTATTAGAAATAATATAATTTTGTATCCCATTAATTAAGCTTACGGGGTTTATGTTGCCTAAACTTCAAGCTTTTTTTTGTTCCGTGTTTATTATAGAATATTCTAATTAATTGACTAAAGACAGAATTTGTCCTTTTGTCATGTGAATTTTGAATTTATCATCTTTGTCATGTTGTAAATTTTGTACTTACCTCCAGCCGGTAAATTAAAAAAAATTACAACATGACACTTTTTCAAAATTATATTATTATCAAAAAGACTTTAAGGGAATTTTTTTTAAAATGTGTGTCTTACAATTGAATCAATTTGCATTTGCGCCATCATATTCCTCCACCTTATCGGTAGAAAGACGGTATATTTTTCCTGTCTACTACTATTGCCCGGGTGTGTGAAGTTTTGGTTTCCTTTCATAGTGATCTTCGCTCCAAATGTTTGGAGAGGGGAGGAGGGGATCGTAAGCCCTTGGTTAGAAAAGATTACATCGTGCGGGCGCAATGAAATAACAAACGCTTTTCAATTTTTTTTTCATGTAGTTCAGTAGTTTGAAAAAAAATAGATATTGACTTGTGATGAGGACCCGCATAATATTAGTAAATGTATAAATAGATTTTGAACACTTTACTATAGGGGTATTCAGTATCACGTTCGGGATGTCTCATCGACTATAATAGGATTATATGACAAGTAATTAGAATACGTTCAATATAAACTAGCATTACTTTGTAATGATTACGTATGTACTGTCATGTTGTAAATTTGGATTTTTTTTACCGGGTGGCAGTAAAGGCAAAATTTACAACGATAAATGGCAATATATGCTAGTACTTAAGGAGCGTCATTCCTTGGAATGTTTTGATTAACCGGAAGTACTTTCCTGTAACACTTACCATTTTGTCATTAACACAAAATCGGAAGAAAATTTTGAAAATTTGAAATAAAAGTGTACCTTTTTCCATTTTTATTTTCCATTAAATTTCATGACTCATGTCCATATGAAGTGAATCATACAGAAACCATTGTCTTTTAAATCTTACTCAATTACATACACGTAGTTACATACATGTATAGACGAGTAGTTCAAATTTCTAAGTTGCGAACAGTTTCAAGTGAATGACCAAGTTTTATGGTACATTGGTAGGGTGTCGGGCCAGTGACCAGATGTACCGCTGTCCCTCCAACCTGGCCAGGAACCCCTATCTGAAGACGTTTGGAGAAAAGTGTTACCAGTTCAACAACTACGAAATCAGCTGGTACGCGGCCAGAGACACGTGCTCGTCACGTGGTGGGATGCTGGTCCAGATCCGGACGTCGCAAATCCAGCAGTTCCTGATGAATTCCCTGAGAAGTCTTAGCTGGAACAGAAACGGAGTCTGGATGGGCGCTCATGACCTCGATGATGAAGGCCATTGGAAATGGGTCGAAGGTAACTTTAAAGGGAAATCATAGTTTTCATATTTATTTATTTTGAAATTAATCACGAGACATCTGATTATTACTGACAGCTATGAAATTAAAGTTAAATTTTGACTGTTTAAATAAAAGAACTGTTAAATTGTCCAGGACACCCGTTGACTTACACAAACTGGGCCCCGGACCAGCCCGGTGGATGTACCTTGTTTTACTGTGGTGAGGATTGTGGTAATTTGAGATACAGTGACGGTGGACGTTGGCATGATTACCCCTGTGATACCCCCTTCCACTCATACTCTTTTATTTGTGAATTCTGTAAGTATTTTAAAAAGCATTAAAAAAAACAAAGAACTTGTGGATGAAAATTTTTGAATGCATAAAATTTCAAACGTATATCTATGTGAATAATTAATTGATATTTATTGAATAAATTGATTTTTTCCCCAAAAGGTTAGTCATGCGGATACATACACGCGCTTAGTGCTAATTTAATGCAAATATCATCGGAAAATCATGGTCAGACTCGCATGCTCTAATTAACCATGGACAAACTTTTAAAGTCTTTTTTATGAATTAAATATTCCTCTTTTTCCATTTGCCAGAGTGAGAGCGAAATAGTTAAGATCATTGGACAGTGAAGTTTCATGTATACGAGACTGACCGTTGGTTTCTGTCAATGATTGGCCAGGTACATCAAACTTGTCTGTAACTAAACAAAAACAATGAAAACAACAATTAAACGCACGTATTAACGAATTCAGCGCCTGCCTGGCGATACGCGAATTTATTATTTAAACTGAACACTAAACACTCGTCCATAAATGGTTAGCGTATCTTGGTTGGGTACGTTTGTATATAACTTACTTGTCGCGCTTCTGTTTTAAGTCAATATCACTGCTTGCATTGAAAAGTTTTCTAATAGATCAGATCAATTAAATTATAAAGTTTATAGTTTCAAACACAAAACAGGAATCGGCACAATATAGTGCAGAAACATGTAGATACTCAAAGACAAAACTTTCGCCCTATTCGCAGATTAAATGTTTTAGGGTTGGTAAAACTTAGCAAAATATATCTTTTATTTTCCATCCTAGTTTGATTAGAATTAACCGGGAATAAATAATTCTTTTGACATACTGGTCCTGCTACAATAAGTGTCTCGTTATACATTACAATTTCACCGTTCATCATTACTTTCAGTACTTTGATTATATCGGATATCACGCCTTTCATATGATTTACTGCACAATTTGCACAAACGTTATGCATACGTTCCGCGTAAGTCATACACATTACAGATACGGTGTGTACAGGCTGACATAAGCTTTAAATAGACGTTATGTATAAGTAGAGGACAGTCATATCATTAGTAAACTCGTGCTTTGATTACACGTACATAATATATGCAGTCGATTAAAACCACCACCTTTCCCCTTACAGTCGAGTGTAAGGAGGGGAGGAGGGGTGGTCTAAATCAAACTGATAATCCACCCGTCATATAAGGTGGTTTTATTTGGATATTTTGCTTAAATTTTAGCGCTAAGCCAGCGTGTTTGATGAATCAAGTCAGCATTACATGCTATCCTTAATGTGATATTTACATAAAGTGTGATCCACACATTTTCTATGCTGAACTGTATTTCAAAGCTTCAAATTCAAACCACATGTAACTGTATAGAAGAATTGTTTCTTTGTATTAGATATGGGACCAGCAACGACAACAACAACAACGACAACTACAACGACAACAAAACCACCAACTACAACAACAACCACAACAACAACACCAACGACAACAACTACCACACCAACAACCACAACTACAACCCTAACGACAACAACAAAATCAACAACAACTACTACAACGCCCCCTACAACATCTACGTCATCAAGCACCACCGCCACCACTCCGACCACTACCACGGCCAGTGACCCCGTGAACCCGCCGATACTACAAGGTATGTGTGTTTGTGTTTGTCTGATGTCCGTGTGATTCGTAACTATTTAGAATTGGTCCATGTGAATAGTTTTAAAATACTAGTACTTGATTGTTGTTCAAAACAAACGTAATCGAACGTCATTCTGAACATGATCGTCATCCTCCAAACGAAGGCTATAACCCTAACCCATTGTAATAATTTTAACAGAGGACATAATATGGTCATAATTTCACTACATGTACCTAAGAAACGAAGGCATTGTCTTACGGGGTTTATATTGCCTCTTCAGTAAAGCGTTTATAATGAGAATACTAGTTTATTATCATTATCTATTAAAACCAACAACGTGCAAAACCCAGGTCAAGACAGGCGCCCAGCATCGCTTGTGAAAGGGAGGTGGCGGCACATCTAAAACTTGAAAAACCATAAAAAAGGACAGAACGTAATTTGCCAAACTTCAAAATCATAATCCGTATGATGGGTGCAAGTTATGTATATTTGAAAATTCTGTTGTAACGTAAATTTTGTTATTTTCCTTAACCCCCCCCCCCCCCCCCCCCCATCTCCCTGATTCTACGTGCCTTCAAGAAGTGTACAGGAAGATGAAAGATGGTTGTGCTATGACTTTTAATGAGATCATTCATCCAAAAAATTAGGGAAGTATGATATATTTTATTTTCCATTGTAATGATTTTTTTCCCCTTCTTTTTGTTTTTGTTTTTCGTTTTTTGTTATATGCGAACATGGCATAAACTTTGCACGGTCTTTGATTTGAGTTTCTGTTATCATAATACACGGAAGTATATACATAAGTTGTGTACATACACTGTGACAATGACAATTTCTTTATTCTCTGAACTGCATAAATTACAGTGTTGAGAAAAACCAATTGAACAATAATACATACATTGCATGCATTGGAGAGTGACAATACACAAGTAAAAAAAAAAAGGAAAAAGGAAAAAAGTATAATTAGCAATTAACCTAAAGAGCTAACTATCTCAATTATAACTTTAATGAATTTACACAGATTAATCAACAATTTTTTATTATTTGTATTAAAGAGTTGTTGAAATTTGTAAACATTTGGTTGTGTGTAGAAGTATGAAGGTATGTATAAAACTCTCTTATCTTTAATTATTATACTTTCATGTTAAATACTGAAATCTGATTGGTTTAGACGCAGTTGGTAATCCGTTCTATTGCCCTCAGCATTAGCAACGCACTTGGCAACGGGTAACACAACGAATTGTTACATGCGCGTATATTATGCGCGTACGGATCGCCGTAGAATTCACTTCATTTTTAAATAAAAGCAGTAAAATTTTCTTTAAAATTAAGACATTCAGTATAATAAAATAAAAAGTGCCTGTTTTGGAGGGTACATATTGAAATTGACACCCCTCGAAAACCATTGTCAACCTCCGCTTCGCGTCGGTTGACAATGGTTGTATCGGGGTGTCAATTTCATCAGTTACCCTCCCAAACAGGCACTATTCATATATTGTTATATTTGTACACTGAAATAAATAATGAAATTCATCTCCTATCTCAATACAGTGTATATGGTTCATATACGGTTTTCATGAGGTATATCATACCATCCACCTCGTTCTATAGGCAATTTAGCATTACTTGTTCTAAAAGTACAAAAAGATTTCTGATATTTGGAAGGCAGTTGTAATAAGTATTTTTCCAAGGATAATGTGGTTTTAAAAATTCTATAGTTAATACCTTTTGGTGAATTATACATTTCACTATTCCATGACTGCTTGAATTGGTCTAGAAGTATATGAAAAACAGTTTTCTTAAGCCACTGGATATTTACATTTTGTTGGTATATGCAAAATAAAAGACAGACCCCAATCATTCAATATTTTAACAATAAATTTAAACCAGGGTCTGTGAGAAAAATACAATACAAAATGTGTCTGTACTGGCAGAGGGTGATTTTAATTGATGACAATGATTCATCGAACTAATAAAGTGATCGTCCTGGGCATTAACAACATGTAAAACCTTTCTTGTACACTAAAAAAATACAGACCGACAAATAGTTCGACCATCAACCCTACTTAAAACCAACCAAAGCTGTAATCTCTGGCATCGATCACTTTTATTGTATTCTATAAAATAAAATATCAGCTTGATGGAGTTTTTTTTGTGACTTATTCGTGTATGTTTACTTAACGCAATGCGATGTAAGGAATTTCTTTTTTTCTTTTTTAGCCTTACAAGAAAATCAAGACAAAAAGCTAAAAGGAGGTGGGTTTACATTTACTGTGTTATTCACGCACCTGCTGTTCTTTATATACATGTTGAATTCATATACTAATACTTTGGTTCTCTGTACAGGAGAAATCGCGGGTATAGTCCTGTCCCTGCTGCTGTTGGCCTTCGTCGGGGGCTTCGTCTGTGCCTTTGTTGTGGTCAGAAGAAGGCAAGTCTCCGTCCATACTTTTCATGCATCTTTAAAATTCTGTCATAGTTTGGTCCAAACTTGTTAGTGATTAAATTCTTGGTCACTGTTTCCAAGGTAATGGACGTTTTTTAGTCTTCTTCAGTTCTAAGATAATTTTGTTTTTCGATTTTCAGGCGGAAGGAGTTACCAGACCAAGAATATACCGTGACGTTTGACAACGTAACGTACGTCATCCGGGCCCTCAACCCGTTCCAGCGGAACCAGAACCAAAGCACACGACACCTGGTTTTGGACAGCACGATATCGGAGCCCCCTCCACAGTACGAAGAAGTCGACAACCAACTCAACAACGCGGTCTGCAGGCCGCATTACGCGCGACAAGAAAACTATTACGATACCGCGGACACCGTCAAAAAAGGGCTTCCTTCGGATGGAGCAGAAACCTGCTTTAAATCTGTACATAATGAGAAAGCTAGCCCCCCACCGTACGAGCCTAGCGGTGATCACAAATATAATATTTACGATGTTCCAGACGTGGCACTGCCTCCAAAAGCGGAGCAGACATATCACGAGATTCCACTTCCGGAGCGGAGCTTTGAGAGTACAGGCCACTACAGTGAACCGGTAGAGGGCGCTACTGGTTACGAGACGCCAAGTACCATACGTGAAAACTCCGACCAAAATTACATGGACATGGATATAGAATACAGAGAAGAAGGCCAAGTCCCCGCGGGGTACAACAACGAACTCTATGGCGTGTCCGATGCTTGAAGTCTCCGATTCTGGAATGGTCAGATCCATCAAAAGAACATATCTGTGATAGGCTCATATAGAAGCTCGTCAGAAACGGACCCCTACTGAATAGATTACTATCTATGATAACGGACCCCTACTGAATAGATTACTATCTATGGTCACTATTAAATCTGTCTCGTGTAGACTAAGACTGCATTGACGTAGTACTTACTACTTAGTCACTGAGGGAAAAAAGGACCAATGTTCTTTTAAAAGGAAACTTACATTACGATTCTACTATTTGAGATGCCGTTCATCGGAAAGTATATCATTTGTAAACTATACTACAGAATTTATTTAATCAGTGAAGAGTTCAAGTAGACGATCGTTACATTAAAATGCAAGCAATCCCTCCATTCCTGAATATCGCCAGACCCCATGGACAATTTTTTACGAGATGTTTATATATTATGGATCATATACAGGACACCTGAGTCCAAAACAAACAGATCAAATCATTGCTTTGTCCACAAACCAAAAACTCATCTATTTGCTTATTGTGTTAAACACTATCAATGCTTCAAACTTCTGTCATTACATATAAGGGTGGACCACGTTTCACCTATTCTGTGATCAAACTACATATTGTTCTTGCACAAAATATGTATTCGGATTTAAAAATAAATCACAAAGTGAACAAAGTTCGAGGTGTATTCCAATGACTGGTCCTGTTGACCCAGCGTATATATTACATACTGTACACCAGGTGTCGCCAAACTGGCGTCTCTTTATGACCTGTAGTTGAAGATGGCAGCCCCGTTTTATAGCTTTGATAAGTAAGATGGTATTTACAGTTCAGAAATAAACGTGCATAGATAATCTTTCCCTGTATTTTGAATAAATGCCAAAGTCTCAATGAATAACTTTGTCAGTGCATCGAGATTAATACGGTGAATACATTAAAAAATCGTTAAAATGTTCAATCTGAATATGAAGAAAAAGATTTAAAATTGTTTGACAGTGCACAAAGCTTAAAGACACCACAAAAGTATACCACTACAAATCAGATAAATACACGATATGTACGAGAGGAGATTAAGGAGGATGCCCGACCATCTTGTACATGTGTGGACAAACATTGTAAACATTTCTTGATTTGTTTATGCCAAAACTGACCACATCTGCTGTCAAAGGCTTAAGAAAGCAATTAATATGAGGTTTTTACATGCTGAATGAAAACTTAATAATCAGAATTAAAATCCATGAAATACAACTAAATAAAGGTTGATGGCATAGAAAGTCACGTCGAACACATTTGCCGGAATCTATGTCACGTGACGCGTATTGTACGATTAACTATGAAACTGTTTAAATGAGATCACACAAGGTTTTTAATGAGGAAGGCCCACTGGACTCTGTTATTTTGCTTAGAAGTTACTTCCGAGCACAGTGAGGTACATATTCATCCTTTCACATGAAGATAGATATGGGAAAAAGTTAGTTTTCATTCATTCATTCATTGACTGGGGAGTGTACATTTCACATCCTCCAAATTCATCAAGTCTAAAGGTCGTGAAGATATATCAAAGATTCTATTTCGGTGAAACCATGGTCTAATGGTACACGGGTAAACTCGTACCCAAATAGATTTATTTTCCGACTATACTATTGTTTCGATCATCGGGGAAATAACGGAACAAAACACAGGAAAACATGAAAAACCGAAATAAACATTTAGTTTTGAGTTGCCGGTCCATATCAGAAGTCGGACCTTGTTCAAGTGCTTTAGACTCGTACCTACTATTATATAGATACGAAATGTAAAAAAAAAAGAATAGTTCCTAGAGAATAATTATTTTAGAAGTAATAAAATGTAAATGTGAATTTTTAATCGAATGGTGTAGAAGATAAACAGTTATTATCGTTGTCCGTTGTGTAGCATAAAGAAAAGCTATTTTACGTGCTAGTTCAATGGTTCTTGTGATTTGAGTAAATTGGAATTATTTAATTTTACGCCATAGGAAAGCCTATTAGTATCAGCAGATCTTGTCCCAGTAATTTTGAGCACATGACTGACCTTGTCCATGGTCCATTGTTGATACATCTAGAATCACAAAATACCAATCATGTCTCAAAACTTGCTCTATGAATTGGCGCCAGAACAGGCTCTCTTGGTTAAAAACTATTCCTTAAGAAAACTTGCACGGACGATGCATCATATAATTGAATGAGAGCAGTCATTCAGAAATGCAACCATCTGATTTCATTTATGCATTATAACATTACTGATAAATATTCCTTTTAAAGAAATCGCAAAATACTAAGTATGTTTTAAAACCTTCATGGGACTTTCTAGTATAATTTATTATAGATAGATAATATAGGTCATAGGTTTATTTTAATTTTTTGGAGCTAAACAATTCTAGGGACAGTGCAGCCGCTCTGTTGTAATTCGTATTTGACAGGGAATAAGGCATATACTTTGGAATTCCATTTCTGATATTTGTTTGTCACACCCTTACCCTTGCAATGATTATCAAATGAAGTATCTAGAGATACATTGTATAAACTTCAGGCGGAGAAAAAAGGGAAAAAAAAGTTGAAGAAGAGCATACCAGGAAATATAATTTGATATCAATCATCTCTTGGTGTAGGGCTGTGTGAGTGTTATTTGAAACAAGGTAGTAATAAAAAGCGAGAGACAAAAGAGTCATTCAATTAAAAACCCAGTCGGGGGGGGGGGCTTTATATGTCATTATATTGTGTTTAAAAGCAATGCTTTTTAAACAATTTGCATTATAATTGTCATCATTAACAATGAACTCCCTTACAATGGAAACATAATTCATTTAAGAATTCACTAATTTGTTTATATTAAGCTAACTTGTATAATACAAATAGTGTCACAAATGTTAGTGGACCAACGTTATCAAAGAAAAAAAATAGTCAATTTAATTACTGTATTTTATGGTGATATTTTGTTAAACATACTAGTATTTTCATGAGGAAGTTTCATTGTTACAATTATTGTGTCTTAAAATTAACTACTCTCGTTTTTATTTAGAGATTAGTGACCGTAATTTATATGTATGACAGTATTATTTGTTAATTTACACATCATGTGGAAACAACTAAACCTTTGAACCTGTGTCCAGTCCTTTTAATATTTGCCAACAAAATATGTTCAATTCAACTAATTCTGAGAAAATCAACGCATTGCCCAAACCTTGATTTAATTCAATTTGACGTACCTTATGTAGGTCAAAACATTGACGCCACTGTTCATATTGGGCCTTAATTTGTCAGATTCAAGAAATATACTTTATAACGAAAATATCTTTCATTTTTTTAACTTTGAAAAACGAAATTATTACATGACATTCACCTTCGCTATTTTTAAAAAGCTGATAAAAAAAGCTTGAAATCTCACCGTTTTTTATATTGTGGTATACCAGGGTGGGGTTGTTAATTGATTTGAGAGAGGATTTAGTTTTATGAATAACTTGTTCCTCTAAATACAAAGGTGATAAATTTCATATTAACAAAATCGTCCAGAAATCTAATTTTCCAACATTTAACCTCAATTTTTCTGAAGCATTACAAAATAAACACAAAGTTTATAGCGTTTTATTCCTTATCAGTTAAAATGATAACAGATATTTGAATACACAAAGAAACCATAAGCTTAACATGTTGATTATTGAAATACAATGTAATATTAATGTAGGAAATCTTAAAACTGCTCACAACTGCAACAGTTTGATGATTACATTGTAAACATGTCCTTCATATATCTAGTAACAAAGGAAAATGGAGGATGATACTTCAACAGATGACCAATGATTAAAAAATGCATGTATAAAATATTTTGTCACTTGCTTAATTAAGTAAACCATCCAAATCTTCAAGTTACTCAGAAAGGGATTAAAAATGAAAGACCTTCAAATAATACAAAAAAATAACTGCCTTCCTTAACAAGAAAAACCCCCTAGCATTTTCGTTCCTCTTCCTTAAAATCTGTATTTGAGTAAAAAGAAACAATTAAAAAGGTGAGTTATTTCTTCTTTGTTTTTCTTAAATTAAAACAAAAACACATACAGATATGCTAAATTTTAGAGCTATTGTAAAAATTTCCAATTACAAAAAAGCAACTTTAAAAATTTAATAAAACATGAAAATATAAAAAAAAACATTCACACTGTAGGTATACTGGTACAATATGTTACATGTAATCCATCCACAATTCATTCATTCTCTCTCTCTCTCTCTCTCTCTCTCTCTCTCTCTCTCTCTCTCTCTCTCAAAATAAACAAGGAATGTCAACCTACATATCTTATGATGTAACAAAACTTAACAAATACAGGATGCAAACACTGCCTATGTACGTTAATTGTAAATAATCATGATCAACATATGACATGGTTACATGTATACACAGAAAGAGACAATGGACTCAGAGTAACCTGTCTGTTGAAGGTATACGACGTCCACAACGAGACCCAGTCACTTAAACTGGTTCTCTGACAATTATCACAAGGACAGGTGAAATGCAATCAGTCATTTACACCACAACTGTCATACCAAGTGGTCTTAGACCAACTCTTACAAAATATAAGGTATAAAATTGTGATTGGTATAGAATATTCCCTATATGCTCAATGATTTGATTCCCTGGCACTGGATTTGGTCGTCCAATGAAATCTTTGGCCTGTCTTCATCACTGAGACAGACAATACACCTGTCCACAGTGATGACACACATATGTGATAAAATAGTCCTTAATAACTATACACAAGTCTAATGGGAGTTTGTGACCCTTCATAAAATATATGAAAACACTTGACAAATGGTTTTGTCTACATTAGATCTCTAACATGATAAGCACCATTGAAGTCAATCACAGAATGTCCAAGCAGTCAGTGTCGCTCACTCAGCACAGCTTGATGTTGAGTACTACAAACTGTGTCTACCTTGTGGCAAACGTAAAGTCAATATCAGCTCAATCTCTTTTACTACCGGTAAATAGAAGTACATCACAGACATATTGGTCATGTGTCTTGTTGCAGTCTGTTCCATGGAATTAATCCTGAAAAGTCTGCACCACGAAGTGTCACACTTTGATCCTGCGGCGCAGCACCAGATCACTGGTGTGTTCATACCTCTATGAACGATTCTGTGCAAGATATTGCTATGTTCTGATTACTCCACCCTGCACTGTGGCATTGCTGTATTCTTGTGAAGCTAACATGAGTCTGTATCTCAGTCTGAGATTTCTCGATCTCACATGAGAGTTAATGATCTCTTCGGTGTGATCCGCGGGAAACCAGCCCTTCTCTCCGTCACGAATTCGCTCACCTTCATACCAACCTACAAAGGAATCACAGAATTAGACTATTTTTTTTAGAAATGTACTTACACAATAAACACAACAGGATCAGTGTAAAAAAAAACCAAAAAAAAACTTAGTTATTTAATATAAACTACCGACTACAGCATTATAAAAATAATATATCTGTAGGGAGAAATAAACTACCACAGCTACATGATCACACCTAACAAAACCATAATTATTCAACTAATTGAGCACAGAGGAATCACGTCCATGATAAGACAACTGTAAAAAAAATGGACCACAACCGCAGGTCTTTTGTATATTTCTACCGTAATCAAAACAGTAACAGAATACGTAAGTATCAGTATGGGTTTTTTATTTATTTATTTTTTATTTATTATTACTTTGAGAGAACATTTAATTCTTTTTATTCTGCTTAATCTTGATAGTAAGTGAATACAAGAGGGTGAACAGCAGTTGCTTTTTAAGATTAATTTCTACTTCCAGACAAATAAGACTTATAGCCTACTGCCATGTGGAATAAGATCCTCAATCTTACAATAATGCTAGAGCATGCAGATTCCTGTTCTTAAGAACCAGGTTGTGTTTCAGACTGTATTCTATCTTGACCTACCATCGGCCATTTTCTTGAAGACATTAATGACGTCTGACTCCTCTAGGCCTAATTCGTCGGGTTCCGTGGCGTTGAATCTCTTTATGCACTGTACTTGGGGACAGTCTAAAAAAAACAACATAACAGTATGAATCATCAAAGCAAGCTACAGAAAAATAAAACACAAAGTACAAATACTGATACATTCCATAACAAACAGAGAATAACTGTAAACATTTATAGTAGTCCCTGGACATTTAGTGCATTATGATGTGTTCATTTCTCATGGCGTTGTGTACAGTGTAAAGCAGGTCAGGAGCCAAGCTTGCTAGTCATTCATTAGGAATGGACTCTAGTTTGTTCATTCAGGACCAAGGATTGGTACCAGCTAGCCCTGGTACTGTCTGCAATGTTATCTAATGTCACTTTGTGTCACAATTTTTATGTTTCACTGTCTCCTGTGTCATCAAACCTTCTAAAAACCCAGACATTTAATGCCTGCCAATGATGCAAAAAATAAACTGGAGGACCTTAACTTCACTCAAAACCACACATGCATTTGATTGAGGCATTCTGGACTGTCTATATATATCATTGGTTATCAATCAGTGGTTGTCATACTATAAGTATATATATATATACGTCTCAGACCAGTCAGGTCAAATCAAGGACAGGGACATTCTTAGTGTGGTTGATGCAGGTAAGGTTAAAGGTCAAACAGGCACCAATCAAGCATTACATACCATCTGACAAGGTCCTAGCATGAAGATACATTGACCACAAATCATTACTCATCGCATGTTTAATACACAGCTTTATAAATTCTAAACATGTTTCTGAGGCATTAGTACGTATAAAAATTGCTATAAATATGTACAACACTGAATTTTAACGGATGATGAAACACCTCCATAATGTGACACACCATGCAGATTTATTTTTCTCAAAATAAACAACGCAAACTATAATCTATAGATATTTTCTACTATCTTAATCTCTATCAGCAAAAAATAGATTAAAGCACCAGCTAATAATTTTTTTCTCTCAAAGAATGCATTTTTGGGGCAAATTTTGTACAGTTTAAAAATGGTGATTTTTTTTTTAATATGATGAACCTTCATCCACATTGATATCTTGAGGTGTTCCATACCACCGTAAAGCTAAATACACCACACAGCAGACACTACAATAATTCCCCTGCTCTCTTCACCAGTGTTACACTGGTTAAGAGCTTAGCAAAGTTTTATTGTTCAAACTTTAGCTTTACATACCCCACTCCTCATAGATCTTCTCACTCTCCGACTCCTTGGTTGTAGGAGAAAGGGCATCAATCCATCTTGTTCTGTCACTCCTGAAAAATCATATGAAATAATTTTTTAAAAATCAATTTGAGATTGAAATACCAGGAATAAAATAACTGGATTGTAAGCGGACAAGCTTGTTTCCTATTTGCAGGAACAACGCTTCATGTTTTTTTCTTCTTTCGATGTCTACAATGTGATCCGACTTACGGAGATTTACAGCTGAGGATCAGCTCCACCTGTTTTTGTTCGTGGTTCTCCAGTAGGGCCACCATGAACATGTTTTTGAATCCGCTAGGTGCAGCGGTGGGGAAGAGTTTCTTGGTTTTGTCCACAGAGTCCAAATTCTCTACGTGGAGACTGTTCCTCTTGGCGTAATCCGTCACCACGTATGTATTGTTACTAAAAATAATTAAAATTTGTCAATCATATAAAATATCATTAGTGATAAATACATAACAAAAAAAGGACACAAACATGAAATTATAAAATTCTGACTTTTGATACGAATATTTACAACAGTCAAGTTCACAAACATGGAAATGTACTGGTACATGCACATCACAGATTGTTGCCTTGGCCATGAATTAATGAAACCTTGATCTGGGTAGTGTTATATCAGTATATGTATTATGTACATTTATGTATGTGCACATGTATATGCATATATCTGAGTAAATGTATATCAATTTTTCTCATCACAAACATGTATGGGTTCAGATAACTCAATATTTTCTTGTGTTCAAGCAATGCTATCAATTACAGAGGTGTTTTTTTTTCAGCACACTATTACTTAATGTCCAAAATTTGGATGATGTTCATTTTATCTCATTTTGCATTGGTAAGAACTTTATTAAAATCAACATATTCAAAAACTGGTACTGTGTATAATGAATGAATGTCATGGAAACATTTCACTGTTATGCATGATCATATTCAAAGATTGTACATAGCGCGGAGGGCCTTTGAGTGATAGATACCGGCATTATACAGAGTTCTGTTGAAGTTCATTTTTTACAATAAAACAGAGAGTTAGTCTATTAGAGGTTGATATCTAAGGATAAGCAAACATTTAGTCAGACAGACGAGATGAGAAAAGACATGACAGAATGAGTTAGTACTGTTAGAACAGATAATCTGCAGTTGTTCTTACACAATGATAACTTTACATAGAATCAATATATTCTATTGAGATTATACATGTATGAATGGCATTCAATTGCTTACAAATGTATAAATCTAAGTAGGAGCATGTGTACTTATCAGTGAACTTACAATCCAGAATTAAGTATGCTTGAAAAAAAAATATATGACTGTATTAATTGGAGAAACCTAACACACTAACTTCACAGCTAAATGATCAAGTCTGGAAAACAGAGCACATTGTCCTGATTGTAGATGCGCATGCCAATCTCTCTCAGAAAAGAAAACATTCATTTTGATCAAACTTGATGAGATGCGGATGCTGTTGTCAAAATGAGAGGCACTGACACTAAGAACATCTTGACAAATAGCAAGATGGATAATGAAGTCTGAGAAATATCATCACCACAAGCGCTTAGCAGGGGTTGTCCCCCTTTTTTGGCATGAGATAGAATCATGCCCCAAGTCCGAGTTTACTTACAATAATTGTGATATATTCTGGGGTGTGAAGGAGTATGAACTCCTGCACCTGAAAGGGGAATTAAAACGATCTCCAAATATACAATGGTACAATCAGTAATTTCCAACAATCTCTTGATGAGTGCCTTTTCGAAATACATGCATCTGTATATCATATTCAGTACCACTACATTTTTTGCTTACTAAGTACCACAACATTTTTTGCTTACTAAATTAATACTGTAAACCAAATCTAAACATTATTTCATAATTAGAAATCACATTTTTTCAATAAAAAATGTTCTACACCTATACGAATGTACATGTACTTATCATACAAGGGAAAGATTCTTTACTTGTGCAGGACTTACACATACATTACATAGGGGCTGACAATTAACACAGTTATAGAAAGATGGTGTTATCTGGCACTTTACATACTGAGCTTACTTATAATAACTGAAAAAGAATAAGTAATGCTCTGACATTGTGGTAATTAACTTATTTATGTTCTTGCTGATAAACCGGCAGATATTACTCACTAAGATCTAAGTGGTGGACTTACTTTTTCTTCTTACTGATGATGAGCAGATCATTAAACAGATAGATGTAGACCTGTTGTTTGCTAGATCCTTTCTTTCCAAAAGGAATTCTAGTGGTTGAGTCTGGTAAAATACGAGTTAGCTCCCCTTGTTTTACTAAAAATCTGGAAGCTGATATGAGCGGGATTTCCTTGAAAAAGAAAAAAAAACCAAAATTGCATACAATGCAATTACCTGTTAATTAAGATTATTTGATAATCAAAGTAAACTAACACTTATCAATGAATATTTAATCTGTCAAAGACAATTATTAGAGAAGTTATTCTTTTCATTTGAAACTTAAAAAATTTGATAAAATTTCCAAAAAGGTACATCACAGCTTTCTTTGAGAGTATAGGACTATTGTAAACTGTAGTTATTTTTTTCCTTTCATTGAGTTTCCCTACCTTGACTTTGAATTCCAGGTTGCGGACTAGATGGCACATCTGTTCTGTTTGCTGCATTCTTTTGGCTCCATCATTGCATTTCTTGACAACCTGCACATATCGGTATATTATAACTAAATATCATATATAGGTGTCAAACATTTAAACTCATTAACATAACACTATTTTTTGTTATAGTTCTGAATCTACATGAATGAATTACAGTCGAGTAAGTGTCAGACCTTGTTGAGAGCGTCCAGGGCTTTACAGGCAGACTTGTGTTTGGGGGTGTCCGGTTCCAGCCGGTGGCAGATGGCGTCCACCAGTAGAGGGAGCCGCGTGATTCTCTGCATGGGTAGCAGCAGGAAGGAAATCATGGGGAGACCCTGGCAGGCGGGGTTCCTCTCCAGGCGCTTGATTGCCTCAGATGCTTCAGGCCGCTTCCTGCGGTAAAAAAAAACTTCATTATAAGACACTGAACTATGTTGTATCTTGGGTACTTAGAAAAGAAATCTGTTTGATTTTGGAAACTCATGATAAAATTTTTGTATACAGGCAGACTCCTATTTTCTATATTGTATTTTAAATACATGTATCAATGTTTTCACTTTACATATTGTAACATGTAGAATAGGTAATATCTGATATCCTTGAAATATCTTACTGCAGTTCTTGGGTGGCCCTCTCTTGGAATGTCTGGTTGGTGCAATAACGGACGTAGCATTCAAACTTATTGGCTGCATGTTTATAAATTATATCACAGATATCTTCAAGAAAGACCGACTTCTGCCAGCTTGCCTCCAAATCACAAAGGAAACTGTAATGAAATCATTCAATAATGCAACTAATTGTAGAAAGAAAATTGGGTTGTTATTGCACTTTTTACATTTCAATAACCACCAATAGCTTGATCAGGTCATGTTTGATATAAAATACATGTACTCTGTTCAAAAGCTAAACTAATATAGTGTACTGGTGTAAACTTTTAAAGCTAAAATTATACACCATATAAAAATTAAACTAGTACAGTGTACTAACTTTTCGCTGGTATCCCTGACGCAGCCAATGTTGGAGAACAGAACGTGGCGTTCTTGTCTGTTGATCACGCAGCGGTCCGAGTGTTCAGAAGAAAACTCTGGAGACATCAGAAACACATCCACCACGACATTTAGACTCTTTAAGTAGGATGCTTCCGATGTAATAATCTCAAACATAGCCTAGAAATTAAAAACTTCAATGTTATAATCTCTAACATAGCCTGAAACTGGTGAACTAGTATCTTGCTCATTGATACAGATTATATACAAGTTTATAAAATCATTTTAAAAATCTGACTAGATTTTGAATTTGTAAGATTATAATGCAATTCACTATTATATGATGGCTGTCAATTTCTGTTTTGTTAATACATGAAGCATAAGTTATAGAGAATTATAGATTAACATCTAACCTCTTGAATTTTTCTTTCATGTGGTGAAACGTTTGCCAGTACTCCACTTTCTTTCACCTGATTATAAACAAAGAAAGAAACTTAATCAACTGTGAAACATATATACTGTAAATCAAGACATCTGTCACTTCTGGGAATAATAAAGAGATTTAAATTACAACAATTATTCAATGAAAAATGAAGACTCAAAAAATAGCTTATTTACTACATAGACTTTATGAAACATGGAAAAGAAGCATAAAAACTGTATTTCAATTATTACCATTGTTGAATGGAGAGACCACCACTGAATATTTGATGTGATTAAACACAGCTTGTTGTACCCGCCCTTTATGTACCCCTCACAACAATTTCCAGATGACAAAGAGCACAACATGAATGACTAATCCTGTGAATCAGTTAAAATTACTACGATTCAAGAGCCAACCACCTTCCTCATATTATTAGGTGTGATCTGACTCAGATTTAATTCATTCATTGAGTGCTTCTTTGTTGTGACCTTGTGAGGGGAATGACCTTGGAGACCTACCTCTGGCATATCGGCCCACAGAGCTCTCAGCACTGAGCCTGTCTTCCCAAACATCTCCAGGGTAGACAACTTCTTGCTCTTGGGCACCTCGTCAATGTCCTCTACCGCCTCGTAGATCCTCTCCCCACGGTCGGGCACTGTCGTAACAGTATATAGTCTATATTACAACTCATATTAAACATGAAGTCTGTATTACTTCAATAATGGCAAACATAGGTATCACAATAGATCAAACCTCTGTAAATCAGTATGTCCAAGGTCACACAACATTTATAATGGCATCTTTCTATACACTAATTTTTCTAAGTATCAAAAAGTGAACAGACTCATGACTTATAATACTTCAGAACATGAACAATTCAGACTCACTTGTCATCTGTACTGGCTCCTCCTCATCGTCATCTTCACTGAGCGCCGCCATTTCCGTGTGTCGTTGACTTGACCTTGACACCATGTCTCTATGGTAACACTGATATAAAGGCTCCGACTCAAACTTGGAGGTGTACCTTCTGTCCAGGGTTCCATACAGCTGGTCCTCACTCTACAACAAATACAGGGAAACACTGTCATCCTCTTACATACCAGATCACAAAAAATACGCTCAGCTATCTTTGGTGTGAACTTTAACCTTGAGCTTTGAAAAAAGTATGTCTTGTGCAACCTTATCATAAAAAAAATGAACCTAACGAAAAAAAAAAATGAACAAAGATCGTTCCAATTGTAAATACTCTCACTTGTTTGTGTGAATAATATTATAATATAAATTATCACAGAAAAAAAAGACAATTGCTAAGCCTAGAAATCAGCTTCTTAAGTACTTACCATGTCAATGTAAGGAATGTCATCTAATTCGTCCTTGAGGTCCAGATGTCGTTTGTATGTCATCAGGTCATCAAATGGGGCGGTCACCGAGTTCTGGGGGACCTCCTTAAACCCAGCATACCCAGAGGATGGCCGCTTGTCCAGGGGCTCCTTCCTGTAACGCACACACACATTTATAAACAAGGTCTGTATGGAGCAAACATAAAATGGACAATATCAAAGTCTTTGGGTGATTCAAATCTATAAGCTTTCTCTTTAAACTGTAAATAATTTAGATTAATGATTTAATTAGAATATTAATAACATTATTACATCTGTATATTTGACTTAATACCGGTACTTGTGCATGAACAAAAATTCAAAGAATCTAATACATTTCAAGGACTGGAACATATGCTCTTTACATGTTACACAATAATAAGGTTAGAATACAATTCATTAGTGAACTTGATAAACTCACTCTCGTCGTAGAACTGGGGGGATGGGAGGGGCAGGCTCCTGAGGCATGGATTCTTGTTTTATCATCCCCCCACGGCTCTTGACTGGGGGGTCAGGCTCAATATAGCCAGTATCTGTGCAATGTAAATAAACATCGTCAATTCATCCATCATGAAATCTCATAAATAGCAACTGGCATGAATTATTTTGATAAACATCAAGATTCAGTACTACTTCGTGCAGTAAAAAAAGCAGAAAGAAAAAAAAGGTAACTGGAAACCAAAATATCTTTTCCTGATTTAAAATACTTGACTAACAGCTTCATTCCAGAATCTGAGACAAACCTAGCACTCCTAATCTTAACGCTTCACAATGGCACTTTTATCAAACTCCCTGAGTGCTTAAAAAAATAAACAGCATCAATATCACTTAATGCCATCAGAGAAAAATTCATTGAATTATATGGTTATGTAACATGATGAAAGCTGGCTGATTAGATCCACAACTCCTACATGTACTTTAACAGGTTTTCTTGACTACATATTGCTAGACTGTGCTAATCTTACACTCACTTCTACCCATACCACATTCAACAACGCCCATATACAATATGAAATATAACAGGTTTTGTTAATGACTGTATATACATACTACACTGTTCTAATCTTACACTAACCTCTAACCATGCCACATTCATCTGATGAACTGCTGGATCCACCCCCGTCCATATGGTCATTGAACTTTGACCCCTTCACATTGTGTCCATGTAGGTAACTCTCTGCTGAGGGGTGCCAGGTGGGTCCTGAGCGGCTGAAATTATTGGCAGGTGAGATATCAGTGTTTGATGGTACATAAAGGAAACTACATTGTATCATCAATTTCCAAACAAAATGGATTACTATGGCATTGCTGCTTACCACCATCAAAAGTTTTAAACATACTCTTCCAATGAGATATTCTCACCATATACATTGAAAAAGTTATGAGAAAAATAGTGTCCACCCATAACATTTTAAATGTATCAGTATTACTGAGTTTTTTATCAATACCTTCATCACCTTAATTGTGTGAATACTACTGGTAGTTACAAATTATTCCCTTACCCCTTACAGTTTCACTTACCCCCCTGGACTAATAGGGACCACCATATCCAGATTAATGTTCCCAGAAATCCTGTTCCTTGGGGGTAAAGCAGGAGTATCATCCCCAGGAGACTTAAGTGGTATTCTTCCTGTGGATGGGGGTCGTGGTGGAGGCACTTCTTTGTCTGGCACAGGGGGCAGGGATAACCTGGGAGGTACCGGAGGAACTGGTGGGGCCATGGGGGGTGGGGGTGGAGGCCTAGGGGGCAATCTGTCTATGTCTGGCTCATAGTGTTGTTCATAAATATCTGAGCCAGAATTGTCCTCCCCACCAGACGAGGCAACATGAGGGCGTAACTGCACTGGTTCGTCCTCGTAAATATCCTCATTAATATCACTGGAGTCATTCTCACTGTTACAGATCCCGACTTCCTCAGGGTCCTCGCCATTACGGGACTGATTCCCGTTGGCTTTTGTTTTCTTCATCATCTTGCCCACCTTTTTTAACAATCCGGAGGAAGAGCCATTGGATGTGAGGGATGATGTGGAAGGTACCTTTGGAAGACCAGATTCATTCTGTTTTGAGCCAAGTTTCCCTTTCAATTTCTTCAGCTTTTTGCCGATGGTTTTGCCGTCTTTTTTCTTGTTCTGATTTCTCCCTGGTGGAAGAACAGGGGGCTCTTGATCCTGACCACTGGGATCCTTGGGTTTGTAGGATTCCCAGTCCGGATCTATGGGTTCATAAATTCCGGAACTACCACTACCATCAGAATCATTCTCGTCGACATCTGCGTCAATTCCAGTGCCCTGAGGAGGAAACATGGAGAAATACATGAAACTGCGCGTGTGTATCGTAAATATTTAAATGTTACAACACACCCCCTTTTGGTTATCCACAGACCGCAGTCAAACAACTTATGACTATGTAAATAGTAATAGTCAGGATTTATAACTATGGCCTATATTGTAAACAGATTCAGAACATCAGAAGAAGAAATTGGTCACAGGTATGACTCCTTTAAATTTGATTCTCAGGATCTGCACTTATATCACAACATTTCACCCAGATCCATCAAAGAGATCTACACAGTTTAGTCTGTGGAGCTTCAGCGTCGAGAAATAAACAACCTACTAAAACAGTGGGGATGGTACAAAAACCAAGAAAAACCTGCACGGAATCTTATCATGAGAACAAACTACAGGTCAATCAAATTCAACAGAGGCAGCTCTTACTACATCTGTTTCATTTCTACATGTCCTGAGAAATGATTGATAATAATAAATCATACCTTATAATTCACAGCACGTCAGTGAGACTGGAAATTTCAATTAAATATATCTCAACAACACGGCGGCTGTGTATTGAAAGGCTTGCCTCAGTGGAATTTAATAGAATACTTTAACCATTGCAGGTTTTATAATGGGATATATCTTTCCATGGACATCAAATGATCTTCATTTGAACTTGACCTACATTTACCTGACAATTTACCTGAACAAATGATAAAACTTGATTTAGGGATCACCTGGGGACTTCCATCTAAAATATTTACAAACTTATAAGTAAATTTTTTTTGATAATAACCTAATCTACCCTTCCCCCTTTCAGTTATCTCTCTCCTAACAAAACCTATATATTTTCAATTTAATGCCAAGCATGCATAAATTAAGCCACATACATACCGGCAGGTAGTCAAAATACCATAGATGACAGGTCTATGTAAAACATATTATGATGTTTCAAACATTGTAACTAAATTTATTACAGCAATTAAAATACAAGCTTATGGTACGAAGTTTCACAGTGTATTCAACATTACAAACAGATGGTAAAATAAACTCTTTAAATAACGGTCTCGTAATCTAAACTTAGCACAACACAATAACAAAACAAATATTTCAAAATTGAAAGAAAAATTTACATGCGAAAACAAACAACTTCAACAAAAACAAAATAGAATCTAAAAGCCACAAACACACACAATAAGACTGGTTACCTGATGAAAGAGGCCAAAGATCCACAATTTGTACTGATGAAAAACAGAAAACACACAGGTAGGATATATACACCTAACAAGGTGACAGGTATGTTTTACACCTGATGTGTGTCCTAAAAATACACTGTCACGTGCCTAGCCGATACATACAGATAACTCAGCAGTTTCCTAGGGATCAGCTCACTCACTCATAAATAGTAATTCTGATGCCAAAAGGTACGAAATATTTCAAGTATGTTGTATGAAAGCCAGAGGCTAGCGTTGTGTAAACAGGATGACTGCTGGCCGATAGGAGCTGGGAACTTATCTCTACCAATATATATCTCCACAGACAATGTGTATAAAGGCACCATGCAATGAAGTGGATCCATGCGTTAACATCTTAATTTATACATGTATTCATATTTTAAACACTTGCACTTATTATATACTAGTAATTAACAGTGCAGGTTACAATTGTTTAATGTTTGAAATGACACTAACAGAGCTATTAAGTGATATGATTGAAATGAACTTAACATTATGCAGGCTTGAGATTTTAAACATTATTAAAATATTAAAAAATTTTACCCATCACACGTTTCAGTATTCATAAGATATTTACCAGTTCCTTCCATTCCTTATTTTGATTTACTGATCATAAAATGTACTAGTATTTCTCTAAGTTAATGAATACCCCTCCCCCTTACATACACATGTAAGTCTCACATGCTTTCATGGCTTTTTCATAATGAACGTTCCCACTCCATCCCCCCCAAACCCACCACATCCCCTCATTTACTTACATCTTTTGTTTTAACAAGGATTTCCCTTTGTGAATGTTCCTATTCCTACCCCCTCTTACTTTCCAACAGCCCCCTACTCCCTATAGTAACCCCCTCCCCCACTTCCACCCCTCATTTACTTACATCCTCCATTTTCTCTAAGTTTTCCCACTGTAAATGTTCCTAACCCTTTATCCTTCCAACTGTCCCCTACTCCCCGCCCCATCCCCCCTCTCACTTTCCAACAGCCCCCTACTCCTCACCCTGCCCCCATCCTCCCTCTTTCTTTCTAACAGCCCCCTACTCCTGCCCCTTCCTCATTTACTTACATCCTCTGTGCTTTCCAAGGTTCCCTCCTTACTACTGCTCTCTGTTGTTGTCACCTCGGAGGAATCATCCCCATCTACACTGGAGGCCAGGATAAAACTTGGCCGATCACTGCCCTTCCTGCAGAACCCAAAAACCAACATTGTCTCATAATCTGTACCTTATCTGAATAACTTTTTGATGATTAATCCCAACATGTCACACACACAAATATTTATAGAAATGTTTGTTAAAGAATTGGCCTGACATAAAAAATTATCTAAAAAGAGAAATGAATGAAGTAACAGTAAAAAAGATGAACAAGTTTTTATTCAATCAACACCTATCACCATTTTCTTGATCATCATCTAAAGCTTGGTTTGGTAAGCAAATAACATCATGCAATAAAGGCAAGTGCTGTGAATCAGATGCGTAGTTCATTAAATTTGAATCTATCAAAATTGTGGTGTGCACCCTAACCAGTAATTCAAAACTGACAACCGAGTGATTGACAATAAACAAAGCCGATTGACCAATGCAGGACATTTTTAATATCTAAACACCACAACAACTAAGCATGCTAATTTGTTTCTTACATATTTCTTAATTTAATTGTTATAACTTATCAAGGTTCAAGTTCTAAAATATGAGCCCAACCTTACTTTCATTAAGTATAAATTTTTGACCCGTAAATACTTTTAAGTTTAAACCTACTGTTGCACATATAAATTTTCCAAGTAGAGGTTACACTTAGATATGATATGCAGACTTTGAGAGAAGATAATATTTAAAATACATATGATAATGCTACATTTTGTGTATATAGTTATATACTTGTAACGTGAATAAATTAATGTGATATATATATATATATATATATATATATATATATATTTCACAAAATGCAATCAGAGTGATGAAATACATTTAAGTTCATATGCCTTCTACTGAATGGCTAAGATATGCACGATTCTTTTGTATAATTTCTGAAGGTGACAAGTTGACTGGCCGTTTAAAAATAACAATATATACAAAAAGACTGGATGCTTTACAGAGAAACAAGAGTCTGCAACCACTGCTAACAGATAAAAAAATAAAGAAGTTCTTATTCTGATAACTTTAGATGTTTTCTTTCACGTTTTCTTTAATAAATGCCTTAATTGGATTGCTTCCCTTTGATTAGAACTCTTATTTCTCTGTTTTACAAACAGCATGATCGATGACAATGGAGCCGCATGCAGGGATAAATCTCTTACAACTCTTACCTATTGATAGAGGTACTGAAGGGAATTAAAACCAACCATTATATACAAATAAATATTCCTCTGGTCAATTTTTCAAATAATTAATTGGACATTTTATATCAATTTATATTAGGTCAAACATTTTCACTCTAATATATTTGACACCAACTGTAAACATTCATATAGTGTAAAATTGTAAAAAAAAATTATGTAATAAAACATATGCCAAATTAATTAGCAAAAGCCAAGTTATTCTTGGTTATAAAACAAGCCTTTTAAATAATGAGAAATATGAAGGCTGAAATGAATGAAAAATGTTAGTATGGATATTTTGTTTCAAAAATAAAATCATTTTATATAAAATTGATATTTCCTTAAAGGCATGATATCTTTTTTGAATACTTTAATTTTACATATAGGTCAACATTTCATCATAACAAAAGAAGGTTTCCTATTACACTGAAATATTAAGACACACCCTCCCATTACATGGCTTTGTACTCAATGTCAATTAATTCCTTGAAATGAACACTGAAGGATCATTTATCTTTCAAGGAATAAGAAACTGCTTGTTCTTGTAACGAGAAACCAGCTAGCTATCAATCTTTTTCAAAATTCCTTATTTTCCTATTTCCTTAATACTTGACATATAGTGCATAATACAGATATACCCACTCCCCCTCAAAAGATTAAACAAAAAACACCCATTTTCTAAATAAATGTTCTTACTCCTAACTAGTGAAAAATATAACCCTGCACGAATACAGAATAAGCCTTATGTACCATAGCTGTGAATAAGATCTTTTGCTCACGTAACTTTGGAAACACCAAGTCTGAGCTTCGTTTTTGTAGAGGATTCTAAGCATACCTTTTTTGTCCATGTTTCCTGGTCAGCCTGATCTGAACGTCTTCAGTCGTCTGCTTGCTAGGATCTAATAAACAAAGTGTTGATCATAAGTGATAACACCCAAAATCAATTAAAGTTTTAAAATAGTAACAAAATCATAGATTTCATCCAGAAATCTTTGCCAATCATCTTAAAAATTACATCAACAATCATCTTAAAAATTACATTACAAAATCTATATTCGGTATCTATATTCTCCTCATTTCCTAATGGATTTGGATGAATGAATAGGGATGGATTTAATAACTGATCTTAAATTTATGGAAATGATTCATTTCATTCCAAATGGAATATATTTCAAAAGAATCAAGAAAAGAAAATCATATTAAAAGGTTAATGAAACTCTTAAAACATAGTAATGAAATTTGTATTCAGCCATTAAACGGATATAGTTGGACCTGCAACCATGCCATACAAGGACATGGCCAAAGCCAGGTACTCACCGGTAGCTGGAATGTATTCGTACATATTGTCTGCACTGCTGTCACTGTCCGAGGGCCAATCATTGGCCGCTGCCGGATTCACCGCGACATCATGGTACTCCTGATCTGAGCTTCTAACCGACTCAACAGACTTTTGAGTTTGGATCTGCTTCTTGAATCTCTCGTCCACCACCTCTCCCTTTCCCTGGTTCAGAGCACTTATTCTGTCTTTCACCCCCACAATTTTACCCTCATCTTGCAGGTTTCTCAGTGTTTTACATTTGGTGGTATCAGCTGGTTTTGGCTTTTCAAATGAATTTCTCCTTTCCACGAACTTATTAGAATTTGGCACTTCAATTTTTGGTTTTGGCTGAGCAGATTTTGATGCATCATCAGATTGTTCATATCCACCTTTTAACTTCTGGAACAGTTCTGAACTCTCTTTACGTGACAGCACTAGTTTTTCTGCCCTCTGTTCTTTTGAGTCTTTGTCTTTGGCAAACTTCTCCAAAAACTCCTTACTACTACTTGCATCCTTGGTAACTAGAGCCTCCTTCTTGGTAAGAGAAGTACTCTTTTTGCCGGAATCTGTTCTCTGGACTGAAGCTTTAGGAAATGTGGATGATGTGTTAGTAACAGTTTCAGTTTTATGTGTGGATGATGTGGATTTTGATGTGGATGAGGCTGAAGTGGAAGATTTATTTGTGCTCACAGAGCCACTGGTGGTGGATTCACTCTCAGGCTTTTTTAACTTGGTTTGGAACTTATTCACCAGTTCTTTACTCTTCTCCATCCATTCTGGTTTCTCATCTTTACACTCCGGGCTGAACGATTTGTTCCTGGGGCTCACACTTCCACTTGACCCAGTATCGGAGCCAGCCGATTGGTCCAGTTTTAATCTATTTTTACTCCTAAGTGAAGTTCTTGGACTCAACTTTTCGGATGCCACGGAGTCTGAGCTTGAGTGTCGACTAAGTCCCGGACCAGGAGACACACTGGTTTCTGGTTTCTTGGTGTAGGCTGATCCTTTTTCATCTTTTTCAAACTGACCTTTCTTGTCACTTCCTGTACGTTTCAGGGAAGCCCTTAATTCCTGAAGTTTTTTCTCTCCACAGTCTGTCGTTTCTGAAGTTTTACTTGTCAATTTGGAAATTTCTTTATCTGAATTTACACTTTCTTTGGATGATGTTTTCTTATCTTTGAGAAAACTAGATTTTTCATTAAAAACTCCATTGGATTTTGATGTTTCACTTTGAACTGTGGATGAATCTGACTTCTTCCCATACCCAGGACGAGTTTGAAGTAAAGCTAAATTCCCTATAAGAGAAGATGCGGCCATCTTTTTATCCACTTGTACAGGATTTTTCTCCTCAGAATTCAGTCGATGAACCTTGCTGTCTACAGTTGCTTTGAAGGTCTTAGACGAAGAGGCCATGACCTTGGATTTGACGACCAGGGGTTCAGCCAACTTGTCATCTTTAGGGAACTTCCTTGCCCCTTTTGGACTATCGGTCTTTTCCAGGGTTGTGTTTTTGTTTGCATCAATGCTGATTTTGACTTGAGAGAGCACCGCCAAATCCTCCAAATCTTGGCCAGTTTTGGCCCTAGTCTTTGTTTTGGTCACAGTTTTTTGTGTGGTGTATGATCGTTTGAAGTCTGTTCCCATGGACACGGGAGCACTGGAGGAATCGGTGCCTCCGTCTGACTTGCCCTCAAACATGTTTTTCAGGTCCTTTAAGTTTGCTGGTTGGTTTCTTCTAGTGTGAGTCTGTCTGACTCTCTCTTTCTCTCTTGAATTTGGTAACTCGGTGTGTTTTAAATGTACCCCAAATTTATCCATACTAACACAGATCCTCACAAATACACTTAACGATGATCACATGATAAAAAAATCACAAAATGAGTAGAAACACAGATCTATCATCCCAAGCATCCGAGTTATCAGTGTACACTAATCACACCTGGGCTGATCTGTAATAATTGACTAACTGTCACATCCACGTCTGTTTTGACGGCTGTGCACATTTTAATCCACTTATAATTCTTAAGGTTTTCATCAGAAACTGCTCGCATTTCTACTTTGAGTTTGGCTTACATTCAGGGACTCATAGCCACTTGGTTGTACGCTGCACTGAACCATTTCCTGTTCATCGTAAACCTTCCTGTTTCTGGATTGGCCGGACGTACACCCTACAAAGACAAGTCATTATATTAGTACTTTTTTTTGTCATCCCCATCAATAGGTTTAGTCTACTGCGATCATAAAGACATCTCTATACATTCACGAGACGTACATATTATTCACTGAATGTCTCATGTACATTAACACAACAAAAACCTCCTGTCATATTTATGAATCTCACATTTCATAATTTTTATGAAAAAAAAACATTCATATCAAAAAAATATGTAGAAAAGTTGTGCTTAAATATTTGCACAAATTACCATACAAAAACCATACATGAAAAACCATATCAATCCAACAGAAATTGCCTGTGCTATACCATCATTGGAAAAACTCCTATATATTAAAGAAAGTCAAAGACTATGTCAATCAGTGGTCAACTTAGCAATGCATTTATCAGATGATCAGTGTATGAAGACCTCATTACGTTAAGCCTTCCTTGTCTACACGGAGAGATGATGGAGCCTGGCCGAGGACCCTTACTGGATTACGATCAGTACTGGTCAGTGGTGCAGGGTTCACAGACAAGACATGAATCACCCTGGTCTATAAATAAGACAGCTGTCAGTCCTTATTGTCTTACAGAGCTACTCACACATAACACTAGCACTTGTGACCATTAAATAGATATAATGAACAGGCAGTTATGTAGATAGGCCCATCAACTAATATGTCTTTGTTAAAAATATTTAGCTGACTTACAGATTTGGATGTTGGGCCATTGAAGTCTATCAGTTGCTATGGTCAACATTTAGTCCAAATCTATGCATTCAACACAGATGATAACTGTAACAGAATATTTTCCTTTTCGGATGAATCTCTACAAACTTAATCATATTTGTAGACCAAAATGTCAATGCAAATGCTATACCCTTGTTGGCTCATTTTCATTTGTTAACTATAAATCAATAATAATCTTGTATTTTGACCTTGTGGAGAATGTCTAATGAAGGCAGTTAATTAGAACCAATGACTTGACCACTACAGATTTAGACCTGATTCATAAGGACTCCAAGGCTGAGCGGTCCGATTTCCTGATGGTATTGTGGGAGCTGATCAGTGGATCAATGGAATGAGTCAACATCAGAGCTGTCAGAGTCCCACAAACCCAATCAAGGATTAGTCAATCGACCACAGCACAGCTAATCGGACTCATCTCGCACCACAATAATAAAACTGATGTTTATCTGAACAATGATAGCAATGGTTCAAAAAACTACAGAAAATTCTGTATAATATTTTCAACAAAATCACAGTATCTTCATCTTTTCAAAATCAGTGTATAATATAAAAAAATTGTGAGGAACACCTTAATTGAACAAAGAGCAGGTAAAATACAGAGAGAGAGAGAGAGAGAGAGAGAGAGAGATGTTAAGCAGTCACCCCCTAGACCCATGCTGATTTGTCAATTCAAGCCTTACTTTTCCCCACTACTGAACAGGATCCAGGATCTGCTCATCAATTATTTATCTGTTGTTTAAAAAAATACAGATGTACTGGCCCTTCAATGATTCATCAACGTGGATGTAAAATACCAGGTAACGTGCATGTCCTAAAATATTACACAACTGTACTTTTTTAAGTTTCAAAATTCCTTCATAATGACAGTGTCAACTCTGTGCACAAGATATACATCAGTAACAAACAAAAAATCCCCAGCCTTTTTTGCTTTTTCAAATATCAGTTTCTAAAATTTTAAAGCCTTTATCTAATCAGGAAACCTGAACATGAAAAAAAGGGATCACACAACTACAAAAAGACACACCTGTCTATTAATTCATAGAAATGAACATACCTCGTCTGTGTATTATGTCATCTTTACCTTTTTACCACGTTGATTTTGATGCAATTTTATTTTGCATTCCTATCATTTATCTATACAAGGCCCACCTAATTTTTAAAGTCACCGCATTTGTTTACATTGCTGATAAAACAATGCAACAAACTGTCGCTGAGCAGATGGTATTGTTATCGTATGTATCTGTGTACTCCGTTCATACTCTGGTATTTTGACACCTTTTCTATCTCAGGTATCAGAACAAACATCCTAATTATTTAAGAAGACTCGTCATCAAGATCACCAGACCCAGGTAACGGTCCTATGTCCTCAGACATCTGAGGACATACGTTCTATCCATCACCTTACATCAGGTACCTGTGGACAGACCCAGGTAACAGTCATACGTCCAACAGTCATATGTCCTCAGACATCTGAGGGCATACTTTTTACTCATCACCTTACATCCGGTACCTGTGGACTTGCAGCTGGGCTTTATCAAAGGATATACCCCCTTAAATTCTTTTCATTCAAGAGTTTAAAAACCTATTAAAGCTAGCTCGACCAAAACTACAGATGACCTTTTATACCAAGTTACCTATGTATTTACCGGTACCTGAGTGAGACTGTATGTGGGCTAACATGGTACCACCATGGAAATGATTTACCATTGCTTCAACCACTACATGATTGATTTACTATGAATGGCCTCACCACTTATTCCCTGAAAATTGAATTAGTGAATAACTAAATCAATTTGTTTGACAAAAAAAAAGAATTAAAGGAAACATACCAGCAACAAATAAGCAAGATGGAGAGGAAAGACACTTCCTTCCACAAACTTCTCTCCCATTTACTTCCTCAAAGAAGAGGTGTTTTTTAAATGTTTTATATATACTAGATTGACGAAACAGAAACCAAAAATACCAGACCCAGTCATTCAGAACTGAACAGTAACAAATAATGGATTATTATCAATTTAACCTTGAACTTGCAGTTTAACAATGAACTTTCCTAGTGATACAATTTTCAACCTTGACCTTTAAGGTTTTTAAGTATGCAGTATATTTTTTGTATAGTTTTGTATAAATTTTAAGATAAACAGACCAAAAAAATAAACCACCTCGTATATTCAATCTTTGAGCATATTGAAGTAAAAACTTTATCATGGAATTGTATACAACATTGAACATCGCTATATTCTGTATGTACATTGGAATACACTAGCTGAGGTGGTATGTTATTCATTGATTCAACAACTAACATCTAAATGCAGCTGTGACAATGGCCCCATGCTGGAAACCAAAAGTAATAGGTGGTGAAATGTCAAGTCTCAACTGGGACTCAAACCCAGGGCCTCTGGCGTACCATGCCAGCACTCTAACCATTGAGCTATAACCATTGAGCTATTGAGACCCGATATATTGACTGACAGTCACACACCTGTTAACTCGATGACAACTGAAGCTATGTCAGTTCTTTGAAGTAATAACTGAATTGATTGAATTGTTAAGGATGTCAGCTCAAAATTTCCTCAACTGCATATGTTCCCCTGAAATCCATATTCCTAGAAGGTAACAATTATTAAAAATTCAGAACTTGGTATAATGAGCAAGATACAACCAGGAAGGGATACGTGCAATATTGTGATGTCCCGAATATTACAAAACATTATCAATATCCTATCTGTATGATACATCATCACTGAACAATCACAGAATGATCACAAATAACAATAATGAGCAAGGAAGTCAATCAATACACAGCAGATAACTGGCATTGTATTGTGTCAGTGAGGGTACGATACGAGTCCGCACAAGTGCGTGTCAATTAAGGATATCTCCATCTAGCTTATTTCTTTGTTTTGAATATGTTATAGATGTTTAACAGCGTTTTGTTTACATTCATCAACAGGATTACAAAAAAGTAATACAACAATCATCTTACCCGCCAGAAGGATTCCCAAACACCAGTAATATCTCAGGAATGTCAAAAAAACTCCCCCCTACAACATACATACAACGCTTTAAAATTCAAATTTCAAGAAACTGCGTAAAACAGTGTGATTGTAGAAAGTGTATGTAGCAGCTTTGGGAACATTTAACATCAATTAAGATAGGCATTATCAGTACATTTATCACACACAGGGTGTTTTTTCTGCTTCAAACCCAGATGGCTCATGTCATGCAGTTGCTAAACAGACACGATTGTCCCACAGAAAAGTTTGATCATTCAACAAGTACGGTATTAGCCATGTGAATACATTGGGTACTAGGTAACCCTCTATTTAATACTGACGATCAAAGCCCTGGCTGTGAAGAATAAATCAAGTGATATTGTTTATCACGGTGTCCGATTCATGCTAACATTTGTTAAGTCCTCTCTCCCTTGACAATTGATATATAATCTTATGCACATTAACATCATTTGACAATGACACACTTTGTACTTGACAATAATGTATACATATATGCATTACTTAATTTCAAATAATGCTAGATATTATCCTGCACACGTTATAATGAACCAAAAACCTCAACATACTATGTACCATACTTGTATACAATTAGTAATTCTAAAACATAACCTTGACATGACGATATAATAATCACCTTGAGATGGTGACCTTAACACAGTGAAATAATATTCACCTTGACATGATTATTTTGTATTTCCTATGTTTGTATATTGAAATATTTATTGTACAGTGTAACTTGTTTGACTTTGATTAGGGTTACATTGAGAACTGTTTATAAGGAAGTACTCAACAGTCTCAGAGCAGCTGAATGTCGTAAATGTTACCCATCTTATAAACAGACATATTGTTATTATTAAACAACTGCTGCTCACCTTATACAAATCCTGATGGAGGATTCATTCACAGCTGATCCAGCAGGAAAGTTCCTATCTAATGTTTGTCTGAAAATAAAGAAAACAATGAAGATAAAAATATTATCATAAATAAATTCTGTGTCACTTTATATTTCAGATCTTTTACACTGTGAGAACATGTACATGCAAAGATAAAGTGTACGTTTTCAGATTTAATTTAGCATCAACTCAAGCATGCACAGAAATTTACTGACTACCATTACAGATTGCCAGGGGGGTCGGAGAACATCTTACCACAAGATGCCATCTATAGCCATCAAACACTATACTCACTTTAAGGTTTAAACATAAATATCACATCAAAATTAAGGTCATCCAGTTAACTCTGTTATAACAATTAACTCATCCAATGATCACATATCATTAGCACAATTCCAGTAGAGAAAACCAAAGCGAGTAAATTTCTTCAAGTATTTCATCAGTTCAAACCTCCAAGCACCTTGAACTACAACACACAATATGTTTTACGTTGTTTTAATTACGTTGCTTCCAACCTCGTTTAATTTGCACCCCGTGATAACGAAGTGAAAGCTCTGTTGGCTTTATCAAGCAGTCCTGGCGTAACTTATCTTTTGTGAGGAGAACACAACAAAGAAAGCCCTGTGATTTGTTAACAGTACATGTGCATCATGCTGCGTTTACACGACACACATGGCTGGTGCAAAAATGGAACAATTTGTCAAACATTTCATCTAACAAGGTATCAGGTTTCCTTACAATATGGTCATTGATAAATATAGGTTAAAAGTCCCTGGCATGAGATCTTACTAATCCACACAGCTCTCTCACCCAACATTCACTTTCTGCCTTTTCAATGATCATTAATTTATTCAGTTCTTGGCGTTAGACAGGGTTGAGTCATTTGAGTCCTCCCAGTTCTTGGCTGTGCCTCTCTGGGGTTTTCCTAACACTGGACTGTGGTTTACGACTGTGAAAGACAGTCATATAACCTGTCAATGCCTCACTGTATGAAGAAACACACCTAGTCGGACCGGTCTACAACCGTAATACTGGACACTGCTGTCACTGCCTTTGTTCTAGCTATCATACTTTGGTACCTCAGATACACATGCATTTGATGTTTTGATTGGCTAAATGTGTGGGCCCAGAGTGCAACTTCCTTCTTGCTGTTGCATCATTGACACAAATGCAGTATTCTTGTGTTGTTTTTCTTTATGAGGTTTTCAGCCAATATTATTTTACAACTGATCATTCCCTTTGTCAGCACTTAACTTACCTTTATGATTAGGTAATCTGCATTAATGACATTTACACCATAGACATATGGGCTCAAAATGCAAATCAAGAATGGTGCACAGTTGATGCAAATTCATGCATGAATCTATATTCCTGCAGGTTTAATACCAGGTAATTGTCCTTCAATAATAATGTTTGTCTAGTTTCTTTTCACGTAGAGGGGTGTTTCTGAATCAAGCAATTCAGATCCTATCATCAGAAAGTCTGCAGATTGGGGTATGTATGAATTTGTCAAGATGAAGCATGCAAACAAAAGCCAACATTTGCCCCATGACTGCACGTCTCTACTTGTGGTTTCTGCTTCACTACAAATTGCTCTGAAGCGTGTCTTTCTTCTGGTTAGAGGAATCTTTTGATTCTGAACAAATCAATAGATTGCTCCTAGCCTCTCACTGCATTGCTGTTAATGATTCAGAGACAGATCTGAACCATCATCTCTGTATTAATAGCCTCGAATATCACACTAATTAAATGTGGAGCACAAGTCTTACATGAAAACTAATGAATGTACCAAAGTTCTGTATCACCAAAGTGTCATACATGAAAATAAGTTGGGGGGGGGGGGTTAGCAGTCTAATAGGTCATCAAAGACTATGGTACATTATTTAGTTGTCATCATCACTCAGCTATCCGTACACATCAGATTATCACTTTCTCCTTCAGGGATACCAAAAGGTAAACGGTTAACAATGATTTTTACATACCGGGTACGTTTTCCAGAAGGAAGTCTGTTTTGTCAAAATTGTTCTCAATGGATAATAACGCTGAACTTTTGACACTGATATCAAAAAGCCTTGAACTGAAGTTTAAAAAAATCAATGGCAATTTCATGACAACCAAATGAAGGTCATTTACAATGCATAGACATAGAAAAAAAGTTTTATGACTAAAAAAATAACACACAAAATGGTACACAGTGAGTAACTAGGTGAGTCCATTTGAAGGTTTCCATAATGCCCATCTAACAATACAGAGACTGTATATGTGAGATATCAAACACTGTAGGGAGATTGGAATACTGTACAGTTTTCTTACCGGATGTATCCACAAAACCAATTCCACACAGGCTACACATCCTAGCACTATTTCACGACACAAAGAACTTCATTCAATATTAAATTCATGACAGAGCACGAAAAAATCAATCCAAAACTGTACACAATCATGTGACATTGATCTCAGAACAGTAGCATTGTAATCCACAAATGTGCCAAATCTGTTGGATAAAGTCTGGGAAATCCATCACTCCATTTACCGACAGTCAGCAAGCAAGCAACCATTGGATGCAGAACTTGGATTTTAATTGTACTACCATTAGTGTCTCAATAACAAACAGATCTGCCGATCACACAGGCTGCACTCTTGAGCAACAAAGACACGAGTCTTCATCATATCATCAGTATAACTCACACCAACTAAAATCAATATGCATGCAGACATCATTCAAATGTTCCACAGAAATGTGAGCAGATGCCAGTCCATACACCCGGGGGATAATCTCAAGAGAAGTGACACTCATTGACAGTCTTACAGTCACCAACGAAATAAGTGCTACAATATGTGTCCATGAAAAAATTGCCCATCACATGTATTTCATTTTCACCTCAACCACATCAAAGCAGTCATAATGTAAAAACAGGCCAAAAAATTAAGGCCAAATAATTGATTAAAAGAATGATCATGTACATGTAAGATACCCTGTGTGTGATATCAGAATACATTAATGACCATTATATATATGTACCATTCCAAACATATGAATGTATTTACATGGTGTTGTTCCTATGCCCACATGACTCGTCCACTCCAGGACCAAACTACAGGAAGTACCAATGGCACTCAATAAATGCACACAGGACAGCTGAGACACCCATCAAGGGTAAATAGTTTCACTGTACAGATCAGGGTCCACACTGCAGTGTACTGGAGAGAGAAACTTAGGTGTTTCTGGCCCATGAGGACCGAGAGCTATATTGCAAAGACCTCCTTATCTTGATATCATCTTTAAAACACAGATCAGATCAATAAAATCTCTGCATTCCATGTTTGCATTCACCCATGTCCTGTTTTGAAAACCTGTTCCTGCAGTTTTATTTCCAGAATGACAGGAGTATTTTTAACTTCCTAGTACATGTATTCTAAAAGCATGCATATTTTGGTCACCAGTTAATCTAGGGGTGTGCATCACTTCTATAAATTTTTCGCTACGTAATTTTATTGTTCCATGTATCCTTAGACTACCTTGCAACGCGTATTGTCAGACAATCGTCATCGTTGGAACATCTGGCTTTATGAAGTCCATGCTGAGTCTGACCTTACGGAAAGGTCTCGAGGGTCAACAGGGGGGCGTCCGAAAACAGGACGGTTTACATGACGACAAATCATCCAATTTCCTCCTCTGGGGAGGGACCAAGGTCAAGGACATCTTGGGCTAAGTGCTTTGTTTGTTGTTTGTGGACTTCTTTTAATGACTTCCGCTGTAATCCTTGTAATGACCACATTTAATTTTCCTTAAACAATTGAGTCACACTAATGTTTGACTAGCAGTCATAAAATAAGGCAGCACTCAATCACACCTTATGAAAACAAGCCAATTCTTATTTTAGCTAATTTGTCAAGCTGAAAGTTAGAAGTACATTCCAATGTATTTTTTCAATATGTACTGAAGTTTACTGCATGTATACACCTTCTGGGCCTTTTCACAAAGAGGTTCATGGTCTCCACCTGGATATATACGAGTTCAGTGGTCCCTATTATTTGCTGAATTATTGACAGTTTTTGCAATCCCTTTATACCCAGTGGTCGTTTGAACTTTAAATTTCAATAAGACCCTCAAACTATCTCTGAATAGCCCCTTGAAATTCTTCACCGTGAGACTTACAATTACCTTATAAAAATGTTGAACTATTTAACAGATGTAAACCATTCCTACAATCCTGATGCCCCTAGGTGTGGTTAATTGTGGGTTTTTTTAAAACTTTATCTAACAAACTTACGTGTCACTGGGCTGAATAACTTCCAGTGTTATTGTACAAATGTGTTATTCTTTCCTCAAGTTCTCCAAGTATTCTACACTTATAACAATCCCAGAATATTTCTACACTCGGTAAGTATTTCCTCCAAAACTACGCAACCTGTCACAGATACATGACCCAGTTTCTCAAGGAAAAAATATTACGTTTCTCACTGGAATTTCATCACCTCCATTTAAAAAAAAATTTTAATGCACGACTGAACATCCCGTTAAAGGATACTTCAGAGTTTGTTCTTCTTAATCTGATTTACACAGGGGGAAACACAGATTGGCGAGTTAATTAAACAATTGTATGGTTAGTTAAATCTGCATTTTACTTATGTTCCACCTCCCACAAAAAACTCGGAACAAATGACATAAAGCTCCCTGTAAGTAAACGTCAGGCCAACTCTACCAGTGTGGCAGAAACAGGCTTTGTGCTGCAATGGTGTAAATATATAATCAGAAAGGTCAACATTGGACATTCCACACGGTGGACTTATCACAACTTTACACAGTCCAGGTAAGCATTTACCTGTCAACCAGTGGTCGTGTACTGACGCTGTCTGTGCTCTATGACGAACTGTCACCATAAAGCAGCAATGCAGCCAGAATTTTACCTCACCCCTCTCAAAACTCCACAGAATAGGCACTGTTCATGACAACACTGCAGCTGACAAAGTGACTTGTTGAAATATTTGTACCTATTGTAAACAGGTCAGTCGATCTGTTGACGGTGTAAGGAGCCTTTCTCGGCCAAAGCAAATACCTGATTCTCACTGATCCTCGACTTGATAGTTTACATGATAAATGGGATACCTGTGTCTATTCAAACATTAATAACTTTTTTTTCACTCTCTTTCTCTTACATTGAAGTAATTTAGCAAACTAACATTCATTTCAACGAAGCTTTAAAATTTGATAGATTAAAAGTTACCATTTCTTCATGCACAATGATTATTACCACACACTTTCATATGACAAGTTTCACATTTTCTGCCTTTATCAGTTTGGTGATTATGTTCCACAGATTACCAGATGATAGCTATAGGTATATATGTAAATTTCATAAAGGCACAGGTACACATTATCTGTGTTATAACACACCTCCCCATTCAACCAAGCTTTCACCAGTGGTAATTATCACCAATCAGATACAACTGCCAGCAATCAAAATTCTTCACATTCATAAACAAATTATGATAATTCAGCACTGAGGTACTGCTGGGCTTCATCCATTTTCAAACAAAAAATAAAAACAAATGTTAATTTCCATCCGTCTGTTCAGCCTGCAGGTACGAGATGATCGAACAAAAGAGCCTCTTACAAAACTCACTGCTAAATGAGAAACTTCAGGGTTTTTTTCCTTCTCTCGAGCTAATCTTGAATTTCTGCCCAATTTTAATATCTTAAAAGTTTGTTAAATAATAATGCCATTAAAACAGATTTGGAAAATTACTGCTACAACAATACATGATGAGGTTACTGTAAGGAATACAGATTGTCACAACTTAATACTTGATATAGGTCAAATTTGATTTCAAAAAATATTTAGAATTTAAACCAGCAGATGCAATATACTGATAAGTCATTAGAGTTGCTGCTTTTTCTACAAGTATGGATTGTTTTTTATCAAGTACTTGTAATAATAGTGCGCAGTGCATTTGGAGAAGGTTGACATCCTTCTTATAGGAATTAGATGCCTGCATTACGGGGGATGTGGGCCATTGAATAAAGGATGCAATTTCTGAGCATGGGCTGAACGGCCTATTAACTTAAATTAAACAAATACTTCTCTACCTTTGAAGTAAGCAATACCACAATAAGGAAGGGCAAAAATATCACAAACTGTCAATGTACCGCATTCACTTACAGACTACAGGTTGATTATAAAACATTACAATCCAATTGAAAGAATGATATTAAAACGTATTCTATTGATAGATTAGGTATATATATATATGACTTTACATGCTCACAAGTAAATCTTAGCTGTGTTTTTCTCAGGTATTTATCTATGTGTTGCAACAAAACTTTAATGTAGGTCAGAGAATATATCAAATTTTATTATATCGAAACTGAAACTGAGTCATTCTCTGATAATTTAACCCTACGTACTTTACATGTAGATACATTTGAGACATATGATGCAAGAAATCACAAAAGCATACATTAAATGTTCTAGATACTGTATAACATTCCCTGAAGGCAATCAAGAATAAACCTGTCTCCAAAACAATTCAAAATTAATGAGGAAATTACACTGAATTAATTGAGCCATGTAATATAAACATTTCTGCTTACAGACATACCCAAAATCAATTTGCTTCAAATTTTTCTGTAATTTGATGTCTTTATCGTTCATGTAAGGCATTTTTTAAAACCAAAATAACATGGAACGCTTTTGGACTGTTTGTTATAGCTTGTGAACTTTGAGAATGCTTAAACCTCTAGAGCCCATCCATTGTACTTATAACAATGTTAATCCCTGCAAGTACACTACTTGTATCCCCATCATCACCCTGCATTTCTCTGTGAAGTAAATTCTGTTTTTGTGTTTCATTTGCAATCCTTTGTTATGTCCTTAACTACTGTTTTTATGACATTGTAACTATAGTCAAGAATGTATTTTAGATGATGGGAAATTAAACACATTTAGAGATGAAAGGGACCTGTACTTTGACAGAAACATTCTGTCACTGTACTTACGGTATTTTACACAAATCATCAACTATTGGTCAGTGGAACTATGTGCCGATGTAATGTGTATTTTATATCCCCTTAGTAACTCTGAGTAAAACTCTTGGATTAAACTCCATGACTTTATGCATAATTCTGTTATGAAATTAAGTCTAAATAAATTACTGTTACAGTCTGTCCCAAGATATTTATGCTGCACATTTGGACAATTTTTGATAAAAATACACTTACCTGTGAAAGAAGTGCAATTGAAATAGTTGAAAGGGATATTTTCCAAGATAATTTCATTGACACATTATTATCTTTCACTCGGAAAAATTCACAGGAACGAAACAGATTCCTTACGGAGATTTATAATGGGGAATGTTTACATCTTTTCTCCATTCGGAATACACTCGGAATACATCGCGCAATATTTCAACGTTATCATCCGGGCTTGCTGCAATGCAAAATCTCCGTAGACATCACATTTTTTAGCATTGTATTGAAACCTGCTAAGCTAACAGGGGCGTTTTGACTGAGAAATCTTGGAAATTTTTTTATATTTTTGAATGAACATCGTTTGAATCCTGAGGTATTTATAAATATCAAACAATTAAGCCAAACGTGAATCCAAAATATCTTGGGACAGAGTATAACAAGGAATATTTGCCCCCATTTTTTTTGGCCCCTTTTGCCCTCAATGTCGTCAGCAAATTTAAGACTGGGCGAATTCCAATGTCTCAAATCATCTTTCCATACACACACTGCAGGTCTGTAGCTCCCGGTCTGAAAATATTAGGATGGATGACCTGGTAGCTACAGTTCCTTTCATGTTAAAGAGTTGCAATTTACGGCACATAGAAACATAGTTTGACTGTACATTCAACTTCTATAGTCTATAGTCTAAAAATATTTATGCAGCATATCTGGCTGACTTTGAACAAAAATACAAATACCTGTGAAAGATGTGCAATTGAAATCGATGAAAGGGAAAATTTCCAAGATATCTTTATTGACATATTATCATTTTTCACTCATGAAAGTTCATAGGAACAAAAACCGATTTCTTATGGAGACTTATAATGGTGAATGTTTACAATTTTTCTCTATTCTGAAGTCAATAGGAATACCTCTCGCAATTTTTCAACGTTCTGCTGCAATGCAAAATCCCCATAGACATTACAATTTTTAGCCGTGTGTTGAAACATGTTCAGCTAAATGGGGCATTTCAAAGAAGAAAATGGAATTTTTTCATACTTTTGAATGAACATCCTTTGAACCCTGAGGTGTTAATACATTTCGAGTAATTTAGCAAAATGTAAATAGAGAACATCTTGGGACAGTCTCAGAGTATACCCTACCATCTAATATCACTGGTCAATCAGACACTTTTCACTGAGCTTTTAAAACAAAAGAGCAAATTACTTTATTATAAACAGCTATCAGAAATTCCAATAAAATTGTTATAACAGGTGTTTATATATAATTTATATCAAAACACACACCTGTACATGAATAACAGTGCATGCATGCATATTAATTAAGATTTTCCTCGAACTGTCTTTACCTTTCACTAATTTTCTACTATATGAATCTTAATATATAAATATTACATGTATATATCGGGATTAATGGACAGTACTACTGTAGACATGGTAACAGTCTTACCTGCTTTAAATGAGGAAAGTTTAAAAACGAACTACGAAGACGGCATACCGCCGAGCTTGTTGTTGACAGTCAATATAGGTTCAGTCAGTGTCACGCGAAAGTTTTAAAATCGAAGGAAAACTGCAAGACGATAAAGCTTTAGAATGAGATCGAAAATCCAGCGACACGGGCCTACATAGCTAACATGACAAAATTTGAATTTACACAGCTTAAACTCACTGCTTACTCATCCACAGTTATTTATAATCTATCAACTCTTATCGTTTGGTCACCCACATTATCTCAAATTCGTTCCCTTATGAATTTGAGCCAAGTTAAAATTACATAACCCAACAGCGAGTAATCAGTTAAAGATAAGTAATCCTGATTTTGATCAGATTGGAGTAATTAGATCATTGGAGGCACCAAGAAAAAGGTATAACAGGATTTTGCCGAAAGGCCATTTTCTTGGTGTAAATGGTCCCATATTTTCACAAATATTTATAAATGAAATTGGGGTTCAACTCAGTGGGAAACTTAGGGTAAAACTATGAACGAATAACGTTTTATTTGTGTGTCTTTATAGACTTTAAAGCTTTTTATTTGGAGACTTGAATTTAAAATAATCACTCTTTTACAACCGTTACGGTAATTTTAAACATATGCATTTTCTTGGTCAAAGAAAAAGTTTTTCCATGTAATTCATTTTTAAATCATATTTATATTTCCTTCGTATAATGAATATTTCCTTTCTATACAAGTTTACTTCATTCATTTATATTTTCTTGACCAATTTATCAATACACTAAACACCCTTTCCGAAATTAATTTTTGACTTCAAACAACCATTATATAGACAACATTTTTGCATGTTTTTGAGAGTAACATGAAAATTGACTTAAACCACAGAGAACTACTGACCGAAACAAAGCCGACGTCAACAGTAAGGTTTCAAGATTTGACATAATTTTGCCATGATAAAAAAACAGGGTAAAGTCCAACGATTATCCTATGAAATGCCCCCCCCCCCCCCCCCCCCCCCGATGAAAACTTTCTTACATGGGATCGATTTGTAATGGGGAAAAAATCTGACATCTTCGTTTCATTTAGAACTTTAGCGGAAAAGAATTTTTTCAGCAATATCATCTGGGTTCTTTAATGATTTTTATCTGACAAGACAACGGACTAGGTAGCGTTTCAAATTAGAAATCGTGGACTCTTTCCTTGAAATGAACGAATGTGCATTCTGGATACCGAAGTACATGTATTTATATAAATCGAAATACCAATATAAAAAAAGGTCAGCCAAAACACAGAGACAAATTATTGTTATTTACATGCAATTCACGAAACGGAAGTGTTAATATATCCTTGCAAGAGTATGTAATTTATTACCATTATTAAGGACAGCTAAATAGTGTACATAAGAAGTCGTCATTAGGATTTTGCTGCCATGAGGAAATATCCCTCTTTTTATTGGGGGAAGGGGTGGGGGTTTGTGTGTTGATTTATTTGTTTATATTGAAAATTTGTGAAATAGTTGAAGTTATAATTATGACAGAACTCGTTAGAGCCTTTTAAAAGTTGTCTTAGAGGACTACTAAAGTTACATGTACGTGAGAAAATGTTTCTGATTTCTGTGTGACACAACATGTAGGTACAAAAACGTATCTTCATTCGTTCTGGATTCCACTGTCGTGCATTTGTGTAGCCAATGAATTGAACGATAGATTTTAGAATTGAAAAACTTAATGAAATGTACATCTTTTTAATGAATATTCTTGGGAAGTGGAAATTATATACTCTGAGCCATTCTTGCAACAAGCGCGACAACTCTGATGTAACTTAGTGTTCACACAAAACAAACAATTATTTTAAGAAAAAAATTGTTTATACCTAGGTGGTTCATGCATTATGGCAACGCACTTCAAAAAGATTATGCACTTTCAATTAATTAAAGTGCGTTAAAGTGGGACCAAGAGAAACCTTTTATCAACTTATCTTTTTAATGTATCACATCGAGCTAAACAAGGTTATGATAATCATTTATTCTTTATATAAGGAATAAGGAATCATTCTTTGAGTATTATGAGGTGATAATTTTGGTCGGGGCGTGATCAAATCCAATAAAGCCCGAAGGTCTTTATGATAGATTTGATCACGCCCCGACCGAAGACCGAATTGAAGTTGTGTTATCACAGGCATAGACACTGGAAAATGTAAATATAAAGCTATCAAGTGTTTGATATATTAATATATTAACAACGCATTTTGAAATAAAATTCTATTTTTGCAAAATTACTCTTTTTTATAATTCTGTACTGGTTTGTAAATATACAAGGTATCGATTTGAATTAATGTATTTGTATTATAATCCGTGTTTGATCTTCTTTTTTTTTTTTTAAAACTGACATAACATTTAAGTTTAAAAGGTGCTGCTCCTCTTCCACTTAACATTGCGAAATGTTTTATTGCTTATTGCTTAAGATATTGAGGGGAAATGAAATCTTTACTTTGTATCAGACATAAGTGAATTTGCCAAGACAGGCAAGGGAACTGAAAACAGGATCGCCGGTATCATTTTGAAGAGAACCAACAACACGTGTTTCATCAGTTTCATTCCGGCGTCTTGTCAGGTCAGACCCATGTGTTCTATGGTCCCTGAATTTTTACACAATAACATTCAACTTTCTGTTCTTTTTAAGTCTTTATTCGATTTAAGTTAGATCATGATTCCACAGCTATTTTGCAAATTATTTTATTTAGAAAATTTTCAAAAACAGACCCTTGTTGGAGCTTGTTATTAAAAAATATATTGCAAAGTATGTTAATATAAATTTCATTTTAAAATGTATTGAAAAACCAAAGTACTGATTGTACTGATAGAGGTTAGAGTTTAGAATACAACGATGTTATTATTATGCGAGAAATCTGTTATCAAAATAATAGGGGCAAACCTCGAAAAATATGGAATTCATTGGAAATTAAGCAGATTGAAATCATCATATTTCAATCTACATAAAGTAAAAATTTTCAAAACGTTTAAAAGAAATAAGGTGGATAACATTTCCCTATGAATCAGTCGCCATCAACTCGGGTCATATTTGTTCCTACCATATAAAACGGTTAGGGTGATAATTAAAATCTTTTAGCTTCATGCATTAGAGTGATATCTGCTCTCTGCAAGTATATTCCCTATTAATTTCTATTTTTATATCTAAAAATCGAAAAACGTCAAGTACACCATAAACAATATGTCGCAATTTTGCTATTTTGATGTCAATATTTAGTTTCCCCTGCTCTGATATGCACTACACTCCTTGGATGTTCATATGATATATTTCACTGAATTTTAATTTTTTTTTTTAAACTGTAATGATCATTCAACACATTATCAGAATCTATGGATCACCCTGTACAAAGTTTGACGTGAATCATATTCAAGTGAAAGATTCTCAAGATAGTTGTTGGATATAGTTGATGATTGGTTGTCATTTATTTTGTGCGAAGAAAATGATAATTTGTCACAAAAACTAATTTTTTATGTATGTAATTATTACATAAGTTTTTGTTCGTGATTACAAGCGAACATTAAATTTGATAAAATCATCTGTAGATCCACACACTCCGTTTGTTTCCGTTTGGACTATAAATGAATGGAATGCATTTTCAGGATCAGTAGATTTGATGTCTTTATCACAAACAAAACCCTCATTGAGGACGCCAGCAGAGTAGCTCGCCTGGATGTCTGTTTCGTCATCGCAAAGTGAGTCTACGTCTCGCGTCACCAAATATCGTTTAATATCAGCAACAACCTCTTCTGGTGATGAGAGTTCCGATGCTTGATCAGACTGTTTTTCAGAACCCCACTTTGTCTGGTCTTTAGCTTGTTCATCATATGTAGTAGCAGACGAGTTATCAACCGTATGATTTTGAGGTTGTCCATTAGGTGTAGAATCATTTATGGCAGCTTTGTCACTTATCTTTTCCGAAGAAGATGACGTGTTTTCAGTTCTTTTGTCAGCTGCAATACCCATCTCCATGTTGAAGTTGGAGTCTTTTGCCCAGGACTGTTCGATCCCACTTCCCAGGACCAGAAACACTATGGCACCAAACACCGAGATACCGGCACAGATAAAAAATACCACTTGCCACTCCTCTTTGGTTCTCTGAAAAATTATGTAAGTAATTATTAAACTAAAAAAATAATGTAAGTAATTATTAAACTGAACAGTAAAAACCTCGGATTTTTAAAACATGTACAGACCTTAGTGGGTTTTATTTTTAGATCTACCATACATTGAAATACTGTAACATTCATAATAGTAAAAGGAAATTAAAATTTATTATTTTGTGCCTTTCAAAGCAAACTTTAATTGAAACCAATAATTTTTTTCTTATTGTACAAATGTAATATGAATTCAAACAAATCTTCATCACGTTTTTGGTGAGTTGAAATGTAATTATCGGGGCAAGCATAGCAGCAATATTCGCCATCGTTCCCGTCATACCAGTTAGCACACCGGCATACCTAAAAATAGAAACGGAATACCAATCAAACAAACCCAGCATATTCAAGACGGTAAGTACCATATAGAATTATGGTAATAGTACAAATTTTTAAAAAGTCATTAATAATATATTATCATAAAAACAAAAGCTATAGGGACCAATCATAAAATGTTATACCAAATTAAAGAGACTGTATTCAAGTCAACGTATCGTATATTGTTTGAAAGTGAATTTTGTAGAAAGTAAATAAATACATACTGTATAATGGACTTCGGAAATTACTTAAATAAACCTATTTTCAGACTACCAGTTATTTAATTTTCGGGTTTTTTTGCGATCTCTTTTCAATCACAAATTATCAATACGCAGAAATTATATCATGTATCATTTTCTTTAAAAAAATTTTTAGATCGCAAAAGAATGACTGCAAGACGCAAATTAAAAATGCTACACATTTTCCCCAAATTTTGTGACACGCGAAAAAAACCCTGGATATACGGTATTCCCTTTTTAAATTAGATTTACTATAATCATGTAACTGGGATTCAAGCATGCATTCGCAGCGTAGTACATGTATGGCTCGCTTAAACACTGCAAGGAGGAGAAATGATACAGTGTAGCTCTGAGTTTGGTATACTTTAGCACTACATAATTATCTATTCGTACATACTGATGGAGGAATGAAAAATATTTTTCCTTATACCTTGGCGCTATGTCTATTTGATTGACACGGAGTGAGCAAGTGTTCAGAGCCTGTATAAACCAGAACAAGACAACCAGAATGACTGCGTAGCTCGCCTGGGACCTGTCCATGAAACTCAGCCCAATCAGGAAAGGCACGGACAGAATGTTCCCTGTAAGTACCATAGAAACATTCAAGTAGACTAGATAAATACATATTGATTTAAGGAATCGTCAAACGACGTCTCTATGGTAAAAAGAAAGAAAACTATACTTGAAAATAATGTAACATATTTTCACATTTCATTAACAGAAACTTGAAAGTATACATGCATCTTGAACAACAGAGAATTGAAGAAGTACTTTGTTTTGTAGGTTAGCACAAGACAGTGGTTTCAAAAAATGACACCTTCACGAACTTGTAGACCGATATAAGCCCCTGTAAAAAACTCACAAAAATGAAAAAATCGAATGGAACTTACCGGTAGCCATGAAGATTTTCCTGACGACGGTGGTGGAGAAAGTTCCACGGGAAATAAGAAGATCAGAGATGTGTCCGCCACCAAGGGATGCCAAGAAGCGGGCCAAGGGTGGCATTGAGGAAGCAAGACCATTCTATAAGATAATTAATATTGAATCACGTGAGATCACATTTACCATGTACGTGGATATACACCTTAATAGTAAATTACACTGTCACTACGTGATAAGTCTTCTTTTAAATTAATTACTAGAAGAATCGAAAGTTCATACCACAGTGACGTCGAACTTGAGAATGTCATTCAGATAAATGGGTAGAAACGTCCCCATGGTTGTGGCGATGAAATTGTATCCCATGTGGACGGTGAGTAAACCCCAGAAAGGACCGGACCGTAAAATCTGGAGCCAGGGTGGGCGTGGCATCTACATAAATAGAAGGACCCTGGTTCACATCAGCACGTAGAGAGTAAAATTACCGCTAAAAGAGAAATCAAGGATACTTAAATTAGTAAAATTATTTTCTATATGTTAAATCCTTCTCCATAAAGGCGCAAAAGGCCGGTGTTTGTCCCCGAATTCCATGATGCTAAGCGGTTGAGAGTCATTGACTACCACCCCCGGGATGTCTTATCCAGGGGTAGCGGGTTAACTCCCAGTGTAAGCCGGTAACCAGTTTTAGCTGACGCCTATGACCACTTAGTCCTGTGCTGAGAGAGAGAGAGAGAGAGAGAGAGAGAGAGAGAGAGAGAGAGAGAGAGAGAGAGAGAGAGAGAGAGAGAGAGAGAGAGAGAGAGAGAGAGACAGAGAGAGAGAGAGAGAGAGAGAGAGAGAGAGAGAGAGAGAGAGAGAGAGAGAGAGAGAGAGAGAGAATCTTAAACCCATATCACACATTTGCCTTTAATGATTCATAAAAAAGTTCTCTCAGTGGCCAGACTATATACGTGTACATATACGTTTAGGCAGGGATTTTTAATCATTTTTTTTTCTTCTACAGTGATTAGTGCAACAATCTTTATCTTACCTTTGCCACAGTGCTATCGCGGCGCCTATGTCGAATACGTTTAATTTCATCCGGCTTGATGCGAGGGTGTTCGAATGGGGTATCGTAAACAAACAGAATCCATGGTATCAGCACAAGAAAGTTGCAGCCACCTTTAAAATAACCCATTTAGGACTTATCAAGCAAAATATATTATATCAACCATCACATATTGAAACCAGAGGCCTGTAGGCTTTGAAGTTCACCTGATTAGTGATTACCATAAAATTACTAACCAGAAATGCACAACCAACGGCAATAGGTTACCCGAGTGACCAAAGTGACTCAAAATCATACACGATACTCACTTTATGGCCATATTTGCCATCCCCCTAAAACAAAAAGCCTTAATCCCTGCCCATGGAAGTGAACTTCACAAAGTAAGAAGAGGATACATTGACAAATGCATCTATTTTATCTCCCTCGACTGTCGAAATACAGAAGAAAATATTTAAAAAGTTTATATATTTTTCTGTTGTAATATTGGCCCTCCCTAGGGCTTGAAACCGTGACCCAAAGGCCACAATTTTTACAATTTAGACAGAAAGCCTCATGGGCATCATATTTATGGCGTCGGTAGCAGAGTGGTTAAGGTGCAGGACTCATGACCGAAAGGTTGTGGGTTCGAATCCTGGCCGCGGCAGGTCGACGTTGTGTCCTTGGGAAAGACACTTTACATGTATTTCCTCACTCCACCCAAGTGTAAAATGGGTACCTGTCTATAGACATTGAAAGATATTGTCAGAATGTAAGTGTCTGAGCAGCCTTAACGGCTGCCGCACTGAGAAGGCTCTGGAATGCTTTAAGGTCTGCTGGGGTAATAATTGTAAAAGCGCTTTGAGAAATGCATTGCAATTTAAAAGCGCTATATAAAAATTGCAATTATTAATTGTTATTTATGCATTCCATTTATCTTCCACTGTTGGGGCCATGAATTTCAAAATTTTAGTGAAGACATCACTGCTTATCATGACCATGTGCTTAGATTCTGGTAAAGAAGATTTTTAAAACTGCAAAAACTTCTACAGTTTTACCCAAAATTGATGGTTCGGTTTGGGGGTTTTTTTTTTAAATATATTTCACAATTCATGTTCCTCTTCCCCTTTAGTTGCGAGACACCAAATTTGTTCACAATAACCCTTGTAGATTCAGAGAAGAGGCTGAAAATGTTCAAATGTTACCTCACGACGCACTCACGTTCGACGTTGGACGCACGACGACGGACGAGAACAGATCACAATAGGTCACCATAGTGACTCAGACGACCAGAAAAAATCATTACAAATGACTTGCATTGGCAAATAAAAATAGTAGATTTAGATACTAGTAGTGTACAATTTGTAAATGTCTTACTGAATAGATACATGATGAAGGGCCATCCGTTGTGGACTGGAATTGTACATATAAACCCGGACGTCGAAAAATTCAGAATAAAACCGATGAAAATTCCTGAAAATGTTAGATGGAAAAATGTTATATTACAAAAAAGTTAATGTTAGCACATACACTGAGGGAGAGATTGAAAGACATAGACAGACAGACAGACCCGCCATAGCTGTGGAAACGATCTGAGCCCTCTCATTCAATGGAGCCCATTTTGACAACAACTCCGTTAAGCTGGATTGTAAGCCGCCCTTTATAATCAAAAATATTATTTAATGGTTCCTAGTTTAAGATTATAGAAAAAAAGGATTTCATAAAATGCGCATTATTCATAACTGAATATCAATTATTCAGTTTCATTTTGGCTATTAGCATGACGTTATGTCTAAAATCTACTCACAGACGATAGCCCGGCCACACAGCGGAGACCAATGGCAATATAAGGGTTAAAGGTCAGCACGAGAGGTGTGAGAGCAGAGGAGCCGGCCAGGAGGAGAATGATGAGGATCATCACTCTCTTGGCGCTGAATTTTCCGGACAGGTATCCTCCAATCAGAGGAGTGAAAGGAAACGCGTAAAACTCCGCCGTCAAAACCTGGCTTCTGACGTCACCCTCCAAACGTATGTTCCAGATCTTTAAAAAAGAAAAGAGGTGCACAAGATTTTGATAAACCAACAATACAAAAATAAGTTGGAGCCGTTAAAGTCAATATTCACGTTTGTTTCCGCCCTTCCGCTGATATTGTTCGTAGCTTTTGATAGGTTTTTGTTGGATGTCGGCTCAATGTAGTTGGACTCCATGCACACTAAGACCATCGTTATGCAGTTCTGAAGCATCGGCAGAGCAACAAACATAAGGGAACACATATAGGTGACCACCCAGCGGTGAGAAAGGTACTTGTCCAGGAAACCTTCCGGGGCAGAAGGATCAGCACACGCTTCCGGTTTTGTGTCATGGTCTGTTGGAAAGGTTACAGATCCTCTTCTGTTACCATTCACAATCTTTGTATTATCACTGGATCCTTTATGATAATATATTTTTTTTAATAATTAACCATATTATAGATTATAATATAATATATAATGCAATATAATGTAATATAATATAATGTAATAAAATGTAATATAATATACCGTAATTAAAAACCACAAGTAATGAATAAGTGATGGAAGAACAAGTGATTGTGGGAAGTACTTACCCATACTTTCCCGTCACCTTAAGCTTGCTTTCGACATTTTGATGTAAAAAGGACAATGCATCAAAGACTTGCGCAGTAAGCCATAATTTAAATGTTTTAAATAGTGTTTTTCTCTGAAATCCGACTATGGAATCACAAACATGTCACAAAATTATAGAAAAGAACAGAATTTATTTTAAAATTAAGGCATGATATATAACAGTTATGATTTTATATAAATACGCATGTAACAGATTAAGACAACATATATGTAACTTATACGCTCATTGTTCAGTGTGTACAATAGTATTACATAAGGTAATGTGACCCCAAGAAACAGAATCATATACATATACAATTATTAATTATACTTAATTTTCTTTAGTGAAAATTGTGCAAGCATATCCGATTCGTTATTCAAAAATTCATGGCAAAGAAACAAGTTAAAAATCAATAGATAGATAGATGCTTACATATGTACGTACAACGAAAAACGGCAAAAAGTAACAAGAAGAGGGACTAAAGGACTTCGGAATGGTATAAATACTAGCGCTTTGCTCATCTAACAATAAGTAAAAGACATGTCATTATTGAAAAGAAGAATAAAGACGTCAAATCGGCATGGCTATGTTATCAACTACTCAATTTTGAAAAATTATATCAGACAAATTATTCTCTGTCGCACGCAAACTTTGTAATCCAAACGCTTTAATTTGATATCACATCAAACGTTCAAACTTTTGAATATCCTTACAGTACATGTAATTAAATAAAAGAAAATTCTCAAGGTTTTGTTAATTTGTTAAAACCATTTTGTATAGTTTGGAAAAATACGAACCTGATTATATAACAGACTCACATAATAACTATGTCATTTAGTCCACTAAATGTTGACTGTGATGTCTTGATAAGTAAAAGAATGTAAGAGCTATGTCATTCAGTAACATTTAACTAAAAGTTAAGTCATATTTAAGTTTATGGAATGGCAATATTTCATCATGTAGTACCTAATTGTAATGTTTCTAGCCACCAAAAGCTGTCGTATATACTTGTGTCTATATGTGCCTTCATGTGTCCGTGCATTAATTTATCAGCTGATTTCTTCTCGCGGTATCACTTAATGCCAAGGGCACAAAGTTAACGGATCTTATTTCATCATTTTATCACGACAGTTTCAGCATACAAAAAAAATCAGATATTGTCATCGAGAAAGTCATTCCAGAACCCAAGCAAATGTCGATAATTGCAAGATATTCAAAGACATTTTGTTAAAATATTGTTTTATTAATGACTATGAACTACCTCATTAATTTCATTCCTTACCACCCCTCGAAACCGTGGGTTATGGCTGTGATATTGCAGCACTTGAATCACACTTTTATAGATGTTTAAAAATGAATCAAATACATGTACTAGAATCTGCAGAGTATTTTCTATAATTCAATGTCAGTTTACGAAATAATATTTCGAGAAAGAAAATAAATGTTGTATCTTGGCATCTCAAACCATTTAAATTCATAAATATAAAAAGAAACATATCAAATATCAATGGCATTTGTCCGAAAATTCAACTGTATCTGTATTGTTTCTTGAAAATGCCTTTCCATTAGCCCGACAATTAATTCGTAGACATGATTGTACACTGACTGCATCAGTATTTGATAAACAACAGTAAAATACGTTATTTTAACAAAAAGCAAAATGGAGGCAAACGAACAAGGTAAAAATGTTCTTAACTGCAACGTATTTCATTTACTATGTATTTTGTAAATTGGATATGAAAAATAAGTTTGTGGATTACATTGAATTGCATTCATCAATTTTTATTTGTATGGTAAATCTAAATTCTATCCTTATAATTGGTGAATTGCTGCAATATGCTATCTACTGTGAATTGTTCATTATTGCATCCATGGTTAGTCATATTCATTCTGAATCATTGTACCAGTACATTTTTTATTCTATATGATAAAGTTCCATATGACATGAGAAGGACATCTTCAAGAGTCTCTTTCTCAAGTGACATGACAGAACAACAAAGCCAACGAAACAATTCTGTGATCTCTGCTCGAAATTCCTCGACATTTTCACTGTACAGTTCCAAACAACTTCTTAAACAAAGTGTGTTTGAGAAATACACATCTTGTCGCTGGTTGGTGGCCTTTTCTTGTTTCATTACGGTTACGTGTTCGATAATGCTCCGTCAGTGTATCAGTATGGTGATTGTTTGTATGGAGTCCAATTATAAAGCTGGACAAGACGCCATGATAAACAAATCGAACACGACTACAAATGGAACTTTCTCACAGACACAAAGAGGGGTATAAGGACTACCTACGGCAAAAATATTTTCTTTTTACTTGAAGGAATAAGGAATCATTCTTTGAGTATTATGAGGTGATAATTTTGGTCGGGGCGTGATCAAATCCAATAAAGCCCGAAGGGCTTTATGATAGATTTGATCACGCCCCGACCGAAATTATCACCTCATAATATTCAAAGAATGATTCCTTATTACTTATATTTATATAATTTTAGCCATCGTACGATTAAATATTTAAATATAAATTAGCAAATCCCGCTGGCGCCTCAATTTGGCGTCATTTGTATTATGGGTTATATAGTACAAAATCGATACGTAGTGTTATCACAGGCAAAGACACTGGAAAATGTAAATATAACATAACATAAAATCCTATTTTTATGTACAATACTTTCATGATAACTTTAAGCAATGAGTAGATGAATAATGGAGAATAAGGACAAGAATTTAAGAGAAAATTTCTGTTTCATTTGACTGGTTTTCATCATCGGTTATTAGCTATTAATCGAAATATCTATCAGTTGATCCATTGGTGAACAGAGATTTATAAAACCATTTCAAAACCTGTCTCTGATCTCTAAAGCTTTGGGACATACTATGGAAGAGCGAAGAGAAGGGTCTGATTCTACAGTCCTATTTCTACACGTTCCCGATCACCCCCCTGATTGGAGGTTACCTGTCAGGGAGGTTTAGCGGGAAAATGGTGGTGACCGTGATGACGTCATGCCTCATCTTCCTGTCTGCCGTGTCCCCCATTGCTGCCACAGTCAGTCCCTACTTTGTCGTCGTTCTGAGGTGCTGCATCGGACTCTCCTCAGTAGGTCAATAGTAGTCTTTAGTTATTCTTTTCATATTGTTACTCTTTACGAATTATATCAAATTAAAATGTCAAGCAAATACATCACATAGATAGTTTTTATGCCCTTGTTGATTGACCAGAAAGTGCTAGCATGTATGATTATTTGGTTCGTTTCACCAGGGAGGCCTTCAATCTAGTGTAACAGCCATTGTTTCCAAGTGGGCACCGGTGTCTGAGCGTGCGCAGATAGTAGCTATGGCCAACGCAGGTACACTCAGGCATGGTTTTAAACCTTTCCCCTGTTTAAATTATGAATTTTGGAAATTGTAGTGACACTGAATATGATTTAAAGTAAAATGATGTAACATCACAAACAAAAGTGATCATAGCAGAAATTATTTTCATATGAATATTGTTAATTTTTTTTAAATCATTGTAGTTCTTATCTTTAGAATAAATTGAACTTTTCTGATCATTAACCTTTTTAAAAATACAGAACTGAACTCAGAACATCTAGTTTTAATCAGATTTAATTTCTGTAAGCGCTACTTTCAATCAGTGTTTCATAATGTTTCAAAGACTACTAATCTTACTGAACTCCTTCACGAAAAGTGATTGTCTTTTAATCAGTGGCTCATGTATATTGCGTGTTCTTTTCTGTGAGTTTCTTGTGTAAATCTGCCTTGCCTTTATTAGGTTTGTAATTTCGTGTTTTTAAAACTGAAAATAATCAAGCACCAAGATTTACAGACATTCTTAAAAAGTCTTTGCGGAGAATGTTTCAAACGTTTGATTTCCTTTATTTTTTACAGTAAAAGTTCAACATATGAGTAAACAATAGGCAAAATATAAAGTAAATTGACCGGATAGTTTATTGTTTACCGCGCTCTATTTTTGGTCGCATGTCCGAATCATCCCCAACATTTTATATAAGACTATATTGAAAAAGAGGGTTGTCATTTTTAATTTAATATGCAAAAAATTACAAACATACCATTTTTTAAAATTTTCAGATAAAAAAACGAAATTGACAGAATATTTTTTATGCTACCCGTCCTAACAGTTTGGTCCTATAAACGTGTCATGCCAGCCATTTTACATTCACATGTAGAATTGTACGGAATAGAAGGATGTTTACAAAACAAAGTCAATTTAATTTGTATACATAAAAAAGCCTTTCCATTCACACAGAACATGAAAGGATCGCGCATATGCTGACGTCCTCGTAAGACGTTGACTCCAACGTGTATAACGTTGAAGCGTCGAAATGATTCAAATACTTATGAACAGTATTCTATGTAAAAATATTTTATCATAAATATTAAAAAAAAATAAAAACCTTACATGATAACCTGTATATTTGAACATTTTACTCTGCATTTGCGTTTTACGACAGTAATGCGCAATACCCTGCGCATGGAACGCAAAATTTTAAACCCGCGACCGACCTTAAAGACGTTCGTGGAATTTAAGACCAATGTATATCAACACTGGTGACATTGATCACAACCAGGATGAACACTTCTTAAAAGGCTGTTCATGATTTGTAACGTGTATTCATGAACATGTATACTAACATGTATTATAGACTACTTACTAGTATCATTTTGACATGGTCATTTACAGGTATGATGGTTGGTAACATCTTTACCTTTGCTTTCCCTGGCTTTATCTGTTCCATTCCAATCCACAATGGCTGGCCTTTTATATTCTACATCTTTTGTAAGTTTATATTGAGGTTTTTTTTTAGAATTATAAATTCTTCAGTCCTCTATCATAGCTTTACTTAAATAATAGACAAGTACTGTCGGTCTCTCAATAACATACTGGGGAACGAAATGAAATAATATGATAAAACATAACTGTGTTTTCTGAATAAAATAATGCTTATAATCAACACAATAATAATGTTATTTATTCAGGTATCAATTTGTTGCTTAGGTATATGTAACGTCCTTTCCCTGGTCATGTGGATGTGGTTGGTGTACGACAGACCAGACGAACACCCCCGGATCACGTGGAAAGAGCGTGCTCTCATCAACTATAAACGAAGGGACAGCACTCTCGAAAAGGTCAATACTTCAAGCAAAATTCACCAAATTTGATTTAATATTCATATATACAACAATATAGCATTCTTGAGAAACTCCGAAAGTTATTTTATATTTTCAGATGCCTTCACCTCCTTGGATGAAGATTTTAAGTTCTGGGCCGTTTTGGGGACTCTTGTTTGCCCAAATGTCCCACAGGTTTTTATTCACTACCATTGGGACTTTCCTTCCTCTTTATATGGCTGACGTGTTGAAGTTTGACATTGCGACTGTAAGGCACATTTTTATTCATTTTCTATTCATTAATCATCACCATTTAAAGACAGATCCAGTCATTGGCAAATGCATAAGCAGCTGTTAAATGATGAAAGTTATTCCCAATATGTACCATATGTTTTAATATTTCAGAATGGACTTTTCTCCTCTCTGCCATTTATAGGTCGGTTCATTGCTTCTGTTGGAAGCGGGATGCTGGCAGATAACCTTATGACAAGGGAAATTCTCTCAGTGACCGCCACCAGAAAAATATTCCACGTCTCGGGTTAGCTTTGTCCCGACAACAAAGATTTTTTCAAAGCCTCCTCATTACTAATTATTTTAGTTTATAAAAAGGATATGCAAATACCATTATATTCTATTTGAAAAGGACGAATCTGCAATCAATTCCTTCATTAAACATGTACATTGATTTCCTTAAGATAAATGATGACTAAACTAGATTACTAAAACCAAAAGTATAAATATGTTTCAAAGAAAGTAGAAGGCAGTAGTTTGTCGAAATGATAACAAAATAAATCCCAAAATTCAAAGCAAAATCACTCAAACAATTACAAAAATATTTAAAGAAAATGGAAGCATTCATAATATTTCTGATTGCAACAGGTTTAGTACTATCAACTCCTTTCTTGATTTGGATGAGTTACATGGGACCTGACGAGAGGACAAGCGCAGTGGTACTACTGGTGACGTATTGGACAGTTCAGGCTCTCAATAACGCGGGATTTCGAGTCAACCATATTGACATCGCACCGAGGTATATGTTGCAACAGTTTTGTGATGAATGAGACAAAACTGGGTGAATCATAAATGATCGATACAACAACATGTTAAAAAAAATTAAAATACTAAGAGGTAGATAAGAACTATCACCTAGTCGTAATATAATTTTGTTTTCTCGAGTTTTGTTATCTAGAAGACACATTCAATCCTTTTTTTTAAAAGATTTGCAAGTGTTCTGAATGGTATGACAACAACGGTATCGTCAGTTGCCGCATTGCTTTCTCCAATCGTAACTTCAGAGCTGACAAAAAATGTAAGCCCATTAAGCGTTATCAAATAAAAAATGTCATGAAATTATTATTTCTTATTAAATATATACTAAGTAAAATGTCACTAATATGTAGAACCTTTCTAACATACAAATTAAAATGAGATTAAGAAGGATAGCGATAAATAAGTATTGAAATTCATTGTTCATGAAGACATTAATTTCTGAAAAGATATTATTGACTTCACTGAAATAACACTTTTAACTTGTTAGGGTACACAGGAGGAGTGGCAGACCGTGTTCTTCATCTGTACGGGGGTGGGACTGGCAGGTGCCCTAGCCTTCCTGGTTCTGGGCAGCGGAGTGGAGCAGGAATGGGCAAGGGACCAAAATATGAATGTTGAGTTTGACGTTTACACAATTGACGAGAGAAAACAAAGTATTGACCAGCTACACGCTTCCGTGGAGGAGGGGGATTGTACGGCTGAAAATAACAAAAAAGTTGGGATGAACTCTGTCTCTGAAAATCAAAATGTGAAAGTGGAATGTGGACATGTTAATGACAGTTTTGTTGAACAAGTTAATAAAGAAAAAAATGATCCGGTAGCCATTCAAGAGATCATAACATACCATTTCTGAGTAGAATCATATGCTATTGTTTGATGACTAGGGAGAAATTGAAGTGATTTGATGCAATTAATTCTGAATCAAAAAAAAATGTTTTGGAGGACCATAACAAAAACAGTTACTCTGCCAAAAAAAATAAACAATTATGTCTGTACATGTATTCACAAGAGCACGAGTGAGCATCAGATTAAAGGACAAATTTCCGAAAAATAATAGAGTAGCCATCGTCTTCAAACAAGGCATTCTAGAAATAACAGAACCAGACACTGTATTTATCAAACTTTAAAAAAAATAGAAAAGCGCAATCTTATATCAGTGAGGAGTCTTAAAGACCTCGATTCTCTATTAATATTAATATATAATAAGCATTAGAGCCTACTATAGATTCATTGTCTTCTATGATCAGTAGCATTTACCATCTCCGGTTTTTAGCTCACCGAGCTGAAAGCTCAAGTGAGCTATTCTGATCACATTTTGTATGTCGTCCGTCCGTCTGTCTGTCCGTCTGTCCGTCCGTCCGTCCGGCTGTCCGTCTGTCTGTAAACTTTTCACATTTTCAACATCTTCTCAAGAACCACTGGGCCAATTTCAACCAAACTTGGTACAAAGCATCCTTAGCCTAAGGGTATTTAAATTTGTGAAAATTAAGGATCACGCCCTTTTGCAAAGGGAGATAATTAGGAATTTATGAAAATTTTCGAGAAATTTTCAAAAATCTTCTTCTCATGAACCATAAGACCAGGAAAGCTGAAACTTGTGTGGAAGCATTCTCAGGTAGTGTAAATTCTAATTTGTGAAAATCATGACCCCCGAGGGTAGGGTGGGGCCACAATTGGGGGTCGAAATTTAACATAGGAATATATAGAGTAAATCTTTAAAAATCTTCTTCTCATGAACCATAAGACCAGGAAAGCTGAAACTTGTGTGGAAGCATCCTCAGGTAGTGTAAATTCTAATTTGTGAAAATCATGACCCCCAAGGGTAGGGTGGGGCCACAATGGGGGGTCGAAATTTAACATAGGAATATATAGGGTAAATCTTTAAAAATCTTCTACTCATGAACCATAAGACCAGGAAAGCTGAAACTTGTGTGGAAGCATTCTCAGGTAGTGTAAATTCTAATTTGTGAAAATCATGACCCTCGAGGGTAGGGTGGGGCCACAATGGGGGGTCGAAATTTAACATAGGAATATATAGAGTAAATCTTTAAAAATCTTCTTCTCATGAACCATAAGACCAGGAAAGCTGAAACTTGTGTGGAAGCATTCTCAGGTAGTGTAAATTCTAATTTGTGAAAATCATGACCCCCGAGGGTAGGGTGGGGCCACAATTGGGGGTCGAAATTTAACATAGGAATATATAGAGTAAATCTTTAAAAATCTTCTTCTCATGAACCATAAGACCAGGAAAGCTGAAACTTGTGTGGAAGCATCCTCAGGTAGTGTAAATTCACAGTTGTGAAAATCATGACCCCCGGGGGTAGGGTTGGGCCACAATGGGGTGTCGAAGTTTAACATAGGAATATATAAAGTAAATCTTTAAAAATCTTCCTTTCAGAAACTAATCAGCCAGGAAAGCTGAAACTTGTGTGGAAGCATCCTCAGGTAGTGTAAATTCATAGTTGTGAAAATCATGATCCCCAGGGGTAGGGTGGGGCCACAATGAGGTGTCGAAGTTTTATTACATAGGAATATATAGAGTAAATCTTTAAAAATCTTCTTCTCAGAAACTAATCAGCCAGGAAAGCTGACACTTGTGTGGAAGCATCCTCAGGTAGTGTAGATTCAAAGTTGTGAAAATCATGACCCCCGGGGGTAGGGTGGGGCCACAATGGGGGATCGAAGTTTTACATAGGAATATATAGAGTAAATCTTTAAAAATCTTTTTCACAGAAACTAATCAGCCAGTAAAGCTGACACTTGTGTGGAAGCATCATCAGGTAGTGTAGATTCATAGTTGTGAAAATCATGACCCCCGGGGGTAGGGTTGGGCCACAATGGAAGGTCAAAGTTTTACATAGGAATATATATGGTAAATCTTTAAAAATCTTCTTCTCAGAAACTAATCAGCTAGGAAAGCTTAAACTTGTGTGGAAGCGTCCTCAGGTAGTGTAAATTCAAAGTTGTGAAAATCATGATCCCCAGGGGTAGGGTGGGGCCACAATGGGGGTTCAAAGTTTAACAAAGGAATATATATGGTAAATCTTTAAAAATCTTCTTCTCAGAAACTAATCAGCCAGATGATTCTTTATAATTGTTAAGACTTTGGCCCCAGGACAATTCTTTGGCCTCACAAGAAGGTTCAGAGTTTATGTACGTTTATATCCCATATATAAACAATTGTTAAGGATCTTTTTGAGAACTGCAATACTCAACATATGGTATGACTATAAAATCGTCCTGTTAGAAAAGGGACTAATGATTATAAACATAAGAATATCCAGGGGAAAATGGATTTTATTTATACGGGATCTACATGTATTATTGTACATTGTCCAGATAGTTTGTATTATGACTCCATTAAGCTGATTTTATCATACCTATTGTTCCTCAGGTGAGCAATGTGGCCCATTGGCCTCTTGTTTAAATAAAGATTTTTTTAAATTTGATATCATGATGTTAATGTGCAACACGTATGTAAAGGCAAGCTTGGTTAATACAGTTTTAAATGCCTGAATAAATTTATGAATGAACAAGTTCCGGTATATCATTCTTATAACTTGAATATGTGTATATAAGATGCAAATAAATCTTGCATCAAATCTTTTTTTGCTGGATTGATAAAGTTTACAATATGTCAAAATCCACATAGTCACATTACACAATTTAAAATAATATACGTTCATATTGATATAGCAGGCAGACCATCGATTACAATAGCAAGCAACATGCTGTCTAGGTATCGTCAAATATACAAAGAAAATGAACCTTTATGTCACCAAATTTCATCGTTTTCATAGCATGCACATAAGTACATTTATCGGAATTAAGTGGTCATTTATAAAATATAATAGGACCTCTCTCTCTCTCTGCTGAATATTAGTATCATAATCATTCTGTTCACGCACATTCAGAAACGTTTGACAAGAAATTGGACAAAAAAAGAGTTTAATAAAAACATCTATAAAATTTGTTTGTAATCTGCTCTTGATTTGTCATTAGATTGAATAATGTTAAAACAGCGAAGATAACAACCATAAATTCCTAGTTGAAAGATTGTTGGTCGTTTCAGCGACCAATGGGCACCATGAAATAAACGATAAACCATTGGCTAATACGGTAACGGAAACGGCAGAGATTATTATCGATTCAATTGAATCTAGTTTTGATGAAAATGCAAGTATTAATGTAAAATTTCGAAACCATAATTCATCTTTGTCCAAGTTTTAAATGGATTCTAAAAAACTAAATTAGCTATAAAAAATACCTCTTTGAATATACATATACTTTATTCTTTATGAATCGAATAAGAACATATCATTATCAAAGAGACTAATTAACTGAACCAAGGACTAAATAGCCAATATATTTTTAAAAAATGGTCGATTTGTAGCTTTAAACTGAATTGAGCTTTGATGATGTTTTCATGTCCGGCGTTTGAAAGCCTTTTACATTACGACATCCACAGAGCCAATGGACTAATTTTAACTCATCAACTAAATGCACAAAACATCAACTGACAAAGAGTTTTCAGGTTGTTTAAGTGAGAACTAGAGCCGATGTTTGGGATGGATAACTGGTAAAACGCTCTCTCTAACGAATAAAAATACTGTAATATCAAAACAGTTTTATAATCTTCAGGATAACTGTTAGATTAAAATTAGATAAGGTCAAAATGGGATTGATCATAAGAGAGCTTAAAGTTCGTCATAAAAAAAAGACAACTCCTTAAATACCGATGTTCTGCTAAGGAACAAGTGTGCTATGGTTTGCCTTTGTAATCTACCTTCATATGATGTCTTTCTTCGGCTCGTTAATTTTATTTGAAAATGACATGCTTTTGTTAAATTTCGAATTAATAAATTCAGCTTCTTGCAAATCTTGAATAAATGAACGCGTCTTAGTGGTTTGGACTTTGGAAGAAAGGTTTTGAGCAATATTTATCATTTTGTTGAACTCTCTGAAAAAATGTTATCTTTAGATTTTAATTAGACAATTAAAAGATAATGAAAAAAGTGGAACTTTAAAAACTAAAATAAACCAACCTCATTTTCTTTGTAAATACTTGATTTCTAAAGGTTTGGGGTGACGTTCGTAGGTTACAGTGAAACAAAATCTCAATATAGAAAATATTCGCCATATACTAGTATTCGATTAGTTTAACCTTTCACGTTGTAGGTTTAACTCGAGATCTTATTTTACTCACAAAACGGCTCATTAGAGTCTGGGATCGTGATATTACACCTAAGAAAAAAATTTCGGTCATTCATCACTAACAATTTAATCGAAGATCAAGACTCTGAAGATGTCAAATTCAATTTAAAAGACCAGGAGCATTGGAATGGCATAATGCCAATAAATATGTGGTGTGATGAATACATTTTGATTTAAGACTTAGATTGGAGCTACCAATTTACCGGTATATGGAAGGACAAGAATGTACACTAATTGTATCTTTGACGAGAACATAAATTATTCATCATACCACTGATGCTGGTTTTTTTCTCAACGTATGCGTGTATGTCCGTGCATCAATTTCCCAGCTTATATCTGAACGCCCTACAAGGAGTAGTCAAGAACACAAGGTTAAATAATGATATTTCGTCATGTTTGTAATAACAGTCAAGACTGCAAGCAAAATATATCTAAACATAACACTATTTTGTCCATAAATTTTATGAAAAGTTTGCCCAACATATTCATAATTTAATTATAGTATAAAGTTTGTTTTTCCTGATTTCTTTTGACGTTTTAAGTATTATTAACCTTTGCTTTATATAGCGGTTTTTAAGCCTTTTTAAGTGAATTTATTAGCCATTTGTTATAGGCTAATGTTTTCAGCAGTACTGGTAGTACGTGTATTGATACAATGTCAAATCTAACAAAATTTCTGTAATCAGGTACTATGAAATATAAATATATATAAAACTAAGATACGTAATTACAAACATGTTCCAAAATTCAACTGTTTTAGATATTTCCTCATTTTGAAAATGTTCTATCTTTTCACACTCCTTGTCGAAACAAATTATTCATAGGCATGTCTGCATACTGACTGTGTGATAGCAACAGTATAAGTGCACCACATGAACAGTATTGTAACTTTAAGAAAAGGCAAAATGGAAGTAAACACATCAGGTAAACAAAGCTTCTTCTTTTTTATAAAAAAGATATAATCAATGAAAATATAAAGAAGGTTGCATGTTGATAATAAGTTTTATAGTACATCAATCTGATTCCTTAACAGATCTTTTACATACATTGACAACCGTCACTTTGTTTATGTGTTATGATTTTCCCAGTTCTTAATACTAGAATTATTACAGCATAAGAGAATCTAGATGAAGTAGCAATTACAGTAACTTTTATTGAGAAATTTTAGGTTTTTCCCGTGAATACGGAAAAAAGATTCTTGGGGATACATTTCCATTTTGAGTTATTATTTCTAAAAAAAAAATTTATCAACATTTTCACTTAAAAGATCAAAACGGCGTGAGAAGGACACCTTCAAGAGTCTCTTTCTCAAGTGACATGACAGAACAACAAAGCCAGAGAAACAGTGCTGTGAGTTTAAACCGAAATTCCTCGACATCTCCTCTGTACAGTTCTAAACAACTTCTGAAACAAAGTGTGTTAGAGAAATACACATCTTGTCGCTGGTTGGTGGCCTTTTCTTGTTTCATTACGGTCACGTGTTCGATAATGCTCCGTCAGTGTATCAGTATGGTGATTGTTTGTATGGAGTCCAATTATAAAGCTGGACAAGACGCAATGATAAACAAATCGAACACGACTACAAATGGAACTTTCTCACAGACACAAAGAGGGGTATATAACATTTCTACAGCTACAATATTTTCTGTGCACTTAGTTATTAAAAAACGCATTTTATTTGTACATTAAAGGTTATCATGATAGATGATTAGCACCTAATCGTGATTAAATGATTAATTGGGGTTAAAGTTACAAAAATGTCCCTTGAAGGTGTGGGACATACTGTGGGACAGCGAAGAGAAGGGCCTGATTCTACAGTCCTATTTCTACACGTTCCCGATCACCCCCCTGATCGCAGGTTACTTGTCCGGGAGGTTTAGCGGGAAAACAGTGGTGACCGTGATGACGTCATGCCTTATCATCTTGTCTGCCGTGTCCCCCATTGCTGCCACAGTCAGTCCCTACTTTGTCGTCGTTCTCAGGTGCTGCATCGGACTCTCCTCAGTAGGTCAATAGTAGTCTTTGGTAACTCTCTTCATATCGTTACCCTTTATGAATGATATCAAATAAAAAACGTCAAGAAAATATAACACATGTTTGTTATGTGCAAGTTTGATAGCTAAGAAAACAGAAAATTAATTCAATGAAATGTTGATTATTAATAACTAGAATTGATATCTGATTAACGTTAAGCATTAATTGCCCTTTACCAGGGAGGCCTTCAACCTAGTGTAACAGCCATTGTTTCCAAGTGGGCACCGGTGTCTGAGCGTGCGCAGATAGTAGCTGTCGCAAACGCAGGTACGAATAAAAAGATATTTCCTGTTGAGTTGCAAGTGCAATGCATCGATAGATACAAGTTAACCAAAAATTCAGAATTCCCAAAGTATTCAACATGGATTGTCTCAATTTGTAGATGGTTGGCACCTGCCTTAAAAAACAGCTATCAAAATAAAAAAAATTACGATTTGTCAATATTTTCCTTTAAGGTGTATCCCTATTCCAATGACGTCTTTATTAATAGTTCTGAATTTACTGCATTAAAAATATGATATTTTCAATATCATATTGGCCCGGAAATGAAATGTGTCTAGAAGGTTTTCATCTATTTAAGGTCAGACGCGACCTGTCTTCCTTTGTTTTCTTTTTTTATCTCCGCAATTTGAAGATTTCCACTTTATAATTGCAAAAATATAATTATATTCTTCTATTGGAATGTATAGTTTCAATTAAAAAAATACATTCTATGACTTTATAAGCGTTCAATTGCATTTCGCCTGCTAGTAAAAGAAAAAAAATCAAAATATTCCAACTCTGAACATACGCTGGTAATACACCCTGAAGTTTTGGGCATGGACATGCTTAAATGCAAATAAAGAAGAAATATGATATCAAGGAAATTTTTCTAAAACTGAGAAACGTCGTCTTAACTAGTTTAGGTTTCAAAATTCGTTGTTGATATGTATTGTAGTATTTACACGCACTGATTTTATCGCAAATTCAAATAAAAATCTTAAAGAAAATTTATTAATTACATTTTAAGGTTTAGATTGATTGAGCGGAATTTGGGTTTATGAATAATGAAAATGAGGTTGTAAACCACTACATTTTTAGATATTTTAATTGCTACATTTAAAAATTTTAAACCTTAAAACGAGCAAAATTCAGCCAGGTTAATACAAAAATTATTTGAAATCTGCAAATAAAACGTGCTATGAAAAAGGCTTCTGGTCAGAATAATTGCTATTCAAAATATGTATTTTTTGAAAGAAGTCAAAATTATAACAATTTGTTAGAAAAAAGACTAGCTTTGACGAAAAGGTTGCTGAGTGGGACCCATTTAAATATTTGGAAGCTAGTTTTTCGCTTCAGGTGTGCTCATCATATTTTCTGCGGGTAACCCCGTTTTACTACATCAATATTACAGAAAAGTCTTTAAATACTAGTCTATAGCTTAATTACATCATATCTTTGAATCAAGTAATCATACAATGTGGTATTAACTAAGTCTGACCTTGAGAAGATAGGTCATGATTAAAATCCTATTCTGTGCATTACTCGCGTACTAAGCTTAGTTTTATCAATATTAACGAAATCACACTGACTAGAGTTATTCAACATGCTAAGGAATATCTATACATTGCTTATCATTTAAGGTTTGATGATTGGCTCCATCATTACTTTTGCTTTCGCTGGATTTATTTGTTCCATTCCAATCCACAATGGCTGGCCTTTTATATTCTACGTCTTTTGTAAGTGCGTATTTGTCTGACTTCAATTTTTATTCTTTTTGGTAAATATATCCTAAATAGATATTACGTAGATGATGGAAAATCATTAAAAGTGTTTCGTTTTCTTGATTGTTTTTATCAACTGTCCCTAGAATCAATTTGTTGCTTAGGTATATGTAACGTCCTGTCCCTGGTCATGTGGATGTGGTTGGTGTACGACAGACCAGACGAACACCCCCGGATCACGTGGAAAGAACGTGTTCTCATCAACTACAAACGAAGGGACAGCACTCTCGAAAAAGTAGATAGAAAGTAAATCATTGTATGGTAAATGCAAGATTTAAGAATGTTCATAAAACCTGTATAAAAAATTCAGTTTACATTTTACCATTCTAAATTCCAGATGCCTTCACCCCCTTGGATGAAGATTTTAATGTCTGGACCGTTTTGGGGACTTCTTTTCGCCCACATGTCTCATGGATTTTTATTCACTACCATCGGGACTTTTCTTCCTCTTTACATGGCTGATGTGTTAAAGTTCGACATTGCGACGGTAAGTCATCAGCTAAATGCTGCAAACGTTGAATAACTGGTTTATTACAGTGAACCTATTTATAGATCATCGTATGTTGATATCTTTAATAGTAACATTGTTTCAGAATGGTCTGTTGTCCTCTCTGCCGTTTATCGGTCGGTTTATCGGTTCTCTGGGGAGCGGGATGCTGGCAGATAACTTGATGACAAAGGAGATTCTCTCAGTGACCGCCACTAGAAAAATTTTCCACGTCTCGGGTACGTTCTTGACTATAGATTCCATATCTTTATGGCATGTTTCTTATAAAAAAAAGTTTTGTTTCTTTCAAAAAAATATATGCGTTAATGTATTAAAGTGGGTTATTTTCATGTGTGGTATTTTCTCTGAAAAGCTAGAATCCAAGAATACAATAAAAAAAAAACGTATGGTAATTCAATCACAATCTAGTAGAGAAAAAAAGGCAAAAAGAGATTACCTAACATTTGATTAGAACAAGAGTTGTTAATGATACAAACACTAGCCAAATCTACTATGATGTTCGTATCAATTGTGGCTTTACATTGAACTCAACGTCATCAGTGATTCGAAAATTTCGTCAGAAAGTTATCCAAAAAGTTACTCACAATTTCAAGAAATAGCACAAATTTTTCACTGGATTGATTTGTAAAAAGATACAATTTCAACTGTTGGATTTAACAGGTATGGTGTTGTCTGCACCTTTCCTGATTTGGATGAGTTACATGGGGCCTGACGAGAGGACAAGCGCAGTAATACTATTGGTGACGTATTGGACAGTTCAATCTCTTAATAATTCGGGATTTCGAGTGAACCATATCGACATTGCTCCAAGGTATTTGTTGCAACGTGTTGGTTTTTTTTTAAATTCGTTAGAAGGATAATACATCTCAAGCGACAACAACAAAAAAATGAATAAAATTATACAAATTTCTATGACTAAAGTACTGAATTGGTAGCCTAACAAATTGAATTATTATCAAAACGAATTAATATAGACTGTGTATGGCCAAATCGGTTTTTTGTCCTTCAGATTTGCTGGTGTCCTGAACGGTATGACCACAACATTAGCTTCAGTAGCCGCCTTACTGTCTCCCATCATCACATCTGAACTTACAAAAAGTGTAAGCTTATAAACAATCTTAAAAGAAACGAAAACACGTCAGTCAATTCATTAACCGAATAGTTTATTCAGGACGAGTGATCTCTCTTTAGAGAGTTAATGAGATTTAACAACCAATTGCAGGAAACAGCTATTTTCTTTAAAAATATTTGTACACTTTAAACTTGTTAGGGTACACAGGAGGAGTGGCAGACCGTGTTCTTCATTTGTACGGGGGTGGGGCTGGCAGGTGCCCTAGCCTTCCTGGTTCTGGGCAGCGGAGTGGAGCAGGAATGGGCAAGAGACCCCAGTATGAACGCTGAGTTTGATGTTTACACCATTGACGAGAGAAAACAAAGTATTGACGAACCACACGCTACTGAGGAAGAAAAAGAATGTCAGATTGGGAATGACAGAAACGATGGGATAAACTCTGTCCATGAAAATCGAAATGGACATGTAAACGCAGGCTTTGATGAGCAAATTAACGAAATTATAGAACATGTTAAGCTGTCCTCCTCGTTCAGAAGTCAATCACGTGATCTAAACGTACCAATTCGGACTTGTGAGGAAACATGTAGAGAGATGACTAGGGAGCAAATTGAATCAGATATAGAACTGGAACAGAGGGCAGCATCAAATGGCCTCAGTAAAATTGGTGCTCACAATCAAATCAACCCGAATGTCCTGCAGGACAAACACGAAGGATTAAAGCTGAATGCAATGAAAACTGGGACATCAGAGAATGGTAAAGAAACATCCACGTTTTTGCAGAGGACTAAACACTCGAGAGAAAACCTTAGATTGTATTTACCGAACCATGTTGAACATGTACCCACAGATTCCAAAGCCAGTGGGGAATCTATTTCATATCGGTTTTCAACACATTTGTAATGAATTATCAATAAAACAGAAAATAATGATAAATATGGAGTTTTATTGTTTCGGTCAATAGTTGCAAACAAATCGAGATTCGGTCAATAATTGCAAACAAATCGAGATTCCAAATTATTTGAATGACTTTATGAAAGAAACTGAATTTATTTTTTTGTTGTATCAATTTTAAAAAAAAACTTTTATGACTCGATGTACCTGAAATAAAAGATAAAGGGAAATTAGATGTAATTTGAATGAAATAATCACAACTACTTAGACATCAACCAGAATTTCGATCAAGTCGACTTTCATATTTTAGCATCATAATATAAAGTTAATGATTATCTTTTTTTCAAGGATTGGCTATTAGAAGCAAATAGAAACTTTTATATATTTTAACTTCAGGGTATTCTTATCTAGATCTGATAGCTTAATATGCTTTTCAAAGAGCCTATACACCATTTGAATCCAAGGTTCATCCAATGGAGCAGAAAGCGGGAACTCATTATTTCATTTGTACAGTCGTAGATAATCGTTAAGTGACACTTTGATCTCAGTTTTATTAGTTTGATACAACTAATTCAATGAACAACAAGTTTATTGAATGAGCTGTGGCCTTGCTGTGGGACAAAAAAATCGTTAGAAAAGACGCCAATAGTATTCTACGATCTGTGTCAACCCAAACGGTTTGATTGTAAACAAAACTGTAAATTTCAAGAAGAAGTGATTTGGGAATTAAAGCCGAGATTGAGTCGTAATTGAATCGTATATCGTTTAACTTATTGACAAGAGCGCTCGAATGATGTCATGGGAGTTTAGTTACATTTAAAAACTTACCAATGTTGCAATTGTGAGTAGTCTACATAGCCTCTGTGGTCATGTTTTATTGAATGTTTAAATACTTAATGTATATGCCGGTGCTAAGATTTTTAACGTTTTCACAATGGAATCACATTGAATATACCACACTGCAAAAAAAAAACCCAAAACAAAAAACTAAAAAAAAAAAAAAGAAACAAAAAAGAAACAAAACAAGACAAAAAAAAAAACTCACACAAAAACCAAAATAAATGAATAAATAAATTGAAATAAAAAAAAAACAATAAAAAATAACAATTTCCCACAGCATGTCAAGTATCAACATCCTTAAGGTCACAGTTTTTAACTTGTGACAGTATAGACAGTGCGCGATTTTCAAGCACGTTTATAATGATATTTTTCTCATTTATCCTAAATGACATTTTTACTCTAAAAAGGTGTTTAAACTCACATTCAGAAAACAGATCCCACTATGAGAGATACAATTATAATAAAGACAATGTTTTTAAAACTCATCTTGTTTTGTTTTTAGAATATTTATCACTACAAGAGGCCCATGGGCCACATCGCTCACATGAGCAACAATATGTTTGATAAAATCAGCTTAACAGTCATTATTCAAACTATTTGGACAATGTAGTATAATACATGTAGATCCTGTATAAATAACAGTCCATTTTTTCCCTCGATATGTTTATAATCATCTTTTTCTAAAAGGATGATTCTATAGTCATATCACCTGTTCAACTTTGCAGTTCTCAAAAAGATTCTAAACATTTGTCTATATATGGTATATAAACCTACATCAAACTCTGAACCCCATGTGAGGCTCAAGAATATTCCAGGGGCCAAGTCTAAACACTTTGAAAGAATCAGCAATATGTCAAAATACTTGCATATAAGTAAAACCATACATTATAACATTTCATTTTTTTGGAATTTTCCTTTGTAAAATTGGAATCCCAATGTGGCCTCACCCTACTCCTCAATATTTTGCTTTGAAAGAATTTAAATCTGCATTATCTGAGGTTGCTTTCAGTAAAGTTACAGCTTTTCTAAGCAAGTGGTATTAAGAAAAAGATATTTTAATTTTTTTTTTCTATTTTTAAAATCCTGTGTAAATTTTTACCCCCCCCCCTTCCCCCCGGGACTATGATTTGAACAAACTTGAATCTATCCCACCTGAGGATGCATATGCTTTCTCACAAGTTTCAGCTTTCCTGTCTGATTGGTTTCTAAGAAGAAGATTTTAAAAGGTTTACATTATATTTTCCTATGTAAAAGTTCGACCCCCCCCCCCCTTGTAACTCCACCCTACCCCGGGGTCATGATTTTCACAAACTTGTATCTAGTATCTACACTGCATAAAGATGCTTCCGTTAAAGTTTCAGCTTTCTTGGCTGATTATTTCTGAGAAGAAGAATTTAAAAATTTTTACCTATATATTCCAATGAAAGCTTTGACCCCCCCCCCCCTCCCATTGTGGCCACACCTTACCCCCGGATACCATGATTTTAACAAACTTGAATCTTCACTACATGAGGATGCTTCCACACAAGTTTCAGCTTTTCTGTCCAAACGGTTTTTGACAAAAAAAAAATTAAAAGATATACACTACATGTATATATTCCTATGTAAAAGTACGACCCTCCATTGTGGCCCTTCCATTTCTCTAGGGGTGATTGTTTTCACAACTTTAAATCTACAATACATGAAGATATTTCCACATAGATTTCAGCTTTCTTGGCTGATTATTTTGGAGGAGAAGATTTTTAATGTTAACTTCAACCCCCCCCCCCCCCATTGTGGCCCCACCTTACCTTACCCGGGGGCCATGGTTTTAACAAACTTGAATCTACACTACCTGAGGATGCTTCCACACAAGATTCAGCTTTTCTGACCAAATGATTTTTGAGAAGAAAATTCTAAAAGATTTATACTATATATTCCTATGTAAAAGTAGAACCCCCCCCCCCCATTGTGACCCCACCCTTCCCCCGGGGACCATGATTTTAACAAACTTGAATTTACACTACATGAGGATGCTTCCACAAAAGTTTCAGCTTTCCTGACTGATTGGTTGCTGAGATGATTATTTTTAAAGATTTACTCTATATAAAATTTCAACCCCCATTGTGACCCCACCTTACCCCCGGGGACAATGATTTGAACAAACTTGAATCTACACTATCTGAAGATGCTTTCACACCACACAAGTTTCAGATTGTCTGGCCGGATGTTTCTGAGAAGATTTTTGAAAAATATCAACAATTTTTCAATAAATCCTAATTATCTCCCCTTGAAAGAAAGCATGGCCCTTCGTTTTAACAAACTTGAATCTCCCTTACCCAATGATGCTTTGTGTCAAGTTTTGTTGAAATTGGCTCAGTGGTTCCGGAGAAGAAGTCGAAAATGTAAAAAGTTTACAGACATACGGACGGACAGACAGACGGACGCCGGACAAAAAGTGATCAGAAAAACTCACTTGAGCTTTCAGCTCAGGTGAGCTCAAAAGGGAAAATTTACATTTTCAATCACAAATTTTGATGAATAGAAAATTGTATAAATAATACGTCATTAAATGTTTGTTTACATAAAAAAAATTAGATAGCTTACATGTTGTAGTTGATGTCTGTGGGTTTTGGTTATTATTTATTTATTTTCTCACTTTTAGCAACTGCCATTTTACATATGTGCATAAATTAATTTTGGTAAAAGAGCAGCATATCTCTTTTCATGAAGCAAACAGTATACAAGTACTTATATGATCTACATTTAGCCGGCTATAGGGATTATTGCTTCAACATGAGATACGTTGCGTTGGGTATTTGTTAAAAATACACATCCACAGCATCATGACAAGGAGCTCTGGGATATAGGCCCTCCTCTACTGACCAATTCGTATGTTTGTCATTTGCACTACAACCAGTGTAAATCAAATGCAGTTAAACGTGTTAAATATGAATTCTAAATAATTTATTTACTGACCGGGTCGGTCAATAAACGCCCAATTTTGAAATATTCATAAGCACGTGATCAGACAAGCTTATTTTAGTACGTACACAAGATGTGACGCAAAAAACGTGGTTGGTCCGTTGGCCGTGGAATAACAACGCATTCGAGAAGAAAAGAAAGAAAGAAACAGTTTGACAGAGAATGTTGTAAAATGAGAATCTTTAAAGTATGAAAATAATGATCAATGGCAATAGAGCTCGCATCGATTGTAATCGATAGCGATACGCAATCATCTCATAAAATGTAGATAACAATATCTGATATTTTGTTAGCACATAAACCTGTTTATATGAATTCAAACAACTGTAAACAAACCTGTCGTACTACCTCACTCTGCATGCTGCCTTTCTGAATTACATGCACAAATCCACCTCAAACGTTAACCGTTTATGGATATGCATTGGTAGATCGCCGTTATTCATTTTCAAATTATGTCTAGTACCTCGTTAATATTTATCAAAAAATTGCAAATTTTTCTATAAACTTCTATTTCATATAACTAGTCATGCTGACACAGTTTGAGTGTGGTTTTCAACATCACAAACATGCCGTTTAAAACGGCATATATACCTTCAAAAATTGCTAGTTTTTAATCTTTTCTTGTTTCCTTATTCAAAGGAAGCTTGTAAACAATTTACAGAGGCAAAGAACACCAGCATATTATTTATCGATGTTAACAAATAAATAGTTTTACTTTTGTCTTTATTAAGAAACATGTATAGATATTGCTGAATAGATAGAAATTAAAATCAAATGAATGCGGCAAACCATTGTGTTTACGATTAACTCACAGAAATAATCTGATTTAAAAGACACTTTTATCAGTACTTAATACCTTTGTAAACATAAATGTGGCACGCACGAGCTTTCATTGCATATCAATACATTACAAACTTGATGTATGGCTTGTTACTCGACCAGTGACACTCAATTTTTTGCATATTGTTAGGTATACCACAATCATACATCGTAAATAATGAAAATGAAAAAAAATATAAATATTTGTTAAAAATTTCAGATGAAATCGTGACCCAGGCCCTGTAATGCTTCATAAATCAGAGAAACAAACCTTCTACGGTTCTCAGCATACGTGCATATTGACTCGTCATTTTCTATTGTGTTGTCTAGATTCATTGATCAGAAACCTCTTTTTGACAAAAACAGAAATAAATTGCAACAAAGATTGAATTTTTAGCGACTTGAAAACCGCTGATTGTGAATACGTGACACGTCCTCTATTTGTGTGCCGAACCTCGGCGATGAAAAATGAGCGAAACAAGGCTCCTCCGATTTCTCATTTAAAAAACAAAGTGTTATTGGAAATCATCTTTGAGATAATGATATCAAATTTATAAATGTCACAAAATACCTACGTTCCAAATATACCGTTTATAAACTATGCACACCATGTACAAGTAATTGAATGAGTGGTCGTGGCAATTTGTCATATTTATTTAAGAAGATTTATATATATATATACATATATATATATATATATATATATATATATATATATATATATATATATATATATATATATATACACACACACACCTTTTTAAGTCTGTGGATCAGTTGAATGAAAAGACCTACATAAACGCACGTTGTATTATCACTCCATCGTCTTATGTCCAACTGTCATCGACTCCATCTTCAAAAAAATATTATTTATTACAGATAAAATAAAAATAATAAAACACACAAATGACAAAAAGATATTTTCACAACTGTACTTTACTGTTAAAATGGTCTTGTAAATAAGAACTTCGTGAAACACCTGATTCCGAGATTAATAAAATCAACAGTTCAAATAACAAAGCTTTTCTCCTTGAAAACAGAATTGAATCCAGGAACTATCGAGGATGGGAAACTACCATGATTAACATTGTTTGTATAAAAATTAAGGTATACGTTTACACAGAATGAAAAACTGACGATAATGAAAAACCATCTATTGTGTGTTGTAGACCTTTGGTGGTAGTGTTATTTTCACTTTCAAAAAAGCAGGTCAATGACCTACTTTTTCAGTTAATGGCCATTGAGTATTTTTGTTGTTGAAAATTTTAGAATAATTCCTAAAAGTTTTACACTATGATTGAGATTTTCTTAATTGTGAAAAGAATAACAAATTGCTAAGCTCTTTTAAAAATAAAATACAGTTTAAGAATGGCAGTGGCAAGAAATAGATACAAAGCAATAAGTTTTCATTTACCGTTTTTATATTCCAGTCCGAATTTCCTCTATCAGTTTTCAAATCTCCACCCATTTTTGATTCAATATAACCAAAAAAAAAAAACCCCGAATGAAGATAATAATAAATCATTTATAGTATTAAGGAAGGAGTCTTTTCGTTATCAAACATATTTCTTATAATAAGAAATTCATGAAATTTCGACACAGTCAAACAGATTATATTACCAAATGATTCTATCAGTGAAATCAAATTTGACTTTTTTGTTTTCGCATAAAGGTCAGGTCAAGGTCACTAGGTTTTTCCTCAACGTAAAGGATGATATATATAGATAAGTGTAGCTCTTTTTAGTTCTGTAGATATTTGTTTAAGATTTGAAGATTCTATTTTTCAATGAAATGATAGAATATCGGAATGTCTATCAGCTTATACTACTAAATTGGAATAAATATTTATACTCAAATTGATATTGCTTAGCCTGCATTTCCTCTAATTTTCTTAAATTTTGAAGAAATTTTGATTATTTTTTTATGCTTCCAATAATAAAATATTTCTTATTTTTATGTATTCTGAAGACTTTATATAAAGATATAAATTGAGAAAAGCTAATATATTGACCATTCAGTAAGAGAGAAAAACTGATTTTAGTGATTTTTTCACAAAAATCAATGTTTAGAACGCTTTAAAAAGCTTATAAAAATGTTATTTGATAGGCAAATCATATTTTAAAAACAAATTCTGAAACCCAGGTATCATATCATTAGTTCACATAGGTAAAAGAATCCAATATTAATGTTATTGTTTTTAAAATGCTAAAACAGACTCATAAATCTGCAGCAATTCTGAATTGCGAAATGTGATATTTTCCTACGTCAATATTACGCCAAAAATAAAATCCCTGTTAGATTCTAAACATTGATTACTTTTTCTATGCCAAGTTGTACGATAGTAAAAAAGAAAGAAAAATATACTATTTTAATTTCCTTTCATCTTGATTTAATGAACAATTAATCAAATTTACGTTTGACAAGTCAAAAAGCAGAAAAGACTCCTTCCTGAAACTAAGTACATTGATCTTACTCTGCCGCATCTAAATTCCCATGAGGTCAATGATCAAAATTTTGAGATATGGTGTCTTTCATCGTTTTTAAGCATTTTTCAATATTTTTGTATTGTATGCCATACGATCATCTAAATGAAAACATGAGATATTACCAACAGAAAATATGTAAAATTATATTGACTAACATATAAAATCTTAACTTTAAATAGTGCAGTACTATCAAAAATATTTCAGAGAAAAACAAAATCTAAAAATTATACTCCGAATTTCCTCTGATCTGCTAAAAGTCCACTTTGTTTGAGCTTATTTCCATAATATAGTAAAAATATCGAAGGTTGTGTCAAAAATATTTCATTTCATTAATGTTTTTTGTGTTTAGAACAAATTATACTCATGATATTTAAATTTATAACAATCCGGATTTGAGAACTCAAAACCTGAGTAAACAACGTCCTAAATAGCCAATACAGATTGTGTATTTAAAATATTGAGAGAAAAAACATTCAGTAAAACACTTAATCATTAAAAAAATATTTTTTTCTTAGATCAATTTATTTTTCTTTCGTGTGAAAATACCTTCGTCGCAAATTGTAGACAAAATGTGCTAGTTTCTTCAAAGACGTAATGGCTAATGCAACCCTCGTCAAATATCGGGACGTACGGCTGCATCAGATTCTCTCTTCTCAGAAAATCGGATCAGATACTGGGATGTTAAAAGCTGAAGCGCTGCTAAACATTAAAGTCTTGTTTTAATGATGGCATTTAGGAAAGTTCGTAAGGTAACTGAAGTAGAAATTCATCTTTGACCATTTCTTGAGCATTGATCACATAAAAGGACCTTCATCAATGAACAGTAATTATACAGAGGGGATCATACACTGGTCGCGGTAATGGCGTATTCCTTTAATCAACAGTCCCCTCACGATAGTACTCCGACATAATTGATGCTTTCAAACACTAAGTCATCGACAACAATCAAGTATTTCATCGTACATGTATATTTTTAATTTATTTTTCAATTCAAATGTATATTATTTTTTGGTAAAGGTTCAAAATATAATTTCTTCTTAAAGGGGCCAAGGCATGGCAGATATGTTTTATTTTTCATGAATGGAATGGTTTCATTTGAATGATTGACAATAATTGAATGTTAGAAGTCAAGTTACAAGCATGATACAGCGACCAGAATTCATTGTTATGTAAACAATAATATAAGGTAAAAATTACCATTGCTTTTGACAAAATGATTCGTGACAAAAAATAAACTAATCTAATGTGTTTATAAATACATGTACTTTTATCAACAAAAAGTATCGTTTGATTGAACTTATACCGACACAACACATATGTAAACAATAACAAGACTCGAGCTTTGCATAAAAAACAAAGAATTCTGACCTCTGTATTTTGCTTGTAACTCGATACTTGACTTTCAAATTTGAACAAAGCATAAAAAATTCCAATACACAAAACTGAAAAGACGCACTTTTTCTTTCTATTCATAATAAACTTGCTTGTGGAATTCATAACAAATAATATCAGTTACACCATTTCATCAGGATATGAACAGAGGTAAATCTTCTTAAGTATGTAATTTATATATAGAGAAAGAGACAGGGAAATTACAATTTCATACTCCAAGACATTTATCACTGCAAATCAAGTAATGATCCTGCATCGCTGTATAAAGATGTTTTTGACATGAAAAATAATCATCTTACATCTTTACATGCAGCGGGTTTTTTTGTTAAGACAAAAAAAACATTGGTTGCGTATGTATTCATTTCTTGAGGAATTACAGAGGCCAGTCGATTTAATTATTTGATTATTAAATCGTATAAAATGTTAAGGTATACGTTTACTCAGAATGAAAACAAATTCGAAACTGAAAACTCATACCCTGAGTAAACAACGCCCTTAAATATTTTTTTTTATGTACATGTAAAAATTGTTTCTTCGAAGTTCAGCAATAAAAGATGACGGAATTGTTTTTAACCCTAAATATAGTCAGTTGAATAGAAGTATCAGATTTAATTCAGAAAGTATTTTTTGGAATTTTCTTTTAATATTAAATAAACATTATGCCATTTTTGGCCCCATAAAACCATTTTTTTATGAATGATGATTCTATCGTCGTACATTTGCAATTTCTATGACTAAACTACCTCTTAAATATATGTACTAGTGGAAACAGTATTGATCAGATAGCGCACGATTTCTTCATTAAGCAGGGAGCAATATAATTTGATTTAATACTATTAGGATGTAATACGCCAAGAGCAATTCATGTTTTAGTGTTGATAGTTGCAAATAACACTGTATCGAATTGATAATGTAGTTCATATTCCCGAAGGCCATGCAAATATATTTTGCCTTCTTTTTTCAATTTTCATATGCGTTTTGTGTTTTATGCACAAAGTGAAAAAAATTGATCTTGAGTAAGTCCATTTCGCTGTCATTTGAAAATCAAAATTAATCTTTTATTCATGTTTTTCCAAAAACCATCGCTTTATTTTCATCGGTTGTGAAAATACCGGCATTTTATCAGTATTAAGGTCATGATCTAGTAAATGGTTCCAGGGTGTCTTTCCGATTCTAGAACCATTATGACGTCACAATTGATTTGAAGAATTTTTTCCGGTACTTTACGGCTTTAAAGGAATTATGTAGAAAAGTAAACATTTTCTTGACATTTTATGTTATATCATGGGAAAAGTAATCCCAATACCTATATTCAATTTGACATCATTTTAACGAGGAGGGCAAGAGCTAGTTTGATTCCGTTTTTGGAGAGACTGTAGGCATTCTAGATATATCTAGATATATTTTATTAATAAAAAATGAAAAAAAAACTCCGAAATTTGTTCCTCGTTTCCTTGATATTTCATAGAAAATGACAGTCTTAAACATGATCTTTCATTGTGTTTACAAAATTAAATGTTTAGCCCCGGTACACCCTATCAAACAAAGCTATCCTTATGAAGTATCATTGAAAGAATTTATATCTTAAATTTTATTTTAAAGGCACCATTCATTTACTAGATCTTGACCTTTAAGAACTTCCTCACTTTCTAGAAATATTAGCAGATCAAATAATCACACTGTTAGGGGCTTGATAAAAAGGGCTATTCAGTATGTAAAACCCCTGCAATAAAATGCAGTCATCTTTAAAGTAACTGTAATAAAGAATTGTTGAAAATAGAATTCATACTTCTATTACGCAACGTGTAATAACAGTAATAGACAGCATGTTAAATAGTTCATCATGATATGAACTTGGTTGATACGTGATCAGATCTACAGGGCTTCACAGGATTTGATCCCCTGACCAACCAAGTTCGTATCCCGGTTAACTTTTTAACTTGCTGTTTATTTCTTTAGTGAACTTTTTAATGACGTCAAAATGATAACCGCAGGCGCTTATCGGTTGCAATTTTGTAAACATAAAAACACCGTTATATGAATGATTCTAAACGATTTGCCATTCTCAAACGTAAATATAAGTAATAAACAGCGATGTTAAAAAAAATTGCCGGGATGTGAACTTGGTTTGTACGTGATCAATCTTTTAAGCTTTTTAAATTGCTCATTGTGATGTCATAAAAAGTTTTCACAGAATTGCAAATGTATATTTAAGAACGACAGACCCTATTCCATTTGCGCAGATATATCGCGCAGCGAAAAGAAGTGATTGTTACTAACATCGAAATCTCAATATTACGTCGCAATTACTAAAAGTCAATGAAAAATCGCTTATGATGCAATATACATAGTTGTTTAACGTCATCAGGACACACTTTATGTAGCGCAAGTAGTGTCTGACCTTGCTGTAATTTAACATGCTAAAATATGCTTTTCAACGTTTGTTATTAACATGCACAAATATCGTTCAGATATGTCAAGTACTGTAGTGAGTTTTATATTAGTTTAAGCTAATTATAACCATCTACAAAGGTTAGTTTACAGAATTTGAGCCAGTGGACAAATCATTTACAGTTCGATCCTTTTCAATACTCGTATTGAAAATAGAGTAAAACCGCCTCTGTGCTTAAGTTTTGAAGTATTTTATCATAAACAAATGTTTAGCATACTCTGATAGTTGTTTTGTTTTATATATCAACCTCTAAATAATGTACATAAACTTTTCCTTAGAGTTTGCGCAGTACTTCTCATGAAAAATTGAAGAAAAATAGCGCCAAACCGCTATAAAACTTTTTCTTAGAGTTTGCGCTGTACTTCTCATGAAAAATTGAAGAAAAATAGCGCCAAACCGCATATTGGCATGTGCCCCCGTAAAACCGAAGTCGATGACATGGTCATTTTAAAATGATATTAATTCAAAATCATGATATGTGTTATATATAAATTTGGATAGAAAATCTAGAGCAGATATTTTTAAAAATTATTTTTTCTCTCACAAGAACGCCATTTCCCATTATGTTCAATTGAAAAAGAGTAGTAACACAAACATATTTTGAAATGGTCCCTACAAAAAATCTCAATTTTTATGTTATTTTTTTATTGATTTTTATTTATCTTTATTAACTCTAAGTCATAAAATTTAAATGAAAATCATTATTGAAGAAGTGAATTGGGTTCGTCGTCCTGAAGCATTAAATCATTAAAAAACAGTCTCATAGTTACAGCGATCTGTGCATACAATTGTTCATAACGCGCAAACGCGCGTATGCAAGCACCGCTGCACTTTTAAAAGAATCTATTCATTGATTTTCTTACGCGCTTATCGTTCGACAGTTGCATAATTGTAAACATTAGAACACGGGTATGCTAATAATTATCAATGATTTGCCTTTCTCAAACGTAAAAATATGTAATAAACAGCAATGTTTAAAAGTTCCCCGGGATATGAACTTGGTTGGTACGTGATCATATCTTCTGAGAAGGCCTAATTACAAAACGACTACACCATCACGTGACCAACCAAGTTCATATCCCGGTGAACATTTTAACATGTTAACCATAGTAAAAAAAAGATTTTTATGACAAAATAATAATTTTTGTTAGCATGTGCGATATTGTGACGTCACAATATCGAAATCAACGCCTACACATGTTGAACCACATATTTTTCTATTACACTCTTGAAGAGAAATAGCTTTTGATCTATTAAAATAAGACAATTAAAACCTTTTGATATCCGTCGATACATGGTTTTATAGACCTGGTGAGAGTAAATCGACCAAGGACGAAGTCCGAGGTTGATATACATATAATCTCATCAGTTCTTTAAAACCATGTACTGACCTCATCAAACGGCTATAATTGTCTAGTGGGTTGGCGGGTTCGTCCGTCTCATTTTGCAGGGAATAAAGATTTTATGGTTTTCAATCTTTAGATCTGTTTTCCTAAAATTATTTTCTTCTTTTCTGTTCTACGAACATGATGTTGTTGGGTACAATAAATGCCCCAAATGAGCTGATGACGTCACACAGGAGTGAAATATTCTCAATAATACGTAAAACCATCAATATTCCAAAATAGTCATCCAGAATACTAGTATATAGTGTTACAAAGGCTGAAATTCTTTAATTAAGAACGAACTAAACACTCCGAACATCCTAAAAAGTTGATGGCTCATGTGTCAGTCGCAATACCTAAACCTTCAATACAACTCATGGCAGAATGAACAATAAGAGGAGATCCATATTTCTAAGGAGTTTTACAGAATGGATCTGTTACATCAGGATATGACTTAGTTGGTTTCGTGTTGATGCCCTGGTATATTATCATAAATGTGAGTTTTATGTTAGGGACTTGACCATAGTGTTATGGATGTTGTTTCCAAGGGACAGCGTTCTTTGTTCAGCAGAGTAGTAATCCACTTCTTCTCATTTGACGACGTCCCAGAGAAGCATTTACTTCACGCGAGTCAATTCATTGGATTAATTTAGAGGCAAATTTTTGCAAAGGTCTAACAGACTATACGATAAAATCGTAAATGGATTTGTATTCTTAACTCTTTCAGACATTACCGCTGTTTGAAAAAAACTGCGATTTTTCTATGAGACATTGAGATCATGGGTATTAGTGACTCCAAGTTTTGCTTTGGTAAATTAAAGACTAACAAGATAAGTGCAGGAATCAAATCGGATGCTGATGCCACTTTGTCCGAAAAACAAAAGGATCTGCTGGAAAATTCCTGGAAATTCTTGAAGGCGGAAATCATCAAAATTGGCGTTGTGACATTTACGAAGTGAGTACATTTAATGGGTTCTTTTAATAATCATAATCTTTTGATAAGTATAGTCAGAAGATGTTTAATATCTAAACAGGAAATAAAAGATTGCTTTAGGATCAACTATATACAAAACGACTACACCATCTTATTCGTGTATCGTACAATATCTTTTACGGTATCTAAAATTCTGAGTGATTTGCAAAAAATGAAGTATATATTGTGTACAATTGTTGACAAGATATATAGCATGTGTAAATAAATTTAGAAAATATCCAAAAAACATCAAATCAGCTTCACTGTCATATTGGTAATTTCAAATGCTATTGTATGCCGGAAAGATTATCTATGCAAAATGTGAGTATATGACATGGGTTTTTAATTACTTAGTTGGTTTAGTTACAAAATTTACCGTATAAAAATTTAGACATTACACGATTTTGGTGACCTTCTTGTAATTAGTATCACCTTCAATTCATTCTCTCTCGTCTTCGTTTTTTGATAGCAAGTGTTCGAGCTTCAATTTGCTTACAATCATCGGTGAAACGAATACGACATTTGGCTACCAAAGAATGTATTGGACATATCTCAATTGTTTCTCTTGATATCCAAATACAATTTTCAATAATGCGGTGTTGCTTTTCAAAAAAAAATGAATTCCCATTGTTATTTGCTTTAACAACAATCTAAGACATTAGATACATCAGATGTAATTTGTTTTCGTAATTTAGGACCAAAGAACGTAGAATAAGACGCTCTTCCTTTTTGGATCGTTACGCCTTGCTAGTTCGAACTATTGATGCCTGATAAATTGTTTTGTTATTGTCGCCTAGTTAGCACGGGGTTTTTGTTTTTCTGGAGAAATGGAATAATTTTCCTCGAACGTGAAATTCCTCAGTGACGTGCTTCTAACGCATTCAGGCGAACTAGGTCAGTGGGCCAAGGAATCCGGAGAAGACTGCGACTGAACTTCCATCTTGAGGCAATGCAATATGTTTACATTCCATCGGCTATGTAGTTGTTTAGTAAGGTTAGGCACGATGCCTGGGAGGTGAAAATCACGATTTCGTTTCAATCGGTACTTGTTCAGTGACTTGTTGCTAACTGTAACGTAGTTACGATTGTCATTTTGAGTACATTTTATTTATTTTTTGTTGGTAAACATCCCTTCCAGAAGTTTACGCACCGACCTAAATGCCTAAAAGGTTGTTTAAGCACTATCACAGGTCAGAGATAGCACCCACTTAACCTTCTTTCCGCAATTTGTTCATTCCATTCCATTCTTCAACTATGACCATAGATTTTCGCTCTACTACATGCCTAGTGGCCATCGATTCTATTGTGGATTTTTATTTAACCTTTAATATGAGGTATTTTCTTGAATACCATGTATTTTTACGGGAAATCGACGTTTCATATTTTCACGTGGATCAAAACACCCACACTTTTAACGAATTATTAAAGTACAAGAAGATCGACCCTCTCCAATTAAATACACTGCATCTAAATAACATGTTACGCTTGTTAATAAAGAAAACGTAATGAAATCATACTAAATCAAGGTTATTAAAACCTTAACATAATTTATTGATTTCCTCACAAATATTAGGAAAGTCTGTTTTATCTGTCAGTACTTGCTTTGTTTTTAGAGACTTTCTAGGGTAAAAATCATACGTATTAACTAGAAAGTTGAAACTATTTCCGTTCTGTTTTATTCAATTTAACTTTCTCAAAGGAAAAAAAAACTCCTAAACCCATTTTCCATATCCAAAAGGCGGCCTTAGATAAAAAGCAAGATGGGAATGGTAAAAAAAAATAAGTTCTTGACCACGACGAGACTCGAACTCGCAATCTTCCGATCCGAAGTCGGACGCCTTATCCATTAGGCCACGCGGCCGTGAACACGACTTCGTAACAAAACAAATCGTTCCTTGCTTATGATTTGTGTAAAAACCAGAAATAATGGAAACAAGTTTTGGTATCGGGTAATCATGACATGTACTTTTTACTATTAATTGGTGCAAAAAAATGTGGAGGTTGAGTTAAACATGCTTCATTAGCATTTTGATCGCTATCACCGAATTACAATCAGATTATGGCAAGAATAAAACCCTGGAGGATTCGACAAAAGAGAAACAATGTCGTTATCAAATTGAATGGGATTATCAAGCAAAAGGGAACAAAAGCGCTGTGGGTTGATAACATTGCGTGATGGACGATACCCTTGGTAGCTTAAATCATAACGGGAACGCCGTATCTTGTGATTGCATCAGATTGTCGCTATTATTCTCGTGTTTAGTTGACACGAATCCAATTTTTCACAACCTCCCGGCCACTGGACCCGGATTTTCAGTTTTATACAAATCAAAAACGCATTTACAATACTTATGACGTCGAAATGTATTTGTAATTTAATACACCACTGGGATAAGAAGACAATCCTACAGGATAAACCGCAATATTGGTAGGGTGTTTAAACCTTTGCCAGTGTGCATCTACCATGATAACTGAAATACATATAAAACGTACATGTACTAGAGGAAATAAAAGTATCCAAGAGAATTTTTCTCCAAATATTTCAAACTCACTAAATAAATCACGATTTATTACACAGGGGGACAATTGGCGAACAATTTCTATTTTAATAATAAAAAAGTGTTTTTTTTTTTTAATTTTTCAAATCTGAAAAATTTCTGTTCCATTTTATTCAATGTATTTTATGATTTTGTAATAACATGTACTTCCGCTACTGTAATGATTATAGCAATGGTTGCCTATTACAATAAGGATCTCGACAATCCTGAAAAAAGATTGTTCCTTTAAGCATTCTCCATTTCATTTGACCAAATCTCTATCTGGACTTGTCCATACTCGGATATTTTCTGCCTTTATATACCGATCGTGTGAACTAGATTGTTAGGAAGAAGTCGGATATTATCGGCTTTAGTTTTCGTCAGCTCTCAGTGGCTATATATTTGATCGATGGATGCTGGGGATCCCAAATAATAAACAATTAAAGTGGGTAGCACGGGAGTTTTGGTGACTGCAATACTAGTCGATTTAACTCCGCGTAAAAAGAATGAAATCTTGATACAGAACTTACGAGGAAAATTATTTTCAGTTTTGTATTTCACTGCGGAATAAATTTGTGACTCAATTTTTTAACAAGTTTTGTGAAACATGGGGAATATTGATTCCAAAACGACAATAAACACGAGGAGAAGTAAGCTAATTCACAATAAACAGAAAATTGAAACTGTGGAGCCCGTTCTGTCGGAAAGACAGGTTGATCTCCTTTTGGAATCTTGGGACGTGTTAAAGCATGACATCAGCAAAGTAGGGGTTGTCATGTTCATGAAGTAAGTACACATTTGGTAAATTTCATACCCTCCTTTTCAATTAAAAATGAACAATATGAAACTGTTGTAGAGATATTGCTGAATAATAACCTGTTGCTTTTACATTGGTAATTTGTGATCTCGAATAAGTCTCGCTACATTCCCGTGAGGAAAACATGGTTGAAAATTGAAATGCTAGGGTGATAGGATCATAGTAAGATAATTAAGCATAATCTCCTTTTTTCGATCTTAGAAAATTGCTCAAAATTATGAGTGGTTCAGACATACCATTTATAAGGTAACTAATGATGAAATTGTGAATTTCTTAAGAACCTTTCATAAGTCTCCCTTCATTGCCAAATTCCGAAAATACACTTGAATGTTGATATATTTGTAAAATAAAGGTTGATAGATTAGATAATTCAGCCAACATAACATTTTTTTCAACCTTAGAAAAAGCTTTGATTTTGGATGGTTAACATATATACGTGCGGTGCATAAGGTAATTATGGTCGTGAAAAATTGTGAATGAGACACAGAGGGCTTTCGTGAGTTTAGTGAATCGATCATCTATGATTTTTTTACTTAGTCGCAAACATGATTAAATATTCATTGATGCGTGCTCAGAAAGGTGGGGAGAACGAAATCGTTATCAATAATGAATGCATGATGATCAATTAGATTGTCTTTTTGTTTTCTCTCTTTTGGAGAACACCTGTATCAGCTTAAAATCACATTACAGAATGTTTCTTGCAGCTGCAGCTCAATTGTCCAAAAAAATAATTAGAAAAAAATGTTGAATTCAGTTGAATGAAATGGGGCAGTCAAAACTGTTTCAAAATGTTAATGAGTTATATATGCTGATGCTGTTAAGGTGGTAATGCTATATAGTCTTGTTGGACGGAGGCTCTATTTTAACAATATTTTCCCTGCCTTTGTTCTCCAATAACAACATTAGTGAATATTAGCACTATTGTTCTGCACACTTTGATCGTAATTCTTTCTCGCTCACTTGGCGTCAAGTTTCACCCATCTATATTCAAACCAATAAGCCCTTCAGGTCGTCAATACTGAAACAAGAGCAACCGGTGAAAGCTAGAGCCAGCTTGCCTATAACAGTATTTGAAAAGTAAGCTAATCATGGTAATTGTGATATAACAATATTTATTTACGGGTTTTCGTTTATCATATCTATTCATTACTAACAAACATACTTAATACTTCTCGAATATTTTTTTTTCATTTTAGTTTATTTCGGTAACGTAGATAAATTTTGTCTTTTATGATTTTAAACAGATTTAAAACATCTTGCTATCAAATCCATAAAGTGTAAGGCTACTTCAAAAATTCTGATCAGACACAATGTTTTATGCATAGCAAAAGTTAAATGAAGTTGTTTATCAGATTGATATCTTGAATTATTTAAGATTACTAAGGGCACTGATTTAAGGTATTTGATAATTTAATTATTGAAAAATAACAGGGTTGGGCAATATGCAAACTAAGTTTTATTAACACCGCACAATACAACTTTAAAACAATTTAAATATGAAACACTTTTGGTACCATTACCAGGGTAATTATAAGGGAAACTTAAAATCATAATAAAAACACTTGACCCATATGTCGATAAGTCGATGATTCCAAAAAAGCGTTTGACATCAATAGTTGTTAAGATAAAAAACAACATAAAAAAAGAAGTGTATTTTTCCACTAAAATCTAAATAATTTCATTATTAAGTACAGCAAGATGATTTTTGTTTATAGGTATTTTTCTCTTTAAAGATTATCCACAATGAGAATGATAATAATGATAGTTAATAGTCAAATCCATTGTGTTCATTTCTTTGTTATTCACCTTCTCGTTGTCTAGAAAAAAAATGTCATAGATATCAAGCAAGATTAGAATGGGAAAAAATAAATACTCGACGACGACGAGACTCGAACTCGCAATCTTCCGATCCGAAGTCGGACGCCTTATCCATTAGGCCGCGCGGTCATAAAATTTTGTATGGTTTATAACATATCGTTGGATTTGATTAAATTTATGAAGGAATTTTGTTTTTCATGACTTTAAGGTACCTTACTACACCTACACTTATACTTTTTATGAAACTACGTCACAAGATGGCGATTTAAATGTTTTGTTAAACTTTTATATCGTTCATTTGGGTTGTATATCGTCGTAGCTCAGTGGTTAAAGTATTGGGATTCTAAACCGCAGAACATGAGTTCGAATCCGCCTGGACCTATTGTTCATGTAAACTGAATTACAATGAAAATGTAATTTTTCATCCAAATTTGCATATTTTTTGGCCTATTAGACTTAAATACTTCTTATCCATTATGATATCTATCATAATCAAGTAATTTTCTGTTGATTTGAGAAAATATTTCACGGTATATTGGGCAACCTTGATTAATTAAGAACAAAATCAGTAAATTGTTTCCCTGCGTAGGTTTTGTGTAAAGACCAGAGGATGGGAAACAAGTTGATTGGGTATTGGCCGTGACCATCAGACGTGTACTTTTTGAAGCAAAGAAAAATCTTAACTAATATGAAACACTTAGTACTCTTGGCACGGGAAAAATGTAGAGTAACTTAACCAAATAATAACACATGAAAAGTCGATTTCATTTTGAAAAAACGACATTTGTGGATGTTCGATTCAAAAGATGATGATGTACAATATTAAAAAGTGTTAGTGTTTTTAAAAACTTAAATTATGAAATTATTTAAACTATACAGCAAATCCAATAGAAAGATAGTTTGTTATTTCAAATAAATTAAAGAAAAATGTTCTTGCCTTTTAGTTAGTTAAGCAACAAATGAAAACAATTAGATGCATTTTTCCCAATATGTACCAAACAGGCGGGTTATCTTGTAGACAGGGGTTATTCAGATCAGCATTCAATTGACTGGCTTTGTTCTCAGCTGGCAGAGTAGAGTATTAACCTTTTTGTTAAAGTTTATTTTATTTTCTGTAAAATATCTTTAATAGCCTTTTTAAATGATAAATTTGTAGTTGAAGTTTTTATCTGAAAAGTAGTTCCACAGTTTTATAATTGACGTTACATTGATAATAATAGGTAGGAAATTCGCTCAAAGAATCGGGTAACGGGGTTTCTGTTAGAAAGGAAACTCCAAAATAGAAATCAATTCATCAAACTCAGACCGAGCGGAAGTGATACAATCTACGCTATCAATTATGAACGAGTATGGCACAGATTACAAATCCTGTGAAAAAAATAAACATCATTTGGGTGATAAAAATGCAAATTGTGAGCGACACCTAATCTTCATAATGCTAAGAGGAACATAAATCAATCAGTAGCATGAATATCTACGATGAATAAAAGCGGCGAGGTATGAGAGATCAGATCTTTTAAAGTTCAAGTTATAGTGGCTCATACATGATTGTCTATGAAAATTCAATAAAAGCAATATTGATTGAAACGGTTAAAAACAATTCACATCAAAGTAACTCAATGGGAGCCACTCTAAACCATTCAGAAATCGTTAATGATTTAATATCCTTGTGGAATACATTGCATTAAGAAATTCCAAACATGTTTGTTAGAATTTACATTGCAATTGTCCACATGTTATGCAACGTGAAAATTGTAGCACCAACTACATGTATAACATGATCTTGTGTGTAAACACTTTCGCAAAAAAGTATTAAAACATTATTTGACAGGTGGTAATCTATCACTTCTAAAACAAATAAAAGAATACATTCTTATTCTTATCTAAATTCGTAAAAATACATTTATTTTGCTTCTTAGCAAATGCATGTATAATTTTACAACATAAGATTTAAGAAATACCAAATGATTGGTCCGAAATACTTATCTTTACCAAAGTCGTTCAAACCTATCAAGAATAAAATCAATTTTCGCGCCATCAACTTATTTTAAAAGCATCACATCACGTGGTTTCTTATAAAGATGATAACAGATACCAGGCCTCGTTTGATAAACGACTATGTTACCAAGTAGACATACTTTTGTGCTTCAATATATCGGTCAGTGTTCGGCGTTCAGCATATGGCCAGACTGCGCACTCTTGTAAGGTAAAACGTGCACTCTCTAGCTTAAATTAATCTTACCTCGTAAACCTCCTCAATTTCTAATTTTTCGCCTTAAAACTGTCGTTATTGATTTTTCATTCGCGTCCATTTCAAAACCAAATTATGTAATAGAGTCGGTTTGAGGACATCAGTGGGTGTTACATCAGGATTAATCCCTGATAAAATGGATTTATGTTCCTTGATCATTATTGATGGAAAGTTATACGCATGTCTTCATAACTCAATCTACTTTTAAAATATTATCCAGATTTATGATCTAAACCCGATTTGCTCATTACTGACAAAGTATAGCGCAAAGAGGTTTTTCCCACTCTTCTTTTTAAACAATGTTGGCATACGTCGTCTTTAATACGCCATCGGCCAAAGACAATTAACTTGTTCCATTAACTGAATCCTGATGAGTTTTGATTAAACTAAGATCAGTGAAACTTTCAGATTGAACCTCCTTCGACCTCTTTGTATGAAGGAGATATGACCGGGATTTTTTTCACGAAACATATCGATCTCGAACACGTCCCTGTTTGATTCTTCGTGCAACCGGGCTTGGTTCGTTTGATCGTTCTGTGAACACTTCATGTTGAACACATTTTGATAATTTCACTGACTATATTTGTTTACACGGTAAACCAATCTTAAATACTAATAGTCTCTGAAGTCTCGTACAATTTGTTGAGCAAATTGATCGATTATTGCATGAGGTGAATGGTGATCACAATTTCTATTTAAGGGCCATCCACACCTTTTGGTAAAGTTTTGCATAAAAGCCCAAACTTCTCAATTCTATGAAGATATAGAATTCTAGCATGTATTCGTCTTTAAAATGACAGAAGATGATTTAATTTTAGGGGAAAACCCACTTTTGAAGATTTATCGCCATATACATTAACAAACGTGCTTGCAGTATTCGAACTCGGAGTCTACGGGACAGTAGAAACCCGTTACATGAGAAGAACACACCATTCAACAGATTAAGAAACTGCAATTAGATATAGTTCTTTAACTTTTTTATCGAACTGTTTTCAATTTCATTAAGAAACTTTAAAATCAATGCAGTTACATGTACATTACACTTCGCTAAATACATTTAAAAAAAACCTTACTTATGATCAATAAAAGCAACGTTTAATTACACACGTGGATACTGTCATCTCTCAAGACAGAAATACTTACAAGCACGTGCTCCATCTATTGCACATATAGTGACCCAATACTTGTCAACTCGATTTAATCAAACTCTGATGCATATCTTGTCCAAAACAAGTCGTATTTTGTAAGTCATAAGACAATTCTTTTACTCCAACAATTTCACGATCTGGCTAAATTCGGACCCAACAATATAATCGAAAATTTTACAAGCGTTTAGAACATCTGCGTGACGCCAATAATTATAATCAAAAGGAGAATTTGTCTACCATATCAAATAAATTGAGGAGTTCTGGTAATAAACTCTTTACATACATTATTAATTGGACTCTTAATTGGATAAAATATTCATGATTATTAAGTTTTGGACATAACCAATGATGTACGAGAACCAAACATAGCAATTAAGATTGTATAAATTGATTGCGATTGAAGTTCGAATTCTCGCTCAATTTAGACAAACACATCTTGTACAAAAAGTTTCTATTTTCTACCCTTATCGGCCTTTGAGACCAAAATAAAAAAGAAAAAAATAACCAGGTACAGCAATAACATTCTTCTACTAAAACAGCGTAGATCAAATTAAAAAAGTCGAGAACATATATTTGGTAGAGAAGACGTTCTTACAGTTTCTTCTATTGAAGCAATATGAGCCGTATTTTTAAAAATTTTATTTTGGTGCAAAAACCTGTTAGTATGATAAGTCTACATGTAACTTAAACTTTTATGATAAATAAGATTTGAACAAATCATTAATTTTTGTCAAAGGAAAGATTTTTCTTCAAAGGAATATTTAGCAAATCAATTTCTGTACAGGAGGACAATAATTAAAATTAGTTCCAATTTAGGCTTCTTAACGGTTTTCCCTACAAAAATATGGCAAACAGAAATTTAAAAGCCATGATATTTTTGTCATTTTAGTAGAAAATAACATTTTTGTAAAAAAAAAAAAATCGACACGAAAATTGCAGTTCATATTGCTTTAACTAAAGCCTTAAAGGTATAAAAGAAATGAGAATTCTGTAACGATGATCGCTAAGATTCAGCCTCAGGATCTGAAGCAATTTTAGACTTAAGTCAAAATTTTAGTCAGTCATAAATTGGTTGTTTATCGTTATGTCGATTGAAATTTTCAGTTGACAATTTTGTATCAAGAGACTTTTAATTGCATTTCTATTTGTTCAGTAATTTCAATCAAGAGACATAAAGACACTTTACAACTTTTGACTGAAGTTTAAGAGTGTTTCATGGTCCTGGAGCCTTGATGAATATATGCGCTAAATAGGGGGAAAGATTGTAAAATAACATCGCATTATGAACTTTTAATTCAAAAGAAAGCATTTTCTAATCGTTTTATTATATTTCACATATATTTTGCTGGATCGGATATGACAAGATAAGAAAAAACAATCTAGGTATATGTATAACAAATCTAAGACTTTCTCTAAAAACCATTGGATCAAATCCTAATATATGTAACATTTGGAGAGAAAGCTCGTCAATTGTCTGTATGATCTTCTGTTTATTGAGACGCAATTCCAAAACAATACAAACAATAGATATAGGAATCTCTGACAACCTCGGAAAGATGGAGTTGAGATATTTTCCAATTTCTTGGTATATTGACATCGCTATATAGGGCCTAGTAATGAGGTATCAGCACTGAATCGACGGCACTGTAGAACCGTGCTTTGTGGTGATCTCAGTCAGTGCGAGATACAAATTACTCAGCGCCTGCACCACAACATGACCCAAACGGAGAATGGACCCTGTAAATCTAATGAACAAGAGATGAACAACCTGATTCTGTCGTGTTCACTCCTTCGTTGGACATAGTCCCGAAATGGAAATCTGTTATATTGTGTGACTAGCTAGCTATTTTGTATCGTTCGCTAGGGACAATTATTGCTGTAATGGTGTATGTACAATGCACTGATTATCACGGATAGAGTTACATTACACCAAATAACGCCTCCACGTAAATCTACACTTCCGCACTGCAGTTTGTCAAAGACCTAAAGGAAACCCATTGATCCAATTACATTTTTACTACTTACAGCAATATCGGATTTAGCAGTTTAGTGTCATATCATTAATTTCAAATGCACTTTGTAAGTGTTATCACACACTTCCAATATGACAACAGATTTTATATCTACTTCAAGCCAGTAATTTAAAATGTTATTATGTTAAATTTTTATATTTTTTGTGGGCAAACTTTTTTTCAACAACTTTAAAACAGACATGGTTCTCAGTTTAAAAAATATGAATCATTTTTGGGGCTTTAACGCCAACTAATCCCTTTGCCCGATTATCATCGGGAGTTTGAATCCTTAAAAGCCTATCCCAGAAGACATTCAAATTATGTAGGTTTATCAATTAATAGTTCGTAACATCCCCCAAAACGTCGATCTTGACTTCACTGCTGATATATAATTGCAAACTTCATCAGAAGCTTTCATAGCCGCGGATAGCTGGAATCAATAGTGGATCAAAAGTGTTCCTTTCTGTGGACAAGCACCATTGTATGTGATCTATAGGTTCAGATGATCCCTGTTCAGTCAATCAGACTCAGCCTCACAAATATGGCCTCATAGAAGTCGACAGCATTTTCTTAACATTCTTTTGGGATCAGAAATGGGAGGCTTAGAGTCTAAAGTGTTCGTTTCCCATAAAGACAAACATTTTAAGAAAACTGCTCTGTTGCCGGAACCTACGCTTAGTGAGGCAGAGTTGGATATTCTCGAGTCGTCGTGGGGGAAACTGAAAAAAGACATCAGTCGGGTAGGAGTTGTGATGTTCATGAAGTAAGTTCAGTCAGTGGGGATTAAATCTATAAAATTCTTTTTAAGATAAAGGTGACTTTGATATTTCAAGTTTTTAAAAAGATTAATTTTATATTTTTAATAATTTTCGTGTAAAGATAAATTCTTTGTTTTCCAAAGCTATCGGCTTAGATATGACAACACAACGTCTTCGCTAGATTGAGTTTATTTAAAAAAAGAAAGAAAGTGTAGCTTAAACATAAATCAAGATTAAACCAAAAAAATTAGCAGAACACATTTCTATGATAAACTTTTCATCATTTTTAGCAAAGAATAAGTAAAAACATAAAAAAGGAAAATATTGGGTGAATATTGTTGACTTGTTTCCTCAAAGGTTTTTTTGAAGAAAATATATTTAGATCCAGATCTTCGAATCATTTGTGTGTGTGTGTGTGTATGTGTGTGTGTTAACTCCAAAATATTGAAAGAATTAAAAACATCAGAATGAAGTTGAAACATAGATTCACTGAAGATGCTACAAGTGAATGTCTCAAAAGATGTACTCTTATTAAGTCTTGAAGGTTTGTCAGGATGGCCTATTAATGACAATCCTTACGATTAAAAATGCCATCTGTAGACCAAAAGAGAACTTTCCACAAATTTTATGACTGCGACCAAGACTGAGAAATGTCTAGAATCTGTATGTTATGAGGTTGAAAGCTTTTGAATCCTGAATTAGGTACAAACAATTCAGGGTAAAGCAATAACATCTTTTCCTGTACAAAATCACCCTAAAAAATAAGTAAAGATCGTAAAGATGTGATGAAAATATCTCTATCAGGTATGAACTTTTTTGTGTAACTTGCTAATAAAGATAGTTTTATTATCAACTTTCTTTCTTCAGTTTATTTCAAACCCACCCGGAAGTGCAGGATGCGTTTATGCCATTCCAAAAGTTGGCACAGGAAGACATGGAACACAGCGCCATCTTGCGGTCACATGCTCTCCGTGTGATGGGAACGGTAGATAAATGTCTAGCCCGGATACGGACGCCGGAAAAACTCCAAACTTTAATGCATGAGCTAGGGGAGCGGCATGTCAATTATAACGCCAGATATGACTTCGTGGACGTAAGTAGTCTGCAGTGTGGTAGTAAATATTTTTAACTGTGTTAGTGGTCTATCTAAATACATTTATTTGGCTAATAATTATTTTTGTCTTTAGAAGGTTATCTTTGAATTAGAAATTGCCGAAAAATTGCAAGAAGAGTTTTTTGGGTCAAAGTTGACCTATTTATGCACTTACATTTCTTTTTATAGTATATCCGATTTGTATTGGCGTCCTTATGTGCTTTCTTGCAATATCTTGCCCCTGGGAGGATAAATTTGTGATCAAAAAGATGTTTAATTCTTGCCATTATTTTAAAGTCCGAAATGAACCTTGAAGACTTGCTGACTCATGGTATAATGTAGAGATATCTCGCACAAGTACATTATTTTTCCTCGCCAAAACATGCTTACTCAGATGAAATTGAACTGTTTATCATGCCAGCAGATTGAGATTGTGTCTTCAAGGACAATCGAATAAAAGTGTTAGCATTCTGTATCAGTCTATTGTTCCGTGATAGGTCCCAGGGGACATTCAGTTTGTTTGATTTTGCAGCATGTCATAAAAGAGATTTTTGATTACTTTTTAAGTAAGGAGCTGATGTAAACGGTATCTGTAAGCGATCCAAAGCTTAGATATCGATATCTAATAGATATCTATTTTCGTGTAAGAAATACACTGTAAATCGTTTTTTAGTATTTCGTCAATACTGATTATTAGATAGGTCTTTATCAAATTTTCAATCTGAAGTATTAAGATTTTGATATGGCAGATTATTTAAATTAACACGGAATGAAATAAGTTTTCCTTCATGAACAAATGCTGATTGCATGCTTTGAACAATTGAGAATGAAGAGATTGAAAGCAATATTAGTTCGATGAAACATCGTATATAGCCGATGTTAAGAGACAAGATTAATTTTCCAGCTGAACAATTTGTCTCCTAGAAAGTTCATTACGTTTCCAGAGTAACTTATCATATCTTTTTTGTTTCACAGTTGGTAGGATCCCAATTTGTGTACGCCATCAAGCCCCATCTAGAAGATGGCTGGAGCAAGGAGTTGGAGGAAGCTTGGCTTCAGTTATTCCGAGTCATGTCTTACTACATGAAAAAGGGTATGCAAGACGCCAACGTTATTACTTACTGAATGACCGCCAGGGGCGTGGTTGACGCTGCATCCGGCGAACTCGCTGCCTTAGATAAATAGAAACCAGACCAATAACCGTTCCATCCTTTCGCTGACGTTTGCACGACGAGGCAATGCTGACATCGAATCCGTCTTAACTTTTGTACTGACAAATCATCTTTTTGGCCAGTATTTATATTTTAATTTAATTTACTTATTTATCAACTTTCGCATTTTTGATTTAGAACACTGATTTTTTTGTTATTCTTGTATAGTACACTTGACATTAATGTCAATTTGTATATAATTTTTAATCAATGAATTTTGTCTTTGATGTCAAATGTGTTCACTCATGGTTAGATTTATCATATAGTTGTCAACTTTCATTCATTTCAATTGTTCACGCTTTTGTATTTTAATCTAACTATATTTGCCTTGTTTATAGACATTTCCTACAGACATCATCGCACAACCTTAGAGAATATTTTTAAGGATCAAATGTCTTTAGAAATGTGTGGGGTTTTTTTTATATAGAAGACAAACAATATGAACTTCACGTATTGTATGTATATATTGCGGAATTTGATTTTTCTGGAGTATGTTCACTCTGTTTAGTGTATAAAGGTTGTGAATTGATTGTTCTAATAATAAAATTGTTTAAAACGTCCTCAAAATATGTTCTAATATACGATCGTGGACGTTTAGAGATTGAATCAATAAACAAAAGGTGTAAATATAAACAAAGTGGCGACAGTAAACATCTAGATTCGGCCCTACTTATTATTTATTGCCTATAGAACACCACCTTGTGATTCCTCTGATCATTTTAATACTGGAGGAAAAAACGGTAGCGACTTGTTTTTTGCCTCCTTAACTTACAAAGGATGATTTTTTACTTTACTTTTAATTACAATATTGTTTTAGGACATTGGACTCATATTAACACCTCCGATGTCCATTAAATTATAGCACCTAGTCCAAACTGATTAATGAATGCCCTATTTATGTGCAATTATAACCGGAACAAGTTCCCTAAGTCTCAATAGGAAGGGGTGTGGTCCGGCTTTAGCTTTGCTTCTTGCAAAAATATAATCACCCTTTTTGTAAATTGCGTAGGGAAGTTCTGACTGAAGAAAAAAAATATCAAGATATCCGCACATTATTTCTCTATATATTCATTAACAAATGAAACACGTTATTGCAAATATTGGATGATAATCGATATATTAATTAATATTTGTTATAAAAAGGTCAAAGATATGCCATTGTTTTGAACTTTCCAACTCGATGACTATCTATAGTACAGTTGTATCTATCTATAAACTGGACGGGGGCGTAAAGATGAGGAAATCCTTCAACGTAAGTGTAGGTCAGTTAATTGCTACGAAACACGTTGATTAGTTATCGTTTGAAAATAATCATTTCCATATATCACTTTGTACTAATGTACTTGTGAGGTTGATCTGACACCGTGACACATCAGAGGATGACGTCATATAACCTGTCCCGCCAGAGATGTATCCCCCTGAGGAGAACCCACCTCCCGACTATTGATGCAAATGTATGCCAAACTTGTAATCCTCTTAGATCGCCTTGTATTCAGCTAAACACACGTAAATTGCTTCATCGTGACATTCATATCAATCAAAATGTTTGTATTAACGACGTTTTAATGATTTAAGCATTCATTTACCTGTAACTGAACTTGTAGATATCGATCCCTAATTGTAGTAAACTGTTAATGAAACACAACTGATCAATACAAAATCTTAAACATTTAGAGTTTTTATGGTATTTTGGTGAATAATCGTTCAAAGGTTCAATTGTGTGTTACTGTAAATACATTTGTTTAGTGCCACAGTATAGATTTGGTTTCCAGTAATAAATGTGGACACAATCTGCGATAAAATAGTACTCATACAAGCTAAATGATCGACCAATAACACCAACCATGTAATACCCACCAGTACCCACCGTGCAACACAGGAGGATGGGCAAATACAGGAAGCTGCTTTTTACAAACGCCGCTTTATTCAATTTACAAATCCCTCTGTCTGCCTTGAGAGTATGGTTCAGTCTTCTTTTTGTTTTAAAGTACAGTTATGAAATTATCTACTAGTATAAGCAAATTATGCTGCGGTAGTGGGACTGCAAAGATCATACACAATTGGGTAAAACTTTACGTTGCTTCAGAACTCAAACGAACAATCAATTAATCAATATCACTTCTAATTGGTCTACACGACCAAGTGTATTTAAGAATGTCCTTCCGCTATAAACAGGAACTGGTCAATGATAAGAGCAAGGTCACATCTATTGACACACAGACACTTGTTTACAGGAATCCGATGGACGGACGCTCCAGTCCACGTATGGCCTGAGGATATTACGTCTACAACCTTGACCGATGTCACCATTCTTTAGATATTATAGAAAAATATTCAAAGCCAGGTGAATACACAGAGAAAATTTTGTATTTACATGTACATGTAGATAAAATAATTTGTTCAGCAAACGCATCAGAAAAAATGAGTATCATTGCTTTCTCTTTTAAAATGTTTTATTTCTCTGTAAAAGGTGCACATCTAATATGCATTGAAGCATTGTGAAATTACGTTTGTTCGATACATATAGTTGGGAAATACCCAATACCCATGTCAAAACTATTGAAAGGAAGCTGAAGGTTAAAAGTTGACATATGGCATGATTTGTTTACTGACATGTATAATGACTTTCTTAATGACATCCCACGACTTAAGTGTCCTTGGTCTAAATCCTGCCTAAGCCTTATGCCAGTAATGAGAATTGTATCAACCTTATTAACGACGTGACGGGGAGATTATATTATGTCTCCTTTCTGCCAGGAATTCCAGAAATGTTTATATTTTCCATTAGTATCAAAACTGACTGGAACTCCGAAGTAAGCTAATAAAAAAGCAGCTATTCAATAAGCCCTCCTACCCCCACCTGTTTATGATCTTTGGGGAGAAATGATATTTATGTAGTCATGTCCACCTGTTTACACGTACTCGATTTTTTGGGGGGACCTGTTCCAATTGGTCTTCGTCCATCTTCGTTTTACATTGTTAACTTGTTCTTGAAAATTACAATGCCAATTATTTCCATTTTTGGTGTGAAAAATATCTCTAGGATAAGAGGAATGAATATAAGTTATAAATTGATGACCCTACTCGTGGTCAAAGTATGCAATAAAAAGGTCAAATTTTCGAAAATCTTTTTCTCTACGGCCCCACATGTGAGAGAAAAAACTAATTGGTAATAATGTCGGAGGAACCCTCAACTAAAATTGTGAAATTCATGGCCCCTTTGATCAAGGGTTCAGAGCCTGTGAAGCAGCCAAAATGACCATATATATAGATATAGATATATATATATATATATATATATATATATATATATATATATATATATATATATATATATATATATATAGAAAACTTAAATGAATAAAAACACAAAGTCCGAGTAAAACATAAGCGCTTTCATTTTCATCTTCAGATGTTTTACAACTAACCAAGGTAACGCCGTTATTGTGACGTCATAATAACGTTAGCAAAGTCTCTGGTGTTGACGTCACAATTTTGGCGTATTTTTAAGCATAACACATATCAATGAAATAAAAACAATGTAATTTAACACAAACATTGAAATGGTACACGGATGTTATAATAAACTGTTCAATTTAGGTTTATATATTCTTATAAAATGTTTTTCTTTTTCTCGTCTTTCAGAAGTATTACACTCGCACATTTTATAAAAAGGGAAAACAGTAAAAGATTTCTTTCCACATACGTCCAGATGTTCACTGAGTTTTATTTTACGATATTCCGGTGAATTAATATGTTGTTTGTGTATCCGGATTCGTTCCCGTAATGCATTTCCTGTTTCACCAATATAAAGTTCTCCACAACCAGAACATGTGATAACATAAATTAAATTTCTGGTTTGGCATGACATGTTATTGTTGATAGTGAACTCTTTTCCACTAAAGTTAAATTTTTGTCCTGTTTTGATATATGGGCAGGTACCACACCGCGGATCTTGGCATTTGGTTACTTTGTAATCTTTTTTTTCTGTGAAATTTGACTTGGTGAGAATTCTTCTTAGATTCTTTGGTTGTCTTTTACTGTTAATAAACTTCTGTTTTTCAAATATTTTAGAAAAGGTTTCATCCGTCTTCAAGACTTCGTTAAGATGTTTGACTGTACGAGTAACGTTTGGATTTCTTGGGTTATATGTTGTTACTAATGGGATTATGCATTGAGTTTTGTTCCGTTGAATGGGATTAAGTAAATCTTTTCTATCTAATTTTTTACATTTCTCAATGGCGTCATCGATAATTTTTTCTGGATAATTTCGTTTCATCAGGAACTGCTTCAGTTGATGTAACCTCTGTATTTTTACAGTCTCACTGTTGACTATGGTACATATCTTTCTTGCTAAATTATAAGGTATAGCTCTTTTTGTATGCCGTGGATTTCCTCCGTCATTTACCAGAAAAAATTGAGGAAAACAGCAAATTTGTTACACTGGATGTTATCAATTTATATAGTAACATATCTAATTCTCTGGGACTTGAAGCAATTAAGTATTGGGTAAATAAGAATCCAGAGAAAATAAACAACCGTTTCCTAAAAGATTTTATTTTAGAAGCTGTGGAAATCGTCCTTACGAACAATACTTTCACATTCAATGGTAAACACTTTAGACAAATCAAGGGAACCGCCATGGGGACAAAAATGGCTCCAACATATGCGACGTTAGCCCTAGGATATTTGGAGGAAACGATGTACAAAAAAGTTAACCAGACATTCGAGGAGGACACTGGAAAATATATCTTAACTAACTGGAACAGATACCTCGATGATTGCTTTATAGTCTGGAATTCAGGAGATAACAACCTGAAAACTTTTAAAGAAATATTAAATGAACTTAATCCAGACATTAAATTTACAGCGGAAGAAAGCCTTGACCGTATTTCGTACTTGGATATTCTACTGACTAAACAGGACGAAGTCATCATGACTGATATATTTTACAAACCGACTGATACACATCAGTATTTACATTTTAACTCGTGTCATCCACGGCATACAAAAAGAGCTAAACCTTATAATTTAGCAAGAAAGATATGTACCATAGTCAACAGTGAGACTGTAAAAATACAGAGGTTACATCAACTGAAGCAGTTCCTGATGAAACGAAATTATCCAGAAAAAATTATCGATGACGCCATTGAGAAATGTAAAAAATTAGATAGAAAAGATTTACTTAATCCCATTCAACGGAACAAAACTCAATGCATAATCCCATTAGTAACGACATATAACCCAAGAAATCCAAACGTTACTCGTACAGTCAAACATCTTGACGAAGTCTTGAAGACGGATGAAACCTTTTCTAAAATATTTGAAAAACAGAAGTTTATTAACAGTAAAAGACAACCAAAGAATCTAAGAAGAATTCTCACCAAGTCAAATTTCACAGGAAAAAAAGATTACAAAGTAACCAAATGCCAAGATCCGCGGTGTGGTACCTGCCCATATATCAAAACAGGACAAAAATTTAACTTTAGTGGAAAAGAGTTCACTATCAACAATAACATGTCATGCCAAACCAGAAATTTAATTTATGTTATCACATGTTCTGGTTGTGGAGAACTTTATATTGGTGAAACAGGAAATGCATTACGGGAACGAATCCGGATACACAAACAACATATTAATTCACCGGAATATCGTAAAATAAAACTCAGTGAACATCTGGACGTATGTGGAAAGAAATCTTTTACTGTTTTCCCTTTTTATAAAATGTGCGAGTGTAATACTTCTGAAAGACGAGAAAAAGAAAAACATTTTATAAGAATATATAAACCTAAATTGAACAGTTTATTATAACATCCGTGTACCATTTCAATGTTTGTGTTAAATTACATTGTTTTTATTTCATTGATATGTGTTATGCTTAAAAATACGCCAAAATTGTGACGTCAACACCAGAGACTTTGCTAACGTTATTATGACGTCACAATAACGGCGTTACCTTGGTTAGTTGTAAAACATCTGAAGATGAAAATGAAAGCGCTTATGTTTTACTCGGACTTTGTGTTTTTATTCATTTAAGTTTTCTATATCTTATCCGACCACTGTGAATTTTTTCTGGATTTACCTATATATATATATATATATATATATATATATATATATATATATATATATATATATATATATATATAAAAACTAATTGCATGGTTTTAATGTCCAAGAAGCTCTCAACCTAAATTGTGAAATTCATGGCCTAGAGTCAGGGGTTTAGGCCCTAGGGTTGGGTTAATATTGCCATATAGTGAAATTGTATTAAATCTTTGAATAAGATAAGATACTCTTTTATTCCTTCAAATTAATAGAGAGTATTATGAAATCAAATTACAAAACTTATGTACAGTTGATAACAAATTAAGAACAAAACATATTTATATATTTACATTTAGAACGGACAGTTATAAAACATGAAAATTGGCCAGTTTTATATAGTACGGTCAACAACAAAATGTCCTTTATTTTGTACAGTTTATATGCAAGAGTTAACATGACATTTTTCCATTTTGTAAGCAATATCCTTTCAAAGCTTGCTTCATTGATACACCACATTAGTGATAAAAATTGCAACTCAAGGATCCTGATTATCAAATAAAACGTATTCATATACCGTATATCAGGTTTTTTTTCGTGTGTATTCAATTTCCGCTTTGTTCGCGACGATTTCCGAATCAGCGTAAATTTGACACAAAGTTTTGTTCTTGTCTTGTAATAGAGTCCTTGCATTCCTTATAAAGTAAACGGGTTAGTTATAGTCCCCGGGAAGAATGTGTTCAGTTAGTTTTATAGGTAGATATAGCGGAACAAGCGCCAGATAACAGCTTCATGTATATATAGGTATGTAAGCCTCGTTGTTTATTTATCAATCCATTGACATGCTAATTAAAACGGTCACTTTCCTTTTGTAAACCGATGTCTAATTAAATGTATACATGAGATACTGGTATATGTAACGGTACATGATCTATTGAAATTTGACTGTTTGCGACTCTAAAAATAATTATCGGCAATTATTTCACATTAAGAAAATCGTGTAAATGGTTTTATTGTCCGAATTTTTCATAATTTTTAAGAGTGATAATTTAGATACTTTTTCCCTCTTCCTTCACTGGTTTTAACAATCGTGAATTATATTTTCACTTTATGACTTTGAAATAGTGAAAATTTCTAAATTCTAAAATGTTTTCAAGCATTTGTCGCTATCTCCAACAAATTTTGAACAAGGATGTGCATATTTAGTGTTTTTATATACAGATTTGGTACAAAAAGGACATGTTTTTTAACAATTTTTATACATACAACTTTTATTAAGAAAATTATAAATGACCTTTTAGAAGGATTTTCTTTGGCAATAATCTACAATCTATTAGGGCTTAACTTTGTATGAATCTTACTGTAAAAATTCATATCAGTATTTACAGAAAGAAAGGCACGCCATTGTTTTTCTTCTTTTGCCCATATTGCTTTGAATATTCCTTTTTGCTAAAAACTATACTACAATTGTTAACAAACAAATCAGAGAGCTCATATTTCTTAGCAGTTTGTAACAGAGTCTTAGCGGTAAAAAAAATTCAATAACATGAACATCAAATATAAATCTATAAACCAGGTCGGTAAGGAGGTTTGATATGATCTACGGAGTCTACCTAATAACAGTAGCCAGCATTTATTAATATAACCTTGGATAGTCAAAGTCAAATGGTTGAAAACTTGAAAACTTTGAAAATCCTTGAATTATTCTGGAAGAAATATCTTTGAATATACTCTAGCATTTGGATGTCTGAGATTGTCAGTGGGGCTATATTTCACAGAAGTAGAAGTAGAAGAGAAACACCACGCGTTTCCATATTTTTGAAGACACAACTGGATGGATTTCAGAGTCATTAACACCAATAGAATATAAGTAATGAATTTTAGATCTTGTAGTTTTACAAACACGTTCTGTTAATTTGTTACACTTTATTTTTGATTGTAGAAGGTAGCCAGCATATATAGTACTGTCAGGTTTAGAAATGTCACTTTCAAATAATTTTACACGATGAGAAACAGAACATTTCTTGGTTTTGTTAAATACAATGAAAATAACTTTACTCGGATTGTAATGAAGTCTCCAAGTAAATACATATTTTTCTACATGGTTGGGTAAACATTGTGAAGACTTTGGTGAGTTGTTCATTAGACCAGTATCATCTGCTAGTAATATGCTAGGCATATGCAAATTACCCAAAACAAGATCATGAATACCTTCTTGACAAAGCTCAGATAACAAATCGTTTATATAAACAAGAAACATAAAAGCACTAAGAATTCTTCCTTGGCTAAAGCCTTGAAAAATTTTAAACAAATTGGAATTTACACCACAGAATGATACAAAACATTTGCTGTCTTCATACCAGTTTTTTTATAATTTGCCAAAGTCGAGCATCAATATTAAGATTATACATGTAAATTTATATAAAATACCATTGTACCAAATTCTGTCAAACGCCTTTTCATTATCTCAAAATGCACAGTAAACAGGAGAGCCTTTATCTACTTTTAAACTTATGGCTTCTTCTAAAACAAATCACGGTAAAGCAACATAGTCATTTTTAAAAACAAAAACCCCAGACATTTCAGGTTCATACTTGTATTTGTTTCCTTAAATTGGATTAAATAGAAAACATAACTTTTCAATAAGGATAGAACCACTGTGTTAAGGTGTTCATTTGTAGGGAACTCTGCTCCAGGAGTCTAGTGTTTAGAGAGTTTTTCAATGTGTTGGTTGATCTCTTCAATTTTCAATCATTATTCACTCAAGACCAGTTCACTGGTATTTGAGGTTCAAAATCAGTATCTACAAATGTACACAAACACAGTCAAGGATCACTTGTACAGTAGGAGTAATAATGCTAAAAAGGGTAAAGTTTACAATACAGTAGGTTGTTAAAGTTGGTTTCTGGAAGAACAGACTTTCTGATTTTCTTAATAAATCTTGACAAGTTTATCTACATTAAAAGTACTCATGAGCTCGTTAAATTTTATAATATTTGGGTTTCCATAATAACTCTTGGGCAAAAATATTTTTCTATCGTTTACAAAATGTGTACATTTCAAAATATAATGAAATTCATCCTCAATACTATTGGAGTCACACATTGTACATTTTCTTTCTTTTTTTCAATGCCATCTATCTGTTTCACTGGGGGAATCCATGACTCTTCACATGTTATAGCGTTTTGTTCTGTAAATGGGATGTCATTACACTTTAAGTTGTCTCTGTTTTCTACTGTTTTGTCAATAATCTGTTCAAAGTTGTCGTCGAAATTACTTTGTTTGTACTCTTCACCTGCACGATCCGAATAACGATTTTGTCAAATATTACACATATCAGGCACATTTTCAGCGGTGTGTTCTTTGTATTTCAATTTTGAAGGTAAAGCTGTGTTTAATCTTTTTTCTAAGCTGTTTTATAGAATGTTCCTAAATCGATTTCAGCAGCTTTGTCAATTTCGCCAAATAATTTCCGTTTCCAAATTTTTGTGTCAGTCGGTGAATTTTTATAAATTTTTTGGAGTTTATGTATGTTTCATTATCTTAATCCATCAGTGATCCCTCTTGTTTCCATGTCCTTCTGGTTTGTCGCATTACATAGTGAGCGATATGTAGATTTGACGATTTCCAATATAGTTTTTGCTTGGGGTTGAATTTTCTACATGGTACATTAATGTCAGAGGCTGATAAAAGCGAGGCGTTTATGTGTACAAGGAAACCATCTATGTCATCCGTAAATGCTAAATCTATTTCATATGCATTTAAAAATTCATTAGATGCACTTTTAAATTCTGTTAGTTTGGTAATATCAGCTAATTTTCATTTTGTAATGCTTCTAGAACAATCTGGTGGTAAATGAGGAAAGAAAAGAAAAATACAGTCAATTTCACACAGTAGTGGAAAGTCGTTAGGGTCCCGCCTGTGGCGACCGGGGGTATTAGAGCCATGAATTTCACAATTTAGATTTTTATGCCCCCCTTCGAAGAAGGGAGGGCATATTGCTTTGCTGCTGTCTGTCGGTCGGTCTGTCGGTCGGTCCACCAACAGTTTCCGTTCATTTTCTTTGCAGAGGATGAACATATTGATATGAAATTTAGTATACAGGTTTATCATGATAATATCTAGTCAAGTTTGATATTGAGTACGATCGAGCAATTTTCGACAGAGTTATGGCCCTTAGACGTAGAAAAATTTCAGTTATATGCAGTTTCCGCTCATTTTCTTCACAGAGGATAAACGTATTGATATGAAATTTGGTATACATGTTTATTATGATAATATCTAGGTCAAAATAGATATTGGGTACGATCGAACAATTTTTGACAAAGTTATGGCCCTTGGACATAGAACAATTCTAGTTATTTGCAGTTTCTGCTCATTTTCTTCGCAGAGGATAAATATATTGAAATGAAATTTGGTATAAAGGTTTATCATGATAATATCTAGGTCAAGTTCTATATTGGGTACGATCGAGCAATTTTCGAGAGAGTTATGGCCCTTGGACGTAGAAAAATACCAGAAATTTGCAGTTTCCGCTCATTTTCTTCGCAGAGGGTGCACATATTGATATGAAATTTAGTATACAGGTTTATCTTAAAAATATCTAGGTCAAGTTCAATTTTGGATATGATAGAGCTATTTTTTGACAGAGTTATGGCCAATGGACTTGGAAAAATTCCAAATATTTGCAGTTTACGTTCATTTTCTTTGTGGATGTTCCAAGGGAGGGGGGCATAAGTGTTTCACAAACATCTCTTGTTTACCATAGAGATGCTTTACACCAAAAATGGTAACAATTGGCCTTGTACCTTTCAAAAAGAAAATAAAAATGTAAAAATGTTAACGCACGACGGACGAGGACGGACGAAGAACAATTAGAATAGGTCACCTGAGTGATTCAGGTGACGTAAAAATTGGTTGATTATTATTTATCTATTATCGTAGTAATATGAGCACTAAGTCAATGACCAACTTTTATGCAGGTGACGTTTAGAAAATCTTATTCCCCAAAAGCCCTCAAAATTTTACATTATTAAATTATAACGAATAAAGACTCTATTATGAATATAATTAGAATGAAATGCTTGCTATTATTAAGCAAAAAAATGATAATTTCGATAGTTCTCTAATAATTTTTTACCCATTTATCCATTATACACATATATGTGCACAGTAGAACATCTCCCTTTGTGACAAAGTGACATTGACATCAAATATTGAACCAAACTCCTTGACATTTATTTAGTTATGCAAGGAAAGTGGGTCTCGAATATCGTGAGAACCATTCCATAGTGGGCACTGACACGATAAAGATCTCTTTCTGTCCAGCAACTCTGCATACCAAAAACAAGTCGGTTGTCGTAAAAAGATTCTCGAATGGGTCGTAAACACCGCACCGTAGATCAACAAAACTGATAACACGCCCTCTGGCGGGAGATTGATAAAATATCAGTTAACTCCTACAAAGGAAAACTTTGTATTTGTGACCACGATTAAGAACTATCGTCCAATTATTGATTTAACCTCCATATTCTGATCTGGTTGTTCATGGTCGGAGGTTTTGCCGTTAAAAGAGCAAATAACAGAACGTGATTGTCAGGCGTATTATTGCAAATCACAGTCTGAGATCATTCACGAATGCATTAAGCCGGTTAATGAAGTTTCATGAGTTCTGTTTATATCTTAATCTTAAGAAATCAAATAATATGAAAGAAAATTAATATTATTTCCTTCTGCTCTATTTAGATATAATAAGTGAGTTACAGACTCTATAAGATTCACTGCACTCCATTCATCATTAAACTACAAGAAAGCCAAAACAGGATACTGTGATATAAGGATAATTGTTTTTGCAATCATTCAGATGATAAATAAAAAATATGAGATAATTTTGGATGTATTGGACAATTCATAGTTTGCATTATACCGCTTGATTACTTGACTCCATTGTCTGTTCATCAGCATCTCTTGTTTTCCTTTACTTAACAAATCCTCGTAATCCCGTAAATCCCCTGTGATGTCCATTTATAGGACGGCATTGCCAGACAATCTTTTCTTCCTCTTGTTTAGGTAATCGACATTTAAACGAGAACACTTGGGATGATGCTTGCTTTCAGTTGCTCTATTTTGACCATAACCAAATGACACTTCGGCTGGAGTGCGGTATGTGCAAGAATTTCATAAAGGTGCGTGTTTTCTCAGTTGTAGAACAATCGATGGAAAGACGATCCTGTACGTCTAATTCGTAATGTCTTGAAATAGGAGTACTTTGTTTTCATAACAGTTTACTCCCCCCCCCCCCCCCACAACCCCCGAACGACATAACTTTATAACAGGAAAAGACGCGTGTCACTATAACGTCAACGAAAAATGCACAATTGCTGCAACTGTCAAGTCACAGAAAGTCCCTTTACGATTGTCGTAGAGCGGTGGCTACGTAGTGCTGTACTTGCTTAAATAGACAATTGATAAACTCGTCCACATTGCAAGTTTTGTTTCATTTTGATGCTTCACAGTTTTTCAGGATGGACAGCTTCAAAGCATAAAACAAAAAAAATGTTGATTCCTGAATTTTTTGATAACTGTCTATTTTTATTTTGAAATATATCTTAAGGAACACGTGAATGAATTCGCCAGTGTTAACATACATCTAGAACTTCGGTGTTTGTCAAAAATAATTTACTGTATTAGAGTTTTCAAGTATTTATGGCACGTCAAATTCAGAACTATGAACTAAACACAGTTTCGCTGTTGATAAACTAGTTTAATTAACTGTGTAACTTATAAACCGTATACTGTAGTTAAAGATCGGTCAACTCTATTTTTATCAGCAATACCATATTTTACGGATGTTAAACTATACTCTACAAATACAAATCTAAATTTGTCTGTAATTTAACGTCTAACAAATTAAGATTCACATCAGTATACTATAATTTACATTAGCTTAGTATATTTAAGAATTGTTAACCGTAGCTTACAGATCGTGAATCCGTATGTATCAGATAAATTATGTTTTGCTGTTTTTCAGGTGCGTTAATTTTGGTTAAAACATAGATTATCAAGTAAACTATAATTAACTGACGTAAAATGGGGAAAATAACGTCATTAACTATAGAAAGGTCAGTGTTTGAATTTAGCGTGCGACAGATCAGTCGAAAACTTGAATGCAGAAATGAAAGTTATGTCTGTTCAAAATACATGTTAATGTTTGCAAATATATTAAAAATTAAACTATCCAAATATCATGGCACTTAGCAGTGATATTAGTGCAACATTTGTACAAAATATTATTCCTTATGGATACTTTGCTGACAGGATGTTAAACTGTTGTAGTGTGTATTTTACGCAAAATATTATGTTAAGGGGAAGAACCCTCGGTGTTTACTGCTTAGAATATTTTATATAATTTCAGAACTTCTCACTGTTCAGATAAGGTTTTTAACTTTTCTCTTTTTCAACTCAAAAATATCATTCCACGAAGATAGTCGCAATTTTTACCGACTTCCTTAGAAGACATTTTGCAGAATTGATATGATTTTTTATCTTTAGTACCTCCTGGCCTTTGTGAATAAGAATTTTTGAAAAATCATGTTGTGAAAAATTTAATCATGCAAAGGAGATAAATTAATATATTTTTAATTTAAATTAGGAATGATTTAACAATTTCAATTGATTTCCAATCTTTTATAAAATTGAAAGTAAAATGCATTTCTATATCAATTATCTTCATTTTTTTAAATGTTTAAATCATGGCTGTATTCAATTTAGTAAGGCACATGTATGCTAAAAACTATGTACTTATGTGAACAATCAAAGGCTGCTGACATGCATGCTATCTTTACTTAATACAAATATATTTTAATCATTTCATTATTTAACAAAGAATTATTGAATAATTGATATGTTATCTTAAGACTAACAATATTATCAATTTGATATAGACACGTTTTTATATTTACGTACTATAAAACACAATGAAAATTCTTAAAGCATTGTGTGTTTCTTATCTGTTGTTTCTAAGTGTTACGTTTACTTCGAATGCAAAAGATTCCATTGATCTGTTTGGTGTTTTAAACCTTACATTGTTGTGTTAATTTTCACTTTCAAAAAAGTAGACCAATGACTTACTTTTTGAGTTAATGACCATTGAATATTGTTTGCAAAAATTTAGAAAAATCCATTAAATTTTACAATGTGATTGAGATTTTCATAATTGTGAAAACAATAAAAGTGACTAAGCTCTTTTGAAAATGATTTACAATTTATCGAATTTCCTCTATCAGATTTTAAATTGCTACCCATTTTTGTTTATTTTACTGGGTTTTTTTCCTTCTTAACTTAAATATCTTATTGACAAATATAAATAATCAATAGGTTTGGGAGCAACTTCGGAAAACTTAATCAGCTTATATATTTAAATACACACGTAATTGTTATGCATTAAAAATGACATGAATAAGGTAGTACTATTTGTTTCTTTATCAACAATCAATTTCCAATCAGCTTAAAATACAAGTGACTTAGTATGTAATTCTAACCGTTGTCAAATCAAATTGAAATATTCAATTATAAAGATGTGTTTAATTTATGCTCCATTTCCACTAGTATTTTCTTTGGAAAAATTTGTTGTACGTAACTATGCTGTAATGTTTTTCTTTCTTTTGTTTTTTTTATTTTACTTATTTGTTTAATAGTAAGGAACATTTGCATTATTAAAATGTAATGTAATAAATGAATATGAGTCCATCATTTTTTCAGAGGGCGTGTAGGTGGGTATGTGAAATAGATAAAGGACAAGATACCATGGGTTAACTTATACACATTCTCTGTCCCTGATGTCATGAATTGAATTGGTTGTTCTTTGGATTACATTTCATTATAATATTCTATTCTAAAAGTCATAATTTAAATCTTGCATAAAATATTTTTATTCGGTCAACCAATCCTTTGATCTTCGTAAGATGAATAAATCATCATAAACTTTTGAATAAAAAACACGTGTTTATTTAAAAAAAAATTTTGAAAGACTTAACCTTTAATGTTCGTTTGTTTCTATTTAACTTCAGCAAAAGACCTATGTGGACTAGATTTTTTTATAAAAGACATCAAATGTCTGGAACATGTCAACAAAGTGTAATGTGTTTGGTGTACCGGACAAAGAGATCTTAAGATAGTTTTCAAAAACCGAAGAAAAAATATCTACTCCTTCCGAAAACCATTTCCTGATAATGTAAACAGATTTGTCAGTCGATGACATTATTAGAGACAAATAATGTTCATACTAGATATAAATGCAAAATATGACGTGATAGAAGCTCAGGGTAAAGTTATTAAAGATGAGGAACATCAAATCCAAAATTATTGAGATGATCAATGTTAATATATACAAATATTTGTACACAAATAAATAGAATAAAAATATCCTTAATATTTAATGTTAATGTTGACTTTTAAAGCATCATTGTGGAGGCTGGGTGGTCAAAAATTTAAGCATCAGATCTTTTTAAAATTTTTAAGATATGATTTGTTTCGATATACCGGTGTACTGTTGTTTTGTATAGAAAAAATCCACATATTTTTCTTATGAAATTTGGATTTTATATATTTTATATAAATCTCGTCCTCCAAAAGAGATCAATACACCCTCATAATGCCTTGATTACGAATTTTAATTAATGATTTTTTCGAAAATAATTCATGATGAACAAAACTGAAGTGTGTATTTAAAAAATGCTTATTTAAAGAGTTTAACACTATCAGTAATTGTAAAGCGACATCTATATACTTTAATTGAAATACTGTTGAGACAATGCTAGGGGAAAGTAAACTCGCTTTCTATGGTCATTTCGAGAGTATGTTTGGTCGCCTCATGTTATATCACCACATGGAAATATAAAGCATTAACTTAACATATCAGGTTAATTTGAAACAAATTGATTTTTTCTTCTATATCGTAATTTCACACGATGTCATAGTGTAAGAATGACAGACGTTCATGTATTTTAAAATTCAAACGCGATATTTTCCTTATTTTATTTAAAAGATTCTCGTAAGCATTTTTGAAACAAGTAGACATATGTCAAATATCCAAACACCTCTTGTCACATCGGCAATGATCCACATAGCGCTTTGTGATTCTACTTTGATTGCTCCCATAGTCTTAACACGATTTAACTTAAGTATTGTTTTTCTCTTGGCGAATTGTTCCTTAAAATCAAATATATCTATGGTCTTGTACCATTATTTTTGTCAACTATTAATTCTTCATATTTTGTTTATTTTTGTGTTTTTTAAAAGTGTTAGATCTTTAATTTTTCTACCTTGCTAAGGAACAGAGAAATGCATTGCATTCAATTTGATTATCAATTGTGTACATTCATATTCAATTTTTTTCAAATACAGCGAAATTTTAAAACATTCTGAAAAAAGAGGTGACTGTACATCGCATCATGAATTATATAGATTCTTATGTATTAGTCAATATAAAGCTATGATTCTTTTGATTTTGGTATTTACTTTAAAAGATTGTAAATTTTTAAGATTGGAACAAAATCAAATATGAATTTTTTTGGTGACCTTTTTCTGAATTCATAGCAAAGAGTTTTGCACTACGTGTTTTATTGTCCAAATACAGATCAAATTGCATAATTATAGCATAATTAAGAGACTCTTTATACTTCAAAGACACCAATCATTGTAAACTCATCAAAACTTAAATAACCTTTATATGTAATATAATTTTTATATTTAATATAACATTATATACTTTTTTTAAACGTTTTTGTCGTAATTACTAACAAAGATTTTTGCTTAATCAATCGGCTATTCAAACTTTTACAATATAAGTTTTGTTGTGAAACAGTAGATATTACACTATGATGTACGTAAGCTGATAGTCATGTACTGTTATATGACTCAAGTTATGTCATCTTTTTTACGTTTTATTACTTTAATCTTTACTACAAACTTAACTGACTCATTCTAAATACGTACGCAAGGGTTACGTATTGAAAATTATTTACCAGTACATTTCTTTTGATCATCTTTATGTTTTCCCCCAAGTAATGTCTTTCCTTGACATATAGGAATTTTAATGTTGGTGACATAAAAAATAGGTTAGAGTTTACAACACTCAGATTTTTTTATATTTTGTTCTTTGCAAACCCAAAACAAATTTGTTTATTTGAAGTTGTTTTTCTTATGGTGTTTTCTTGGTGCTATTCAAATCACATTTACATATTTTGCTAATTTAACACAATGTCAAACACATTAAACCAACTAAAATGCTTAAATGACCTTCCCATTATGTATAGCTATACCTAGTTACAAATATTGAAGGAGGCCCTGTTTGCTAATTGTGCGGTAACAGTTAAAACATTATAAAAATGTTTTATTTACCTCCAAAAACAAAGAAGCATTTTTATTAAATAAAACATGTTTAATAAAGTGTGATAAATATTCAATTTAAGACGAATTTCACAAACTGTATTGCTAATGGTATTTTTGCGATAAAAAGGTTTTTTTTAAGTTTACGCCTCGCGTATTATATCTAAGGGTACCTCGTACTCTCTGTATTTCAGTCTGTTTGCTGACACAAACTTTAATATGTTTTCGAAGATAAAACTACTTTTTCCATACAAAGATGTCTTTAACTCACTCTTAAAAACTTGACAAAAGATGCCCATTGCCTTAATGTGTTTTATAATTTATAATTTTTTTAATCTTGCACAAACATTTGGAATCACAAATTTCATTGATAATTTTCTACATTCTTATATCCTTAATTTGGCCCTTTTTTTTACAAGAATGTTCATTTATATATTACTTAATATATCTAAATAAAACCATTATTGCAGACAAATCTCGATTTTTTTTTAATTCTATGTTACTACTGACTAGATAAGGACTAAACAAAAAAAATTAATTTATCCATCGTAAAATGATTTTTCCTTATTGAAATATAGAAATCATCAAAGAAAAACTAAAATATATTTTTTTTTACAAACCTTATGTATGATATAACAAATTTTGAAAGCTTGATTAATTTTTGAATATTTTTTAACACCTCGACCTTTTTTCTCCTAACGGAGTTTAAAGGATGCGCAGTATTTTCTGTGCCTTAGTTCGATGGCTTTCTTTTCAATTTAAAATGAAAGCGACAAATTTGTCCCTCCCCTTGGCGTTTTTTCACATAAAAAATTATTTTGGTGCTGACGTTGGCACAATTAGGGTATATAAACAATTCAGAATAGTCGTGTAATGGAACTTCTACAGCCATGCATTTGTACCATGTTCTAGCTCTGGCCTCTCTGGTTATATTTCAAACAGCGTGTTCCTTACCAACCAAATATTCTCACGGTAAGTTTAAGCTACGTGATTAAAATAAAAGAAAATAATTATTTTAAATAAAAACCGTTATAGAATTGCTTGGGTTACAATAAGTTCAGAGAGTTAAGAAAAATTGCAATAATAGGAGAGAATGTGTCATTAAGAAATGTTTTATTCTGCTAAAAAGAATGGTATTTTTTCCCGTCATACTGTGTCTTTCTACAGTCAAGTTTTAAAAAGTCAGTTACTAAGTACTGCGAAACTCTAAGCTATCTCTTTTGTCATATCTGGTAGGTATTTTGATCATTGTTTTGATTTGTTTTGTCTTTTTCGTATTTTTTTATTTTATTTTATTTTTTTTTTGTTACTGCTGTTTTGTTTGTTTGGTGTTTTTTTTTTCTTGGTAACTTTTATTCTTTTTTTTGTGGTTGGAGTTGTGTTTTTAATATTTTCTGTGGGGTAATAAGGGTGGAACAGTGCAAGGAACGAACATGTTTTCTTACCTTAAACATATCACAAAGAGGCATTGTTTTGTGTTTCACTTTCAGCTTAGAATTGAAATCAATATTTTTAGCGTACCCATTATAGAATTATCTTTTAATTTTGAATAGAACAAAAGCCATTGCAAATAATCGAATGTTTATGATTGGATTAAGCGAATGATTCTGTTAAGATTAAATATGATTATGTATAAAGTTGGCAACACATTCCGGACACATAAATTACAGTATAAAATATTCTTCAACATTTGCTAGTATATATTTCATGAAGAAAAATTCAAAGATAAGCATTACAGAAGAAAAATATTAAAATAATGAACAACCAAACAGAAGCGTATTAGTATCACATTTAACGTTAACACTTTTTTTTTCATTACCTACACTTAAATCTAAAATTAAAATTTCACACTTTAATCTGTAAAATATACATTTTTATGTGTAAATCATACATTTTAATATTTGAATTTTACCCATTAATCTTTAAATTTTACTCCTTCAACTATAAAATTCCACATTTGTGTGAGAGGAAAAAAGTGTCAATGTGACATTAATACTCTTCCATATGAACCAAACATTAAAAAAAATAAGTAACAGAAATCAACATATATTTTCTTTAATGTTTTTACCGATGAATTATAACCAAATAACTCGAAAACACTCGAAAAATTAAATTAATCACCTTATATGTTGTACGATACATGCCTTATACAGTATATGGTAAAAATCATTTATAGTACTTTTTTTGGTTACAAGTTTTACATATATAATTCAACGATACTTACAGATGAAATAAAGAAACTGTTACATTTTCTTGAAACAAGAATTATTGAAAACCCACATAGTCATTCTGATAATGTGCATCGCCACCTGAGGAAAGAAAACTTAGACAAGGTCAGATGCTCTCTCTCTCTCTCTCTCTCTCTCTCTCTCTCTCTCTCTCTCTCTCTCTGTGCATATGAGTTGATTGGTAACTCTTTAATACATAAAGAAAGAAATTTTTTCAAATACATGTATGTATATTATTTGTCTAATTTGTTTGCTAAATCTTCAAAGGGAATTAAACACGAATTCAGATCAACATTTATGTTTTATTCTTTATTTTACCATTCTAGACTTTATAATGGAACGATAAGTGAAATTTTTGCGCTTAAAATTGAGCCGATATCTATTTATAACGCTTATCTATCAGAAGGAAATGATAAACAATCGTTAACAATTTTAACAAAAAAAAGACTTTGAATCTAAAGGCAAAAGTTTAAAAAACAAAACGCTAAAGAGGCAACACTTTAGAAAAACACGAAGCAGACCCAATTTAAAAGCCAACTTATTCTTATCAAAATTAATGGTATAAAAATAGAATTGTACAAATGCAATTAACAGTGTCTTGATACAAAATTGTCAACTACAAATTTCAGTCGTCATAATATGTTTTATGACTGACTGAAATTTTGACGCAAGTCTGAAATTGCATCATGATCCCGAGGCTGCAATTTAAAAAAACCCAGAAGTTTTGAACTTTAGGCATACTTTTCGTAAACCCAAATCAAAAACAGATAATAAATTCAACAGGACGAGTTGGATATAAACTCACTAGCCCAAGACTACGCAGAACGACAGACGGATTACCTGCCCGATGGTCCACACAAGGTAAGTACAAGTAGTACAAGTAGTGAGTGAAACAACGTAGAATGAACTGGAACTGGCTCCAGGATCATCAAGCAAACTTTAACCTACGTCAAAAATTGTAAAATGTCTTTATGTCTCTCGATTGAAATTACTGAAAAAAGAAATGCAATTAACAGTGTCTTGATACAAAAATTGTCAACTACAAATTTCAATCGTCATAATATGATAAACAATCTTTTTATGACTGACTGAAATTTTGACGCACGTCTAAAATTGCATCATGATCCTTAGGCTGCAATTTTAAAAAACAGAAGTTTTGACCTCTAGGCATACTTTTCGTAAAACCATGCTTAAACCAAATCAAAAACAGATGATGGCATGTTACATAATTAAACAATCAATCAATTTTACTCCTATTTGGACAAATTACTTCCATATTGTAAGAAAATAAAATAAGATTTAAGATAAAAATTGTTAAAAGTGGTAACAGATACATGTATACGAAATAAATCAATATATTGACCACTTTTTAACGATATTAAATGTTTTTAATCTTTCAAGCCAAGAAACCTTAATAGACAGAAAAAGGGTCAAGAGGTTGCAAACGAAATGGATGTTCACAAAGCTTTCAACCAATTACGGGTATTTCCTTTTCACTTCAGTATTAAAAAAGTAAAATGTCAATAGTCAGAATAAATTCATGGACCAAAAATGATATAACATATGTATAAAATACTAAACTTGTGATTGATTTTAGCTACCTACCAGTCAGAGCAAAAGGACCTTCCAAATCGACTATGAATGGAGGTGGCCTAACAGAACCATTCAATACGCTATTGACTACGCTTCCTTTCGTATGTATTTTTATATATACGTATGTCGTGTTCAACCCGTTTTAATAAAAAAAAAAATACGTTTTTCTGAAAGGAAAGTGAAGCACCATACAAAGAACTTTGTATATGAGTTTTCTCTATTTGACTCACCTAGCTATTGTACTTTAGACCCCAACCAGGCGTCAGCAGAGAGTAAGATCAAGTCCACTCTGGCCCTGATGGAGCAGGCAACATGCATCCGTTGGGAGGAGGTGACTGACCCCAACTACCCATACCACCACATCAACTTCTACGGAAACACGACTTCGTGAGTTGGGGGAAACCCTCAGTGGAATTACTCCATTATGATGCATGTGCTTTTGTTCCAAAATTAAAACTAAGATTCATTTAATATTCCAGATGTGCTTCCTACGTTGGTTATATTAGAGCCGTTGGTCAAAAGATCTGGCTGGGACCAGGGTGTTTATGGGTAATTGCCGCATTAACTGTTTATCCTTGCCACTCCCTATTAATTAGCATGTTTGACCTACTTCATTGACATTTTTAGACTTCGGTAATCCTCCACGAAATTCTACATGCCCTTGGAGCATGGCACGAGCAAGAGAGGCCTGACAGACAGGGTAACATCAATGTTTTGTTTGAAAACATCGCCCCTTATGCCGTATACAACTTTGCCTGGAAACACACCCATGAATATGGACCGTATGACCTTGGATCGGTTCTGCAATACGGTTTATCGGTATGTTTGAAACGAAAGAATATATACGAGAAAAATTTGTTCTGTGTGTACTGATTCTCAGATGTGTATTCCAGTAAATTTTATATACGACGATGAAATATGATTTGGTTTAATTTCATTTTTATACTAAACCGTCGACTGAAAAGAGAAAAGTTGTCCTGTTATCTAATTTTTTCCATAATAGAGCTTTGCAAAACAGTCTGGACTAGCATCAATGAGTATTTCGGACACTGATCTGGAATATCTAATTTCAAACACCAAGGAAGATTTATCCTTTTACGACAAATACAGGGTGAATCAGTATTATGATTGTCCTGGTAAGAACTTCTCTTTAAATTCCTAGTTAATCAAGACATCGTTATTGAAAATATAATTTGAATCAAAACAAAACAATATTCTTTGTAAATAAAGGAATAGTCCCAAATTATTGATGTTTGGGATTATAAGGTAAATTACATTCCCTTTATTATGAAGTTATAAATTTCTAGCAACTTGTTCACTGACGTGTCTTAATGGTGGATTTGAGAAGATGAATTCTGTGGGTGACTGTTCCTGTGAGTGCCCGGATGGACTGACAGGATCAGATTGCTCTCAGGTGGACACTTCAGCAGGTGAGTAGAAGGCGGGTGATCGGTCGGAAAAGGTACATGTAGATAAAAGTCGTGTTTGACGCAGAGTATGGGTTTTATAAACTAATTGAGAACTTTATAATATGGTATAAATTCAAGTTTTTTTAAATTTTAAGAATATTAAAAAATATACAAATTACCATGGACATTTTTAAAAAAAAAATCAGACAAAATTTCGGCCAAGCAGTCCATTTTATTTAAAATGTATCGGGTATTTTTTTAAGAATAAATAGCATTATCTTATCCTATTTCAAAAAAGCAACGTTATATATTAAAATAAACCAAAGTATTACAATATTGAGCATATCTATTTTTTTTCTTTAAGTTGAGAAATATTTAATGATCTGTGCCTGACCTTAGTACATGAATAAAATTTAAATCAAATTTAATCAAGTTGGTAGCAGCACTAGGTAATTCTATCTATTTGGTTTGATAAAAAATTTTATGATCTTTTTAAGAACAAATACGAGAGAACTCCTTAATCATTGTTCCAAAAAACATCAAAGGAATGGCTGTTTATCCTATAATACACATTTCCGAATATAAAAAGTGTTCAAAGATAAACACAATACAAAGTTTCATCGGATGTGTTTAAGTTGGAAAATTTATAGATTCTAAAAGTCCGATGAAAATGTGAAATAAAATATTCATTTAAACGAGAGAATTTAGTATTTTTAATACATGTAATATATTTTCCTATACAATATGAAAAGAAAACTTATTATACAAATGCATTTCTTAATATCATCAGGATGTGGAGAAATCATCGATTTGACATCACCAGGATCGTCCCAGATTATTGAGATGACGTCATACAACACCGATCTACTCTGTACATGGCTTATTAAGGTAAAATTGACCAGTATACCCCAATTACAGATTAGAAGTTTGGCTACGAGTCAAAAACTTTGCATTTATACTTTTTACTTATGTGATTTTATTTAAAGACTCCCACTGATACAACTATCAAAGCTACGGTGGAGTCTCTTGACCTTCCATATAGTACAAACAACAACTGCTATCACTTCCTGATTTTCAAGGACTATCTGATTGGAGAACCGGGAAAACAGTACGTCATATATCATACAGCCCATGCACGAGAACAAAATTGTTTGTATAGAAATATTTTGAAAGCTTTGCCTTTGATAAACAACCACATTAGAAATTATTACAGATAACTCGTTTTACTTAAAAAGGTTTTAATGTTTTCTGCTTCAAATTGTTACCTCCAGACTGTTCATGGATCCTAAATAACGGCATTGGAATACTAAGTTAATAATCTTTCAAAATCCCATGACTAGTGCTTTATTTTCATAACCATAAAATGATTAATATATAACGACAAAAGATTTTTTAAGCAATATGAGCTGCAATTTTCATGTTTTTTTTTAAGAAAATGTTATTTTATACTAAAGGGACAAAAAATGTATTGGTTTTTAAATTTCTGTTAGCCATATTGTTTGTGTGGAAAAGCTGTACAGAAGCCTAAATTGGAACAAAATTGAATTATTGTTGTTCTGTGCAAAATTGATCTGCTATATATTCCTTAAAAGATAAATCTTTCTTCTGAAAAACATTAATGATTTTTTCAAATCGTAATCATTATCATAAATCATTATCATAAAAGTTTTAGTTACATGCAGACTTATCATACCAGCAGGTTTTGGCAGCAAAATAATTTTTTTTTTAAAATACAGCTTTTATTGCTTTATGAAACCCCTAAGCCAAACATTGGGGCCCAAAAAAGATTGTAAAATTAAAATTTTAAAAATAAACATCTAAGAACTTTTTTAGAATTTCAAGTGTATTACTTTGTGATATTAAATAAAATAAAATAGCAAGGGTTATAAAAACTCATAAAATTTCCATTCTTCTGAATCATTAAACCCTCACCTTGTGTGATGATGTAGATAATGAGACTATCAATATAATATTATAGAGGCTATACAACATTTAACTTATGAACTTTTGTTTGGTAGGGCTTGTGGAGATACCCCTGGTGCTGTGTACTCCAAGTATATCCATGGTAACCACAATATGATGATGATTCAATTTGACAGCGCGTCATATCCTGACATTACACCTGGAGCAGGGTTCCGTGTAAAAGTAGAGGCTATTCCGTCGGGTAAGTTACCATTCCGACCCTGCTATGATGATTTTTATGTTTATCGAAAGTATCACAAAGTTCACAGTGCGACGTATCTTAATTTCAGAAAATAAATAAATCATCGTATATATTCTATTTCATTTCGCATACATTTATTAAAGATGTGTACGTGCATTTACTAATTATCAATATGCAGTTCCATCAATAGTAAATGAGAATAAATAAAAATGAACATTATAGTAATTACAATATATATTTTAGATACAGTTACATAATAATTTAACTATTTTGTAGGATTTCCAGTAAAACTGTCCTTAGCTTATATGTTTACAGACGGGAGTAGTTTCCCCTAGCACATGTATTTTTTTTTACATAGCCGTTATATTTTCATTTTATTTTATAATTCTTATATATAATTTTTCAACTTGTATCATATATGTTACTGATATTGTAACACAGGTTGTTACAGCAACCCCTGCAAGTTTGGAGCCACGTGTCAGGAGGGTAGTTCTGTTGACCAATACACGTGTACTTGTTCTGAGGGGTTCTCTGGACAAAATTGTGATGAAGTCACGGGTAAAAATTGATTTTTAATGATATTATACCCATACGAAACATTTAACCTAAACAATCACTTTATATTTAAACATATTAAGAATCATGTCTAAACACTTATACAAATAAAGAACAACAACAAATTTTGAGTAAATTCACGATATATCATTGAATATATGATATACGTGTATATGCCATGATATAGAGTTGAGTATACTTTGAACAATAATGGTGAAATGTATTCAATAATGAGAATTTTTCTTACAAAGGAAAATTTTAAAAAATGATAACGTTAGTTATGCCACATTCTTGCTTTCAGCGAGTGCAACCGTTAGATCTACCTTTGAGAAGGACTATGCTGGAAGTATTTTTCAACAGGATCCTACGTCTGCCTTTTGGTGGAGCATTCTTTCGGTAAAACTTGAACATATATTTGTAGATAAATAGAATAAGGTATTGTGTAACATTTTTACATATCATAATAAAATTCATGAAACATGCTAAACAAAGTTTTACAAAAATACTTATATTTTCTGAACCAAAGCTTGAGGAGTTACATGTAAATTACTAAATAATGAGTTGAAAAAAGTTCATCATTCATAGACCAAAAAACTACAATGCGTTCACAAATTTATACCTAAAAAATCTAATTTGTAATCAAGTGATTACAAAAGTAAAAATCAGTAACATTTTGTTTAATAATCAAATTTCACATCTGTATTTGAATTTACCAATATTCCCTTTGTCTTGAGGTGGAAAATGCTACGAAAATTTACTAAGACTATCTCACTTTTCTACTAGATAATTCACACCAAAATAACCAATACACTGTTTGCTGTTTAATATGTATATTTGATTATTAACTATCTGGTGCAGAACTACAACTTTGATGGGACCACGGTCTTCCCTAACTCTGGTCAATTGTTCGCCGTCATGGTACCATACCTGAGAGTCTTTTACCTGTACACAACGACCACAGTACGCACCGAGGCCAAATTTGAAGGTAAAGCAGTGCATTAAGTGTCTCTGTATTTTATCTAACTTCTTTTTATTTTTTATTTAATGTTTAGATACAGGGAAAACTATGTTTCTGTTGGTCAACAAAACCGCTTTCTCATACATCAAAAGATAAAAATATGATCCTATTTATAAATGAAAAAAAACCCAATATGTCATTAAGATCTTCCGTTTCAAACGGAAGACCTTATTGTTTTCGTACTGTTTATTATTATATTTTTTTCCAAATTTTGTGCACGCGATTTCTCGAAAACTACTCAACCGATCTCAACCATTTTTTCACAGATGATGGGACAGTATCTGAATTTTATATGTTTTTGACTTTTTTGTCGTCGTCTCTTCCGGTCCGGATTTACGGTCGATTTTGTAATTTTTTACGACCAATTTTGTGCAGAGCTGATCTCAGAAAGTATTAGAGATATGACTTTGAAATTTTCAGGATAGGTAGAGCATGGTTTGAAGTTGTGCACTATTTAGTTGTTTTGCACCAGTGGCGCTATTCCTTGGAGCTTGCTTAGGCACGAAAATAGGGTACAGATTTCGAATCAAAATGTTCAAATGTTTTGATCAGTATCTTTTTATCAGTTGATATTTTATTAAGACATATAGAACAAAAGTAGTAAAGAGTCAAAAGTTCTATATGATAAAATCAAGAAAAAGGGGCTGGCCCCTTTAATTAGGGACCAAGAGACTCGTAAAGTCTATTACGAATAACTTGAAAACGAGAAATATTTTCTTATGCATTATGAAATCAAAGTTGTTGATCTCTATATTATCGGTTTGAAAAAGTCATCGTGAGGCCCATGTTTGACGTAATTAGGGATTTTTGTCCCCCGCCGCAACGCGGTGCGGGGACATAGAAATGCCGGGCGTCCGTCCGTGTGTCCGTGGGTCCGTGTGTCTGTGGGTCCGTGCGTCCGTGTGTCCGTGCGTCCGTCCGTCACACTTTTTTGTAAGCGCTCTCATGCCTACAAAATTTGACGGATTTTCATTAAATTTATACGAAATGTTTATACCACTATTACCTTGGTCAAGTTCGAAAATCAGCATTGGTCGATACTTTTTGTTGGAGTTATGGGACTTTAACCACAATCATGACTCTGTTTTATCCAAAAATCGACCTTGAAAGCGCTCTCATGCCTACAAATTTGGACGGATTTTCATTAAATTTATACCAAATGTTTATACAACTAATACCTTGGTCAAGTTCGAAAGTCAGCATTGGTCGATACTTTTTGTTGGAGTTATGGGACTTTGACCACAATAATGACTCCGTTTTATCCAAAAGTTGACCTTGTAAGCGCTCTCATGCCTACAAATTTTGACGGATTTTCATTAAATTTATACCAAATGTTTATACAACTAATACCTTGGTCAAGTTCGAAAATCAGCATTGGTTGATACTTTTTGTTGGAGTTATGGGACTTTGACCACAATAATGACTACGTTTTATCCAAAAGTTGACCTTGTAAGCGCTCTCATGCCTACAAATTTTGACAGATTTTCATTAAATTTATACCAAATGTTTATACCACTTATATCTTGGTCAAGTTCCTAATTCAGCCTTGGTCGATAGACTCGATACTAGTATACTGCTTGAACGGCGGGGGACCCAGGAATTCTATTCTTGCTATTCTTTATCTTAAAATTGGCGGGGGGGGGGGGTAATTTTGAAATTGTATCGATATTTCATGGTATCATTTAAACTAAAAAAAATCGGACGGAAGACCTACTCGTTACTCGTAACGAAATCGTATCTAGTTCTTTATATATTTCTACAGCAACACTCATTATGAAATGAAATACGGATGAGCACTTTTCTTCATTTAAGTATGGTATATTTCAAATTGTAAAAGTTTAGTTGATTTGATCCACAGCTGCTGAGAGATGCCTGAACATGACGTACATCATGGACAACAAGACCAACACTAACTGGCCGCAGTACTACACGAAGATACTGGTCACCGTGCTGGACGGGGGGACCGTCCTTAACGAGTACACCTACTCTAACCACACGGACACCATGTGGCGCTACGCTCTGGTAGACCTTCCCGCCGTCAACGATCTCAAGGTCAGCTGTTATTTATGATTGAATAAATGAAATAACTGCTGAAATATCACAAATTTCTTAATTGCATATAAACCAACGTTATGAATGATTATTTTATAATTTCATTGCTTCTCTTCGTTTATTAAACATACAAACAGCAAATTTTACCTGACCAAAAAAGACTAATTTTTATGCATACAAAATAACAAGTCTCGTCATAAAGATAAACAGAATGAAGTGATATTTGTTGAAATGTTGTTTATTCATAGGTCGAAATAACCGGAGTGTATGGATGGAACACTTTTGGAATGGATGACCTAGTTATAATCCCTGGTCCCTGTGGTGTTTAATCCGAAACTTAACTGGTTTTATCTTCTGAAGACAACATGGACATCTCTGGCGGCCCTCTTTACGTTAATCTGCCTTTTAATTTTTGTTATACCAGTACTTATGATTAGGTTTTTATATACATTCATAAAATTTTGACTTTTCTTTAAAAAAAGGTGTGTGATATTAATTGAAAAGTTGTTATTTATACATGTACTTAAAATCTATCATTGAATTGAAATAGAATTATGATTGATACTTGTATTTGATTCTTTTGTGCATGCACAATTACACTTTTGAAAAGTCATTAAGTTGTATTTAGATACTTTTGGTATTAGGTAATATTGGGATTGTTATTAGGTTTTCCTGTAGTATTTGAGAACACATCTTGTATTTCATAATAAACATTGTTAACACGAAACAGCGCGAGTTGTTCGTTAAAGTATTGTTTCATGAGTATGCGTAGCGAAAGTGCATAACTTGTTGTTTGAATAAAATCCTGTGGATTTTTAAAGGAAATTCATATTTTGAAATGAAAAACAGACACTGGTAGTGTCAAACTAGACATTACCGGGCAACATCGGACAAAAAGAAAGAAGTACTTAATAATTGTGTTTACCATAAAAATAATCTTGACATTTCAAAGTCTCTGAACATAAACAAGAAAAGGCAATAATTGATTAAAAATCAGAGCTCAACAGAGTTATGCAGACATCCAGTTTGATGATATCAAATAATAAGGGGTAGATGCACATCATAGTCGGGCTTTGCTGTAGGCAGGCAAATAGTGAATGTTACTTTAGGGAGAACGACTGCCAAAGTAAATGAGAAACCAAACAGCGTCAATTTTAGGTGGAAGCTCCCGCTCTTCTAAAAAAACACACAGAGAGCCATTCTCTGTCAAATCTATTAGGATTTTATTTTGCAAATAATTTCAAGGAGGAATTTTTTTCATACATGTTTTTTAGGAACAAGATTGTGCATTTTTGGAACATAGACGATGCACATGAAATTTGATGAAGTACTTTATAAAGCATTGATTTTTGACCGCTTATCGAAAAAATACCTGATTGATTTTATAAAGCTTGTTTCAACATTCAAAGTACCGTTGATTTTTTTTACAAGACAGACACGTTTTTGTAATCCGCTCACAAAATTCAGTCGCTCTCTAACGCTTTGCCGACATCAAAAGCATACGCACTAACAAATATCAATTGGAACTGCACTAGAGTATGTGAGTTTGTATACTGCAGATGACAAAATATTTCCATGCCATCTTAAATTATTTTAAAAGACGCTATCTGGAAAATACTGTCAATTTACCGAGAGAGAGAGAGAGAGAGAGAGAGAGAGAGAGAGAGAGAGAGAGAGAGAGAGGAGAGAGAGAGAGAATATTTGTCAAACTAATTTACTGAATACGCACGATCACACACCAAGAGACCCCGGCTTTCAGTAGTTGATCAGCACTTTGTTTAGATTTTAGCCAGCCAAGAATCTACCACGTGGAATCTATGTCTAAGTAATGTGTATGTAAGGAAAACTAACTCTTGCAATTATCCTTGAAAGATTATAATAAATATTTTTGGTTACATGATGATTTTGACTGGGGTATATTGCTACAAAATGTAACCAATAATTACTCTAGACCAACCCTATTGCACTAAAATAAAGGCAAATTAACATAATTCTTATGCGTTCTTAGCTAAATAGGTACATGTATCATTTATTGAAGACACCTGTTTTATTGTTTATATCGAGTTTGTTCACTTTTTGATAAATTCAAATACCCTGCCAATGGGACTCGCATGTGACTGTTTCATTAAATGATAAGTGATGTGATAAATAATAGCATGGCAAATTTATTTGTCTTTATTTTAAACAACTTACAAAACATACAAGATTCATTTAACTCATTGACAAGTACAAAATAGATTTTTTATGATGAATGCATTTGTTATTCCTACTTTATGAGAACGATCTGTTATTGTAATACACGCAATATATTTGAACAGAAAGTATTTGCCATTTTTATTTTCGAGCATGTTATAGAATTTGAAGGTGCGCCCAGCCACTAGTTTTCCCTCATGTATTTCTAAACTGAAACTATACCATTATTTACTTTAAAAAAAATACTTTTTCCGATTCAAAGATTTATCGTTTAACTCTATTTCGTGATGTTTAAACAGGTCGAGTTGTAAACCTTTACCCACAAGGTCATTGCATGTTTGTTATGTAAGGGGATACTGTCGTCATATTTCGACTGGGTATTCATAAGTCCCATGTTAAGAAGAAAAAACGCAATCTGTGTCTGCATCTCGTGAGAATAAGTAAATCATGTTTCTTTTTTTTTTTTTTTTTTTTTTTTTTGATTGCTTGAAACATATTTTAAATCCATATTTGCCCTTTTTATCAAATTACATTTCAATAGTGAAAAGTTTTACCGATCCAGGTAACAATGCGAACGCCAAATCTTTTAATGCAATCATTGTATTAATAATGTAGTTCAACCCAGAGTTTTTAGTTGTTATTGTCTCTTTCATTACATTAACTTTTATTACCCGTATTTAAACCTATATTCAAAGCTTCAGTTTATTAAAATCATTCAACGGCATGAAAGTTTTAATGCATGGTCATAGAGACAGGAAAGCTCATCACATCTAATTTGAGAAACACTAAAAAAGTGTTTGCTATAATTTCAAAAATTGTTTTAATACGATTTGAAAGGGTTTTGAATTGTTTTGTATACCTATTATGAATATTAGAGACAACAACAATTGAGTAAAGTGCTGTAAGCAGACGTTTGTTTATGCAATAACTGAACTGTACAGTTTATTTCAATACGTCATTTCAATAGCCTTGTTTGTATACCTGGTCGTTTGTCTCCTTGGTATTAGTTGGAAATATAAATCATCTTCTACTGAATAATGTGCAAGTCGGATTCCTTTTAAAAAAATTACAATTTCGAAGGACTTAACCTTTGATGTTTTATTTCAAAAGTTCAGAAGATTAAGATCCCATGAGAACTTCTCGCAATACATTTGGATAAGTTATTGAGTGTTAAATAATTGGGACTTGTCAAAAGAGTTTACAGAGTAAAGCGTTCCAAAAGATGACATCTTGATTTCCTTATCAAATAGAATCAAACACTTTCCTAATAACTTCCACAGGCTTTTTAATTCAATATTATGTAAACAAATATGTTTGTCGTAAGAGAAAATACAGATACGCACTTAATTTAAAGACGAGTAATAATGACGTTACCAAAATGGACAAGGTGAGGCAAATTAAATGCGTATATCCATAAAAATAGGCTTAATATCGGACACTCGTATTGTCGCTTATTCTACGTTTATAACATATTGTTAAAAATCTTTATTTCAGTTTAAAATGTTCCTGATGGCTAGTTTTGATGTTTACTATTGATCATTCTTTAATATATTGACCTCGGCCCTTCATTGAACTTTCAAGCAAAATATTTTGTCTTATGGTCCGTGTAAATTTCTAAATGCTTTAGATTAATGCATAATTGGGCATTTAAAAAATAATAATACCTTCTCTAATTGAATCTTTTACGATGTTATCCCTATATTTTTCTTTCTCTCCGTTTGTTATTTGGATCACATTAAAAATCATGAATAAAATCATCATGTATAAAGTGAAATTAAAATGTATACCTTGAGATGGGCCTTTAAGACCCATGTCTTTTATTGCCTTTTCGCTATGAGTCTCCAGCTGCATAAATTTTAGCTTACATTTGCACAAGCCAAGGTTTGCTTTGTACATGGACACCTTCTCCCACAAACTGTAAAAAAACCTACACCACAAGTATTTCAAAGAATTAAAAAAGGCGTCATATCACCTTTACTTCAGTAGGGATTATCTATTTGTGAATTAAATCAACCATAGGTATAAAGTACAACTCAACTACATACCCAGGTTCGTGGTTTTCAAGAGGTAAAATTCTGGCAAGATATGTATTGATTTTAACATCTACTTTGCTAGTTAAGGTCTTCCGTTTCCAACGGAAGACCTTTCTATTATTGTGCGGGAAAAAAATTAAGATTATTCTTATTTTTCTTTTTTTTTTTTGTTTCCTAGACGCGAACTTTGAGGCTTCATATCTTGCTCATTTCTAAACGGTTTTTGCTCAAATTTTCAGGGCTAATGAACTTTACAAAACACTATCTTAAGCAATTCATAAAATGTAGAATTCCCTTTCCGTTAAAGAGTTATTCCCCTTTTAAATTTTTTTAGGGCCTTTTGTTTCCAGACAAAGGCTCCGAGACTATGATAGCAGGGAATGGGAATCCAACGAATTTGAATAACAGAGACATTGTAGTTGTGCACATCTGTTTATGTTTTTAGATTACGTTTTTTATTTAGGAAAAGGTAGGGGGTCAAAAAACAGGATTCAAAAAAGTGCAAAAATTTAGACATGTTTTCCATTATATCTTTTGAACGAAAAAAATTTTGTAAAGACATGTAGAATAAAAGTTGTGCAAAATAACAAGGGCTTTCATTTGACACCAATAAAAAGGGGCTGGCCCCTTAAATTAAGGGCCAATGGCCCCTAAAAAATTTTGCTTAATAACTCAAAAACGGTTAGGATTTTGATATGGCTGTCGCTGGAAAAGTTGTTCGTTGGGATCTCATGAAGGTCGTTTCAATGTTATTTTGTAAGTGGTTTGTGTAGTATGGGTGTAAAAAGCTTTACATGTTAGCATGTACCTGTTTTTATTTGACAAGTTAACGAAAGACTTTGTGCGTACAACTGGCATGAAGTTACCGCAGAAAGTATGCTGGTTTATACAGGAGGCATTAATTCATAAGAATTTTTTTTTTTAGAATACATGCTTTTTTTTTAGGAGTTTAAGTCGTTGTTAAGTTCTTATAGTGCACAATCCTTAAAAACGGGAATTGGAAAACAAAACATTCTTTTTCTTTTCTAGTAAAACACAAAATATGGAATGAAAAAATATATGCATTACCTTTTTAAAGCGCTAAGCATAGCTCAGCGCTTTATTGTCGTTAGACTTCTATTTCCGGTGCAAGGAATAACTGCCCTCTATGAGCATAAATATACATCATTTAAACTGGTAAGAGGTATAGGGAACCAGTTATCTGGGTGACGGAAATGGCCGAGTAGATACGATTGGTTTGCGGGGCTAACGTACATCAGCACGGGATGCTACGCAGTGATGAAAAAATATAGTGCGTATTCAGAAGCTAAAATATAGAAAAATAAAATCGATTCTTTGCAAGAAAAAGTCAAAAACTGTGATAAATTACTGTTCAAAAGGTATAATTTGTGATTTTAACATATCTTTTTTCAGGCAAGTATCCATATACAAGTCGTGTTCAGCTTTAAGGTATCTCACTCCTCATGTTTTGATTTCATTGCGCAGATGATCATTATATTTGAAATGAATATGATTTTATTTATTTAATAATCACAGATAGATTATTATTTCATAATTACACAACATTCATAAAGAAAATCCATTTGAATTCAAGAAACAAACAAGTTTTTTGGGGAACTATTTTTTCGTGCGGAAGGTTTGTTAGACGAAAATGACCGAAACAACCAATTTATGAATTTTAAATATACTTTTCTTTTTATTATACTTTATTCATTATTCACATTTTTAACATTTGATAGGTTTGTAACATATTTTATAGGTTCTGTGTGACATGTACAAAATCAAATCTTGAGAATGTGATAGCCGTTTAGCATAAAATCATGCAAATATATAGAACATATCTGAAATTTTTTAAGCCAAATTTTGCGAGAATTTTACCTTTGAAGCCCTATATCTAAAATTTGACATCACTGAACCCCATGTTATATTATGTCAAAATGATACTGAATACATATCTAGGCATATTTGATTTAATTATCTTATAAAATTCTTGATATTCAAAAAGTTTTTATTTCAAATCAAATTGTAACTATTATAGAAATTGTCTATTTTAAGTGCAAAAAGGTCACACAAAAATTTATGCAGCTTCGTACAAATTTTTTGCGTAATCCCTCTATTCAGTGTGACCATTGTGCATAATTAAAAACAATATTTGAAGAAATAAGTTTGCTTAATCAAAAATACTGACAAAAAATCCTAATCAGGATGAAATGTTGCATTTTAGGTGCGAAAAGGTCAAATTAAATAGGCCATAACTCAGAGGGATGGATACTGACCCCCCATTATCTTTGTATTTTTAAGTATGTTTTGTCTACAGATTTCAATGATATACTTCTCAAGAAAATCTTGATAAAACATTGAGGAGTGGGTTACCTTAATTCACATCATCTTCAGAAAGTAACATATATTTAAAGAAATCTGGCCTTCGATACTTTAAATTGATATTCATTAAACATAAACCAAAATTTCGATAAGGCTCATTTCCGCCTACGCTTGCACACAATAAATTTTCTTAGAACCAAGCTAGGTTAGCGCTTTTCAGTACTTTCAGTACTTTGATTAATATAAACATCATGCATTCAAAATCTACCTTGAATCAGAGCTTTGTGTGTACCATTACGTAAGCTCTCCCTCGCCCGCGGCCGAGAAAGTCGGTCACCGTGGTCGCGGCTGGACTACCTAGCGGTCAGTGGTTATCTAATACACGAGAGTTGCGTCTCTCATATATGAATTTATTTAGCCGCGAACTCAAGAATTGTTTTAGTTTTGATTACACAAAATCTTTTGTGGATTAAACGATTGGATGTCAAGTAAGAAATACATGTAGTTCATTTAATTAATAAAAGCAATGTCATTCTCTAAAGCAATAATAGACATAGATCAATTGTGGGTTTTTAGTTTAAAATAAAGAACTTCTATTTGATAGAGTAAGGTCATTATACTGCAAACTTTTCAAATCTTCCTTGTTTCTGAGCTGTGCGTTTCTGTGCGTTGTACCTTTACGTAATCTATCCTTCGCCCACGGCCGAGGAGATCAGCCACGGCTGCATTACCTAGCGGTAAGCGGTTATTTAATACACAAGATTCGCACACCGCGACTTACACTTGCATGCATATGAACGTGTTTGAGTTAATATAGCCGTATATACAAGAACTGTTTTAATTTTATGTTATAAAGGTTTGTCCTACTTGTATATATTGAATTAAATATTTGAGTGTAAATGAATATTAATGAACGATATTACTCCATATCGGAAAAATCGTTAGACATAAACTAATGGTTGGTTGGTTTATGTAAACTACTTTAAAAACTGTACAATTAATGTTTTAAATCAACACCCCCACCCCACCCCCCTCAAATATTAAACCTTTAAATAATGATCATCCCTCGCACATGGCTGAGGAGATCCGGCGCGAGTGGTTAAGTGATCCGCGGTCGGTTCGTGTTCTTCTACATGTACCTTATGACGCGTTTATGTTTCATATTTTGCACGGACACAACTTTATTTTATTATGTTTTCAACTATTATATTGGTTTAAGATAAAGTTATTTTACTTTTACAGTTGATTAAGCATTGATTTATACGATAGCGTACAAGGTAGTTTAAAAATCAAATCAAATTATAATCAAAGTTCCATGTTACATGTTTGCGGTAGGTGCTAGCACGATAAAGGAATGCCCTGAATTGAGGCATTCGATGATTATTTTAGTAAATATTCACATGAGTTTAAACAACTTTAGATTAGATTCTATCGGTCATTCTGTAGTTTCATTGTGGAAGCGAACTCATTGCTGCCCCCCCCCCCCCACTCCTCCCGCCCCGCTGACAGGTGCTCGCGCTGGATTTTTTTTTAATTGGAGAAAAGAAATCAAGATCTGTCGAAAAACATTTTTGGTGGTTTCTTCTTATGTGTAACATTTTGTTTCACTTTCCCACCCCTTTGTTTATTCGGCCAGTCTGTGTTAATTCAATTGCCGCATGCGATCGAGAATCTTGTGCCGCTTCAGCGCACACAGCTCAGAACATTTATAGCCCCAGGTCATCAATTGTTATGTAATTGAGTAACAGTTGGAAGGGTGATTTTACTACATAAAATAATAAAATCATAATATAATCTATTTTAATTGAGTACCATGCGTATAGATTCCCATAATAATTTTTTTTTTTTTTCCTTTCAATGTTTACATTTAATTTTGTTCAAATAATTAATAAATTTTCTACCATTTAAATTGTGTGCTTTATCAAATTCTGATTCCGATTACCTTGAATTCATTAATTTTCCATTGGCTTTTGACAAAAGAGAGACGCCTGACCATCCAATGAAAACAAATACACAGAGTTTGATTGACAGGTTCAGCCAGGTGCAGGTCTCGCCCGATGTCCGAGGTTATGTGTGCTGCTTGTACACAGCCGAATGGTCTCAGTAAGAGTTATCGATGTAAATAGATAATAAAAATACATGCTTATCAAAACATGATCGTGCAAGTTAAAGTTGATTTAGGTTTGTTCCAATAGAAATCATGTTTCGCTAACTGTATTTAATATTTTTTATGTATAGCGAATTTTAATATTGTTTCAGTACTGAAACATCGCATGAAAACGTTAAATATACATGTACTCTGTAACTAGTCGTCTTTTAATACATATACCTTTCTTTTGTTTGTTAAAAATTCGTTCAATTTTGTTAAAGTAATGTAAAACACGCGCGCCATTTTGAAACAATTAACTTGTCAGAGAGTTCCGAATGAAATCTGATGAACGTTTCAAACGGTTCTCGCACGCTTTGCTCGAAACGATTTACACGCTTTGTCCGAAACGCTAAACGGTTTACATGAAACTCTAAAAGGTTTACACGAAACGTTTCTCGCACGTTGGCCGCACGCTTTTTTGGTGTAGTAGTACGTTTTAGGGTCTGTAAATTTTGTCAGCACGCAATTCTAAACTTGCACATAGTCTTCTAAAATTTAGAAATATTTTAATATAGAAGTTATCTTTGAGAAAAGTTTACGTGTTTTGTAGGCGAGTTCAGTTTAAAAAAGAAATACAATTCCTGACATGAATCATGAGTACATACTGTTTAATGTTTATAACAATGCTTGCTACCCTTTGAAAATTTAACTCGCCATTAAACATGATCTCATTTTTTAAACAATGTTTGAAACGATTACATAAACTCTGCTCGACAAATCGTTTTCCTAAAATATTTTCTTCCTTTCTTTTTTCAAAACACGTTTTATATACAGACTTTCAATTACAACACATTTTTATAACAAAAGCCGAACTGAAAGTATAGTCATTATAATCGTAACATATATTTTCAACTCGCAGCAACAACGGAAGACCTACTCGGGGCTTTGCCACGAGCTCTGCTCTAGTTTTACATACATTTTACAGAGATTTTCTCTCTGAATATTAAAACCTTATTGTATATCATACTTAAGAGCAAAGAAAAAATCAATAGTATAACAAAGGAAAGTAAAATTGGAAACCGTTTAAAAGCAAAAATGTTGGCAATTAATCTAAAATACAAACATATAATAAAATTTCTTACCTTTAACAGGTTGGGACCAATCAATCAAATGGGATACTAGCATAAAATCCCATTTGTTACATGTATATAATATCTTAAATGGGCTTTAGATTTAAAGTGCAAAAATAAAAATTTTGATTTGGTAACTTTTTAATATAAATCCGATTTACTGCATGTATATCAAATACAACGACTTTAGGGTATCAAGTTTTCCTATAAGCCTATAATTTGTAATATTGATCCCCAAGAAATTTTAGATATACTAAGGGATCAATCTCCGTAATAGTACTGTTACAGAAAAGAGTTGTTACATTTCATCTATTTTAATGCAGATTTACCATATTTTGAGCAAAAATTCTACTTTTTGCACTTTAAATTTAAATCCCATTTGGGGTATTATTTCCCATAAGGACTATTACTTCCCATTTGGTGATTGGTCCTAACATGTTCAACGATCCTTAAAATACACTACACTGGAAATTTCTTCATACAAGTGACAATGTTTAAGGATGGCGTGTCTCTGAGCAAAAATACTTCAAATATGATCAAACAATAACAAAGATCCATATATTTGTTGGTTACTTACCTGAATTTTTTGAATATGTTAAGATGCAAATAAATAGGAAAGAAATTTTAATGGAATATTATCTAGAACTGAGAAACGTCTCGTGTGTCCTTAATGTTTATTGAATATCAGACATGGATAAATAGCTTTTTTGTCGAAAAAAGATGAAAAAATAAATGAACTATAATCAATTTTGAATCAAAGTTTGGACAACTATGCTTTTACTCGAAGAATTATTGCAGACAAATTTAATTTAAAATAAATGTTCGCCAAGTAACTAAAAATAGCAAAAACGGTAATATCATTTAAAATGAATGTTGAACATTGTTAAGAAAATATTCGACGAGCAGACAAAATTGTTTGAAAAGTGCTTTTAGTTCTGACGTAGGCCGGTTTATTTAACTTGAAATAATAAGTCACCCTATAATAATTGTCACTCCACTAAATATGCTGTGTTTTCTGTAGACTACCGCTTTTATCTATTAATAATAACATTAAAACACACACCGGAATTACCAGAATGATTGTTGTCCTTCTTGTGTTGTAACACTTCTCACCACTGTATACATGGTTATTTTCGCCCCGTGTATTTTTGCGCCCATCCACACTTACAAACATTTTCGCCTTGTCTTGAAATCGCCTAGACACATCTATGTTTAAAGAGAGATCCTTTGAGACAATGGAATTCGCTGACAACAAGGGCGAAAGTTGCGAAAATAAAACGAGGGCGAAAATTTCCCTTTATACTGTATATTCTATCATGATGTTATAATGCTTAAAAAACGATAAATACAAATTTAGGAAACTCAAATTTTCATTTTATAATCTTTTGTTTTAAAAACATAAAATCAAAAGAGAATGTGTGGTTTTATTCTATTCCGTTTCATTAACAATTTTAAATAACTGATGTCATTTTCCTTTTTTTTTTTTGATTAAAACTCTTACTATAGCCAAGTATTTTGATACACCATATGAGATTAACATGCTAAAATAAATATCTAACTTTTATTAAGTCTCTGAAAAGGAACGTTTTTTGACGACTTAATCAATGAAATAAAAATGTTGCTTTGTTGCTTGAATTTGACCTATTAAAATCTCTTTGACCATTCTGCATGAACTTGTTTTTATTATTTTTTTTTATTATAGTGCATGTATATATGAAGTTTATTATTGACATAGATTTTTTTAAAGAATTTTATAGGCCCACTTCTACGTCAACATGTTTTTGTACGTCATGGTATTAAAAAAACAAACATGGTTGTACTTTGAACCAAACTGACTCATGCTATGAATAATCAAAGTTTCTTTTAAATGCATGTAAGCTTGCATTATTAAAATTCAATTGCTGGTATTTCCTATTGATACCTTATGTTTTACTAACTATTTTTTAAATTTTAATGTTTTTTCTTGACATTTAAAATTTGCAATATGAATGAGCTACCTGTAGTATTGATGTACAAAATACATGGAAGGGTTGTCAACGCTCAATTTAATCGCTTCCCGATTTAGTTTTAAAGACCGAAAAAACAAATTTGATATCTATTTTGACGTCCTCTTCTATAACTTTCTGTTCGGTCAGTTTAACTCACAACTCAATTTGAACACCTTCTAGGTCTAATTCAATGCCATTTCATGCACATTGCACATTAAAAAAAGTTACCGTGAAGGCCTTACCATAATGTATGACTGTGCAAATATCAAATGATTTAGAGCGTTGTTTTTCCCTTCGTCACATTTTTATAAGTTCTTGTGTGGTCACAGTTGGTATGAATATAAAAATATGAATATTCTTATCTTATTACAAGTAAAAATAGCATTGAATGCACGAAATTATTTTTTAAAGGTAATATTTCAAGTGCAGAGAGATTAGGGTTTATTGTGTTACGGGGCGGACTTGTGCAATTACCAGAAAAATTTCAAAACAAATTACTGTATTTTCAATTCCAAAATATTAAGGGCACTTGGAAATTATTAGAAATATTGAGATTTCGTTTCCTTTCTAAAAATATTGCTATGTCACAAAAGGTTCCTGGACAATTCATTAACTCTCAAGTGTTAAAGCTGCTTGGTCCGATTTTATATCAAATTTTATGCATGCTTTTAAACGATGGCTATGCTTAGTATATGTATAATAATAGACATTGCAGTAGTTTTACCCGTCAATTATGCCAAATTTCAATGACGAAAAATACGTACAAAATTTGCCAACAAAACAAACGACATTAAAAGGTACCGCGTTATTTCGCCTCATGTTAAATTTCACCCCTGACGACGAGACGGGTATGGTTGTATTACGAATTTTACATCGCTTTAAATAAAGGTCGAAATGATCAGACAAATTACAAATAAACATGTGTACATTTTGTTCGCTAATATTTCCAAAGTCTGCTTTCTTTACAATCATTGCATAGCATGCGGGTTGAATAACCCCAATCATTCGGGGGACGAAACCAAGCGGTTTCCTCTTCTAAACATTCCCGTGATGCATTTTGGTTTGTTTTTTCGTTTGCCCAAAGAGAAATTATTTTTATTTACTTTGAATATTTCCAACTTTGAAAAGAGACTGATTCTGCTGATGTAAATAGAAGAAAGTCCATAACTTTCGAAGATAAATGATTTGTATGAAAAAAATGTTGATACTGTAATTACTAAAAAATCGGACCAAGCAGCTTTAACAACACCCAATATAGATCTAAAACTGAATAAATAAAATTATCTTGAGGATGTGTTAAACAGCAAACTGATTGTCTCTTCCCATCATGTATCAGATCACTTAAGGTGGTATGAGACATCTGTCGATATCAATGTGAATTAAAGTACATTACAATTAAAATACTTTCATCGGTTTAGAATTTTCAAATCTTAAAATATTCAACCAAGAATACGTTCAAAATATTTTGGGAAAGGTAAGAATTTTAAAATCCCCAACGTGATTCGAAATCATGACTAAAGGATTTGTAGTGAATGCTCTAACCCACTGCACTACACTGTTAGGTGACACCATTTCGTGAAAGAAACTATTTATGACATTACACTTGATCCTATTGTTTATTTCGATAAATGTTAGTACATAACAATATGGAAGTGTCCCATACCACCTTAAAGATTATGAAACTCAAATGTTGCCAATTACAGTCTTGTTTTGATCGTCGAATAATTAAAATATAAAAAATAAGACAACAAAATAAATAAAAGTCTATATTAAACTTCAAAATTGTGAAAATTCTCTTGTCAACACTTTGTAACAAAGAGATCATGGTAGCATAGACAAACTATGTATTTTGCCAGCCAACATACGCAGTGGTATATATTATAATGTGTTATGCATCTTTGTGGAAAATTAAATCTTGTTTTATTACGTCGAGATCACGATTAAAAGACACCTATTGTTTACTTTGGAAAATTTACCCGTTTGTTTTTGGATTTTAAACTATCCTTTCTTTTATTTCTATCTCAGTGTTTTCATTAATTTCATTTTGTTACGTTTTAGGTTTTCTCAGGCACGTTTCTTATTTTATTCAAACGTACGATCTGAAATGTGATTACTGGTTACAATAGATGTACGTTTTGAAATGTAATTACTGGTTAAAATAAACGTATGTTTTGAAATGTGATTACTGGTAACAATAGATGTAGTTCTGTAATTAATATAATGCATTTGTGAAATACATATAAAAGTATTTAATACTTTTTTCTTATTGAACATAAAGCTATTTCAATTAGAAACTCCAATACATGAATGAAGCGATATACATGAATTTCATTCACCAAAAATAAAGAGAAGATTTGCTAAAAGTACAATATACATATGTTCATATAAAACCAATGACATCAGAGATTAAAAAACTGTGCTGTTGGATATTTCAGCACAAATCAATTACCTAGAATTGTAAATTATATATGATATATTATTCAGTCAAAGACAACAATAAAAATGCTAGATAAGGGATAAACTTTATATAGTACGTTAAGGAAAGATATTCCTGTGTTTAGTATTCTCTTCAATAAGTTCGTTTGATATGAACACCTTCTTAATACTCGTAAGAAACTATCAAAGATAGGCAATGTATAAAAGAGCATCCTTTTCCATTTAAAACCTAATCGGAACAATATTTTATTTGTAAAAGTTTGGCTAATTTAAGAAAAATAACCATAATTAAAAAACTGGATTCATTTTCGGCTGACGGAGTCTAAATAACGTGCAATGTGTTTTTGCCTTAGTTCACCTCAATGACTTTCTATTCATTTCAATATGAAAGAAGGTAGTTCCGTCCCTCCTCTCGTTTTCCTTTCATTAGATACATTAGCTGGGTTCTGACGTTGGTACACCTAGGGTATATAAACAATTTAGAATAGACGTGCAGTGGAACTTCTACAGCCATGCATCCGTGCCACGTTCTGGCCTGTCTGGTTCTTTTTCAAACAGTGTGTACCTTACCAGCCAAATATTCGGACGGTAAGTCTAAACATTCAACATTGTGTGTAGGCTTTGTAAAAATAAACGAGCAGAAAATTAATATATTTCTATTAATTATCATTTATAATGCAGTTGAAGAAGTGATAAAAATTACGTGATTGTGAACAAAAGTGAAAGAATTCGAATGAGTTTGTAGCTTTTGGAATAAACAAGCCAAATTCATACATAATTTTTGGTAAATTTATAGCATTTACAATTCACGAGAGGAAGCTAAATTAATTGCTTAAGCTGATCTGTTTGTAGATTATTTGACACAGCAATAAGAATAAATCATAGTTTGATGTTCATGTATCAATGTATAGAGTTTTGTCATAAACTGTGCGCATATGCTATATTTTCAAAGTAAATTTCTTTGAAACTATACCAATGTTTTTTTTAATTGTCTTGTTAGAATAATCCATTGGTTATTCAACTAATTTTCATTGAGTAAAACGATAAAAAAGTCATATAAAATTGTTTTATCATAAGAGTTAAAAAACTGTCATTGTATTTATTCTGATTATATATGTATTTTCTAAATCTCGAAAGGCCTCTCTATTAAGAGGACTTAACAACCATATATACCTGTAAGAATGTTGTATACACTTTTGCAATTATGAAATCAATCAGCTTGCAAGGTGTTAGTCTTCTAGTACAAATATTTAGTTGTCGTTAATCTTGTAATTCATCGGTATACATGGTGAAGTCAATTATAGTTAGCTAATTTTGTTTTATAATTGTCATTATTATGGCAGATGAAATAGAGAGGTTATTACGAAATTTTCTTGAAAAAAGAAAGCATAAACATTTGCATGACAATGTTCAACGGAGAAACCCACACCATCATCTTAAAAAAGAAGACTTAGAACAGGTAAGCCTTTAAACCTCTCTCTCTCTCTCTCTCTCTCTCTCTCTCTCTCTCTCTCACACACACACACACACACACACACACACAACATAATATGGTTATAAATCAGCAATTCCAAATAAGCAAGATTTGCTCAAGATCCTCTGGAGACATCATTTGCAATTAATGTGATACCTCCTTTCATCACACAGCTGTTCAAATTCAACCAAATGTAAATGATTTAATTATATATTTCAAATAGCTTCACAGTTCCAATTATTGGACTTACCAAAATATTAGCTATGATGAATAATATGGTCCCAGCCCTCTTCACTTGCCAGATTGATAATCTATGACGATGGATATTTATGGGCATTATCAGCTCACCAATATATAGAAAGTTTATCAAAGGATTATGCAAATTACACCGCAAGAGAAATTTTGTTACCAAAATCTTTTAAAGACCTCTTTAGATGTTAAGTCTATGCATATCGAATATTGAACCAAGAGGCAATTTTAACGTGGTCTTCTAGCCTTTTGATTATGATAAATGCAATGATAATCGATGTTTACAAAATGGTTCAGGTGTAGCTTTCGAAAAAAAAATCAGTATAAGTTTGGGCTTTTGATAAATGTTTTCGATTTTCGATTACTCAAATGAAAGTTCTTATTTATTTTGATTTATTTTGTGAATTTAAAAGCTTGTAGCGTGTTGAATAATTCATACTAAGTTCTAAAAGGTTAACAATTGTGATCATTTAAACATTTTTGTAGCATACAAAAATCCTATAAAGATTTAGCATGCAAAAATTTTCTGCTCTAGAAGTTCATTATTTTCACTACAAAAAGAAAAAAAATCATGTAATAAATAATTACATTTAATTGTCAAGTGCCTTCTGCATCAATATTTTCATCATATATGATTTTGATCCTTTGAGGTCTACTAAAATACTAAGTAACCATATTTGCTTTCTACAGGACGAGTTGGATTTAAATTCCCTAGCCCAAGATTATGCGGAGCGTCAGACTGACTACCTAGGAGATGGTCCCCACAAGGTAAGGTGTCTGTTCAAGTTAAGAGTCCCAAAATGAAACAGTGTTCGAAAATAATAGGTGTGAACTTGTTGATATATAGTACTATTAGTTTATGGTGTTTTTGATTTCCTTACAACTTTGCGGATACGTGCATGTACAAAACTCGCAATAAAACAACGTATAAATAAGACACACATGTTGGTACTTTTATGCGAGGTCATTTTTGCTTCTCAGCCAAGAAACTTGAACAGAGGAAAAAAGGGTCCAGAAATTGCTGAAGAAAAAGATGTACACAAAACATTCAACCACATCAGGGTACTCTTTTTTTACTCAAAGTATCATATAAAAATTTCTAATGATTATCAATGAATATTCACATACCAGTATTTTGCAAATGTTCGAAATGCTCATTACTCTTGGTTTATATTTCTGTCAGTTACCTACCAATCAGGAAAAAAGAACCTTTCAAATCGACTATGGGTGGAGGTGGCCCAACAGAACTATTCAATACGCTATTGACTACGCTTCCTTTAGTATGTGTCTACATAAGTCGATGTTGCTTGTGTGAAAGACTTATTTCAATGTAATATAATAACTTTCTTTAATATACTAGTATACCTTACATGTTTTATGTTTATTACAAAATTATTCAAAATACAATACTTATCATAACATTATGCATAACTGTCCTGGAACCATTCGCGTTTTGTTTAAAAATTGGCTGTAATGGATTCTCTTCTACACACATGTATCTTCCTCTTTGTATTTAGTTTTCTCTAATTGATATTTTGATTCCCTGTAGGCCCCAACCAGGCGTCAGCAGAGAGTAAGATCAAGTCCACTCTGGCCCTGATGGAGCAGGCAACATGCATCCGTTGGGAGGAGGTGACTGACCCCAACTACCCATACCACCACATCAACTTCTACGGAAACACGACTTCGTGAGTGGGGGAAACGCTCAGTGGAATTACTCCATTATTATATACACTCAACCAAACTTCTAACTGTTCACCCAGTATAATGTATTTCATATATGAAATAAGCACATTTATTTGTCCTGTCGTCAGAGTTACTGATTTCCACTTAACTTTTAAATTGTTAAGAACGATGCATTCACCTTGGCATCAGGTTGCGATCCGAGATCACTAACACTTCCGGTTTGATTGAATTTTGCTCAGAGCCTTTGGGTTATTTTAAGCTGCCGATGAAAATGATATTATGCTTTCGAAGTAGAAAATTTAAAAAAAAAAGTTTCCTTCGGATTGCTTAATGCTTAAAACAATGTCGAGGTCAAAACAAACAGCAGATTGAAAGTGAATACGGTCTGTTATGGAAAAAATGCATACTCCAATATTCCAACGGCTCAGGCTTTGTTTGCAGTGATCATTTTGTACATGTTATGTGGTTTTAATTTTAACCCATCAACAAAGACTAAAATCAATCGCACAATAATGACAATCAAATTAAGAATGCAATGAAAAATACTAATTTTATGCTTTGATGTTTCGTCACGAGTAAATGATTTTTATCGGTGTTAAGAAGACATGTTGAGAACTTCACATGGTTTTCTTTCATAATTTCAAAATCATTCTATTTATTAGGGTGACCACTTAGAAGTTTTGGTGGGTGTATGTGCTTCTGTTCCAAAATTAAAACTAAGATTCATTTTATATTCCAGATGTGCTTCCTACGTTGGCTATATCAAAACCGTTGGTCAAAAGATCTGGCTAGCACCCGGATGTTTATGGGTAATTGCCATATTCCTTTTTCTTGATTTTTCCTTGTACGTGCAGTGTAAATGAAGATGTTTAAGAGATATACTCCGTGGTCATTTTCAGACTTCAGTAATCCTCCACGAAATTCTACATGCCCTTGGAGCATGGCACGAGCAAGAGCGGCCTGACAGACAGGGTAACATCAATGTTTTGTTTGAAAACATCGCCCCTTATGCCGTCGGCAACTTTGAATGGCAGCATACACATGAATATGGGCCGTATGACCTTGGATCGGTTCTGCAATACGGTTTATCGGTACGAAACAAACATACTCATTAAGGTAGTTTTTTAAAAAATTCAGCGGACACTTATTTTTGTTTTTACCTTAAAAACCCTTTTCTATGTTTATTTTTTTTTTTTTTATAAAAATATGTTCTATCTTTCTAAAATATTAAACATATTAGATTGTTACATGGAAGGCCTCCAAACAAAATCGCCATAAAAAGTTTTTTTAAAGTGCTCTTACGTTAGAAAGAAATACTACTGGTGATAGTTAACTGTCATCAGTATTACTTTCTTTCATAAAACGTTGTCTCAGTATTAAATTCTTTATCACGCAGGTGTCAATTTTATTTAAGGTGGAATGGGACACTTCCATGTTGTGACATATTGTTTTTCAAAATAAACAATTAAAGCTGCTTGGTCCGATTTTATATCAAATTTTATGCACGCTTTTAAACGATGGCTATGCTTAGTATATGTATAATAATAGACATTGCAGTAGTTCTACCCGTCAATTATGCCAAAATTCAATGAAGAAAAATACGTACAAAATTTGCTAACAAAACAAACGACATTAAAAGGTACCGCGTTATTTCGCCTCATGTTAAATTTCACCCCTGACGACGAGACGGGTATGGTTGTATTACGACTTTGACATCGCTTTAAATAAAGGTCGAAATGATCAGACAAATTACAAATAAACATTTGTACGTTTTGTTCGCTAATATTTCCAAAGTCTGCTTTCTTTACAATCGATGCATAGCATGCGGGTTGAAGAACCCCAATCATTCGGGGGACGAAACCAAGCGGTTTCCTTTTCTAAACATTCCCGTGATGCAATTTGGTTTGTTTTTTCGTTTGCCCAAAGAGAAATTATTTTTATTTACTTTGAATATTTCTAACTTTGAAAGGAGACTGATTCTGCTGGTGTAAATAGGAGAAAGTCCATAACTTTCTAAGATAAATGATTTGTATGGAAAACATTTTGATACTGTAATTACAAAAAAATCGGACCAAGCAGCTTTAAAGGAAGTGTGACTATATTCTTTCCCAATATTGTCACCTAACAGCGTAGCGCAGTGGGTTTAGAGGGTTTACTATTAATCTGTAAGTCATGAGTTCGAATTCCGCTGGGCGTTTTACATTTTTTTACTCTCCAAATATTTTCAAAACATATTTTTTGGTTAGTTATTGTAAAATTTGAAATTTCTAAACCAATGAAAGTATTCTAATTATAATGTACTTTAATCCACATTAATATCAACAGATGTCGATCCCTACAACCACAACCTGACGTTTGACCATACACATATGCTTACTTTATTCGAGTAGTATATTTTGTTTTATTAATTCTATTTCAAATGAAGAGTTTTGCAAAGCAGTCTGGACTTCGAACGATGTCAATTTCGGACACTGATCTGGAATATCTCGTTTCTAACAACAAAGAGGATTTATCATTTTATGACAAATACAGGGTGAATCAGTACTATGAGTGTACAGGTGAGATATTCTTTCTTCAGATCCTGTTACTTGAGATTATTAATTTAAAACCCATAGTTGTTTGAGTTGTATAAAAATGGATGCAGGTCATTGATGTGTGGGGCTAAAAAAAATTGTTGTATATTTCTAAAAATATACAATTCTAGCAACTTGTTCACTAACGTGCCTTAATGGTGGATTTGAGAAGATGAACTCTGACGGTGTATGTTCCTGCCAGTGCCCGGACGGATTGACAGGTTCAGATTGCTCTCAGGTGGACTCCTCAGCAGGTGAGTAGATGTCAGCTAAAGGTGTGTTTGGTTAAGGCTATTGTATATGGTACTGTTGGATATATGAATGAGCAAAATGCTTTTGTATTACGGCACAGTTGGATATATGAATGGGTCAATGCTTCTTTGAGGTCCAATAGGGGGAAAGATAATGTTGAATAGCTTATTGTTTTCTCTAAACTATTCAACACTATCTAGGTATTCATTCATTACATAAATAGTGACATTTGTAATAAAAAAAAATATATTGAGTCAGGATATCGATATTAAAGGGGCATGGTCACGATTTTAGTCAAAGATTTTTTTCCCCTATTTTTATGTTTACAATGCTTCAGTAAAGCATTTCTAATACGCAACCAAAATTTTAGTGTCATTTGTTGAGGTATAAGCGATTTACAGAGCTTACAATTCTTTACTATGTAAACAAAGATTTTTTTATAATTTTGATACTGAAGTATAAATTCTAGTTTTAGACAACAAATGAATGCGCGAAACGTTAGGAACTGTTTATTTTTGCTTAAAATGAATAAGAAAATAGACAAATCAGCCTGAACAATATTTTACTTGTATATTGAACCTATGTAAACAAAAACAGGGCACGAGCCTTGTTTACAAGACAAAGAATTGTGAGCCCTGTTTCTTGCTTATAACTCTACGATTTACTCTCAAATTTCATTTGATCATTAGAAATGCATTCCTAAAGCATTGTAAATAATAAAAACAGAAAAACAGAATTTGACCAAAAAAGTGACCATGTCCCTTTAATTAAAATAAGAAACTGTTAATAACTTCAGATAAATTCAATGAAAGAGGCTTATTTAATTTTGATTTAAAATGTGTCCCTTTCTGCATTGCAAGGATGCGGAGGGATCATTGATATAACGACCCCAGGGTCATCTCAGTTCATCGAGATGACATCATACGGCACTGGACTTCTATGTACTTGGCTAATAAAGGTACAATTTATTTTATGCACCAAGTAAATGTTTGAATTATAGATATATTATATTTCTAACCTTCCATTCATCATGTTTATGCCAATTGTAGACTCCCATTGCGACAACCATCAAGGCTACAATAGAGTCTTTGAACCTCCCAGACAGTGCAAACAACAACTGCTATCACTTTCTGATTTTTAAGGACTACCTGATTGGAGATCCTGGAAAACAGTACGTTCAATTTGAGGATACAGTGGAAAAATTTGAATACATCTTTTTTTTTAATTCCGAGAAAAAATCAAACGTACTTCACTTTTGCAGGGCTTGTGGAGATACCCCTGGTGCTGTGTACTCCAAGTATATCCATGGTAACCACAATATGATGATGATTCAATTTGACAGCGCGTCATATCCTGACATTACACCTGGAGCAGGGTTCCGTGTAAAAGTAGAGGCTATTCCGTCGGGTAAGTCAATGTCTTCAAATTAGGTGATAGTTTTACACCTACTGCCTACACAAACTTTACAAATCTCTGGAGTTCCAAATGAAACATGTATATTATTTATAGTATCTGCAAAATTAGTTTGTTATTTGTATTTAAAAACAGGTTGTTACAGCAACCCTTGTAAGTTCGGATCCACGTGTCAGGAGGGTGGTTCTGTTGACCAATACACGTGTCTTTGTTCTCAGGGGTTCTCTGGACAAAATTGTGATGAGGTCACAGGTAAAAAAAAATACAATTTGTCTTTATTTTTTCTCGATTGAAATATTTGATAATATAGCCATTCATATGAAATTAGTGAAATAAAGATTGATTTACTTTCAGCGAGTGCGACCGTTAGATCTACCTTTGAGAAGGACTATGCTGGAAGTATTTTTCAACAGGATCCTACGTCTGCCTTTTGGTGGAGCATTGTTACGGTAGAAGTTTTTTTTTTCATAATCACAGGAGCATGTTTTAATATGAAACAAAACTTACCAATGTTATTTTAACATAAACTTCTTTACCTTAAACACCAAAACTCTCGAAACAGAATTCAAACTTTTTTGTGATATAAAAATGTTTTAATTGAATGTTTCATGCGGTTCTTATTTTCTTTAAAAATCACGATGAATCCAAATCATGATATGAAGTGAAGATTACACACTGTTCAGAGAATACTACATTTTAGTATTAAAGAATACATTAAAAATATACATATATATATTATGTAATAACAACGCACCTGGTCCTCCCTCTAATTTTTTGAGGTTTGCGTTAGCTCAGCTCCTGTTTGAATTTTTCCTTTAGACTTTTGATTTTGAACACTGTTCCTTATCACCACCTGTAAAAAGAATATAAACAATACGTTTAAATGTAGAGAAGTTGTGCTTTTTTGTTACAAGAAATTTCGTTTAGAAAATACGTTTATTTTGCAAAAGTTTCCTTTCCTCAAAAACAAAGATACAGTAGATATAATGAATTCTTCATTAGATGACCATTTATTTTCTCATAAAAAGACTGAATACTATTTGAGCCTTTACTAATGAATGCAATTTTGAATAATGAACAGAAAAACCTCATGATAAAATTTTATTTCCTATATTTTTGGGAAATGACATTCTTGGAATCAAGGGTTATCGAAGTATTCAATACCATGCATATCTAGGATTATTAAAAGTACGTTCAGAAGTAAATGTCTCTTGAAATGAATCCTAAAATACGAACTGGCAGTTAAATAAATTGCGGCGACATTTTGCAGTACTCAAGTGGATATGTGCATTGTATGTGTATTGTATATGATACTCAAAATGTTAAAAAAAAAGAAACTTTGGTATATATAAAATAATTCTTCGAAAAAACACCATAGTGTAACAAAATCCACAAACACATTTTAAGGATGTCATCTCTCTTATCAGAGTATCTATGAACATTAAGTCTTACCCCTAAACCACTTAAAAATATGTTTTCAATGTGAGTTTCCAAATTTTATCTTTTTGGGGTACTGAAATCTATTAAAAATTGTAACATAAAAAATTGACCTTGACTAAATACCAAAACTTATTAAAATTGCATTTTTGCATTAAACTATTTCAGAAGGAAAAGCAATCTTTGCAAAAATGAAAAAGTTTTTATCTGGAGCTGGAAAAACCTCTTTCAACAGACCTATTAGAAATAAATAAGGTTTGCTGCAATCAATTACTTGAATAATTTTTTCCATTTTCCTGTGCAGAAGTCCAACTTTGATGGGACCACGGTCTACCCTAACTCTGGTCAACTGTTCGCCGTCATGATTCCTTACCTGACTGTCTTCTACCTGTATACAACTACCAAAGTACGCACAGAGGCTAAATTCGAAGGTAGAAATAATTGATTACTGGTTTATTGAATTACTTTTATTTACATCCAAAACTTGCTTTTAGAGAAAAAGAAAATATGTTACTGTTGGTCAGCAAAAGTAGAAATATAAATGACATCAATATCTTATTTTAAATTGTATAATGATTTAATTTTGTTTTCAGTGAATAATTGATTCTTGACCGTGTTTCAATCACAAAACTACTATCACTACTCGACAGGACGTTTAATATTGATAAAGAAGAATAACTGTTATTACAGACTTAAACCTTTATTGCTAGAGTGAAGGAAAATATAAAAATACTTACCTGCAGTAAGACAGTTTTCTTACTAGGATAGGATTTGTTCTGGCCAAGTTTCTTGTTTTTTTAAAGGGACCTTTAAATGATTTGAGCTCAAAAATGTTCGAATTTCATTTTTCTTTGTTGAATGTCTAGTTTGCTTAGTAGAGTCATTTTAACTTTAATTCTAACATTCAATCATTCAAAATGCCAAAGTAAACCATTTAAATTACTTATAAAACCAAATTAAAGAAACAATCAACATAATTTTAAAAAATTTGGATCCGAAATCATATCTAGTTCTTTTTAAGGGATAAGAAATTGAAAAGCTTATTAGTTAATGTTTCTTTTGGAATGGGACATCCTGAACTTTCAACAATAAATGTAAATGCAGCTTGAATCAAAAACGTGCATTCATTTCACCTTAGGATTGTTATTATTTTAAAGAAACTCAATTATTCTTTAGGCTTCTGATAGAATTAAACTAAACAGTCAAAGACTTTCTTTAATACTTCATTCGAGCTTTGAGGGTATCAATTATATCATTGAAATAAAACATCACAAAACCCAACTGTGCATGTTGTGAATTTTATTATTTTTTAAACACTACATGAGCTACTTTCATATCCATATGGACAACTAATAACGCCTTTCAATAACCCTCAAATTGTGTGATTCCCCCCACAGCTGCTGAGAGATGCCTGAACATGACGTACATCATGGACAACAAGACTAACGCTAACTGGCCGCAGTACTACACCAAGATACTGGTCACCGTGCTGGACGGGGGTACCGTCCTTAACGAGTACACCTACTCCAACCATACAGACACCATGTGGCGCTACACTCTGGTCGACCTTCCCGCCGTCAACGATCTCAAGGTCAGCTTCTATTGTCTCAATTTCTTTGATCAATTTGTGCTGAAATATCTTTGAAATTAACGTTTTTGGCAATTTTACACATTATCAAAATGTTAATGATTTTATTGTTTACTAACTTGTTGGAAACGTACTAGTATTAGTTAAGATTCAACAAATATATTTTATAAAACAACAAGAGTAACTGACTTTTTTATTATGATTATCATCAATTTTGATAGGTTGAAATAACTGGTGTGTATGGATGGAATACGTTTGCAATGGATGATCTGGCTATACTTCCGGGCCAATGTGGTGTGTATCCCTCAACTTAATTCATTTCATCTTTTAAGGCTCATTTGAATTGTTTATAATATTCTAAAATATGTCATTTTACAAAACGACATTTATTGGGGTTTTAATCGATCATTTCACTAGAATTAATTTAAATTGGTCACCTTTTTATTAGCACTAGGAATATATCTCATTTTTACCCAAAAATTTGAAAGGGAATTCCAATTTCAGGGTGTGTCAATCACCAATGCGTGAACGGGCAATGTGTTTCTGGCGAAGGAAGTTACACGTGCCAGTGTGATGCGGGCTATTCCGGTCCTTACTGTGATGTCTGTAAGTCATCATTCAACATTATCATAACAATTCTGATTGCCGAAATTGAACGCTTTCTTATATGTAGTAAATCACTCTTTAACCAATTTAACCAAGTGTGAAAGCCTCAATTACATAGTCGGGTTTTCCAATATAATGAAAAACCGCTTGTGCTCCAGGATGGAATTGGCTATTTCATTAAAATTTCAGGCACTTAATATCAGGGTAGGGGACTGCCTTCCCCCCCCCCCCTGATTTTCATGATTTTTGGAAGTTTTTTTTTTGTTTTTTTTTTTTTCTTTGCTTGTCAAGATTTTTGGATTAGTGTGCCTCCCTACTTTCAAGAACAATGCTACGTGCCTGAATATGTCTGGGGAAATCAAACTATTGTTTACTGCCTAGACAACAGCCGAATTTCTATCCTAGAAACGTTACACGATGCTGTGCATATCATTCAGTTAACATTTGCATATCATGGAACTTGATGCAGCAGTTTAATTCGTAAATTATATAAATAAAATAGATTTGAAATTAAAAAAAAAAGATTTTGACATATTTAGCAGACAAAGTCGATGGTGGTTGGTCAGTATGGTCGGCGTGGAGCACGTGCACGGTGTCTTGTGGCGGTGGTACCCAGACCCGATCACGCAGCTGCTCAGACCCTGCACCAGTGAACGGTGGAGCTGAGTGTGTAGGGCATGACACGGAATCACAGAACTGTAACTCACAGGACTGTCCAGGTGAGAAAGGTTATCACGGTTTTTAGTTAGGTCAACTTCTGCCTTCATTTTCTTGTTAATGAAATAATTTAAGTATGTACATCATTTTGCTGATGTCACAATCATTAGTTCAGAATTGTATCAGTCCACATAACCTGTATAAACATGTATCATTGAGGACATTTGCCATTGTTAGATAACGAAATTAATTGCTAGTGTATCTAATTTAATCATTTGATTCAAAATATAAACTGGGGTGACACAATTCCCTCGTTGAGTTAAGTTTGCCTTTTGTTTTATTTATTTATGACAGGTTAGAACTCAACAGCTATTGTATGTAGTATGGTTTTATTAATGCCCATTGGCATCAATCTATTTTCGTGGGTTTAGTGCAAGGAAGATTCTATTCGTAATTTGTTATGTAACATTGCATTTGAATGAGCATAAAATTTCACAGATGAACTCAAAACCTAGATCCACGAAAATTTGCTTTCAATGCACAATGGTAAAACCACAGTATACGTTGAAATAATATTAGACTTTTAAAAAAACCAGTTCTCTAACCTTACTCAACAGTCTTAGCTAGTTTATACCCATAAATTCAGTACCTGATTAATTCATTCCTCTCATAAAATGAATGAAATTGCGAATATTAGTATCAGGCGTAAAATTTAACTTGTGTATTATGCAGTCGATGGGGGTTGGTCCATTTGGTCGGCTTGGAGCACGTGTACGGTGTCTTGTGGCGGTGGTACCCAGACCCGATTACGCACGTGCTCAGACCCTGCACCACTGAACGGTGGAGCTGAGTGTGAAGGACAAGGCACGGAATCACAGAACTGTAACTCACAGGACTGTCCAGGTGAGAAAATGATGTACTTCCCTATTTCGTGAAAACAAGAACAGGAAATTGCAAACGCTGACACAGAATGTTAAAGTTGACATCAATCTGTGTATTTAGTAGTCAATGGAGGTTGGTCCATTTGGTCGGCGTGGAGCACGTGCACGGTGTCTTGTGGTGGTGGTACCCAGACACGATCACGCACGTGCTCAGACCCTGCACCATTGAACGGCGGAACTGAGTGTTTAGGACAAGGCACGGAATCACAAGACTGTAATAGTGACGGTTGTAAAGGTGAGATAAGGGTTCTCGACTATTTTCTTTTTATGTCACGTAACTCACTCAGGTGAGTTTTTTCAAGTGGCGTTCGTCCCTCGTCATGCGACGTCCGTCGTCCCCTAACAATTTTACAATTTTTAACTTTTTTTTGAAAAACTGCAAGAGCAAGACAAGTATAACCATTTTTAGTTTTAAGCATTTCTATCATAGGAGAAATGTAAATTGCAAAATTTATCACCATTCCAGATCGGGCCAGAAAAGAGCAAAATTTTCAAAAATCTTTTTCTCTAATTCCATACATGTGGGAAAAAATTAAATGCATGGTTATAATGACCATGTAACGTCCTACCAAAATCGTGAAATTCATGGTCCCTTGATCACGGGATCAGGTGCTAGAGCGGAGCCAATATGGAGAGATAGTATTATACAGTTGTTGACTGGGGTCGAGGGCAACAGTTGATCTGTCGGACCGGCTCGCAAACTGTTGCCGAAGGCCGCGGTCAACAGTTTGCGAGTCGGTCCGACAGATCAACTGTTGACCGAGACACAGTCAACAACTGTTTTGTCATACCCCTTCTAATCAATAACACATTTTCGCGGAATGTGACGTCACCGGTCAACAGTCTTTTTTAACAGTTCCAATCTAACAGTTCCAGTCCAACAGTCAAAATGCTGGACTTTTTTTCGTATAGAGTTGTATAGTAACTGTTTTACAGGGTCATAACAAAGTAATATGTATTAAATCTTGAAAAATCTTCTTCTGTATATTATTATTATTATTATTATTATTATTATTATTATTAGGATATCCGTGGTGCCTAGTCAGGGGTTTAGGCCATGTGATGTTGCTATAATGGCCATCATGGCACATAGTGTAAATTTATGAACTGTATAATAGTGTTTTCTGTACTTTCAGTCGTGGGAGATAAATTAATCGATTGTTATGTAGATAATGTACTGCCGTACTGTTCATAAATAGTAAAAGTCACTGCCCATTGGACAGAGATAGAGGCTTTAATTTTTTTTTAGGGGGTTAGGTCGTTTTATAAACATGTACCGTAATTTTTTTAGGTCACTCGGGCATCCTATTGCAGCCATAATTAAGTAAATCTTCTTTAATTTCTTATAGAGTATCTATAAATATTATGAAAGATTGGCCAGAAAAGACCTACATTTCTCTTTTTACCAAAATTTTACAACTTTTGGCACCTGGAGCCAGAGTATAAATGATCTTAGTTTCCTCCGACTCTTGCCTCCCTTCTCCCCCACCTCCCCATTATGAATAAATGTTTTTTTAACCATCAAGTAATAAAAGGCGGGGATAACAGTCAGAGGAGTCTTGACTTTGGGTATAGACCCCTAAAGGGTACTCAGGTGACCGTCACGGCCTGTGGGTCTCTTGATTTAAAGGGATAGTTGCAATTTGTAAACTCAGTCAAAACATGAAAATGTTAATTTCATCTATTGAATCATGCAGTCGACGGGGGTTGGTCCATATGGTCGGCGTGGAGCACGTGTACGGTGTCTTGTGGTGGTGGTACCCAGACACGATCACGCACGTGCTCAGACCCTGCACCACTGAACGGCGGAGCTGAGTGTGAAGGAGACATTAGTCAGACACAGAGCTGTAACACTGACGGATGTGCAGGTAGGAAACCATTAGTGATGGGCACTGCTTCATCCATAAAGGATTTTTTTGGTCTTAATGGTTGAAGTCAGATCTTTGTCTTCTTCTGAACCTTTAACTATTTTTTTATAATACTGCTGAACCTCATCGTTATTAATATATGTAAAATAAGTAATGGATATTGATACATATATCATGATTGTTAAAAGATGTGAAAAGAAAAAAAGATTAAGATGCCCCCCCCCCCCCCCCCCCGCAGAATAGTTAATTCTTCTAAGCATTATATTCCCAAGAGCTGATACCTTGTGCAACTGGTGTCCTAAAACATGAAATGGTGTGTGAGAAATTAATCTTTCGGGTCACCATGTTCTTTTTTAGAAACGTTTGTCTGCAAATTTGAACAAGAAAACGAAGAAAACTGCTTCCTGGAAGAAGGAACTAATGATGATTTTGACTGGATCAGGAATTCTGTACGAATCAAAGCAATTACAGCTAAATAAAGACTGTTAAAATATTTCTTTTATAAGTTATATAGTGTAAACGTACTATGGTACAAGACAATGATAATGTAATTTTGCTTCAAACAGGGCATCTCAATAGATTTTTTCGCAAAAAACCAGAAGTTAATAAACCTTAAACTTTTGTCAATTAAAAGTAATTTTTTACTTCACATCAATAATTTTTCGACAAGAAAAATTGCAGCTCATATTGATTAAGTATGGCTGTTTATCTTTCTCAGGGAGGAACGGATACAAAAGGCACAGGCCCGGGTCGAGCCTATTCTGGTTCGTTTTACAAGTACATTGACCCCACCGGCAAGAGTCAAGGGCAGAAGGCGGAACTGGTCAGCAACAAAGCTTTCCTAGGTATGCATTCTTAGCAGATAGGTTGTACATGCTATTTCTAGTTGAAATCGAGCGTTTCCATATTAGCAAGCAAAAAGATGAAATAAGTACCATTTAGTTGTTTATCTTTTATTCTTTGCTTATTGTCACCAAAACGTATCAATCAAACGAAGTGCATAATTAGAGTTAGCAAGTTTTAGTTTTATACTCGAGAAAGAAAACAAATGTGGTTCCTATATATTTATACCTATATACTGTCTCAACTGTCTCAAGTTCTTGATTCCAATGATTCTTGTTGATTCTCTTATGAAATACAAATACCTGTCAGTGATATACAATTAAAATCTATATATGGAAAAAAATCCAACATTTCATCCTTCACACGTTCCCTCATAATACTGTCCTTTCTGATATATTTCATTTTATCAAATGAAATATACAACATGACTAGTAGCATGTATATTTTATTTGATAAAATGAAATATATCGGAAAGGACAATACCCTGAGAATTTCGCCAATAACGATAATGTATTCCTTACGGGGATATACAAAGGCGAAAATCTTACATCTTTTATCTATTCAGAAATGTTTTAGGACTCGTGTACAATTATTAGCTTTATCATCCGGGTACTTTTCATATCGGTTGTGGTTGAAAATCCCCGTAGACCTTTTTCTTTTATGAAAAATAATGATGTAAATAGGGGGCGATTTAATACAGATTTTTTTTCATTCATTTGTAGTGAATGAATGAAGTTTGAGCTCAAAAGTATTTATGATCATCAAAATAATAAGCAAAAAGTGGTGAACTCAGAAACGTGGGACATAGATTAATTGGAAACAGACAACCCCATGAAAAAATGTTCAAATATTTTTGGATTTTTTTTTTTTTTTTTTACATTTTTGATTCAACTAAATCAATGTTGTTACAACAGAAACAATTTAGCATATGATATTTGATCTTTTCTATACTTTAATGGTGAACAGACCAGATTAAAGCAGCTAATATATTTTGGTGTATTGTTGTAGACACGGCGTACTGCTTTTTCTTTGCCAAACACTCCAAAGGCCGAGACGTTGGATCGTTAGAGGTTCTGACTAAAGATGGCACACAGGAAACTACACACTATTTGTTTAATACTTCCGTGAAAGGGTGGGAAAGCTTCTCCAAAACCATACAGCTTAATAGCAATACAAAGGTATCTCAATTAGTTTTTCTCTTTCAATTAAGTATCCAATGAATTTTACAATAAGTCATCGAACATTCAGTTAATTCACTAAATGTTCAAGAACATTTTATTTCCTGTATGCCGTTTCGATTGTATTTAAAATTAGTGACAGTGAATACATTAATGTTAATAATACAATATTTTTTCTCTGTTTCTTTCTCTATCTGAGTATTATATGACCTTTGATCTCTGATTACAGCTAATCATACGTGCCACAGTGGGTTCTGGTCAGAAAGGAGACATAGCCGTGGATGAAGTGACTGTGACCCCGGGACAGTGCTGAAAAATAACTAATCTACCTGACAAATACCCCGATGTACTCGATTAAATTCTACGATGTACACGATATTCAAAATACCTAATAAAACCGCCAAAATAACCGACCATTTACTGTTCTTTTCATTGAAAGCAAAGCCTTCTTTCATTACAAGGTCGGAAACTCTTATTTAAGAACTATTTTATAAGTTAATATTTGTAAAACTCAGGATTGTACGACGAGTTTGAATTTTTTAGTCAATGATCTGGTTTAAGAACGATTCATTAGATTAATATTGTTTACAAACTATATAGTTTATATGTATTTGTAAAATGCGTTTTCTATAGTTTATGAAATTATTGTATTTTATGTTCCTGTAGGAATTTTATTTTATGTAGCCTTTATTTTATTTTTGCATATAGTTTTTCTAATTCGATTTTTTTTCCGATTCTCATAAAAAAATAAATAAAAGTTTGAATTTCGAAAGTGGTTATTTTTTTATTTAACTGTACACACATAATTTTTTTTAAAATGTAAATAAAAAATCAATTGATGCAGTAATTTTATATGAAAAAAAACAATTGGTCCACAATCATGGAAAACAAGTATTTGGACATAAAACATTCAACTAAACTAAAGCCCGTTAGAAATTCCATATACAAGTGTACGATATTGACAATATATGTGTATATATACAGGTATACATATCTACTTCTCAACTCTGTTATCTCAGAATGCAGCGATTACCTTACTTTGATAAAGCTCGGTTAATCGCTGAACTTAGAACCTGTTTTGTTGTGTCTTGGGATCTCAATCACAGTAGGGGCCCGGCTATGTAGAGGCGATGAGAGCGCATCATTGTAAGTGTTTGTCTGTCCGTTTGCAACCAATTTATATGTCGTATATCGCCATGTTAAAATCTTATATGCTATATAGAAGTTTTTTCCATAATTTATGTGTACACTGTATATGTATACAACTTTAGAAGTCGAAGATTTATCGCCCAGTAAAGTGAACACAATTATATGTTTATTTATATACATGTATATGTTGACATTGGTATATTTATATCTATGACGTTTGTGTTAATACAGTTTTACAATTGCACGAATTTTATCAAGCATATAGGTTTAAAATCAAATTATATCTAGGAGTTGGATAAAATGATCGACAAGAATGTTTATTTGTATACATGTATATGTTGACATTTATATATACATGTGTATGAAATGTGTCCCTTGAGTGTTGTACAGAATTATTCACTTAAGTGTTAGAACAGAGAACTAAATCACAATTCCAAAATTAGCACGTGGTATTTTTTTCTAGCATACAGGTATATAAATTAAATTATATCCAGGAGTTCGAAACTGTTGTTTAATTTAAAAGGACATATTTCTTACTACAAGGGGCTGCATAACTACCGTGGGCTCCTTTATTACAATATGTTTTGAAAATGTAACATTAAGGATATACAATTACTATTTTTAATGTCGATGTATTATATTTTGTAAAGGATAGGATACACTTGAATAAGCAACAACAAAATTGAAGTAAAACTGATCTTAAAAACATTTTTCCCCATTTCTTCTTGTGTGCTCATAGTTGGTGCATTTCTCAAACTTTGATAATTGTCAAAGGATGATATTTCTTGTCATGGTGCCAAAACGTAACGTTAACAGACGTGTATGTAGGTATAATAAGATACTTCTTTATTTCCAAACAAATGTGTTAAATTGCATTGTAGTAACCTCTAATGATAAAAGAAATCCTCTAATGATGTAGAACCGCAATAGTGGACAGAGTCGTAATCATTAATGATGATTGAAACCCATTCCAATCAATTCCAATCTATTAAAAAATGTATTTCAAGATTCGTACTGTCTTCGCATTAATTGGCAATAGAAACTGGTCGATTTCATAACATTAAAATAACACATAATATCATAACATTCATAACATTAAAAGACAAAATAGAAATTGTTTTTTTATTATATAATTCTATTTAAGATGAATTTGATTTTATTTTGATACATGTATGACCCATATACGAAGACTATCGCAAAACAATACATCAAGGATTATTACTGGAAAAAAACCATCATCAATGTCTAAACTTTTGAAACTTTTTAATGCTGAAAATGTAAAAGAGTTACGTGATTTGGGTGAATTTATTCATTTTAGCTTGAAAATAAGACAAGATCTACTTAAAGGCTGATTAGATGTTGATATCATATGTACACTTATGCCACATTTTCCTATTAGCCTATCTGTACGTGCATGTCGTTTGTACTTATTGTACTGATAAACTGTACATCTTTAGTGAATAAATAACTGAACTGAACTGGTATCATTAATGGTTGACATTCCTCCTCTAGTGTAATAACAATTATATCATTGAAGTTCAACAATGCTCTTATTATGCCTTTTCCTCCTATATCATTAGTGGATGCGAAATTTTATCTATAATGAATTATTTCTGAAATTGTATCACTAGTGGACGGCTGTGTAGTTCGTTAATGATAAACTTATAAATCATTTACAGTCAGAGGTCTGAGTGCAACTTTATATCATTTGGGGATACGGTATCGTTAGAGCTTCCTTAAGTGCATATACTCTACGTGAAGACGTGTCGGATATCAAGAAAAGAGCATTCAAGACAATTATTTATAGTTTCATTGTTACGATGCTTGTCTACTTGCAAAGATATTTTCGAAAGATATACTTGTTATAAGAATTCTGTCTGTCACGGTATATTCGCCTCATAGTAAAACGTTATTAAAATGGCATTTACCAATAAAATCGTTTTTTATCTATTACACAAATACGTTAGAGTACACATTTTAATAGATCATTTTGAATTGAAATTCTACACCAATATTAAAATGAAACTTTATTTAACAAAGCAAGTAGCATAGGACACGAAATTGTTTTTATATGTTAGTTTACTTTAAGATTGAATTTATATAATTAACAACTTTTTAAACATGTTCCCATTTAACTTTATATTAAGGCGTCACATATTTTTACCTTCGACTTCATTGTACGACCTTTTTGCGAGAATGAGGGAATTATATTTGAAGACTATGATAAACTCAAGAGTTTTTGACTGTTAAGATCGTGTATAGATGAGTGTTGTGTATGATAGCTGTCTGATTGTTTGTTTACAGTTTGCATGTTTGTTGTGACTCTGATAAGCTGTACTCAAGGTAAGACAATGCCTATAGATAACACCTCGGGTAGGTATAGTCTAGTATTTGTTTAAGCACGTTAACTATTGCTAAGGCATGTCAAGGTGAACCAATTTCGGATGTATCTCGTTGCACTAATAAGGAAATAAATCATATCATCATACCAAATAGTCAAAGACAGAGAGGGTTTAATGACACAGTACTGAAATTACGAAAATACAATGTGCATAGAAATGTAATTCTTAAAATAAAAGATTATTTTATCCAAAAAATGGTCTCTAAATTGAGTGGACAAGCAACACATTCAGCAATTTAATTTATTTTTCTTCATAAAACTGTATTTTAAGCAACAGTTAATACTTTACAGTATATGTGTTTAGAAAAATAATTTGATTTAATGCATTCTTCAGATGTGATGACGATTGAAAATAAGACAAATTGGGGAGAGCTTTGTGGAACTTTAACTAATTTAACTCCAAACCAGTCGCTGACTTTCCATGGACTAGACAATGTGGGAATTCCAAAGTGTACCGTTCGTCTTCGAACAGAGAATGGATATCTGTTACGCCTAAACATTAAGTATGTGCCTGACATATCAGGATGTGCCAAATCGTATCTTCATATCGGAAATGACGCTTTCAGAACTGACGTCGACTCTCTTACGTCATATAAATTTTGTGATGTCATTTGGGATTTAGAGATTGTCTCACGGGGCCACTTTTTGTGGATCGTGTACAATAATTCTGGAAATGTGAAGCATAGTCGAGAGAGCCCAGAAATAAACGTCCAGGTTCTCAAAAAAGGTACTAGTAAACAGAGTTCTGGAATTTTGCCAACATTTGCAATATTGCAGAAACGTTCCATAAACCTTGTTTGATATTCAGTTCGAAAACATTTCTTTAAAAAGAAATTAAATTAGAGAAGTGTTAATATAAGTTGTGGAACCTGTTTATCAATCTTTACAAATGGAATAGATTTCAGGATTTAAATGAAAATTTGGTATGTAAGAAATATTCTACTTCATCAGATTCTGTTTGTTCTCTCCAGTGCCCTCTTGTCCAGACAGCTTTTTCCGGTGTTCTCCTGTTCAATGTATACCACGTGATCGAGTTTGTGACAAAAAGATAGACTGTCAGAATAGAAGAGACGAGTATTGTTGTAAGACATCATGGCTGATCATTCCAAATTCACATATATAATTTGACTAGCACTCTCACAACCACTTTGTCTGTAAATATTTATACAATATGTATATTTCAGTGTTTAGTCCCTCCAGGAGTGGGGTCCCAGACAAGCCCGCCTGTTTTGAATGCGCTGATGGTCGCTGTATAAATCCCGTACTTCCGGTGTATGACGAGGACTTTGAGAAACCTCTGTCATTTCTCTGTGATGGTTACAATCATTGTGCAGATGGCACAGACGAGAGAAAGGGTATTATTTACGGAAAACAGTTACCAAATACTTGGTGTTTACAAAAATCACATATCAATTCCCATTTGATTACGTTATATTTTATCTTATCAATTTCTTCTTCGCAGATATGTGTTATAGAACGAAGAGTAAAGTTTCTGACCTCTTAACCTGTGTTCCCATGGACACGAGATTTGGTATCAATACAAGCGTTACGATGTGGCAGGACCGCGTGTGTGACGGTGTTCCCCACTGTGTCAATGGTCAGGACGAGGCATTCTGTCTTACTGGAATTCCTGGTGGGTATCTCCAAATTGTGCAGCTGGAAAGCAAGCATTTATACATTCATTACATTGTCATTATAGTTGCATGTTTCTACTCTACCATGGCTATATATATGAATTTGATAGACATTTAAAATAGAGGTCGTTTTCATCCTCCTCCTTGGTGTTCAAAACTAGCCTTTGATAGAGTCAATACAATTTTATTGTCAAAGTACACGACCGAAGTCGAACTTTATAATAACATATTTTTACCGACCTTCATCTACAGGACATGCTTTTTTATTATAATAAACCAAGAATAATTATACTTTAAGATCATATTTAATATAATAACGGTGAATAAGATTTCATAAGGTTCATATTAGTAATACATGGGTTATGGTGTCGCATCATGATAGTGGTTTTTTTTTTCTCCCTTATTTGTTATTTTAAAATATATCATAATCTTGGATCTATTTGTGGTGTTTTACTCACGGATTAATGTAAGATAGAAATTGCATTAAATAATTATCCCCATCACTTACGAGATTGATATTTTCCTGTATATGTGCCAAATTTATCCTATACCAGTATTGTATTGTATTGTATTGTTTATTAGTCAACAGCTGTACAGCTCATAGACATATACAATTAATATACACATGTTATAATACATATACTGGTCACTTGAAAAAGGCAAGTTTATACATGAAGTTTTCTGATTACAAAAGCATTCTTAATATATTTACCTAAATTGCACAAATCCTTTACATTTTGTGTTGACAATAATAGAATTAGTTTAAAGACAGAGGGTTTAATATAATAAAACTTCTTAAGGAATTTTTCTCTTAAGTTACAGTAATAGGGACATTTCAATATAAAATGATATTCATCTTCTATATCTAAAGTACATAGAGGACATAAACGTCTTTGTAATGGAACATTGTTATATCTGCCAGTTTCGATGGTAAGACAATGGGATGATAATCTTAATTTACATATAAGTTTCTTATATTGTAAAGGAATTCTTTTTGTTAGATATGACTGCAAGGTACAATGATCAACTAAATATCTATAGATTGTACATTTGGAAGAGGCATTTATGTCAGCTAGTAAAGACTGTTTAAAATTATCAAAAATACGTTGCTTGGCGATCGTTAAAATAATTTCTGGCTTTTCAAAAAATTGGTTTTCCCATAAGTTCATTAGCCCAATACTTGTTAACATATTCTTGATCTCTGCAGCCCAGTTTTTACATTTGTTTTTACCTAAAGTTTCATTATACATATTAACATAACATGAATTCAAAATGCAATTTCTTGATGATAAAAGTTTCATCCAATATCTTAAAATACGTATTTTTCTGATACATTGCAGAGGCATTCTGCCCAATTCACAATAAATAACTGCATTAGATGTGCCCCTTTTAACATTAAGTATGTTTTTACAATAATTAAGATGAATTTTTTCTATATCTGGGGCAGAATGAAAGCCCCAGACTTCACAACCGTCGTAAGCAATGCTTCCTACATAAGTGTCAAAAAGGGACAAAAGCGTAGTAAAATTAAGACTCATATTACAACATTTCCTTTTCAGTGCAAAAAGCGCCTTCATACATTGTAATGACAATTGTTTCTGCGTAACATGAAATTTGCCATTGTAATTCAACAAAAGTCCTAGATAACAAAAACTGTTCACTACTTCAATTTGTTCACACTTATAAAACCACACATCTTCTGTTCGCAAAATTCCCCCATTTCTAAAAACCATTATTTTTGTTTTGTTTACATTAACCGTTAACGACCATTTCTCTGTATAATTTTCTAAAGTATTCAACATTGACTGTAAGTCAGCAGCAGACTGAGCAAAAATAACCATGTCGTCTGCGTACATCAGTAAAAATAAGGATAGCTCTTGTAATTCAATTGGAGTATTTCCATTGCTTAAAAATTCCATTTCGCAATCATTGACATAAAGGGAAAAAGGGAGAGGGGAAATTATTTCCCCTTGTAAAACACCAAGATTATTCACAAAAAAATCTGATAACTTACCATCTAATAAAACACAAGACTTAATATTATTATAAAGTGAACGTAAAATATAGTTGTGACATACCTTCTTAGATTTACAAACATCTATTGTTTTAGGCATTCCTTGTCATGACAACCAATAGATATAACACTAAATAATAATAACTGAATTTTTGTGATTAACCTTGTCTGTAACGATGACAAATAATACCTGTAATTGTGATTAATGTTCTGAAAAATAACAAAGAAAATTATCATGTGACTTAAAGTATGTGATAATAATACACTTACATGTAATTGCGTTAAACGTAAAGTATTATTATGGTAAAAAGTTACCTATTTATATTTGTAAAATATATATTACAGTCGACAAACCTAGTTTATAGTATGTTTGGATCATTTTGTGAATTTGGCGTGCCATTAATATACAATACTGAAAGAAAATTAAACATTACGTATTATTGTGAATACATTCTTGTAAAAATGACAAACATTACCTTTATATGTGATTCACATTCTTTGTAATAACGATAAATATTACCTGTAATTATGATATACTTTCCTGTAATAATGGCAAACATTAACTTTTTAAATGTGATAAACATTTTTTTGTAAAAACGGCAAATATAACCTGTAAGAATAATATACATTCTTCTTTACCTGTAATTGTAATAAACATTTTTGTAACAACGGCAATTAATACCTGTAATTACGATATATATTCTTCGTAATAATGGCAAACTTTACCTGTAATTGTGATATATATATACCTGTAATAATGACAAACTTTACCTGTTATTGTAATAAACATTTTTGTAACAACGGCAAATATTACCTGTAAGTACGATAAACATTCTTCGTAATAATGGCAAACCTTATCTGTAATTGTGATATACATTCCTGTAATAATGGCAAACTTTACCTGCAGTTAAAATAAACATTTTTGTAACAACGGCAAATATTACCTGTAAGTACGATATACATTCATCGTAATAATGGCAAACCTTACCTGTAATTTTGATATACATTCCTGTAATAATGGCAAAGTTTACCTGTAATTGTGATATACGGTACTTTCTTTGTAATAATGTTGAACCTTACCTGCAATGGGCACAAACATCTTTTATTATGACAAACATAAGCTGTAATTGAGATAAATATTTCTTTTATGAAAAACATTATACCTGTAATTGGAATAAACATTTTAATCGTAACACTCATTGCCTGTTATATATATACACTCTCTGTAATATATGTTGTAATACATCTACTCGAAACAATTAAAAACTTTACCAGTATTAGAGTGCTATTAATAATAATTGGAAAAAAAACATTGTCCATACTTGTGTTTAACATTTCTTTAACTGATTTTAAAAATAATGCTTAAAATTCACGCATATAAATTTTATAATTATTGCCAATTTCTGCTGCTGTGATGGACATAACAATTGAGATGAATATTACAATGTACCAATAATGTTGCTCAACTGAAGGACATAAAAATGTCTCATATTTCTAGTTAACGTTGTCTTAGACTAAGATAAAAATTTCCATACGTATAATACATTAGCAGCTTACTCAGCAAACTGATGAATTTGCGTTATTATAGATGGAAAATTATACATTTGAATCATATCTATGATGTTCATAAAAGTAGACTAAATATTGATTAACTTCGATAGTAATCGGTTATGTTATAGATAAAAATTGACTTAAGTGTATGATAAAGACTAACATAGCCTGTATCTTAAAGTCAGAAACTTTCTGTGGGGTTGAAATTTTTTGTTGGTCAAGTAGATTACGGTTTTACTGTACCATTTAAAAATTGGAAAGCGGTGATTTTATAGTTTGAGTCATATTTATATCTCAAAGAGGAAGATAAAATTGTGAATTATATATTTTAGAATATCAGTAGTTAAATTCGCTGACTTTTCTTCATGAAATATCGCATGCTGTGCTAGAATTATGATGTTCTTGGTTGTTTGGAGATTTTAAAACCTACATTTATATAAAATAATGCATCAAAATGAGTATAAATTCGCCTTCAAAAAATGGTCTATATTGATAAGAAAATGGATAAAATCAAATTTACGTACTACTATAAAATAATACACTGTCTGTCTTTTCAGTAAGGTTCCGTATGAGTTCGAGCGTCATTATCATTCTGACCTGTGCCGGGACCTTGCTCATTGCCTGGATTGCCTGCTTCGCTTACAGAATACGTAAGAAAACCTTCGTTTAACAAGACCTTCATCTGACTCTCTCATTTGATTGACTATATTTCATTTTTTTTTTCAGGCAACAAAAGCCGTGCTTCAGACCCATTCCAAGATCAGATCACCTCGCGCAGCCGCATCTACCAGTCACGTGATAGCCAAAACCCGGCAGAAATATGTCGCTTACAAACTGTATCCGAAGAATCCGAAAAATGGGAGTGACCACCAATCATTTTTTGGTGAAACTTTTATATAACTGTTTCCATTAAGTTTTCCTTTTTATTATTTTCATTGATGTCATGTGATATTAGTAATTACATAGTGTCATTTAGTTTGTTTTCATTCCTTTAGTTGTAAGTTAAAAAAAAATATTTCATTTGTTCTTACTTCCTTGCAAAGTTGAAACACGCTGAACAAGTTTTACGTCCACACGTGTGCTATTTATTTGTCTAGTAAAGTAAAAGTTACAGATGAATTAGAAGTACACCATTGTCAAAAACCCAATCCGTCTCGCATACACTTTATACATGTTTTAACTCTAAACTTTTCTTGTGTTCGTGTAGTTTTTTTTTTCAATTAACAAATATTTAAGGAATTAGAAATCATTTTCCAAGTATTATGAGGTGATAATTTTGGTCAGAGCGTGGTCAAATCAAATACAGCCTGAAGGGCTTTATGATGGATTTGATCACGCCAAACTGAAATTATCATCTCATAATATCCAATTTATGATTCTTTATTATCTATATATAAATAATTTCCAGCAATTTTAAGATTAAATATTAGAATATTGACATATTTACAATATTTTCATTTCATTTAATTATGAAAACCCCACTTGCGCCCCAACAATAGGTAATTTGGACTGTATAGTACAAAACCGATTTGTGAAAAAAAAAATACATGTATTTATGTCATTTTTTGAAAGAAATTACAAAATATCTAATGTTCATCCTATCACAGTTTATTTTAATGTGTAAATTCAAGGTTTTTTTTGTAATAAAGTATATTTGTTTTTGCGTGATACAGAGACATTTTCAAGACAAATGAAAATAAACTTTCTGCAAGACAATTCTTAACATAAAGTCAAACAACGAAGTTTTAAGACAACTGAACACAAAGAACTCCTTCAAATTCATGTATTACAACATACATACTTACAAACTCCTCAACCTCAGTGTAGTTAATAGAGGTTTTTAATTACCATGCTGTTACAATCAATAAGGAGTTTAGTCACTTGAACTCAATCATAGACTTGCGGTCACGATTGTATAAAGCTTAAAGTAACAATACAAAAATACCAGATTTTTCAACACTAACAATTCAAAATGCAGGTAACAAAATTTTTAAAAAAATACATAACAACTAAATGACCATTTCAATACTATGTGTATATATACAGAGATAAACTAACCCTCATGCAGATACACTTAATTGCTGTTAGAAGTAACTGTAGCATAGCAAATTCATGGAAGTCTTTAACTTACTGACCATCTTATTGATATAATTCTATTCACCGATTTTTTCTGCTTCAGACATATCACTTTCTTCTATTAAGAGTTTATCTAAAAAATTCCTAACGTTAGGCCATTAGCTACTAAGCTATGAAGTCTCACTTTGTACATTTTCAGGAACTACATAAATATGTGGATATTACTAAAAACAAAGTACATGGTTTTTTTCACTACCATACACATATACACATCCTATTTTATTGATCCTGGTATTAAGTTGGTTTATTTAATTTGCAGAAATTGTGATTATAAAAAATAAAATGTAATTAATAATACTTAATGTGCACAGTATTACATGAAGTATTTAAGGCTGAGCATTGAATGAGTTTAGATATTTTCTTTGAATTAAGGTTTTCTTTTCGCAAATAATTTAAAATGTTTTGTGTCATCATAGCACTACCACTACACTAGGAAATGTCAGTAGTTTTTTTGTGTGGAAAAGCACTTTCATCAAATTGAACATTGTTCTCTTTATAAATATTATGTTTATAAACAGTGTGCTCAAGGGATTACACTAGCACGTACATAGCATTTCACATTGATATTTATACATGAGGGCAATTCTCTGACTGAGCCAACAGTTTCTGATGGCAGCACTAGTCATTGGATCCGATCACCCAGCCACATCAGGTCTGTGTGAAGCTGTTGTGATCGACTATCAACATCGTCCTCTAAGTGAGATCTGCCAAACAATTTTCAACAGTCTCGACAACAACACTGGTCCCTGTTAGAGGCACGTGAGGTAGGAGGGAATCGCTGTAGAGTGCTCAGTAATTGGTCAGTAAAGGGACATCAAAAAGGTCGCACGCCCCCTCCGAGTCATCCAGATTGAAATAATAGTCTCTGTCGGAAGGGGGTGGACTTAATCGAAGTAAGGGAGCAAAAGCTGAAAATGAAAATACTGCATTAGAAACTGTCCAAGAATAATACTTGTAAAAATCAATGAACTATACATCTTATAAAACATCCTCTTACCCTCGGAAGACATCAATTCCTCTATTAAATCTCCTTCACTTGGTATTTCTAAGACAAAAAATTCAGAGATGAAAATAATACTTATTCAGTCAATAAAAACTTGATCAAATATATTTGATGAAAACCAAGCTTACCAAGGCCTGTATGACGAGGGTCATTGGGGTCAAACAATATGTCACTAGGAAGAGAATCGAGACTGGCTTGAGCATCAGATGTGGAAGGAACTACAAAAATCAATCATAATACTCTCAGTAAGTCTGCCTACCCTTAGTAAGTAAAAAAACCCTTAATTATCACACAGTTAACTGTATCATGAACTGCTTACATGATTGTGAAGATTGGCCTTGTTTCCGTGGTGATGACCTCGTTGACATGCGGGTGGGAAATTCTACATCTGAGGATGGTTGTGACGGACGCAATGGAGATTTCTGAGGTGAGCGCTAGAAAGAAAACCTAGAACTCTTACCACATAAACTTTAATTTAATACTTAAACACATTCATTCTGTGTTTAGCTTCAGAATTCTCAAACACTTTAAGTCTTACTTTGATGGGTTTTGATTTGCCTGGTGCTTGGTTGGGATCAACATTCTGGTTCTCTAAGTCGTCATCTTTGGGGGGAGGCACCTGCACCACCACAGGACTGGTCTCCTCTGTGTCCTTGTTCACCAACAGAACATGGATGGGACCAGAGTGACTCTTCAGGTGCATCTGGTAGTTCTTCTTAAACCCAGGACCCTGCATAAACAAACATCATCTTTAAATTCAAAACATTTCATCAAAACATAGGTTCCATCTAACAGTTTCTCTCTTAAAATTCAAAACAATTCATCAAACGGATAACATACATCTTCAGTAGCGATCACTTACCACTTCAGGTATAGGTACCTCTAGCTGAGTACCTGATGGTGCTTGTATGGCTAAGAGAGTGTCTCCTCTAAAACTCCGACAAATGTCTTCATGTGTGACATAAGCTGCCCTGAAAAGATTTTTTGAGTTTTAATGCTAACAGCTGCTATTCCATAGCTGCCATTATGGCAAATTTTTCAAATTTCCTGATTGTACAAGAAATATTTAGTGATTAGGCCGGAAAAAAAAATATGTGTGTTTCCGGTTTCCCGACCGACCCTATTTTTTATGCGCCGACCCTGACACTTTTTATTTCAAATCCAGATTACCAACCGTAATTGGTTTAAACAATAGAGTCTTTACAAATCAGAGTTAAAAAAACACTTGTAATACTTCAATAGAAAACACCACTTATCAAAGCGTTTTAAAGATTTCTAAGTGCAGATTGACAGCATGGATGAAAGTTATCCTTGGTTATTTTTAGCTAAATTTCAATGCAATAAATAGTTTCATAGGGCAGTGATGTGTTATAAATAAATATAAAGATGTACAAGAAAAAAGCAGAGGCAAAGTTTTTTTTTTATTTCTGGGTGTGGAGACTGCAGACATCGTAAGTCTTTGAATATATGCCCAACAATCATTCACATTATAAATATGATTTTAAAATGCTGCGGTTCAATTGCAAATAAAATTTTTAAAGTTAGTCTTAAACCATTAATTATGTATTCATTTTTTTTTAATGAGTGAAAAGATTTAATTCTAAGGCTCTTGTCTGATCAACCAGAATTTCCTCTGTTTCTGAATTCAACGATATTAATGTTTACTGTTATGTCAGTTGACCAGGAAAATAGAACTAATAACTAATATATAATATATTTGTGGCACCTGTAAAATACATTTTCTTATTGTATAGAAAAATCATATGCTAGGAAAGGGGAACACTTAAAAGCTCATTTAAAAAAAAAAAAAAAAAAAAAAAAGCCGACCTACCTACCCTATTTTAAAATTTGATAAAATAGGAAACACAAATATTTTTTTTTGGCCTTACTTCAAATTGAGGAAAAATTACTGCAAACATTAAATATTAAATCTTATATAAACAACAATTTTATGAGATACATGCACATGACAACTAAGAAAGATTTCATAAGGATATCATTAACTTACATTCTTACTTACTTACAATGGAACTGATTTGTTTAAGACATATCGTTAGGATTTAAAGTTTGATAGAAAGTATTACTGTGTATTTGTGACTTCATCAGTGACGTTTTTAATACTCTGTTGAACCCAAGACTTGTGCAAGTCCAATTTCTTCTCTTGTTGCTCCAACTCCTCAATCTCATGTTTCAGGGTCAGTAATCTGTCTGAGATCTCCGAATTGTTGCCATTACCCTGATTAACCCTAAATAATATAAATACATTTGAATAAATATTATTTGTAAATATGCAAAAAAAAAAAGTAATTTATGTTGTTTTTCTGAAATAGGTTAAGAAACTTAGTTTGGTATCATATTGAACATTGAATTTTATTTTATCTTACCCATATTCTGTGTCTGAGTAATTTGCACTTGCACCTCTGTTAAAAAAATCCAAACAAAACATCTTTTACAAAAGCATAGAGAAGTTCAATTTCAACAATTTCTTTGAACATTTAAAGGATGTGTCTACGATTTCTTTGAACATTTTAAGGATGTGTCAACATGGCTAATTACGATTCCATTAAATTGAGTTTTGTTTTGAATTACTTAAAAAGTCTTAATATGAACATATCACTCACTTCCATTGAATGCTATTTTTAGATTTCTTCTCAATCAAACCAATCCCTTCCAAAACATTGGTGATGTCATAAATTCTTCTCTTCTGTCTGACAGCGAGTTGGTCTGCAGCCTTAAAGAAATGAAAATAACTGCATTTGATCATCTTATTCTATAATATCTTAATGGATGTAGTCCATTGATTGACTGTATGTAGAACTGTATTTTAATAGTAAATTAACAAACTATAGAGCTACAGTTCCATCCATAATAAAAACCGAATATTTATTGCACACATAAAGATGTGCATGGTTTTGGACTTATTAAACTTATTTAGGAATATCTTCAGTAAAAGTTTTACTACCAAAAATTTCTTGAGACATTTAACTTTCGATGTCATTACTTTACTTTCCTCTGAATATCATAGTTTTAAACATCCTCACCAGCCCCATAAAGTGAAATGATGTGATTTGTTTACAGGTAAAAATGGCGCCTCTTGATCACAATTACTAACTGACCCCCACTATACTCTGTCCCAAGATATTTTGGATTCATGTTTGGCTTAATTGTTTGATATTTATAAATACCTCAGGATTCAAACGATGTTCATTCAAAAGTATGAAAAATTTCCAAGATTTCTCAGTCAAAACGCCCCTGTTAGCTTATCAGGTTTCAATACAATGCTAAACAAGAGGCCCAGGGGCCACATCGCTCACCTGAGCAACAATTGCCTTAATTCTGATCAAAATAGCATTACAGTATCAAAATATCTTGACAACTAAGTACAGTAGATCTTGCTAAAAAAAATTGAAAATCTGCCAATTTTTATCCACCTCTTTCTTTTGGTAAATACCAAGCCCCTTTTATTGTTGTAACTGTAAGATGATTTTTCTCTTTTCCTATATACCCCCCCCCCCCACTTTGTTGCCCCACTTTTCTCTAGGGTATCATGGTTTCATCAAACTTATATCTGCATAACCTGTGCTTTCACACTAAGTACTGAGTTTTGGACCGAAAAACTTTCCCAGAATATTTTTAAAGATTTTCTCTATATATGTAAAAATTCAAACCGCCATCACGGCCCCGCCCTACCTCTAGGGACTGTGATTTTGAATTTACACTACCCGAGGATGCCTCTACACAAGTTTAAGCTTTTCTGGCCAAATGGTCTTTAAAAAGAAGATTTTTAAAGATTTTCTCTATATATTCCTATGTAAAACTTGATCCCCCAATTGTGGCCCCACCCTACCCCCAGAGATCATGATTTGAACAAACTTGATTCTACACTACCTGAGGATGCTTCCATTCAAATTTGAGCTTTCTGGCCTAATAGTTTTTGAGAAAGAGATTTTTAATATATATTCCTATGTAAAAATTGATCCCCCCATTGTGGCCCCGCCCTACCCCCAGGGACTATGATTTGAACAAACTTGAATCTACACTACCTGAGGATGCTTCCATTTTAATTTGATCTTTTCTGGCCTAATTGTTTTTAAGAAGAAGATTTTTAAAGATTTTCTCTATATATTCCTATGTAAAAATTCATCCCCCTATTGTGGCCCCACCGTACCCCCGGGGACCATGATTTGAACGAAACTTGAATCTACACTACCTGTGGATGCTCCCATTTTAATTTGAGCTTTTGTGGCCCAATAGTTTTTGAGAAGAAGATTTTTAAAGATTTTCTCTATATATTCCTATGTAAAACTTTATCCCCCTATTGTGGCCCCACCCTACCCCCAAGGACCATGATTTGAACAAACTTGAATCTACACTACCTGTGGATGCTTCCATTTTAATTTGAGCTTTCCTGGCCCAATAGGTTGTGAGAAGAAGATTTTTAAAGATTTTCTCTATATATTCCTATGTAAAATTTGATCCCCTTCTTGTCACCCCTCCCTACCCCCGGGGACCATGATTTGAACAAACTTGAATCTACACTACCTGAGGATGCCTCCACACAAGTTTTAGCTTTTCAGGCCAAATAGTTTTTGAGAAGAAGATTTTTGAAAAATACCAACAAATTTTCAATAATTCTCAATTATCTCCCCTTTAAAGAGGGCGTGGCCCTTCATTTGAACAAACTTGAATCCCCTTCACCTAGTGGTGCTTTGTGCCAAATTTGGTTGAAATCTGCCCAGTGGTTCTTGAGAAGAAGATGAAATTGTGAAAAGTTAACGACGACGACGACGACAACGACGACGACAACGACAGACAACGGACAAATTGTGATCAGAAAAGCTCACCTGAGCCAAAGGCTCAAGTGAGCTAAAAATGTGATGTCTACGGAGATTTTGTATTGCAGCAAGCCCGAATGATAACGTTGAAATATTGCGCGTTGCATTCCGAGTGTATTCCGAATGGAGAAAAAATGTAAACATTCCCAATTATAAATCTCCGTAAGGAATTTGTTTTCGTTCCTTTGAATTTTTCCGAGTGAAAGATGATAATGTGTCAATGAAATTATCTTGGAAAATATCTATTTCAATTGCACTTCTTTCACAGGTAAGTGTATTTTTATTAAAAATCGTCCAAATGTGCAGCATAAATATCTTGGGACAGACTATAAACTAAGTATCTTCAGCTGTACTCACCAAAAAGATAGCACTCTATATACCCATATAAAAGTTCGAAAATATCATAGCTGAAGAATCGCCAAATGCCAATAGGTATTTAATTATTTATTAAATATCTATAGGTTAGAACATCATATAAGCAGGGAAATCTACAGTTGCATCACTTTTGATACTGACTTAGATGTATACTCGTATATCCAACACCCCCCCCCCCCCCCCCTCATTCCAAACGGTCTGTCATTTTTTACATTTCAAAATAAAGCAACATACACTTTCCCTTCTCAAGCCCGAATATTTCAACTCGGTTCAAAATTTTCATATGCATTTAAAACAAATATCCCTCATCGACAGAAAAAGTCTAAAAGTCTTACTTCCAATATTTTGAATTTTGTAAACAAAGATTGAAAGAAAACATTTTTCAAGCATGCGTTTCATGGAGCGTAAATGAATTTGCTGATATAAAAAACATCTTACAACTTTGAGGTCTAGAACCCCATCCTTTGCCTCCTGCAATAATGAAACAAATTTTGTAGTCAGCAACCCCAAGCTTTTCTCGTGCCGACTTGGCGTTGAGTTATCCATCGCCATTTCTGTGCAGTGGAATGCTGGGTAAGAACGCGTGCGTGAAACCAGGGCTGCTAAATAACGACCTAGCACCGGGACCTTATTAGCCCCGGATTTCATAACTCACCCGTATCTCAACGGTTTAATATAGATTGAATAATTTTTTTATCACTGTGTTTCAAATATATGTAAAGATAGTTAGGCAATTCATGTTTTTAATATTTTATAAAAATAATGAAAATCATTGTGTACTCATCCGGGAGTTTACAAACATGGATGCAACCAACACCAATGCAACCTAATTCGTGTCTTTGCTGACAACCAAAACAGTAAGGCAAATTAAATGCCATTCCAAATACACGAGTTTGAATCGGTAATTATCTATTGATTGTTAATCATTAATATATTGTGGCACCAGAGACATAAATAACATTGAATAACATAATGTTATTTATGTCTCTGGTGGCACTGAACGCCATCAGTGATTATCATATCCTGTATAATCAAAATGATATTATTATACATGCATACACCATGCAAATCAAAGAAGACATTGTAAAATATTTTACAAATAAATATTGTATGCCAAGATTTCAATATTTTAGAATGACAAGCAGTGCATGGGAGAATGGCCTCAAAGATGAGACGGCATGGGAGTACAGGAAAGGACTATGGACACCAGGTGGATAACTCAAACTCCACCATTAAAAAGCTTAGCATTCTCTACAGTGATCCAGAACTTAGTGATCTCCGACTCTGTATCGGGGAGAGAACTTTTCACGCCCATAAACTCATCCTTAGCATATCCAGTGATGTGTTCAAAACTATGTTAACATCTCCTACCTGGCCAGAAGCATACACTTCGGAGATATCACTGGAAGAGGAGCCAGAGTGTCAAGATGTCTTTGAGGACTTTCTACAGTATCTGTACACAGGGAAAATCCACCTGAATCAGACAAGTGTCCTTCCCACTCTCATCCTCGCCGACAAATACAACATTAACGATCTGTCCGATGTTTGCATCAATTACATGAGCTGCCACTATGTGGCACCACCTTCTCAATCGCGGGTAATCTCATGGTTGAAGTATGCAGTCATGTGTGACCATAAACACCTACAACAGGTCTGTGAGGATTACATCAAATGCAATTTTCAGTATGTCATGAATACTCCTGATTTTATGGGCATTTCTTCGGATATGCTGATTAAATTCCTGAAGTCTTCTAGCATCATTGTTGATGATGAGTACAAATTGTATGAGAGAGTCAAACAATGGTTTGCATCCTACAAAGAAATCAAATCAAATTCAAAGAAACATGATTATCAGCTTGAAGATATTGTACAAAATGTTGTGCCACTTATAAAATTCCCAATGATGATGCAGGAGAAATGTCAAGATTTATTTGACAGAGGGAATGCTTCTTGTATTATGGACATGCAGAGAGATCAATGGAAATTAAAAGTAGAAGAACAAATGCAGAATCATTCAAAGTCATCTTTTGATCAAACCAAAATGATAAACCAGTGCTACAAATCAAAATCAGACCATTCGACCAGCTCCCAAACCGATTTTTTTAGCAAATACACAGAACAGAAACCCAATTTGTCTTCTCCTACCAAACTTTCGCATCAGATAACGTATAAGCCTCGCATTTACACGGGGGATACATGGAGTACTGAGATTTGTGTGCCGGATATGAATTCGGTGACTCGGGGAGACGTTTTACGAGCATTTTTCTCCACCCCTATATCAGGGCCTGGAGGGGACGATATCTCCATGTGGGACTGGCATGTGGACTTTTATCCTCAAGGAGTCATATTTAAGCCTTGTCTGATGATCGGATTGTTTTGGAACTGTGAGATAGATGAGGTTGTTTATGAAACTGTTCGTTTGACTGTAACCTCTAACTCGTCCGAGTATCGCCGAGTCCAGATCAGTGCTTTGATTTATGGGCAGCAAGATGGGCATGAATATGTGGCCAAGTGTGTGACCAGAACCTGCTACTTTGACAGTGAGCACCCCTCTCACAATTTCAATGATCTCATGAGCCTCTCAGATCTCCTCCAAAAAACATCTCCTTACCTGCTGGGCAGAGATAATAATGCCTTGAAAATAAAAATTGTTATTCGACCTCTCATGTTCCTGTGAAATTCACTTTACAATGTATTTGTTATCAGAAGTGCTTTCCTTTTTTCAGAATAAGATTTTTAATTTGTGATATATCCTACTGTTGAAATTACAATGTATGCATATCTTGTTTATCAATCTTTTTCATTTATGGACATTTTGTTTTTTTGTTTTTTTATAAAAATCAATTTAAACTGCTGTTTTAGTATGCATGTACTACATAGTGCCATGTTGTCAAAATCATGGTTTGTTAAAGATACATGAATGTTGAAAATTTATTTTGTCTTTCAAGAATTAATATATATATATATAAAATGTTAGCTGATTCTGGAGTTGAATGTTGCATGTTAAGTGTACAATTTGATATTGCCTTTTATATAAGATGTTATTGTAATACCACATATGTGTGAAGAATTCTATTATCAAAATGAAAGTTATTAAAATAAAAATGGAACTTAAGTTAGAGAATGTTTGTCCATGTGTAGCTGCTCCGTTCCATGCCAAACCTGAGGATGGTACAGATTTGGACACTACAAAATCATACTGTTAATCAAAGTGGCATGTGGAGACAGTTTCCTAAGACTATCCTTTGACTAATTTGATAACAAAATGAAGTAATGTCCTTTTGATTTTCTCTATTACATATGACAAATATCTTGCAGGATATTACTCAATGATATACATGTATTTGTATTCCATGTACCGGTATACATTTTTCTACCAAGAAGATAAGAAGGTACCGGTTTGATAGAATTTAACCATTTATGATGTGATACCGGTATTTAAATGATGATTAATCTGAATGGATTTGATTTTTATTGGGTCAAGATGTCAAATGTAGTCAGTATGATAAGGTTAAGTGGGATTTTACTCAAAAGGGGCCAAGGTGGACTAACAATTTTTACAAAGCCTATTGGTGAATGTTTAAAATAATGTGGAAAAAAATATTTTATGGAATTAAAGTGCAAGCAAACTGATGCATTAAGACATAGCTATTGAATAGTTAAGTGATTGGATCAAATTTGGCAGTTGTTGCTCTGGTGAGCTATGAGGCCCATGCGCCTCTTAACTTTTGATATGCAACTCACAGATTAGAAAACAACCAACTTATCAATTAAGAAATTTGCAATTCCCTTGTTTAACAGTTTGCCATTCCCTAAAACATTCAGAATTCTAATTAAATTGCCAACTCAATAAACACGCTAATATTAAAAGCGTTCTTGTATATTTAATCCTACAACACCGATCGTAATCATGCGTCTTGCAATAGAAAACTTAAATTTATATATCAAAATTTTAACTCACTAGATTTAAACAATGCTGACATTGTAAAAAATGAAATTTTAAGAGGTTGATGGTCCACACTTCTCACCTGAGTAGGAAATTTTTGCTTCCTTTCTAAATTCTAAAACCGGGGTAGATTCCGAATGACGTTACAATTTGAAATAAATTTGCGATGTAAATTTTACATAAATATCAGGCTGTCTGTACAAAAGCATCACAGACTGTAGCGTTGTAGACGATGAGAAGATTTTGAGAACGAATTTTTCTATATATTTACACATATCTTCTGGGATCCGCTTTTGTCTGGATGGCAGTTTCAACAAAGAATTTATGTTGGAATATCCGTGTGGCAAGAGAGTAAGATCACAAATTGTTGTAATGTATGCATGAAAAAAGGTTGCTGAATAGAACGTACATCATTTAAGATAAAGTAAGATGTGAAAACACTTAACTATTAACTGCCAAACCATGTTCATAATGGACTTGCATATATAAAAATCAGAACAGACGGACGGACGAACAGGCAAACGCTGAACAAACTGTGATCCATAAAGTTGACAAGCTCACAGCAGAGCTCGATCAGGCGAGCTAAAAAAAACAACACTCCTATTATAAGCATGCAACTTTAGGCATACAACAAGCAACTTGCCGATTTTAAAATAGTACATTGTACAACTTACTCATTTAAGAGCGTATCTTATACTTAATAATAAATTCTGTTCACTACTACATGCAAATTGTACTACTTCCTGATTGAAAACAGCTGTATAAAATTGTGTTAAGAAACATGAAATTCCAGTTTCGCTTAACAAGTGTCCGATTCGTTATCTCATCCTGGGAATATCGAATCGGACTTTTGGCCAGCAAAGATGATGGAATTCATAACTAAAAATGCAATTTACCAGTTTAAAAACATGCATCTCGCTTATTAAAAAAAATATTTAAAGGTGACAAAACAAACAACTGCTTGATAAAAACATACAACTGCTTGATTTAGAACGATCAAGAATCTTGAAGTAATAAAAGTCCATAAAAGTCCCAAAAGTTAATGCATAAAGAGTATTGCTAAAGTCGGTCTCTACTATTTACGTTGTTGTATAATAAAGTCAATTGTATGGGCTGGCTTTAGACAAACTGGGCACAATTAAGCATCTTTCTATATCAAATTCTAAAATGGAGCAATTTAAAACCATTGAAGTCTCACAAGTAATTACCCCCCCCCCCCCCCCCCCTTTCCGTTATACTGTATTGTTTACAGAATAAATTAGCCAAAGTTTGAAGTATGTGAGTTTCGAGTCCACCACAGCAATGTTTTCATAATTGTTTGAAATTTTTCCACAAACTGTTTTGTATTTGTGAATGAGGAAGTTTTTCCATTTATACTGCGGGTACTATTGTATGATTAATGCAATGCTGGGGATTTTTTCTTAAAATCATCTGGGAAATTTCTGTAGATGCAAAATTTATTTAGATAATCCTTAAATGTTCTGATTTGGGGTAAAAAAATAAACTAATGAAAATCAAATCAAATTACAATGTTAAGTGAATAGAATTATTTGAATATGTACAGACTCTTTAGCATGAACACTAGCACTGGATATTTTCAGAGGAAGGCGTGGCGGCAGACCCCCAACCCCAACCCTTACCCCATACACCACCCATTTTAGGTCCAAATGAAATTTATTTGTAATAAAAAATAAAATAATAAAAACAGAGAAAATACATCGTGATGTATGAAAAGTTGAAGGAGGAGTATTGTCAAATAAATAAGAAACATGTTTCTTGATTAAGATAAATTATCACATTACAACGAGATATTAGACTCGAAAATACTATACGATCTAATTATCATCTTAAAACGCTAATATTTATGGGCAAAATCTTTTTGGGAAAAAAAGATGGACAAAGGTTTCATCGTTTCACTTCTAAGCTCCAAATCAAACATAATCATGCCATTGGTTTACATCCATGTGTTCACCATTTACATGTTTTGGTTATGTTTTGGAGTCCATACGATTTCATGTAATATTTTGATATTGATTTATAAAAGTACATGTAAAGCGTGTTAAAATATTAAAAGACAAATCAAACATGCAAACTTTGTTAACGGCAAAGGCAGTTTTTCAGCCCGTATAACATGTGTAGTTAACGAAACGACCCGCTTAACCACACCCATGTTCTATCTGACGAGTACTATATCAATAACCACATTATTTTTAGGTTTTTTAATAACCTCAGTATTGACAGTACAAATAATTTTGCTTTAAAAAAAACCCTGCATTTTTATTGAAATAAGTAATAATGACTTAAAAGATTTTTTTATCAAAACGAATCAAATTCATGACACATATATACTAATTTGTAGATGTAACTTCTATTTCAATTACCCCCCCCCCCCCCCCCCCCCCCCCCATAAGATATGTTTGGAATTTGATTTGATCGCGTAAGTTTAAATTATGGATTGTGATATTGGAATTTGATCGAGTAGGTTGAAATTATTTACTTTGATATAAGGATCGTTCATGTCCATATTTTGTTTGACCTGAGCCAAGTCTCGAAAATGCATTTTTTAATGATTTAGTTGTCGATATTTCTCCGAATATATAAATAACACATTTTATGACAAGTTAACGTATCTCGCTAATCATCAAGTCACATTTATGCCTTAAAGTGTTGCATGACTTTTCACCGAATGTCTTCCTGATTCAGAATAATCCCTTGCAGTGCAAGCACGTATATATGAATGCATTAATCATTATGTTCAGTAAGATATGAATTTATATTTACATTTACGTGTACTTTCTTTCCTCCTATTAAATTGCATTGATTGATTTCAATGATATTTACACATAACACAGAAGACCCATGCACCGAATCTGGTACGTATGAATACAGTCTTAAGCTTCCTTCAATATTTCTCGAAGAACATGACTTACAAAATCGAAGTGAACCCTCTGAACCACTGTGCTACGCTGTTAGTGTACTATTTCGGGAACGAAACTATTTATAAAATATAAATATTGTGATAAACAGTACGTCACAATATGGAAATGTCCCATACCACCTTATTAATTGTTTATGTCTATAAAATCTTATTTGAAATTATTGAATTGTTATTGCAGCGGGTTATTATTTTTTATATTCAACAGGCGCAACCATTAACTTCAATAATGATAATAAGAAAATTGTATTTTTGGATATTACAGCATTCTTAAGTTAACTCGTATAAAGAATATAAAAAAGGCGCGTCGTATACTTGATCTGAACAGGGATATATACGCCCCTGATCTGAACTATAGTTTATCTTATAGTATACATTGTATCCACCTTTACATCCATTAGGTTTTTCCGAAATATAATTGATTGTAATACATATAGAAATTGAAAAGTCGTAAATCTACGCGATCCAGTAAAACGACCTGTCTGCGCATGAATATGATAGGCTTGCATCACCTTTTACGTTTATTAGTAAGTAAGTAAGTTAGTAATTTATATTAGATGTTTTTCAACGATTTGCATAGCCAATTAAATGCTAATGTTTACGTCGTTCATAGATTTAATTTTTTGGACTCTGTGATTTGCTTGGATTTTTTCGTGATCTGTAATAATGAGCAAGAACTCCACCGACTTGCACAATGAGTGATTCAGAGATAGTTGTGATACAGTGAAATGTTTTCTATGGTGTTCATACGGGATATGAATGTAGCAATCATTGCAGAATTGTTGCCATGCCACTTACCAGCACACCAGCAAGATACCAAAGAAAACATTTTGTTGAGAAAAAAATGGCGCTGAGATATTAAGTCATATTGGCGGACATATACGCAAATCGGAGACATCACAGTTCCACATGAGAATAAGACTTTGTGACAGTCGCTTTGTTGGACAAGTTTCTTTTTCTACCACTAAGTACTACCTATCAACATACACTAATGCCAAAGTGCTCCCATATATATACATGTATATATTAATTAGTGATATACAGAAATCGAACTGCAGTACTAATAAATGGCATTGTAGCAAAATTTTCTTTGAGTTTCAGTTTGGGTACATTGAATATTCTAATCATTACAATATTGCCTTGCTCTTGATTTCATCTGGACACCCCTAATGTTACCAAGAGACATATATAACCATTTATGTCTCTGATGTTACCCAACCCTTTCTATAAAATGCCTCAAGTACTTTCGGGACTCTGATTTTAAATTTGGGCACTCTCCATTCCTGTGCTAAATTCACTGATCCAATAAAGCTGAGTTTAAAAAAAAAGAAGACGTAAATTTTTAATGCATTGTTTGCCACCTGACAGACTTCGACCGATCCGGGAAAAATTATGTCATCCATATGAGTTTAAATTTCCACAGAGGGCGCCATCGATTTATGTTTACTTCCGGATTATGGGGCACTATCGAGACGATTAGACCAGGCGCAGGTATTGAGGTAAGACTCCGGTAGAGAGATACTTTAAGACCAGTTTTGAATATTTATTAGATAATATGTTTTACGGTGCGACCGTTGGGGCGAGCACAGCATGTGATCAAACAATTAATTATAATAAATTAATAAAATAAAATTAACAACGTGAAATTTGAATGCCAAAAAATAAAACATACCTATTTTTCAGTAAATTTTCATTATTCATAGTTTATAAGATTTCTTATAATTTATTTATATGTAGAACAATAGTTTAATCTCAGATACAATGTTGTTAAATAATAAAGATTTTAATATATAAATATTCATTGCACTGCATCTCCTCTTTTAAAGTGATTGTGATTATGATTGATTGATTGATTTCCCCCTTTTTTTTGCAGTAGACATTTTTTCTTAAACTTACATATAAAACTTGACTCATCATAGAGCTCCCCCCATGCTAAAAATTTTTTCATTTTTGTCAATTTATACATAGAAAATCGACTTACCATGGATTTGCCCCTCCACTTAAAAAAAAATAATTAATGTTTAATTTTATTTTTAATTTACGCTTATAGCGAGCGCAGCGAGGCGGCGCGAAGCGCCGCTCGCGTAGCGAGCTCCATAGACAACGTGTACGAACGGAGGAAATTCGAGTTGAAATCTGCACATTGTTCAAAGAAAATTTTATGAGGCCACGTGAAAACGTTCTACTATCCCAGTGATCCTTTGCGGTGCATAGCAACGTGGTGGAACAGAAAGTGTTTCTACGGAAAATTCTTACCTCTACATCGCATACATCATTTTCATTTAACAATAAAAAAAATCCTTCTAAAAACATTACAGTAAACAACACATAAGCTTACGTAAAAAAACCTGAACTTTTGCTGACATATGACGTCATTTCCTTCTCCGAATTTGTCCGACAATTTACGAAAACTGTCGAGCGCAAAAGAATGTTAACTATGACGTCACAAAGATCTCGCGTTTTCCTCGCGATACATTTAGAGGTGGATCAAGCATATGTACTGGATCATGTAGGAAGTACTCAGTATCAGTGTTAACGGTGACTCTTTGGCTGATTAGTTTTGTTTTGATGATTTTTTTTTGGCTTAGTAAATACACATGCAAGTTCCATGCTAAATTTATTGTCATATTGATCCAATCATATATGCATACGTTAGATAGGTGACAAAAAACTATTAAGAAAGAAAAGTCTAATCATTATTAGATCTACGTGCAGCCACGTCATTTTGTAATAAATAGATAAATGAAAAGAATTAAACTGTTAAAATATCTACCGGTACATGTATTTGTTATATAGTTGCATATGTGGTCAAATAGTATTGGATATCACACACTAAGAAAGGGGTGAGGGCACATGTCTACAACGCCTATATAGCGTACAAAAATTAAAAAGATTTAAAACAAAATTAATGTCATTGAGGAAAATAATTAAAACACGGGTTACAACAAGGAACAAAATGAGAAATAACAAACAAAATTTATTTTTACTGATTTTAATGATCATTATTAAAAGGTAAAGAAAAGATAAAACATAATTGTATCTACATAAAAAAAAAACGGCGTTGTGTTTATCAAAATATTTTAATACGATGTAAGTCTGTTTAACATTTTATTAATGCTCAGTGGTAGTTTGTTTAAGTGTATAAGACTAGGAAGGGGCCATTGGAATAAAAGTTTGATAATTTCGGGTTCCTTGCGGTGGTAAAAGTTTTCGAGACAAAGCCAAAGTTTTTTTGGTTAGGGCAAGTCCACGGGTTGCATTTAACAATGATGACAGATGTGTGGTTCCTTCTGCGATCGCCCCAACGGTCACACCATAAAACATATTTGCGAGCGCAGCTCGCAGGCGCGCAGCGCCGGCGCGAAGCGAGCTCTACCGACAAGGCGTGTGTGAATAGAAAATTTGGACTAGTTGCACATTCATTCAACGGATTTTTTTTGGCAATTTATCAATGTCGGACGATCTCACTAGACTTGATTCCTTCTCGCGAGAATCAAAGTAAAACTTTTGAGAGACAGATAAATTGTGTAATTTCAAGAATATCATGCTTTTTAAGTAAACAAAGCATTATATTAATTTCACTTAGTTTTTTCTCAGGGTTTTTTCAAAGAGACAGACGACACATGACCGACGTGAACTTTGACGTCACAATAAGGGGAAATTACTCTAAGTAGTTATTGTAAATCTGCTGAAATATAAATACCAAAATCTTCTCAAAATCTTGCAAAGCTAACGAATGGGGACATCTTTTTTTTTTTAATAGGAAACAGTTGTAACTTGCTCTCATTTGGATAAATGCTCACATTTATTTTATTTACTATATATTTACAGTAATTAATTTCCAGGAACGTTTTTTAAAAGGGGCGCGGCAGCATCATTCAAAAAATATTTACAAGCAAAATGGAAAAGAAATTCTCAAAATCAGGGAAATTCTAATTCGGGTGAGGAATGGTGAGTGCGTAGTATGCCTTTAGCTCTTTAACTGCCCAATGGTATCTTTATTTTCACATTTATTATGATCAGCAAATTTTTTTTTATACGTAAATTATATTTTTTTTTTAAACGGGGGGGGGGGGGGGGGGGGACTCTATGATAAGTCTATGATAAGTCAATTTTTTATATGTAAGTTTAAGAAAAATGTCTGCTGCAAGAAAAGAGGAAATAAACTGCAATAAACAATATGTTAAAATCTTTATTATTCAATAACATTGTATCTGAGATAAATTCTATTTAAATAAATAAACAATGTAATAAATTATGAACAATGAAAATTTACTAGAAAAAATAGGCATGTTTATATTTTATTTTGCATTCAATTTCATTTACGTTACGTTGGAACTTTTATTTTTATTGATTTATCATTTCATTATTTGATCACATGCTGCGCTCGCCCCAACGGTCGTACCGTAAAACATATTAAATATTTGCTTATCATGTTAAAAGAACATGGTGTTGTCGTCCCCCCCCCCCCCCCCCCCCCCGCATGTAATAAATGGAAGTGAAAATAAAGAAACCATTGAACTGCTAAAGAGCTAAAGGATTAGAATTTTCATGATTTATATTTCTTTTTGCTTGCAAAGATTTTTTGGATGAGGCTGCCATCCACCCACCCACCCCCTTTAAAAAAAGGCGCTGCTACGTATAACGTTACGTTTCAGGAAATTACCGTAATTATAGTGAATAAAATATTTGTGAGCATTCATCCAAATTAGTGCAATTTACAACTGTTTCCTGTATCTGAAGAAATGTCCTTATTCGTCAGCTGTTCTTTATCTTAGCCTTTGCAAGATTTTAAGAGGATTTTGCTCATTTCAGCAGATTTACAATAACTTCAATTAGAGTAATTTCCCCTTATCAGTGCTTATTGTGACGTCAAAGCTGACGTTGGTTAAGTGTCGTCTTACTCTTTAAAACTCCCCTGAGAAATAAAAGTATGCGAAGTATACTGTTTTATTTACTTAAAAAGCATGATGTTCTTAAAATTACACATCTTATAAGCTTTTCAAAGGTTTTACTTTGATTCTCGGGAGAACGTGATGTTGGAACGTGAGGTTGGAAACCATTGGTACTATGAATTGTGGGTCAAAATTTACTGACTCCGAAAAAATATATCGGATCAATGTGTAAACGTTTGTGACGTCACACGATTATTTTTGATTGAAAGTGTACTGAGGTGAACTTTAGAGGTAACATTGACTGTATGTCGCTTACATCGTTATTGTTTTGTCTTGCTGATTCTCGTGAGAGTGTGAAGTGATAAAAATTGCCATGATTACAGGGAACTACTGGGACGATTAAAACGATGCATTACTGGTCCGATTTACTGACGCCAAAAAAATCCGTTGAATGAATGTGCAACTAGTCCGAATTTTCTATTCACACACGCCTTGCCGGTAGAGCTCGCTTCGCGCCGGCGCTGCGCGCCGGCGAGCTGCGCTCGCTATTAATTGTACAATATGTATTTTGCTCATTGAATTTATCTAATGCGCCTAATTGGTAAACCCTCGCAATCTTACACGCACACGGCACAGGAATGTCCATCTGCCAGTGCTGTTATCTGTAGCAGAAACTTGTAGTAATTGATGGAGCTGTATTCAATCCCTTTTTGTTTTATGCATAGTATTTTAAGAATATATTTAGCATATATAAAAATAAATGTATTTTTCATTTTTATTCTTTCCAAATTTAATCTAGCATCTTAAAATTGACCTCCATAAACAGAGATGCAGTTATTCTTCAGTTTAACGTTTCTTTTCTTTTTTATAAATATTTTGTATTTACAAAATATAAAAAGAAGAATTCATTAATTTATAACAGAATTCACTTCTGTATTTACTGTTCAAGGTAGATTTTTGTAAGGAAAAAAAGGTTTGATTTCAGTATGTAAACAATAATTGTGTTGGGAGTATAAATGTATCCACTCCAGTAAGTGAAGACCAAACTCTATACAAAGAAGGAAGTTTCAATATATTCATTAAATATGCTATTAAAAACATGACAATCAAAGTATCGACTATGTATGTAAGAAAGCTCCAGAATCCCCAGTTCTAGCTGTCATGTACATGTCAAACTAAAACCAAATGTTATTTATAAAAAAAATAAATGTTATTTATAAAGAAGTCAGTTTTCATTATTACTGATTTCTATATAAAAGAGGATTTATATTTGAAAATATGATTCCTTATATGAACCCATAGAAGAGCAAAAAGTTCATTTCTGTGTGAATTTCTAATGGGCCAAAAGAATGCCACAATGATCAGTGCACAAGCTTATGGATTGATGATTGGACATAAAAACATGGCTATGTACAATCTGAACAATTTACCTTTCACAAACATAAATATAAGTAATAAAACCTTCAGTCTTAGCAAAGATTTAATCACATGACGAAGCAAGTTCATATCCTATTAAACATTTTAACTTTGCAAGTTTTCACCCTTTTTTCCCTCCATCAATGAAAGAGATACAATAATTGCATATATAATTATAATTGCATATATAACTGTTAGATAAATGTGTCATACTATAATGCTTGTTTTATTACCAGGGTATTTTCTTTTTAAAAATATCTGTCAAACTTTAAAATCTTAACTGTCCAGAGTTTAAGAATTTCCTTTGCAGCAATTTTTCATAATCTGATATTGCATAGGCTTACAGATGCTTGATAAATTGACTAGAGAATAGAAGTGTGACATGTTCACTGATTAGCCATCTGTGACACCATTTTAATTTTTGATCTATACATCTTGCCAATGTGAAAATAAGCTTTATTATATCTTATGATCATATAGGAAAAAGAAAACCAAGATATATTGACCAAGTGAAATGTTTATTCTTCATTGCACAAGATATTTTTGCCAAGAATGTAGAATTGCACATTTCTTGTTAACAGCTGTGTCCTTTATTTTGTGAAACGCAATTCTCAAGAAGTAACATAATGTATCTACCTAAAGGCAATATTGTTATTTTTTTAGTGATTGGAAAGTGATGAATTAGTATTAATCAAGATTATAATAGTAATTTTCCAATAAATCCATTTTACGAAAAGCATATGATAGCATCTCGGAGGCAATCCAATCATTTCTATAGGTACTTTTGTATTATTATAGTAATGCTGTACTTTTCAAAAGTCTCAAAATTTGAAAGATATTGAAAATAAGCTAGAATTATAATTTCAGTAAACATATTAAAAGCTATAAGGTTGGGTGGCATTGACAATAATTTGTAGTTAAATAGAAAGGGGAGGGAGTCGGAGGCGACAAAGTTCGTTTGCCCTAAGACTGAAATGTCACACTTTCATTGGCTTAAACATGACACAAGACTGCCGGATATTTCTTGATGTCAGTCTGGTGAGAATTAATGTTCGGCAATATGGCCGACGCTTTGCCTGCTCATCTTTACATTTTGATTTTTAATACAGAAACTGGGATTTGTAAGTTCTAAAAATATTTGGAGTACCGGTAGTTGCCCTTTGGAATTACTTTTGAATTAGAGTAGTTGCCCTTCGAATTGACGTTACATTTTTGTGTCCGGAGCAGCGTATAATGACAGTGTTGACCGTTGAGATTTGCTAAACCTCTGCGGAGACAAGGGAGAAAATGTAGCGGTTTAAAATTGAATGGCAACAAAACACTGTAAGTAAACAAGGGTGCATTTAGGATTTGCAAAGGGTATTTGAAGATGAAAGTGATGATTTAGAAGAGTTTGATTGTGTAAAAATGGATGAGATGTTAGGCCACTTTTACATAGATTTGCATAGATTACTACCTTTTCTGAAGAAATATTTCACTTGAAAGTTCACCTCGCCATCTGTGAGATTGGTCAACCTAATATATTTATAAAATCAGTTAGTAACAAACAGAATAAGTAATAATATGGTATGTCTTAACTACAATATAGTATGAGAAGAAGAATCCTTGTCACAGTGACCCTTCAGAGAGAGAGAGAGAGAGAGAGAGTATAAAAGCAGAACATTTTCTGCTGAAGTGTCAAATTATTTTGATAAAAAGTCATCAATATATAGGATATGTGTCCGCATGCATGTATCAAGACCAGAGTTTATAGGTAAACCTCTTATCTCTGTGAATAGTTTTATACATAGACCTTCTTTCCTAACTCTGCTTTGACTGACAACACTGGCCTGTCAGTGAGTGTAAGGCTATTAATTCAAATGTTATACCTGACATTTTAAATTTAATATATGTAGGAAACACTTAGCATCTCTTAGAGTATTGATAAATGAAATTCTGAAAATTGCGTAACATTTGACATTCAATGTGAGTGGGGTGATCTGAAATTGATAGATGACCCCAAGGTTATCTCTCAGACTGTGGTTATTATTAGAGCTCTGAACATTTCAAAGTTCACACTAAACCTAAGAAGTAAAATACTGTTGTCAGAGTCAGTGAGTGTTTTTGGTTTCCTGCTGGTGGTGTGCCTGACAGGTGTTAATGGTTTTTGAGGGGATGGCCGTGTGAATACCAAGGGAGATAACTCTTTGATCCCATGTACCGTACAAAAACCAGCGAACTTTGTGTGTGTGTGTCAACCGAGGACACTGAGCTGTTAGAGAGACAAGGTCAGTTGTGATAGATTGACAGGGATCCTTCATGTGTACAATCAGTAGGTATAGATCAGGAACCAGATTGATCCTAGAGCAGTGATTGGTCAATAAGTTATTACTCTGTTACTTTCTTATTTCAACATGAATCCATTTCAGGTGATATGGAACACATTCCATGTTGTGACGTACTATTTATCGAAATAAACAATCAAATCAAGTGTTATTTAATAAATAGTTTTTTCCCCAAAATTTACACCTAACAGTGTAGCACAGTGGGAAAGGGAGTTCACTACGAAGTCATGAGTTCAAATCCTGCTGTGAATTTTTAAATTTTTACCTTTCCAAAAATTTTTAAAATGTAATTTTTGGTTAAATATTGTAAAATTTGAAAATTCTGAACCAGTGAAAATATTTTAATTATAACAGTGGCATTGATAGAACAAGAATGAGAAAAGACATATAACACGCCACTGTATAATGTACTTTAATCCACATTAATACTGACAGATGTCCCATACCATCTTAATCTTTTTCATGTAATAGTCAATATATAAATATGTTGTGTTTTACAATTGTCTTTGTAGTAAAGATTGTAGAATATTGTTAGATGTACAGGTATGAAGGCTTATGTTTGTATGGTGATGGCTCCTACATTATAACATTGTGTTTGGTACAGGCTCAGACCTTTATTTTCTTACTTTAATGGTCGTTTGTTTTACTACTGAAGTTAAAGTGCTTCAGGATGGAAATAGATATATTCTGAATAATGTATTACATATGTATATGCATTAAAATTTTGAATTTGTTGGTACTTATTAAACATTGGTTTTTAAAATACATAAGAAGTAAGAACAGTACATATAGATGTATAGGTAAGTGGAACTGCATAACTATGTGATGAAAAATAATGTGTTTGTTCAGTCATAAAAATTTTAAGTACTCATCAGTGCACATTGATTTATGTATTGTGTATTTATGTGAGTTTATTTGTCTGCACCTTTATATTAATGGACAGTTTGGCTGGTAGTCTTATGTTGTCATGTCAGACAGTAATTACCTTTCAATCTGCTTGGTTCAGTTCTAGAGTGTATTACCTTATATGGATTCTGAGAAATGATTATGCAGATTGATAAGTGATGTACCGTTGGTAGTTTTCTCACTCATGTAAGCATTGCCAATATCTTTTTATGAATTGAATGTCAGATGTATAAAACTTGTTTATAAAATACCTAGAGGTTCTAGAGAGGAATTCATGAATTTTTAAAAAGGTAACAAAGTGATCTGCTACTTGTAAAGATTTCTGTAGATGATGAGACGGGTACATAATACATACGGGAAAATAAACTTTGACCTTAGCTTCAACTTAATTTACTTTAAAAATGGTTTTGTCTAATAAAAAACAAATGTGTACAATATTTTTGAAGTTGAAGTAAATGATGGATTTGCTAGGAACTAAAAGGGGGGGGGGATTAATTAAAAGATATCCTTTTTGTTCACACTTCCATTGCACATGCACTTTGTAATAATTTTTGTGTAACTCGAAATCATTTTAAATATCTAATTAAAATTTTTATATCTCTGAAAAAAGTGTAATCTTTGAGTGTGATTTTTTAAAATCTAAATATGTACATGTATATGACTTTCTAGGATAATTAGTTGCATGAAAATTTATTTGATTTTATAAACAATTCAGACTTCTATTAGGTGTCTGTGCTTACTTTATAAATGAATAATGAGGGATGATGGAAAAAATGTCAATGTCTAAATCTGTTATGATTTTCATGTGTACAAGGTCTCCCCTGAAAGGCCAACTTATTAATCTAAAAACTTATTAGTAATATAAAATACTTGTTATAAGACAGTCATTTAAAAAAAATGTAAATGAAATGGCAATGCCTAGAGATTTATAAATCTGTAAACTAGTGCAGATGGAGTGTGTCACCTCTCGGAGCCAGATAATTTTTACTTCCTTTAATAACAGGAATGATTCATATTTCAAGTGATTTGAAAATTGAAGGTTCATTATATTTTGTATGAGAGGTTAGTGTGAACTCTGCTGCTTATTTGGGAGAGGTAGGGCTAAGTTATGGAGCTTGTGCCCAATCCCAATTGTATTTTTTGTACAATAAAAATATGTTGAAATCATTTGTACGCAAAGGTCAGACTGACTACTGAATACAGACTGAATACTAGCAGAGCTTTCAGTGGTGTGTTTAGCACAGGTAAAAGACTTAATCAATTAGCCTGGTGCCCAGAATCTCGCTGCATCATCCAGGAAGCATGGACTCGGTCTTCCTGGTTTGTGTTCCCTCGGTGTTCACAGAGATCTAGGTACAGGCTATAAGTTGGGCTTAATCAATGCTGATAAAGGGCTGGTTTCTGTCATGTTACCTTAAAAATCAGTTGGATTGATAGTTCATTTGATACTGCATTTCAGTTTGTTTATTTGTACTATGGAGTTACCAAGAAGTTACTCTGATCAGATAAAGATAATTGTGTTTACCTTATACATGTACCTGGTAATTACATGATTTTTGTGGACTCTTATGTACCTAAAGTGCAGGTTATAGTTCTGGAGTCTGTGGTAATGGTGTAGAGTACAAGACGTGAAGACGAATGCAGTCAGTGAGAGGGACACGATAAAAGATAGATTCCTTGCTCTTGATGTAAACATACCCCAAGAAGAGGCAAAAAATCAGCGGAATAAACAATGGGTGCTACAGATACAAATGAGAGTTAAGCTGTGAGGTACACAGTCTGATAGTGACCACAATATGTACATTATTTGGCTGTACATGTAGAACATTGATAGGTAGGCTTGAAGCAGTTCTCAGGGAGCTGTGTAAATGGTCCTCCTCCGTTATTATCTACTTCCTGGACGTTTCAACAGTTGGGAGATGTCTGAGTCTTCTTATTTACAACTTTACTGTTAATAATCATTGTTTACAAGTTTTAAATTTTGGTTATTTTTAGTGTGTGACAATTTTCTAACACTAATTAACAAAGCTCTTATAAAGATTCTTTTCTATATTTGGGGTTTTCTACATAGATTTTGTTGGTGTTTATTTTTCCCTATCTGCTGTTTTGTATGGTTTGGTTTTTGTTTTAGTTCAAATAATTTTATCTCTTTCACATATAAATAATTGATCTTTTTGGGGGTTTATTGCCAAAATCTTAATGTAATATATTGAAACAAAATTTATTGGAAAGAGTAAATGGTAAACAAAATGAATATTTTGGCTGTGAAAGAAATAAAAGTTGACTTCCCATACTCCAGTACAGTAGATGAAAGGTCGCCTGTGTGTTTGTCAAAGACATTGTTCCTTTGTCTTTGAGATCAACCAGCTAGTGCTTTCCAGACTGTCACGGGCCCGGTCTCTAAGATGTAATGCATTCTCTGTGCCTGATACTCCCTGCCCCAGTCTCTAAGGGGCTGTGCATTCTCTGTCCCAAATACTCTCTGGCCCTGGTCCCTGAGAGGTTATGAATTCTTTGTCCCTAAGACTCCCTGCCCCCACAGCTATACAGCTGACACAGGGACTGGTTTATCGTCATGATGGTAGGGGGACAGTGTGTAACGCCACCAGTGTCAGATGTAGTGAAGCTATGGACAGTGATCAGGTAGGGGTGATTATTGTACTCCCCAATATCTATGTCCAGGTAATTGTGACCTGTATTTTTGTAGGCCATCTTGTTATCACGTTATCTGTGCTGGTATATAGCAGTTCTACAGTAATAGTGACTTTAAAATAACCTTCCTAGGATATGTTGTTCTCCCCCGCAATGGAAAGTGTTTGCGGAGAACATAATTAAGACTCTACTTGATTTCTGAACTTTTCTGTCACTTGTCATAAGTGATTGGTCTTTAGTCACAGCTAGAAGAGTAGTACTTGTAACATCTCTCAGGATACTGAGGTAATGATATTACTGTGAGATGTAGTTTTTGTTTTGCCAGCTGCCCTGTTTAAACAGTTATTGAGATGTTTAGTCTTGCACTTTAGCTTTTGCAAGAATTTATCACTTTTCTCAGAGATTCTCACATTAGTTGTGTCGTGTGATTGTTGCAATTTCATTGAATGTATTTAGAGGAAAAATTCTTTAAAACCGTGTTTGGATCTGTGGACAAAACTCATTACGTGGGAGGCACCTCAACGAGTAGCAGATCAGTTCACTGTTAGACAAACCAGAGCCATTTGCTTTCAAGCTACAACTTGTTTTGGGAAAAGTTTTTCAGGTTTAATGCAGTATAACATGGTATGATAGTTGTTTGGTCCAAATCTTCTCTTACCCCGGTGTAAGCAGACCACTCCGTGGCTAAAGCGATGCTCCCCTCATCTGTGATAAGAGATTACAGCCTTCCTAGTTACACGGCAGAATGTAGAGAGATATTGCTACCAGGTTTTGCAAAAATAAACATTCACATTATTCCAAACTTATCCTGTTTTAAGGTAACAAGTATTAGTTGTATACACACATGCCAATCTTGGAAGGATAATGCATATCCCTGTTTCTTGTCATTCACAAGAAATAAGATCCTGGCAAATCTTCTTTAATTATTGTATAATAGGTGAATCCAGTAAACTAGAGTTAAGTTCTATAGCTCTACAATGTGGATCAGATTGATGTGTAGGCGGTAATTATAGAGTTAAGTGTCTATAGCTTGGTGTCTGCAATGGAATAGTTGCATGTTCAGGTATAGTGAAGTGTTAAAGTTCATGTAAATGAAGATTATAATGATGAAAAAATGCTGTTTCTTCCCCTCCCCCCAAAAAACCCTATATTTTTTCTCTTTTGCTGATATCTAACTATACTGGTGAACTCTAGCTCCAATACACAGTGGGCCATCACTTTAGATTTATACATGTATTATGGTAGATTGTCCAGGCCTCACTATCATCAAACCACTCAACTAGGACCTCAACTAGAATTCTTAAAAAAGAAAATTATGAATATTTGAGGTAAATACACTCAAGAATTGACCAGAGGAAAGTTGGTTACAGTGGAGCCAGATTAACAATAATTTTAGAAATAATAGACCTTGGAAGTATGTTACAACACTGAGTTTTTATTTGAATTTTTCTTGAAGGTCAAACATCCATACCACTGAAGCTGTTGTTTGCATACTTCAGTACCTATAAACTAGCATGGTATATCAAAGCAACTAATATTTCTGCTTGAATTCTGATCTCCTAGGCATCAATGCAGCAAATTGCTTAATGTACCAAGATCTGATATGGATTCTACCATACAGTTAACTAGTGATTATATGACTTCATGATAATCAAACAATGTGGAAAATTTTATGAGGCTTCTTTACTCCATCTTTGTCACGTTGTTACCCCCAAGCAATTTGTGGATGTTTTCTTTTGAGATGAAATAAGATTGATATTTGAAAGTAACTCAGTTTAACAATTTTTGTTTAATTTTTTTGAGATTTTACTTGTCATGATGCAATGCATGTCTCTGAATAGAAGAGGAAGGGCATCAGTGAGTTATTGAAAAGTTAGAAATCCTGATGAATAGATAATGCATATTAAGCAGGTTGGGATGTTTTATGGGAAACTTTTACCTGTTCACCTGGAGCTGTAGCATACAATTGTGTACAAAACAGAGATGATGGATATACGTACAGTCGTATAGTCGTAGTAGTCACTTAATGAATTACAACTGTCAGAAATATCAGAAATAGGCCCAGTGGGTTAGAAAGCTTATCTGTGGAACAGAGTGGCTCTAAAACAACAGATTTCCTGTTAGTTTGTACCTGTGTTACATACATTTTGTACATAGCCGATCAGTTCCTGTACGGTGGCTGTCAGAGCTTGTGTTACCTGCGTACCTATTTGTTTGAGCTCTGTGTTAAGATAACATTGGGTTCACAACTACGACAAGAAAAATGTTTGTTCGCAGTTACTAGTTAGTGTTTTTGTATTTAAGTCAATATTAGTTGAAATCAATATTTAAACTGCAAATACTTGAGTCTGAAATACCTTTCCATTTTTGTGAGTCACTGAATATTACATGATAAAATGTACTTTGATACTTTTAAATCACATTTAAAATTGAAAAATTTGTAAGACTTAAGTGAAAGAACAGACTGCTTTTAGTAATGAAAATTTAAGAAAAATAACTTTGCATTCATCATGGTTCAAGGAAAACCTTGACTATGAATAAGTTGAAGTTGCAATGAAATAGAGAATGATATTGAAGCATGATATGTCATGGATTGTGAACTGAATACTTACATGTCACTGACTGTTTAGGAACTGTAGGAGCACATATATTCGTTGGGTTAAAATTCTGTTGTTTTTAAACCAAAAAAAACCTTAATTTAATTTCGTTCTATCATAATCTCTAAAATGTATTATGTATCGACTCAGTGTCTCTGCATGTATTTATTAATACTGTGGTTAAATTCATCATGGATTTAATTTTGTAAAATAAGTGTGTAAAAGCAAATAATCCTAATGACATCATATTGATGTCTAGAAGATCATCTTATTTTTAAAAATTGATGTTTTGGAGCAAATATATGATGTTTCCTGACTGTTTTTGATGAGGATCGAAACACAGCGCATGCTAGCTCTATCACTAAATGCATAAATTTGCCTAATATGCTAAATGTATATGTATACCAATGTATCTAACCAACACTGTAAGGGAATAAAGTAAATATTATGTCATATTTCAAATAATTAAATGAACTCCTATGTGATCATATACCACAAAATCAATTTTTTCTCTTGAAATTTTAAATATTTCAAATGCTAGGTTATGGAAAATTAATACATGTAGTATAATTTGTATTACTCTCTTATTACGTGACAAGCAAATCTAACTGTTTTATTATTTATTAGAGCTTACTAAGCAGAAATGGCTTATTAAAAGCCAATGTTGTTACCCTGTTTCAATAGAAAATTCACCAGTCATTGACAATATTAGTAATTATATCATATAAAAAATGTTATTCTGCCTTCAATACACCCATGAATACCGGTACACATGCCCGAATGGATTCAATTATTATGATATGTCTTTTTTTTGTGGGGCTAGTATAGTGCGTAGATTAATAGCTGGTATGAAGAGGTGCTATTTCAAGTCAGATTTTTAAAATCTATAGACTTCAAGGTTAAGACTCAAGAGAACACACTGCTTATATAAATGAGGGACTGTTTAAATATCACTGTTTAGCTAGAATAGACAAACCGAAAGAGGTCATACAACTTTTAGTTTTGCCCTCAGGAAAACACACGGGATCTGGACATTTAAAACTGGTTGACATGGAAATCTGAAGGCGCTTTAATTCATGAGACTGTCGGATGTAAGATAGAGACCCACGTTCATAGTCGACACGGCTCAGTAAGTTGTACGCTATGGCTACTCATCCTTGGTGAGTTAAATATACGAAAAAACGTTCCAATTTTTCCAGGAATCTGTAAAGTAATTCCAATAAGTGATGCTGATTTGATCTAGGAGTTGGATAATATAACTAGTTGAAAGTTGATCTATTTTGAAAATGTTGTGCTAAATTTGAAAGGAGGACTGCATGGGATATTGTATTACTGGTGCCTCCACCTTCCAACCTAACTGGGGGCTGAATCATCTCCTCCAGGAAACAGTTTACACATATCTATGTCAACTGGTCATCTGTGTACATGTAGTACTAAAACTAAGTTATAAACAAACAGGTGAAGTGGGTTATCTTAATTGCCAGCTCTGGGGACGGACTCGGTATTTCACTGGTACACATGCTGTCCCAGCTACTGTGCTACTATGGGCTACTGACAGTGCCACATGGGTTTTTATAGTGTAGGTAGGTGATATCTTCTTCATTGGGAGTAAGTAAGACCAAATTTATTTTCATGTGTATTTGGGAATTAGGATCGATACTGCAGATAATCCATGTAAATTCTGCTGTTGATAAGACAGGCCATTGAGAGAATGATTAACTCACGATATTGTGTTTGACATTGGCTATCGAACTAACAGAAATGCTGATTAATCTATAATCCTTGATAAGACATTTCTACTATCTGATTTTAATATGTATGTTCATAAACTTGAGAAGACCCTTTTGAATAGTGAAATGCAGGAAAGATTTGGAATGTATCGTTTAAAAACTATAGAGGGATGCAACATAATACTCTTTTCAAAACCTGAAATCATAATGGGGGTAATTTATTACCTATAAGTTAAACTACTACAGAAATGTGAAACATGTTTTTGCTATAATAGATTTTGGCTTTTATTGAAGTGTAAGTCTAAGCTCTGTACTTTTAAAAACTGAACATTCTCTGCAGCTTTCCCCAAGTACATTGATAAATGAAACACTGAACCATTGAAACAAGTGGCATGTTGTTTGTGAACTGAGATCTTAATGAAGTGAAAGGTTGAGATAATTTTGACACACAAAAGATTTGCTTTGGGTAATGGACAACTACGTTTTCATGCTTTGATTGAATTAAAAGCAAAGCGGCATGAGAATGCAAGGAGTTGTTTCGAAAAAGATATTGCGTATGTAGAAATGTTTGTTTTTGTAATTAACCAATTATTTAGTATAATGCGGAGAATTCTACACTGATCGAGGTTTATAAGGAAATTATTTTAATTCGGGAATAGAGGACAGTTTAGTGGTGTGTTGTCAGTCAGGGAGAAGAGATAGAGGAATTAATTGTTATTTGTGGGTTGTAATTCCTTGTTTTTATTGTGGATCACTAAACAAGTGTGTTTTATACGTAACCCTCCGAGGTCATTGTTTGTCTGATCTAACAGGCATCTCGCTTTCACTTTGATGCAACGTCGCCGGAGAATCGCGTACAGTGCGAGTGACACGTTACTGGAGATGTATTTTATCCAGTATGTTGGTTATTGAATTTCATCAAGGATAATTGGCTCATACTGGAGGTTCAATGGATGTAATTTGTGAACTTTGAACAGTGTACTGGTACTCAAACTTTCTCTTATTAAGTAAGTTCATGTTCCTGAGAGCGATTTGGGAACAGGTGCTTGTAAAGTTTTTGCCATGACAATTGTCATGTACTATATGGAGTAAAAACAGGTCACAAATTATACGTTTTACTTGTCAACATTTCTGAATCATAACTTCCTCATGCATGGCATCATCAGTGATTAGGGCATAAGAGCAAGCGTTACATGTAGACTGGGATAAATTGATTCCCTGTTTCCAGTGACCACGCGGCGTGTGCTTGAAATTGCTAATTTCTATATAATTAGGTAGGTAATCATCATATTTGTAATTTTTTTTTCATGGAAAAAAACTAATATTCATCACTAGCTAAGATTTTAGATTTGTTTACAGGTACTTTATCATTATTTTCACTGCCAAAATACTTGGCTGTCCAAAAAGCTGCATTTTATGCAAATTTGGCAGTTTTATTATTTGTGCAGGGTTTCAGAAAATCATTTTAATTTAGTAGACAATCACGAAATATTACTTATTCAGATTTGCATCTTGTGCGAAATAGAGTGTTAGTCAGTCATGCATGATCTGCCACTATGGCAGCCTGGGACAGTGGGGTAGCTGATGGACTCAAGTGCTTTGGCTGCAACTTTAAATGATGTCTGAGATAGTAGTTATCAGGTGTTGTAAAATGAATAAAGTTAAGTTTTTTTTCCTGTAAAACATCTCTGTCTAGTCATATCCTGAACATTTAAGAAACACATTTGTTGCGTGTATATTTTACAAATTTGTATCCTGTAAACATTTGAAATTCAGTTTCTTGGTATTTAAATAAAAGAAGAGGGTAGTTTGTGAAATGGTTTCAACAAATGGATTAAAACATTAATGAAGTATAAAACCAAGAAGTGTTTGGTATATATATGTTTGTTTATTTGACTAATTAAGACTAGGTTTATAAAATATATTTAGAATACAGGTTTAACTTTACACAGACTTAAAGTCTGTGTAAAGTTAAACCTGTATTCTATTGTATATGTGTACCTGTGTGATTAAAATCGATAGCCCTTTGTTTTAAAATAGCTGTCGGTGTACTTTAAATTAGTTTACCTGGTAGTTATTTAACTTAGACCAACTTCTAGCCTGATTATACACTTTCACTGTCAGTTATAATCACTTAGAGATGTTAACAGACAACAGACAGCTTTCCTAGTGATTACACAGCTTACAACAGTTTACTTGTTATACATACGTGTAATTGCAGCTTACATCTTTTTGGTTCATTAGTTTATGAATTACACATGCATTTCTGATGCATTTCAAATTCGACAGACCTGTTTACCTATCGAAAGCACCAGTAAAACCCGCAAGTTGATGAATGAGCAGGGATCATGTCTCCTTCAGTGCTGTTTTAATTCTATGCAAAGCATCCTTTCGATAATTCAAATTCATATTGCATAATAGATTCCTATGAATGTTGAGCTGGAAACAATGTCAATCAATTTTGTATTACATTAATGATTCGTTGAGTAGTGTAGTTATTATAGAACATATGCTATATTGCATTCATAATTACCAGCTTAACTGGCCATAAAATGTCAGCAAGAAGGTGTTCACATGTTTTATGGTTTCATGACCTCAGCTGTTTCAAATGAAATCTTGTGAAAATGATCTCAGTGAGTATTTGATCTGACTGTATATTGCATGGTTGCAAGTTCAGGTCATTGAAAGTAGCAGTATCTGTGTGTACAGAACGTATTCAGTACATGCATTGAATAATTTATTATTGAAATAGTTATAAGTATTGAATGATTCTTATTCATCTGTAGCCAGTTTCACCCATTGGAAGCAACTAGATAGGAAATGTAGCACATTTTGATTATGTATTGTGTGTTTATGATAGTTTTATGTGCAACAAAAGTGAACTTGATGTATTTTGGAGTCTTTTTATGTATTTATGAATGGTTTAATGTATTTAGGAGTGTTTAACGTATTAATATGAGAGTTATTTTATGTACTTGTAGCTAACTCAGATCCATGAAGCCACACGACTAAGATGAAGTTATTCCTTCCCCTGCTCAGTACGACCATCTTACTTATCAAGGTCACCTGTGATCCAATCCAACAGGGTCAAGGTAATTTTAAGTTTATTATCCCACCCCACCCCCCAAATCTGAACAAGAATATTTGGTAAGAGTGTATCACTCAGATAAAAAGTCTAATGAATCAAATATTGTGCCACCAAGTAGCACTTTTAAGTGAAGTTATCAGTCCTTCCCAAAGGTCAAATAAAACGGTTTGATATCTTGGATTTTAAGCAAAGGAGAATTAACAATTAATCACTGTATTGCTTAAGTCTTGGAAAATCAATAGACCTTGAATTTACTCATATTTGGCTCTAGAAGTATGTGATTGTCTATAAACTGTAAATTCAAAGTACCAATACCCATTTACTGAGATGTCAGTTCACTATGTTTTCTAGTCATAGTTTTATTTTTTTTGTCTTTTTTGCGATATCAATATATAACTTTACTTAACTCACTGAAACTGCGTCAAATGTTAATGAATTACTTTTGTTTCTTTCCAATGAATGCTTTACAAGGAGGTCAAGCTCAGAATGCTGTATTGAATGGTCAGAATGGAATCCATGACAGTGAACTCAACAAGGTAAACAATGACCAGAAACTGTCCAATCAGGGAGTAGCCAGCGTAACCAAGGCTCCCAAACGCCGCAAACGCAAAAAGCACCGCAATGTCTCTGTACCAAAAGAGAACATTCCCAATGCTGGGGTCAGGGCTCCAAACCCAGCAGACATCAAAGACCCTGTGTTTAATGTGCAGGATATTGTGAAAAAAGCCAAAGAGGATAGCTTAAAAGAAACCACTCAAAACAGGGGTGTTCCCCAAGTGAAAATGATCCAGGATGTCCAACAGAATAAAATTGAGGGCATCCCAGTTCAAGCCTTTACAGCCGACCAGAAGGCAAAAAATGTGGTGGTGGGAGGGGACATTAATAATCAAAATGTTGTGAAAGAAGGAAACCAAGCAGCCAATCAGATTAATGGACTGCAAAGTCAAGACAGTCAAAACAATGCAAAAGTTCCTGCAGCCAATGCAAATTCTTATGATCAAGTCGCAAACAATTTAAATAATGTGCATCAAGAGGTTGTTCGCGGAAATGTTGAAACAAATAACCAAAATCAACAACAGTATAACAATAACGCTAATAACAATGTGAATAACGCTAACTTTCAGGTGAATAACAATAACAATTTTAATAATGCCAACAATAATAACTTTAATAATATGAATAATAACAACAACAATGGCTTTGTTCAACCTGCTGTAAATGCGGAAAGTCAGCGACCAGGAATGAAGGATAGTCTAAAGATTGTGTGGGATTGGAGCGACTTTCTGATCAACTACGAGACGTATGTCATGCCAGAGCAGAAAAACCGCAGGGCACCGCAAGCCACCACAGGAGAGCCCTGGCCAATGCCGCAGTATTACGTTGCAAAAGCTAACAAAGTGTATCGCATCGACAAGGATAAGTTTCGATTTAATATTGTCAAGGAATCGTGTGATATCATAGAGAGGGCAGTGGAACGTTACCGCGATATGATCATAGAGGACACGATAATGGATATGTACAACAATCTGCAGCACGCGCAGGGAACTAGTATCCGAGACGTCAGCCTCAAGTACAACGATGACATCTACGTTAAAGCGGAGGCAGTGCAGGTCGTCAACATCAAAATCCGCAGACCCTGTACCAAGTTCCCGAATGATCAGATGGACGAATCTTGTGAGTACATTATGGTAACATTTTGCTGTAGAACTGTGTAAAGCTAGAGCAGCTAAACCCATTTTTTCCTCTTTTGTATGTCACAAATAATAATAGATCTTGATTTCACTATTGAAACAGGTACTGGTATGTGCAGGACATTGCAATATGGAATTTTTGTTTGGCCTTTTAAAAAGTATCCACTGCTAAGCTAAATGAATATTTCTTTAACTAAGATGAGGAAATTTGGCTGCATTTTTAACATGTCTCCAATGAATTTCATAACTTAGGCATGAATTTTATGAAATTTGTTTGAGCCTCTAAAAAAAATGTCAACAGTGTTTTTGTGTCTTTTTTTTGGTGCTTTCAGCAGATTTTCACCATGTGTAGATAAAAAAAATATAAGTTTTCAGTTTATTTTTTCATAAAAAATATTCAGAATTTTAATACCTGGTAATATTCTTTTTTGAATAGGTGTGCTTTTTTTAGACTCAAGAATCTTGTTTGTCAGGTTTTGCTTGAGAATTTGCTTTAACTGCAGTCTAGTGAAAACTTTTGTCATTTGATGATAAGAGATCAGACAGGATTTTATCAGATGGAGGTTTAGAATTTAATATATGGATTTTAAAAGAAAAAGTAGCAAGATGTTTAAAAATAAAATTCTTCGAAAGTCTTTTCATATATGTAGTGGTGTATCTGTTGAAACAAATATTTTATTATTCATATTTTGTGTCAACATTGCAAAATTCTCTCATTGATTTTGTGAAAGAAGTTTCCTTCCCTTCAGTTTCCCATGTGATCTAAAACTATCAAAGTTCAAAGCAACAATTGTTTTCCCTGATGCGGTTTTATTATACTGTCCCACTTACAGAGTAAATGATGCAAGAAGCATTCTTATCTTCACCCACCAATTCCTGTTTGTGAACTGCTGAAGCTTTGGTTATATCATAAGACTATTAGATTATACAGAGTTTGGGACAGACAGTATGTTTTAGCACTGTATCCCCAGCCATGGATCACTATGCATAACTGAGGAAATGCATAGCTCCAAGATTTGGAAGAGTGGTTTAGTGTTAGTTATATATATGTCACTATTGAAGCAATATAAGATCTCTTATGATTTGTGATACATGTAGTATATGGTTTTATCCTATGAATTTGGTGGGGGGTTTTTCCCAAAGCCTTGGCAAATGGATAGAAAATGCACATCTCATTTGATAAAAATCAAATACAATCACAAATCATTAGAAATTCTTTTTATCCTTTTATAGATCCTGTTTTCATGTGTGAATTATTATTTCATTGGATTTTTATGCAAAGAATTAACCTTAAACATTTCAATAATGCATAAAGATTCCTTGTGACATCATCATAATATATAGATAATAAAACATTATTAAGAGGGCTGAATAGGTATTGCCTTTTTTAGACTGTTTTGTTCTCCTTAGAAGAAGAGCTCTATATAAAGATATATTAAATGATCAAATTTAAAAGCAGCCAGACAAATCATATCAAAATTTAAGATACATGTAGATTTGATGGGTAAATCGTTGATCAACCAGCTTCTTTAGATAGGTGATATCCAACCCATAATGAAACAGACATGTGATGAATAAGGATGTTTCAGGTGAAGGTCAAACCCTGTGACATCTGATGAGTAGACAAACACAGATGTTTGACTTTGGGATCATATTTAACAATAATTGATCTGAAATTTAAGTCTAAAATGACAACATGCAAGGCCTCAATTTTTTGTGTTCTTTCTGCGTGTGACTCAGTGTACATATTAGATAAAGATATAGGTACTCAGGAAATAGTTCAAACAAACTAGGGCATACAGCCAAATGTCTCTGATATTTGTTTTAATAAATGAAAAATTTCAACAGAAACTAGTATACATTTGAGAAGATTTGCATCTTCACAATGATTGAACCTCGTATAATATTTAAATATTTTCATATCATTGTACTTTAATAATAAAATGTACCTTATGGACACTATGAATGAGAGCCTATCATATAACTGTCATTTTAGATGATGTGTTTGTGAAGAAGTCAGGGTCCTACATCTGGGCCAATGAGGTGTGGGGTGCACTGCGGGGTCTGGAGACATTCAGTCAGCTGGTGTTCCGCGGGACGGACAACGTGGTAAGTCACATGACAGGTCATCATCAAGCATGCAACAGAGTCAAAATTCATCAGCAAACACACAGTCAAATTCATCATCAAACATACAAACAAACACACAGAGTTCAAATTCCTCATCAAACACATGTAGTCAAATTCATTATTGAACACACAACAAAGTCAAAGGTAATGTCAAAGACACAGAGCCCAAATTCATAATCACTTTCCCTCAATTTGGGAAATCCAATGGAAAGATGATCAAAAGCAGTCAAATTTAATATGCCCATTTTGTTTGATAGTAATATTTGATGTTATTTTTTCTTATTAAGCTCTCAAAATTATGTGCACTGATATACTACACATATCAGTCAGGGATGCGACTGAAATCCATCATATTGAAAAATAACTGATTATTGTCATTTCTACTAACTTACAGACTTACCAATTTGGTAAAAATGATGAAATATAGTCATATTCATTTTTCAGAAGTCACTCTATATCTTAAAATAAACTCCAAATAGTTATGACTGTTTTTATCATTATTTTAAAAATGATTGATTTCTGTTATAACTAAAATTCAGTTTTATGACTAGAAATCATTATTTTTAAATAAATTGGTAAGTCTGGGTGCAATTAATTATCTCATTTGTTTTACTGGGGGCACACTAATTTATCTTGGTTTTAACTGAGAAGCAAGGTGTATAAAGATGTATAAATTATTTAGTTAGTAGAAATGACAATCAGTTATTTTTCAATATGGTGGATCTGACAGCATATATTAGAGACTTTAATGGATAAGTCATTCAATGAGTTTTATAGCTAGAGCACGACCTATTACCTCAGTCCAAGCAAAGTAAAACATGGGAGAAGGACCCATGAGGTCCTGATATAGCAATGCACTGAATAATTGATACAAAAACAGACCCCAGGGAGGTTATTTAGGGCCTTATTTATAGGCTTAAAATACATGAACCCAATTGCACCATATGTTCCAAAATTGGACTTTAGAAAAGTTCTTCAATAGATAAGACATCAAAGGTAGTCAATACATGAACCCGGTTACATTTATAGTTCCTGAACTGAACATCAGAAATTTTATTTAAGAGAGAAGTTAATCAATATTTAAAAAAATTTGGTAAAAACAAAAACATGTACCATAGATATGTACAATTGGAAAAACACAAATATTGTAAATTCATCTAGAATTCCTTTTCAAGTGAAACTTTATGTCCTTTTCAAATTTAAAAATTCTTTTTTTTTCTTCACTTTTAGCTGTATATCAAAGATACTGTGATCAATGATTACCCACGATTCCCTCATCGAGGAATTCACATCGACTCTTCACGGCATTATGTTTTCAAAGAGGTCATATATGATGTATTGGTAGGTATCAATGCTATATCACTATGCTTTGAAGGCAGGATATATAAAATATTTCTAACAAGTTTGAGGTGATGCAAATCTCACGCAGTGCCTATGAATTATGAAAAAGCATAAAAAATTCACCCCGAAAATCTTCAACAATAATCCAGAGCTTTTTTCATCAATATCATCAATAATTTAGTTTCTGCTATAAACAAGTCTCTTTGTGTTGCATTTTTGTTCTGTAATGATTCTTATAATCTGTTCATTGAACTTTTGATCCTAAGGGATGGCATTATCATTTTACCTCGTGTTTACAATGGCCTGTTATTAAGTTGGAGGCGAACATGATATTGAACTATACAGCCCTTCAAGGTTTTAATCTGTTGCATAATTATAACTAAGGTAACAAATTCACAGATCGATGCCGATTACATTGCTTTCATTTTGTTCTGACATCTGGGACAAAGAAATGAATAAGTTTTTGTAGTTTGAACAAAAGTAGCAGGTAGACATAAAAAGCAGACTTGTTTCCATCAGATACTGTTGATTAACTGTGGCTGATGGTCCTGCCCATACAATGGTTCCTATGGTTGTCAATTCATTGGTCCCCTGCTCGCTAAGCAAGTCCGACGTCCAATGTAAATGTGTAATTTCTTACATGAACAGAAAACCGTAAGTCGGACCACAAAAAATACATAAAGTCATCCACGAAAGAATCTTATTGTGCAAAGGGTCGTTATTTTCATCTAATGATTAATTCTTTCTGCCAACAAAACAACATTATAGGGACCTCTGTTGGTCGAATACCTCTCTAGAGAGGAGAGAATTATAAACACTAAGGCAATAGATAAAGACTTTGTGGCTGCCAAGGATTGATTTTGTTTGTTATATTAATGTAAATAAGACCCTTCTTTTCATAAAATCTATCTACCATAGATACTTTTACCTTATTTGTTTTATGCAGGAAACAAAACAAATCTTCTCTGGACATATCTACATTTCTTTGAACACTTATCAAATTTTCTTTTCTTCAAAAGACTTCTAATAAGGAAGGTATGGATAAAGATTAAAAATTGTAGCAATAATTCAATTTAGCATTGCTGCTATGCAATGGAAATCCAATACTTCTGAGACCCTCAAGTGTCTGTTGACCCTGACAAAGAGCCGTTGTAAGGTGAAGAAAATGACTGATCAGTGGTAGACTGGTGTAGTGCTGCACCATCCATCACAAACCTGACACCAGTAGGGGGCCATTTACTGTCTATAGGCTCGGAGACAATCTCCCCAACAGTTTCACTTTATCTATTAACTTCTCAGTGTCATTAACATAAACACCTTTAACTTTACCATCATGATCATTGGAAGATAGCTTATCCCTCCAGATCCTTGGATAAGTTGGAAGTAGAATTGATCAGGGTCCCATTCTGCAGCTGCCGTGTAGTGAACAATCTGTCTGTCTGTCCGTCTGTCTCTCTGTCCATCTAATTTCATTTGTTGGGATCATATTTTTTTTTAAGTTGCAGTTAGAAAATCCATTCTTGTAAAATGCTTGCTAGATGCTTTTTTTGTGTGTGTGGGGGGGGGGGGGCAGTCAAGCTTAATATAAAATGGACCTTATTCTTTAAAATTAGCCCTTTAGAACTATGTACTTTGCCAAAAGCTGGACCCTATTTCAACAGTGTCTAGTGATGTTAGCTTTAATGCTTTGATTCAAGGTAATTTCAACAGGTCAAGGCCATTTAAGCAGTTTAACATGTCTTTTAAATGTTTCTATGACTTGCAGAAAATTGCCACACCAAATACTTTCAAGCTCCTTTAATCTAATATTTTTGATTCAATTCATTTTATTGACTTTACTATGTTGGCATACAGTCAAAAGAAATCAAATGACAGACAAAAGAATATTACACTATATAACATAAAGGCTTGCAAGACAATTTTATACAATTCTTTTTAGTCCCTGGAACTGTTTTCTCTGTTTAGGCATTTATCCAAGTAGGCACAGAGAGATTATGTAGTATTATAATTGGTCATGTTGTCAGGATAGTGTGTAATCGTCAGGGAATCTGTAGATGACAATATCTCCTGTTATGTAGCTTGAGGATTTGAGCTCAGCTCCTAATAAAACTGTAACAATATACAATGTAAGCGTAAATTATCACAGAAATAGGATTTTTCACAGGGTTATGCTTTTTGGGGAGTCTCGCAAGGGAAGTTTGTTGCACTGTGATTCAAGAGCCATGTGTACAAATTTATTTGAGATAGTCTTTAGATGTTCCTAACTCTACAACATTGAATCACATAGCCTACTTGATGGGACTCGTGTACATTATGAAGGTGCTACCAAAAACTCTTCCCTTAGTACTTAACTAAGGAGTACGTTTTACAGATATAATGGATCCAGCTCATCCTCTGTCAATGACTTCCTGGTTATACAGCGCATGTCAACAGTGAAATGTATTTTGTTCATTATAACCGTCTCATTCTTCATGTCCTTAGAAAATTTGCTTTGTAATGGCATCAGTTTGTTCTCCAACAAGATAGGAGAGACACTGGAGGGCCCACTTGCAGTGAATATTGTTGATGCATTTACTGTTTGATCCAACGACAATCAATGCATTAGGCCACACCAATATAATTTTTTGTTCATCGGACATTCAGTGAAAAAGAGTACAAGTGGGCGAGCGATTAAATAATATAATGGTTATTTTTTGTTGCCAAAAATTTTAGGCAGTACATAAATAGATTTGAGCGGACAATAATATTTCTTCTACTTTTTTCTGATTTATGAATTAAAACTATTTAAGATGTGAAAAATGTAGCAGAAATAAAACAGAATTCCTGGATGTGGGAAATTGATAATAATATTATTTGTTTAGTTTACTTTAAATACTAGGGCGTGGGGTCCGATGAAGAGGAAATTATATTGGTGTGGCCTTATTGGTATCCATCACTTCACATGTCACCCCGTCTGGGACAGAACTATTATCCTCTCAAATTATCGAAGCTGGCTTCCTAAATCATTGATATTGTTGCCTACAATGAATGGCTTTAAATTTAGGGACTTCTGTTCAAGCAACAATCTCTTGCCTAAAGTCGGATCAATATTCTTGCATCATTCTGAATCAAAGCAAATATTGATGCTTTTTTCAGATTATAAGTGGTTTTCCTTTGGGAGTATGTTTGGTACAAAATTCTGTTTATGATAGTATGCGGGCTATTTATTAGCTGCATGTTAACTCCAGCCAACTCTGGTATATTGTCAGTTATCTGATAGATAGTACGCACACTTGAAACAGAATTATGTGAACTTGAGACTTTTTGCTCACTAAAATTGTATAAAACACCTCACAACTTTCAGCAAAATCAAATTGATATAAACCATAAGTGAATTTTGTCAAACCGTGTATGAATACTGGGCTACACAAGTGATTGTAAAATGCTTGAAAATAATCTTTTGTGTATTGTAATTTGTTTCTTTCCCTCACTGTACAATGTTTTACTCTTTTTTTTATATAGGAGGGAATGGCCCAGAATAAGATGAATGTGATGCACTGGCACATAGTGGACGACCAGTCCTTCCCTTACCAAAGCAAGGCCTTCCCCGAACTCAGCGAAAAGGTACGCTATTTCTCTGAGACTCAAACACTAATCTCAGGCTCGCCCACAAACTCAGACTCACCCACAAATGCAAACTCACCTATCAATTCTCAGACTCAGACAAATTTACTCCATGTTCAGAATGTAAGAAAATAAATTTTTTTAGAATGTTAGTTGGATTAAATTGATACTTCATGTAGATGATTTTTATGAAAATTTATAAACAGCAAATTAGTGTAAATTACTAAAGGCTCCAATATGAATTTGCATCAGACCAAATCAAGAATAAGAGATATAAGAGATTGGGAAAAGATTAGGAACAGTTCTTGATTTTAAGTGTCAGTTTTGGAATGTATGAGATTACATGTCACGTGAAATACTGAAGTGTGTTTTAAGTAGTTTTTGTCCATATAGTTGTCCTTAAGAAAATGTGTAAGTGCTATAAGTTTGTATACAATTGATAGAGAGAAGAGGAAGTAAAGACAAGTGATATATCTGAGTCAAGATATTTATAGACAGAAGGAAGGTGTAGGGATTACATCTTAAGAGTTTGATTTACTTCCTGGTTCAGACATTCACTGCATAACATGTAAGACTGAAGGAAGATATTGTAATATTAATCTTCTTAGGTATACCAAATTGTACTGTTATATGCATGAGTACACAATTTTTCACACGTTTTAGAATTGAATTGAAACTTGTTGAGTATCCCCAGGAGAGGAAGCCGGGAAAGATCTGACTTTGTTTCATTTAATTGCCTGTTTAAGTTTGGTCTGAAATAATAGTGATTCTGTCGACCCATACAGAAAGGCTGTTGTCTCTGCCTGGTCTGATCCAGTTATGGAAGACTGGTAGGGGACATGTGTTGTTTGGGTACAATCCCAGCATGCTTGTTCGTCAAATGATGAATAAGAAAGCTAATTCCATTATATTACATTGCTTTATGTTTATGCTTATTAATATATTTTCAACAGTGTTAAGTTTAGGAAAATGATCAGTTGATTTATCATTGATTGTTCAGTAACCAATGCTTAAGGTTGAAGTGAGACTTAGTGAGTTTTACACAGGTGGGTGATGTGGCCTATGGGTCTCTTGTATGATATGGAGAACAAAGATGGAAAGATAATAGAGTAAACAGCATAGTGGAATACAATGCAAACCGACACCGCTTTGATTAATAATGAATATTCTGTAGGGTGCCTATCATCCCAGCTTTGTGTATACTCCAGAGGACATTGCTGATATCATCGAGTATGCCAGAATGAGAGGAATACGTGTGATGCCAGAATTTGATACCCCAGGTTAGATCAATATATTCTATAGGCATCAATCAATACTATCAATTATGGATGAGAATCAAAGCTTTATGACTTTATATGATATTCCCATTGTTCCCCAGTTTGAGGGATTATATTACAATGCAAGCATAGAAAGCTTTGAATATCAAATATGTTCATGTCTGATTTTAAAATATAAAAAAAATATAAAAAGGGAAGTCAATGAGGAATTGAGTACATATATTTGATCATTGCTCGACTAAAGCCCTCAAATATATGATGATTCCTACCAAAAACAAATGAATGTTCATATGATAATAACACAGTAGACATGGCAATTTTCAGGTCACACTTACTCCTGGGGCTTGAGTCACCCCGAGCACATGACCCAGTGTTACCAAGGCGCCCACCCAGTGAGTGGGTACCTCGGTCCCCTGGACCCCAGCAAAAACAGCACCTACCGCTTCCTCAAGACACTGTTCAATGAGGTCCTACACGTCTTTCCTGATCAGTACATTCACCTGGGAGGTGATGAGGTCCCCATGACTTGTTGGTAAGTTTTCTCAATCAAGTATCCAACTAAAGAGGTAACCATGACTTGTTGGTAAGTTTTCTCCTTCCTTGTATTTAATGTATTCAACTGAGAGGTGAAGAATTTTCCAATCTCATGTTGTGAATTTCTTGCTTGATGCATTCATCTTGAATGTGATGAGGTCCCATGCTATCTCATCATGAGGTTCCCCATCTCATCATCAGGTCCTCATTCTTTATAATTAAGTTCCCTTGTCAGTTTGTTAACATAGATGACTAATTGCCATAATGTATTGAATATGTGATTTTTTTGAAATACCAGAATGTTGGAAATATATATATTGGTTTTGAAATGTTCAGATTTCAATCATTTTAATACACGCATTGATTTTTCTTGATTTTTTCAATAGGTCTTCCAACCCAGATGTTCTGAAGCTACTGAACCAGTTGAATGGCAAACCAAATGAGCCAATCAATTTACAGAATGTGGACCCGTACATGTACAGCTACGACATCCGTAAAGTCCTCGAGTATTATGAACAGAGGTAAACTTTCTCCAGATAATGAAAGTTTGGATCCATTGATAGATTTACCAATCATTTTTTATTTTAAAGATATTTCAGAGTTAAGTAAATGTAGATAATGCCTCCGTAGCATGAGAAATGTTAAGAACGTAGTTTAAGATTATAGTGATTTAGAATTAATTATTTTGAAATATTTGTATGATAGGTTAACGCAGGATATAAAGGACATTGCTAGAAACAGGAAGAATGGAGTGAGAATGGTCATGTGGCAGGAGATTATGAATAACAACATTCAGGTGAGGACAGTGTTGTGTAAATCCATTGCTTGGGTAGGTTTAGCGGAAAAGGTAAAAGTTGTAGAGGGATGGTGGAAATATTTCTCAAACATATGTAAAACTCCTAGTCAATATTCAATTCTAATTTGTTATTTCTAGATGCTACATTTTATATTATGTATACTGCAGTCGAATTTGGACCCCTAGAGGTTGGATGCATATTATACAACAGTGTTTATCATATATGGCATCAATAGGATAAACTTTTTTCTATGTTTTCCCCAGCTGCCCAATGACACCATTATCCAGATCTGGCAGGGTGATATGGGGGATGTACAGAGAGCTATAGACATGGGCTATCACGCCCTGTACTCCACCTGTTGGTACCTGGATCTCATTGAATACGGCACCAAGTGGCCCAAGTACTACATGTGTGACCCAGCGGACACTTCCATGGGTAAGTCTGGGGCAAAAGATGGGCAGGCTCATAACAAAGAGATGAAATCGGTGGCTGTTTGACTCTCTTTGTTTTGATACTGAGTGAATTAAGTCATGAATAAACAAAGTAAAATCAACTTTGCTGACATCTTTGTTGGTTAGAAACAAATAATGACTCGTGTAGATACCAGAATTAGATTATGAATAACACATGTTACCTGTGTGACATGTTGATTTTTTGGTTTATTAGGCTACTACTAATTGAAATCATTATCCCTACTGTACAAGTATTTCCATTTTAACCTGTGGTTTTTATTGGTTGCTAGGTTACCAGATTGATGAGAAGAAAGTTCTGGGTGGAGAGGCTGCATTGTGGGCCGAGTACATTGACAATGAAAATCTGATATCTACACTATGGTAAGTGTCAAATATCTCATCGTGTACAGACATTGGCCCATCCCAAACACATGCTTATCTACTTGTATTATTGTATGTCAATGTTGAATTATGAAATTCGAATCTGATTGTAAAGAGGAGACCTATAATTATGTACATTAACCTGTAGTAGAATGATTGCTGCTAAAAAGTTCAGTAGCTTGTTGCATGAAAATGGTAACTTACTGTAAGATCAATGATGATGGATGTGTTGACTTTTTGGTAAGTCGTGGACTGTTTTCTGTCTGTAGGCCCCGCGCCTCGGCCCCAGCGGAGAGATTATGGAGCAGTAAGGACCTCCGTGATGTGGAGGCAGCAGGAAAAAGGCTCCAGGAACACCGCTGTAGGATGCTCAGGTAAGCCCCTATACTGCAAGACAAGTGTTCAGGATGACATGTTCCTGATATTATTCATTTTATCATCATAAGAACATAACATTGGTCCTGATTTGATCTTTTAGACCAGCAAAAGATGAAGTAGTTGTTGATGTAATTGTTCAAACCTGGCCCGAAGTCCATAAACTGAGAATACTTTAAATAAAACTATATTATTATTATACTTTTGAATTAATCTCAATCTACAGGTTAAGTTTCTACTGTGTATTTGTATTTTTTTTCTTAAATATTGGATTGAAATCTAAGACTTGTTTAAATGAAATATCCATAATAGGGTATAATTTGGACTTAAATTTGGTTCTCAGTTTATTGTCTTGGGACACATTATTTAACCAGTCCAGTTGTGTAACTGTACATATACATGTATCTGATGCCCTGTTTTTAGTCGCGGCCTGACCGTTGTGTAACTGTACATATACATGTATTTGATGCCCTGTTTCAGTCGCGGCCTGACTGTGGGACAGATCAGTGGACCGGACTACTGCCTGAGGCGTGGCCATCGTAGAGACGGGGAGAGGGTCCAGAATTGCACCGGCAGCCGCTGTAACCTGGTACAGATCGAAAAGTTTAATTTTCATGTACAGCAGCGCGGCCGCGGTATGGCAGAGTGCAACCAAGTAAGACCTGAGTACTGATGAAGCACCTGCACTTGTCGTCGTTTCCCTGTGATAGATTCCCCTGATATCAACTACAACACACTAACCATCTGTAGATCACTAACCAGCATTTATGTGGGTGGATGGGGGACTTAGCTCTCAATAATACAGCTAACCAGCGTTTATGTGGGTGGGGGTGGGGGGGGGGACTTTTTTCTCGATAATACTGCTAACCAGCATCTCTCAACAATACAGCTGAATGAACATACTTTATCTTACCGAACAGTATCTTCCTAATTCTATTCCTTTTTTGGGGGAGTTGGAGTAGTGGCATTTCATTAATGTAGTCTAAAGTTTACTTTAGCATACATGTTACCAGGTTTTACTGTAAATTTATCCTTTAAGATTGTTGATCCTTGGACCAAAAAATTTCCATGTTTAGTTATCCCATCCTTAAAATTTATTCATCAAAATCAATAGTTTTATAAGCAGCAGAGTGACAGACTGTAAGTTCTAACCACTAAATTCAAACATAAATGGTTTTTACTGCTGAGCCAATGTCATTGAGGATTATTATTTGATATAAACTCTATTTGTCCACATTTCATTTTTAACATATAAGCAGAAATCTATGATAAAAGCAATTTTGATTTGAAGAGTTTTTGAGCTCACAGCTTTAAAAAATCAGTAAAACTTAAATTCTGAGTAGAAAAATTAGTATAGAATACATGTGCCATATTTGTTCTGAATACTAATGAGAAAATCTGTATCTACATACATGAATTTGATTAAAATGTTATATTGTACATGTACCTTTCATATTTGCAACTTTTACAAAAATGATGAATGATTGTAATTTTGATACTATGGTGTATATCAAATATTAGAATAACCTTGTTGCAATATGTTATTATTTCTCCAGTAAGTGAAATATATGTACCGGTACAGTCAGAAGTCTTGGTCTTTCTTTCAGATGCTGGCACAGGGAGGCAGCATGGTCACAGCTCTCTTGTTGATTCTTGTTCTGGGGGCGGTGATCTTCAGCCTCAAGATGAGTGGAACTCGAATTGTCCAGCTGAAGGTCTGTCGGAATCGTAGCATCTTCCTCTCCTTTATTCTGCTCATCGTCATCTACTTCATGTGTTACACGTCACTATGGATGCAGGTTCAAGAGTTCAAAGGTTCATTCGAGAAGAGAATCAAGTCATATTCAGATCCTCGGTACAGCTGAACCACCAGATCAGCATTTTCCCCTTCTTTTGAAGATGTTTTTCAAGAATTTATATTTTTTTTATTTGTAGTTTCCCAGTTTGATGTGAAATTTTCTAATGTTGTGGTACGGATATATTTTTGTGTATGAATTGCACACTATTCAAAGAGTAGAAGAAAAGGTAGTACTGCTATAGATTTTTCAATTTTAAACAGTATTTGATGGCTTTGAATTTTATTGACAAAGCAATAGAAATATTCATGTTGATGAGAAGAAGTTGTACATGTTATTTAATGAATATATTGATTGTTCATAAAAGTATGACTTTTTATGAAGAGTTAAAAATGAAGCCTGTAGACTACATAGAAAAAAATCACACGGTCAAACTTACAATATTGTTTTATAGTTTTAATGGCTTCCCGAAATCTATCATGTAAAGAGTCAATTGCTTTATATCACAATTTGCAAAGCAGAATGTTTGTTGTATGTACAGTAAAATATTTACCGGTATACAAGAATATACATACAAAATGTGTTCTTTGTCCCTGAAATTTATGGATAAGAAATTTTGTTTCTATGTAATGTTTAAAAAAAGTTTTAATTCTATGATTAGGTTGTTTAAGACCCACATTTGCTGCCCACCAAAGTGTCATAATTCACATATTGATGCTGTAATGTTGATGAAGTTTTTAAGTGAAGGGGTGGGTGGGAGTAGTCTTATGTTTTCACTCGTTCTGTTTGGGTTGTCAATTGATGCAAGTTTTATGGCATAATATTTTTCTCCTGGTAAAAATTTATTGTTATCTAACTTGATAAGGATTCTGGATTTAAGTTTAAGGATTTGTCCAAAAAAATTCATGCTATTGTGTTTAAAAAGTACAATTATGTATAATTTTAATATTTGACTTCAATTTTCACTCAAGAAGATCGTTTGTAAATGAAAAAAAAAAATTTTAGAAGTGTAAATTTGGCAGCATAATTTCTTCCGTAATAAGCAAGAGTACAGACTGTGAATGGCATTCCAGTAATTGGCTTGTGTAAATAGCGCTGTAGAGTGTTTGTATCAGTCCCTCCATTTCATGAGTCAATCTACCTCTATCGGCATCCCTGGGGAGCGTGGGACCATAACGAGATACAGACAGAGAACTTCTCCTTCTCACAGACTGGCCTCTTGCAGCAGTATATCTAGAAGTTACACACACCCTAACATTAATATAGAAAATGTTTTTAAAATCTTTGTTTAGAAAAGATATATTGTTTAGCCATAATTTCTAGACTGTTTAGTTAGGTTCGTAGTAATAAGAGTAGCTATGATTGTTTTATGATTAATCATCGTAATTTATTTCGAGTGATGTTTGTATATAACAGAATCTCTTGAGGTATGATAGATAATTTTTGTCCTCTTTTTTTTCACTATTAAAGTTTCAGAGGATCAGCGATGTGAAGTGTGCAAGAAGATTTTTTTCATTTTTTCATGTCTTGTTGGGAAAAATAGCTGTTGTTGTTTGTGATACCGAACTCATATCAGGTTATATTTATTATGAATTGTAAATAATGTTGTAGTGACCCATCATGTTTGTCAATGTGGTGACCAGAAGTGGGTCTATCTGATTTTTCATTACAATGTCATCTTGTTCGTGTGTAGGAGGTTTTTGGCATGGACAGGTATTTGTTTACCCTGCTGCATTTTAAAATTGCACCTTACAGTTGAGGATATGTTGGCAGATATATGGGATTTTTGGATGAGTGTGCATGTTATCCCCATATGCAGGGTAAAAATGTAAAACAACTTCTATGAAGTCTAGTAGAGCCCCCCCCCCCCCCCCCCCCCCCAAAAAAAAAAAAGATTTGCCCCAGTTTCTGTGCTTTGGTGATTAATTTTTCATTTTTTAAAGATTTTATGACATAGCTTTAGAACTACCATGTGAAATATTGAATTGACTTATTTATATACATTTCTTTATTTTTTTCTATTATCATTTGATTTAATTTTGAAGTTTTTTTTTGTTCTCTTTCTGTGAAAAATGCTGCAAAACTATCAAGTGTAGGGATGCTTGGAATAGTTTTGTAGGACCCTTTAAATATCTACTTAAAAAATTTGTATAGGATCAGAACATATACACCCTTTATAAACATTACCTGTTACAATCAATATGACCTTGATCCTCCCTGTGGATGACCACCCAGAGTTTCTGTTAAAGCACTTATACAGAAAATGTAGAAATATTTAAATATAAAATTGAATGTCCTCAAATGTTTTTATATTGTCTATTTACAGTTTACAGAAGTAATAAGGTACATGTATTCATATTTTCAACCATCTAGCGAATTATATTACAGTGGATGTGATTTTTGTTTCCAAAGTGTATTCAAGAAGTACCAAATATAAAACATTTTCAGGTCTCTTGCCAAAAGATGATGTTGAAAATGAAATAATGAACCTTTTGAGATACTTTATGATTTTTTAAAAAATTTTCTTATGAAGTTATTTTTGTGAGTTTGTCAAATAATATCAATTTTTAGCTTTTTTGCATTGGATTGAAAAAAAGATGTAGAAATTCAAATGTCTTTGCTACAAGTTTTGAATATATATGTACTCCCTATTAATACCACATTCAGTGCTGAGTCTGATATTGTTTAATGCGAGTTGTAAACTATTTGTACTATAGTTATTTACATTGTATTGTTTTGTGCATAATACCATGGATGAAAAATGTGCAAGAACAATTCATGAGAAAAGTCTAATTACTATTCATTTGTATTATAGAGGAGTAATGAAAACAGATTGCGAGTGTTTGTGCAATGTGTGTCTACATAAGGTTATAATGTATCAATTACCTTCAGGACTGAATATTAGCGAAAAATGTGTGAAGTATTCAAGCGTTTTTTTTCCTTTTGACTAAATACGTGCATTTTCAACACCAAAATAGTTACTATAAGATATATGATTTATTCAATGACAAATTATAATTTTGTTTTTGTGCAATGCTGTAAATAGCACCAGTTCTTCCACAGCTAAATTCCATTGATTTGGAATCTGTTCATTGACTTTAAATTATTGCGTGTTTGCTGTGGTCAGTCCAGTCACCAGAGTTTGAACTGTGATTGGACAGCTTCTGAGGACGGCGTGTTTGTATATGAATCCCTGTAATACATATTTTTGAGATGCTGCATGAGTAGAAACATTCTACAATCATGTGTATTCAGTGTGTGTGAATTTTCACCAGTGTATGTACACTTTGTTCAGGTGGCAGTTGTCTGTACAGAAATTGTTTAAGGATGATAGCATTTTATATTTGTTGTTAGACTGAGAATATGTCACTGATTGTGAGAAATAAACGTTGCCAATAAATGACTTTCTATGCTGTTGTGTCGCATTACATGTAATTGAGGTTGAGGTCACTATGTTTGTACAGATCATTTCTTAGATAACTGGAAGATGCAATAGCTAATTGCATAAATTTTAAATCAAAATTAATTGGATGAAATACTGGCATTTTTGCAAAATTGGTTATTCATTGCTTTCAACCTACTATTATTATACCCCCCGCAAACAAAGTTTGGGGGGGTATATAGGAATCACCTTGTCCGTCTGTCCGTCTGTCTGTCTGTCTGTCTGTCTGTCCGTCTGTCTGTGCAATCGTGTCCGGTCCATATCTCTCTTATGGAGAAACATTGGAAGTTCTTACTTCACACAAAGATTGCTTATGACCTAAGGGTGTGTCATGACCTTGACCCAAGGTCATTCGGGCAAGGTCAAGGTCACTGGCAGAAAAAGTGCAAAATTCGTGTCCGGTCCATATCTTTCTTATGGAGAAATATTGGAAGTTCTTACTTAACACAAAGATTGCTTATGACCTAAGGGTGTGTCATGACCTTGACCCAAGGTCATTCGGGCAAGTTTAAGGTCACTGGCAGAAAAAGTGCAAAATTCGTGTCCGGTCCATATCTTTCTTATGGAGAAACATTGGAAGTTCTTACTTAACACAAAGATTGCTTATGACCTAAGGGTGTGTCATGACCTTGACCCAAGGTCATTCGGGCAAGGTCAAGGTCACTGGCAGAAAAAATGCAAAATTCGTGTCCGGTCCATATCTTTCTTATGGAGAAACATTGGAAGTTCTTACTTCACACAAAAATTGCTTATGACCTAAGGGTGTGTCATGACCTTGACCCAAGGTCATTCGGGCAAGTTCAAGGTCACTGGCAGAAAAAGTTCAAAATTCGTGTCCGGTCCATATCTTTCTTATGGAGAAACATTGGAAGTTCTTACTTCACACAAAGATTGCTTATGACCTAAGGGTGTGTCATGGCCTTGACCCAAGGTCAATTGAGAAAGTTCAAGGTCATTGTTTCAAAAAAGCTAAATTCTGTCTGTGTCTTGTCTTGTATTAATGGAAATATTAGAAGCTAAAAATTAACAGTTTTCAAAAATATAGCAGTTGTTATTTATTGAAAAAGGACAGTGAAATAGATTCATCCAATTTTTTCTATTATAGCAAAAATACACGCGTTATGATTTTTTTCTTAGCGGGGGGTATCAATTGTGAGCTTGCTCACAGTACCTCTAGTTAATATTTAGACTCAAATAACCACCAGTACAAATCTTCCTCTGGTAAAGAATCATTTTTTCTGTGGAAGATCACAGCACTGATTAATGCTTTAAAGTGAGCAGCATTTTACCAATAACATTTTGATTTTATGGAGCAATAAAATTATTTATTATATGATTAATTCCTAGCTCTCCAACTGGCTCAAATCCAACTATCTCGAAAAAACAGAACGTTATATTCACCTGCACATGACCTAGGAGGTCAATATAACATTTGATTTTCTCTACATTGGACTCGGTTTGTTTGACAATGGCTTCATACTAAAACATTGCTTGATAACACTCAATTTATTAAATGTCTGTATCAATTTGATCAAAAAGATCCTTAACGATTGTTTATACATGTACCGGTATATGGGATATAAAGCTACATCAAACTCTGAACCTTCTTGTTAGGCAGAAGAATTGTCCTGGGGCCAAAGTCTTAACAATTATAAAGAATCATCTGGCTGAGTAGTTTCTGAGAAGATTTTTAAAGATTTACTCTATATATTCCTATGTAAAACTTTGACACCCCCCCCCCCACCAATGTGGCCACACCCTACCCCAAGGGATCATGTTTTTCACTCTCTTTGAACCTACACTACATGAAGATACTTCCACACAAGTTTCAGCTTTCCTGGCTGATTAGTTTCTGAGCAGAAGATTTTTAAAGTTTTACTCTATGTATTCGTGTGTAAAACTTCGACCCTCCATTGTGCCCCACCCTACCCCCAGGGATCATGATTTTCACAACTTTGAATCTACACTACCTGAGGATGCTCCCACACAAGTTTCAGCTTTCCTGGCTGATTAGTTTCTGAGCAGAAGATTTTTAAAGATTTACTCTATATATTCCTATGTAAAACTTTGACACCCCCCATTGAGCCCCCCCCCCTACCCCTGGGGGTCATGATTTTTACAACTTGAATCTACAATACCTAAGGATGCTTCCACAAGTTTCAGCTTTCCTGACTGATTAGTTTTTGAAAAGAATATTTTTAAAGATTTACTCTTTATATTCCTATGTAGAACTACGGCCCTCCATTGTGGCCCCACCCTACCCCGGGGGTCATGATTTTCATAACTTTGAATCTACAATACCTGAGAATGCTTCCACACAAGTTTCAGCTTTCCTTGCTGATTAGTTTTTGAGAAGAAGATTTTTAAAGATTTACTCTTTATATTCCTATGTAGAACTTCGACCCTCCATTGTGGCCCCACCCTACCCCCGGGGGGTCATGATTTTCACAACTTTGAATCTACAATACCTGAGGATGCTCCAACACAAGTTTCAGCTTTCCTGACTGATTAGTTTTTGAGAAGAATATTTTTAAAGATTTACTCTTTATATTCCTATGTAGAACTTCGGCCCTCCATTGTGCCCCCCCCCCCTTACCCCGGGGGTCATGATTTTCATAACTTTGAATCTACAATACCTGAGAATGTTTCCACACAAGTTTCAGCTTTCCTTGCTGATTAGTTTTTGAGAAGAAGATTTTTAAAGATTTACTCTTGATATTCCTATGTAGAACTTCGACCCTCCATTGTGGCCCCACCCTACCCCCGGGGGGTCATGATTTTCACAACTTTGAATCTACACTACCTGAGGATGCTCCCACACAAGTTTCAGCTTTCCTGACTGATTAGTTTTTGAGAAGATTTTTAAAGATTTACTTTATATATTCCTATGTAAAACTTTGACCTCCCCCATTGTGCCCAGCCTCCCCCTATCCCTGGGGGTCATGATTTTTACAACATTGAATCTACAATACCTAAGAATGCTTCCACACAAGTTTCAGCTTTCCTGACTGATTAGTTTTTGAGAAGAAGATTTTTAAAAATTTAATCTTTATATTCCTATGTAAAACTTTGACCCCCATTGTGGCCCCACCCTACTCCTGGGGGTCATGATTTTCAAAATTTTGAATCTACACTACCTGAGGATGCTACCACACAAGTTTCAGCTTTCCTGGCTTAATGGTTCTTGAGAAGAAGATTTTTGAAAATTTCTCAATTTTTTTCATTAATTTCTAATTATCTCCCCTTGAAAAAGGGTGTGATCCTTAATTTTCACAACTTTGAATCCCCTTTGCCTAAAGACGTTTTTTTTGCCAAGTTTGGTTGAAATTGGCCCAGTAGTTCTTGAGAAGATGTTGAAAATGTGAAAAGTTTATGGGCATGCGGACAACAGATAAAATGGATCAGAAAAGCTCACTTGAGCTTTCAGCTCAGTTGAGTTAAAAACAGCAATAATGGTATAATGTACATATAAGAACATGTAGGTACTATTAAACTGGGTCCTACATTCTTCAGCAGATAAATGCTGACCTTCTACAAGTTAACAATAATCCCTTGAAGTTTCATATCAACAACCAACAAATTTACTGTAAAGAATTAAACATATTTTATTTTTATAAAAAGTGTGTAAATTTTGTTCAGGTATGATTACTATCATATGCTGCATTTTTAAATTTTGGGCAGATTTTATAGGACAGCTAATAACAATAAATTGATCTAGAGATATCACATCTATGTATAGGAATACTTTACGAATCTGATTGCTTAGTGCAGATCAAGAATTGTATACATTGTACAAATATCTGTGTTTTCTTTGATTTACATAACATACACATATAATTATTGCACACTGAAATTATAAGCACAAAATAAAATAAATGGTAAACAATTCTACTATAATACATGAAATAAACATGTACTAACTTCAAAACCCATTGTTCATCATGAATTCAAACTTATTTCATACATGCACTTCTTTTATGACAGTGTTCATTTTCCTCAGTAAAATCAGATTGTTTCATCAGATATTCTTCTGTAGTATCTTACAGCAGAGAAAATGAATTTAGCAAGACCATTCCAAATTGATAAGATGTGTGGCAGCCATATGATATGACCAAGATGGGATGAAGGGAACAAATCACACAATGATATTAAGTGTAAATATCTATCTTCAAAAGGATAAATCTTTCTGCTTGTTCTCTCTCCCAAACACAAACTTTCAGAGCTCTCTCTCTCTCTCTCTCTCTCTCTCTCATATTTTACTGGGGTACTGGGATAAATTACCTTGCTCTTTTATTCAATACTCCAATTTTCATGAGATACATACAAGATTGTAAAGGCCTGAGGGCACCCTGACGTTCAAAAATGTCTTGCACATACAAGTTCCTTACATACAAGTTCCTTTAAAAATACGGAATGCATCAGAAGGTACTTGTATTATGAATCTGAAGCCACTTTACTAGAGTGAGCACTTGAACAAGTTGAAAGCATTGCAAAAATTCTCTATTCCTATCACATAAATCTTGGCAATTGCTCCCAAGTGTCAGCTCTGCAAAACAGACCTCTGGTGTTTACAAATGGGTGAAAGAAAAAATAGCCTATTGTTGTCAGAACTGCCATGTATATGAGTATATGAGTGGCAGATTGAATGAAAATCATGTATTTATAACGAAAAATACTGCTTTTTCCTGCATAATTATTAATTATCGATGTAATGAATAAATAAGAACAAAAACAATCATCACGTTTCACTGTTGCCATCTTTCTTTTTGGAGTCTTTTTCCTCACTCTTTGAATTATCTTTGTCTTTTTGAGATGGTATTTCTTCTTCTTTGGAATCTGGTTTATTTTCTGGGCTTTCTTTCTCTTTCTTGAAAAATGACTTTAGTTTGGCCACAAGCCCTTTTCTTTTGCTTGGATCAGAAGCAGTGAAGTCCCTTGTGGTTAGATTGTGTAAGGAACCAAACGCAATGGCCACCACAGTACAGGCCAAACAAATGACATTGTAGGGCATGCTGAAGTCGGGAGTAGGGAGGGACACAAGCAGAGTCTCAGTGTGAAGTCGGAGGAAGAAGGAACTAGAACTGTCCGAAAAGCTGCAGAAAGAAAAGATACCGTTACACTGTAATCTTCATATCAACAGCTAGAAAATTACCAAAGAAAATTGGAGCTTTAACTTTACATTGAGATGGGGATCATGATTTTGAAATTCAGAAAATTGCTTTAGGAGATGGGACTTGTACTTCAAGATTGAGATAAGGTTCATGTACATGTGATTTTACCTTTCCTCCAGGAGAGAGACAGACTGTGATGTAGCAGTGTACCGACTTGCCACGGGCAGTACGGTAGAAACAACGGCAGAGCTGACATAAAATCCATGATTGGCATCAGGTGGATACTCTGTCCACTTCAAAAAGGCTCGCTCAAACGAGTAAGTGATCTTTGTTACAGAGTTGGCAAAGAGTCTGAATACCAGCTCCATCTGGTAAGGATTGGCACGGTCTTTTGCTGGGATGAAGTTTATTTTATCTGTAAAAGTTTTGTACTTGTGACATTATAGTAATAAATTTCTTATTGTTGCAGCAGACCTCATTATTAAGTGTGAAGTTAAGACATTTTGAAAACAAACTCTGAGTACATGACAATAACAGACCTACATGTCAGAAAGGAAAATAAGTCGCAACTAGTATATGTTGACCCATTGAAGAAATTAAAGATGATCCATCACTTCTGTTGCTATACTTACATGGCTTGATTTCTTTCCCATCATTTTCTATCCTCAGTGAACTAAAGTACACTCTGAGGAACCACGGGACGGTCTCCATGAAGATGACAGTGGTGTTGCTGGACATTGTATTATAAATCATACAGGTCACGCCCCCTCTCTCCAGCCCATACCCTGCATAAAGTGCAAGATTATGTATTGTGTTCTATTTGAATGTGTAATAAAAATGGTCCATGTACTTGCAGTAAAGACTTCCACCTTTCAAATATTCTATTTTCAATGAGAACTTAAATTTTAACTTGTTTATACCTGTAACAAATCTGTTAGCATACACTGGGGGCAGCGAGGAGTTGGAGAAGGTCAGTTTCTCCTCATACACGGCCTTCAGGTTTAGGCTGCTGGGGGACAGATGGTTCCCTATCTGGTATACAGCTATCTTTCTCTCCTCCCCAGATCGCTTTTGATTGAGCACAAAGTCTGGTACAGGCGATAGACTGAATTTTGGGAACGTCTGAAAAAATAACCCAAATCATTCAGCATTTTGATAAATGTACGTTTAATCACAAAAATTTCTGATTTTTGTTTAACATGAAACACAGCTTACCAACTTGCACAGAAATTAAGTTTTGGGGCCAATCTTTAATTTTCCTGATTACTGGTACCAAATATTCAATGAATAGCATGTGACATGGATGCATTTCATATCATTCTAAATGTATAAACATCTGAAAAATGGACCCCTTAATCCTGACAATGTAAAGGTATGAGAAAGTTCTAAACTTTTTGTATAAAGAAAGCATGAACATTACCTCTTGTGTGGTCACATCCACATAGATCTTCCTAGTGTCGGCCAGGGGACACTGTGATTGTAGAGTCCTGTCAAACATGCTCTGGAAACTCCAGTCTGGGAAGGGAGAATTAGTAATTCAAATAAATGTCACATACAGTAAAATATGCTTATAACGAAGTGACAGGGACAGGTGATTTTGCTTCATTATAAGCGTAACTCGTTATATCCGTCAAGTTTACTTCAAGTAATAAAGTCACCAGGAATGAAAATCACTTTGCTGTTAGTGTCAATTTATCATAAACATGTTCGCTATAACCATATTTTATGGTCTTTACTATTTAAATCTCACATTACAAATTTGCAATTATTAACAGCAAGTTCACATTGGTATACAAAAAATAGTCACTGATATTTGACATTTTTATACTACTGTATTTGTAATAGGAGGATCTAGGTTACCTTCTCTTTAAGTGTAGCTTGAATTTTAATGATTGATTCTCAATTGTCTTAAGAAATACTGTAGTGTGCACAAAACAATTACCTTGTTTTCCATTTTTATTTGTGGTTGGATCATACACAACTGTTAGTGTCTGTTTGAGCTCTGTGGCTGGTGTAAGGCATTGAGTATCCTAAAAACAAATTGTTAAAAGTGTAACAATTCTTGAGTCGCATGTACACAAGTCCAAAACTTCCATTTACAAATGGATTAATACCTGACAGACAGATCTAACATGAACTCCCAGAGAATGATAAAATCCATCATAGATCTTCACAGAGTTCAACAAACTGGCTAGACCAATCTGTAAGCAAATGAAAAATACAAGTTATTCCTAGTACCAGTATGTATTCACTTCATGTACTCGGTTTTAAATTTATGATTTAAATTATCAAAAAAAAATTTCAAACTTCCTGTGAAAAAGACAATGACCTTTGATCCACAAGGCAGAAGTTTCTTCCATGGAGTCAGATTTTCAGTACACACCACTTCTCTTGGAAGTGTCGAGTACCTGACAAAGCGAGAGTCTGCACTGTAGAACTCGGAGGCGAGTCCAGCCGGACGGAAACTCCACCGTGGTTGTACAGTTGACTTACTGTCCATGAAATTCAGAGAGGCGCAAAACAATCCCGACAATGCATTGACTAGATCTGCCCAAGTCTGATCAACTCTGTCAATAATAAGAAACATAAATAGAAGGTATGCACATTTACTTTTCTAATGAATTAAATGTGAGAAAATTTGTCAATAGGACAGCAAACCAGGTTTTTTTTGCATGAACAGTATCTACATGTATTATTCATTTTTCACCCCTGAATTGATAAACACTACCAATCCAGAGAAATAGGGTAATCTATATGAAATATTTTGCCAAAAATAAGTTAGTCCAACAAGTGATATTTTTTCCAAAATCCAAAAAATATGCACATCTCTGATATATGTACAACTGATCTACAAAACAACGACTTCCCATCTTGAAAACTGCAGGAGGAGTTATTCGTACAGTAGGGGGGTACCCAGTATGCAATATTATGCCAAACATTGACTAAATTCAACAACTGGTATTTTTTAAAGTCCAAGTAATATGCAAATCTCTGATATATTTTTTAATAGATCTGCAAAACAACAACTTCCTATCTTGAAAACTGTCGGAGGAGTTATCTGTACAATAAGGGTACCCTCCCACCCAACTGTATGCCATTTTCACCATTTAAATAACCAGATTTTTTCTTTGCAAAACCCGGTTAAAAACAATGCTTATTTCTACTCCATTCTGTTCATCATTGATCTCCGATCCAAAAAGTTTCAAATAATCATTTCAAATAGCTTGGATTTTTCCACCATAGGTTTGATATGATGCTTACCCTGAATGAGGCTGAAACCACACCCACAACTCATCGCCCGGGGGTGCATCCTCTGGCGGGTATCCCCATTTCTCATGTTTCCACAGTCCTTGTGTCTGACTTAAATGTAGTTCCTTTACTTTATAGGTTGTTAATACATCCCCAAGTGATTTTGGAAACAGGTGATAATGTTGAACTAAAATAGTAAGAGTTTCAAGAACATTTTTATGACAAATATAGACAAATTGTGTTTTGATTGGATCTTTTGCATAAATACATGTACAACTGGTTGTATGTCTATTTACAATTAATAAATTAATTATACAGAATTCCAAGAGTGTTAACTTGATTGTGACTACATGTATGTTAAAATAATTTGCAAATATTTTTGCAATTGATTTCATAATAAAAAGTCACACTGTAATACCATAATATGCTCAAAACTGAAGGTGGTATGGGACACCTCCATATTATGATGTACTTCCAATAGAAATGAACAGTACAATCAACATGATCAAGCATAATTTCAAAAACTTTCTCTTTCCTGAAAATGCAAAGAGCAGTGGGTTAGAGAGTTAAATACAAATCTGTAAGCCACGAGTTTGAATCTTGCTAGGGCTTTTATAATCTTGACCTTTCCAAAAAATTTTACAACATTTTTTAAGGTCAAATATTGTAAAATTTGAAAACAGTGAAAGTGCGGTATATTGATTATTCGGTACTTTTATCAACATTAACATTGACAGGTGTCCCATACCACCTTTAGCAAATATAGTAAGATTCATTTAGAAAGAACATGGATATAGCGAAATCACATATGAGTTCTGGGCCAAATTATTAACAATTCCTTCTAAAAATGTATAGTTAAAATTACTTTAAAAAACTTAGATTGAAAAAAATTGTGAATATGCTATTTCCATGAATTCATTCAAGTTCGCTTTAACTGTTTATTTGTTTTAGCTATTAATATTAAGTTAAGTTAAATCCTTTTCTGTGCTATGGAGGCGAATAGGGCTGATGCTTATCTCCGGTTTCTGTGGTGCTAAGCGGATGAGAGTCATTGACTCCCCCTGGATGGGACACCCGTCCATCACAGGCTAACCCCCAGCATAAGCCGGTACCCAATTTCAGCTGGAGGGACTGAGACAATGTAGATAAAGTGCCTTGCCTAAGTGCTAAACACATAACATCAAATGACCGCAGTGGGGTTTGAACCAGAGACCTTCGGGTTACTGGCCTAAAGCCCATAACCACTGGGCCATGTACTCCACTCTAGCTATCCTATAGCAAATTAAATTTGTGTCATCTAGAGATGGAAAATAACGAAAAATTTCTTGACAAGCAAATGACAACATTATATTTAATCAGATTGAAAATGCAGCGACTTGGAAAAAGACACTTTAAGACAGACAGTCACATCAACCAGCCTTTAGATTTAACTGTGCTCACATCAAAACAGTAGCAATGCAATCATATTATGTATCCGATTGAGCAGTTTGTGCAGGAACCTATAGATATCTACAGATCAGTGATTGATTGACTGGAATTACGTCTATTGGAACTGTAGAGTGTATATATACAGTCCATTTTGTGGAGAGGGAAAAAACGGTGACGTCATTGAAAAAGTACTAGTTGTGTATCATGAGAGAGGTTCGTTGGAAATACCACATAAATTACTAATTAGACCCATATGAAATAAGACTGTGTAGAGCGAGTGCTTACATGACTCGGGTTTGTCGATCGATACGTTCCAAACAGTGGTGAATTGAAAATGGAACATGACATGACCGCTAGAAAAAGGTTTCACGTATAATTCTTCTGAAAAATTGTCGTTGTGAATGCCAATTGTGAAAGAGAAATTAACAAGAGCAAGGAATAACAAAAATGTTATCTTTCCTCCCGGCAAGTTTGCACTATCGGACGCCATATTTAAAATTGCTGGAATGCAGTAAATAAATTATTCATGAGATACTGGTGATTAATATTTCAAAAGTAAAATATTTACATAGATTTCAACAATTAAGCTATGTTTTAGATGTTCTTTTATCTAATATTACTGAATTCATAACCACATTATTTCGATATTAAAATTTTACAACCTGAAAATGATTTTAGCTAACCACTTGAAGGATAAGAAGAGTTTCCGGTAGACCGGAAGCACATGATATTTGTTGTCAGTTTTGGTTTTCTTTCTGCAAACAAAGACTGGAAGAGGTGGTTCTATGCCATTGAGCAGAAGAAGATGATGCATTCAATTTTGTGAATTGATTCTCGGTATTACTGGGTAAATATGTTTTCAAAGATGTAAAGAAATCACAAATGCCTTTAAAATACTGTTCACTACATTCTTGTATAGCACATTATGCAAATAAGCAAACAGCTGTCATAGGTGGATCTATAGGAATGTAAAATATTGATTGATGAAATCAAAACTAATTTCCTCTCATTTATAGTGTTAGTCACAGTGTTATATCAGCATTAGTTTGAAATTAACGATGTGAGGATTAATGTAGCATTGATTCTGTCAGAAACATGGAATAAATAACTGTCACTTCATTCCAAATCACTATGTTCATTACAGAAACATTTCAACATTTTAACAGGTATACCAAATTCAAATGACCTGGTATCTGAAACACTATAACTTAAATAGTAAATACCAATGATATGTCAAAATGAGCAACAACAATAAAAGACAATAACCCATTATTTACAATTTTAAGACCTGGAATTAACCAAAGACAAAAAAAAATCACCATTATTGTAACGGAATAATCTCAAGGGATTTTTTGCTGTAGATTTATGATAGAAATCAGAGATGGTTGGGAGGAGAAGTTCAACAGGGAACAAAAGGTCTCCCATAGCTGCAGAACCAGCTCTTGCCAGCAGACCAAAGAGAAATATTTCACCCAAAACCTATGTACGTATTTAATGGTCTTACACAGTAAATCTTGAGGTAATGCTTTCAGATAAGTATACCAGCTGTACCAGTAGTGTGCAGAAAGACTTTATTTAAAATGGCCAAGTTTCTTGACAAGTAAATGACAAGTTTGCATGAACTATTAGATATCCATACCTGGTTGGTATGTAATGCATGTTTGACAGGTGGTTTTTTATTAAAAATACAGTACCAAAAAACATAATCTAAAGCAGAGAGTCTGCATGAGTCTAGAATATTAATGTTTTTTATCTGGCACCATTGCAAGAAATATTTTTTATACCATAATTATTGGTTATGAAGTTCATTGGAGGATAGATCAATCATTGAGAAGTAATAATCACCATGTCATTAGACCTTGGTGAATGTAAGAGCTATATGTTATTAAATCTTTTTATTACTTGATATCTAAGGTCAGCAACCAGATAGAGAAACTTTTAATGAGTTAATGTTAATGATATTTATATGTATTGTAAGATTATTGAATTACCTGTTTCCTTTCACCTTGTAAAATTAGGATATCACCGCTGGATTGTCTTGGAAAGAAGAACGAGAACTAAAGAAAGCACTGTATGCATCATTACAAGAATCAAAGAGACCTTCAACCCCCAGACCAGGAAATGATACGCCAACTGAATCAGACAATCCTGACAATGCAAGATTTAGACCAATCAAAATTAAGAAGACATTGTCCAGGAGGACCAGAAGTTCCAGTTCGAGTGCACCCTCTACCCCCGTGACAACCTGTCAGTCAGTGAGCTGTGTGGATGAAACGAGTCAGGAGTCAACCATGTCATCAGTCACTAGTGTATCAACTCTTGACTCAAAGAAGTAAGTTGTATCTTAAACATGTTAAGTAAAACGCCGCCATTTGTGGCATAATGACTGCAGTTTATATCATTTATATTACAAAATTTACATCATAACACAATAGATGGTTTTTCAATGTATTGTTTTCTAAAGGAAACAGGAATTTGGAACTAATGTTTACACCATGTATAGAATAAAGTTGTTTCATTGAATAGCCTTTTTTTTAAATATTGGTTGATAACCAGGAATGAAAATTCACATAAAGGTACCAAAAGTGATTAATGATTAAGTGTCAAGAGAGGATGCATTTCAGCACATATACCTAAATGCTTCAATGATTTGATCACAATCTAGAACTAAGGTCCGTGCTCAGAGGAAGTTTGCTATGAACCAGCCAAACAACATTCAGACCAATTCCAGTACAAGTGTCCCATGCACAGAAACAGGTGTCACATCAACGTCGAAGACCGGCGAGAAGACGTCTTCTACTATTGTTTTCCCAAAGAGAGCAAAGACAGAAGATTTTCTGACCTTTCTTTGTCTCAGAGGTACAAGATGTCAATCAGATTTAATCAACTTTCTAGTTTTAAATACTTTTGTTCACCTTTATTTAAACACTAGAGAAACATCCACCAATTTTATTTACCCTTAGAGTAAACAAAAATGTACCCTTGTTAAAAAGGCTTGTAAATTGATCATTTACACTAGAAAACTGTTTTGAATTTTAACAGTAATTGCAAGCCGCAACTAGCAAAAGAGATATATATGGTGAATTGGAAAAACATAAAACAAATGAACACTTCCTGGTGACCTCATCATAATTATTGTAACCAGTCATGATTATATTCTGGTTTTTTTACAGGTACACCTCTTTTGCCCCCTCATTTGGACTTTTTTAACTACAGTCGCTATGACAACAGTCTGACCAATGGCCGTAATGGTAGAGACACTTCTCCCTCGTCCTCCTCCACCAGCCTCAGTAATGTGACGGAGGATCACACGTTTACACCGGTCAGTGTTTGTGTAGTACCAGTACAACGTATTACAATTAATTCTTGTATGTACATGTTATAAATCGATTGTTCCCCTCACTGTGGAGAATGTGAATGATTTCAAATTGCAATATGTAGGGATGACAATTTGTTGGGATAATAACTCATTAAGTGTTACATTTTCATTATCAATGCAGAAATTAGATTTTGATATAATTTTCATGTTCACTTTTTGCATATATATACTGAATCTAACTGTTCATTCTCTTAGTATTCAGTAAATTCAATATAACTTTAGGTAAATAAGTTCACCACTCCATGTAAGAAGGCTGCCCGGGCCAGTGCTGGCACCCCTGAGACTTGTCGTGGACTGGCAGGAGTGAAGCGGATGGACAAGTCTCCAAAAACCAAGTCCCCGCTGGCCCGCCGAGGAAGGCCAGCTAGATCCCTGAACATCACACCAGTAAAAGTGTCACCCTCCAAAGAAAGATTGCCAGCCAAAGTGCTCAACACTAGGCTCGAAAAAAGAGGGCTCGGAAAGGCAAGGCTGGCCTCCAAACGGAAAGCAGTGGCCACCCTTACCCATCGAGCATCACCTGCCAAACTCAAAGCCCACCCCACAGAGGAACAACAGAATGAGCGTGATAAGGTAACAGATGGTGTAGGGTGTCGTGACTCAGTAGTATGTAGTGTGCATGGTAGAATTGGGGATGGCACAAGTAAGTGTGTGGAATGTTCACCCGTGTATAGTTCTCACATAGATGCTTCTCTCGCCAGCTTCTGTATGTCTAACCATCTGCTTCCTCTTGTTCCCTCCAACCTCTCCCTACTCCACAAGGAACACATCAATCCTCAGCTGTACCCTGCCTGGCAGGGAGATATTGTGGGTAGGAAAAAAGAAAATCCCTCACAAATACTTACTGATCACAACCAAGAGACTTTGCCATCAGAAGCTATTCAGGATGACCAAATAACAAGGGATTCCATGTTGTATGCCAATATGCTACATGATAAGAAAAAAAGTTGTGAAATGATGGCAACTCCCCTTTCTGCTGATGATGTTCAGTTTGCCATATCTGCTGTTCAGGATTGGAAGACAGAAGCAGAGGACCAACAAGACATTTGTGTCACGAATCCACCACTATTGTCAGCAAATCAGATAGAAGTGTTGGCTTATAAGGTACCCACAATCATGGAAGAACAAGTAGCATTTGCTGAAGAGAAGTTACTAGAAGCCAGCCTTGGTACCAGAGGACAAGTTTGTCCTCAGGAGGAAAATTCCCCTCTGCTGATACAGACAGATAACACAGCAGACTTGGTTCAACATAAAGAGCAGCAACTCAAGGATGCTGAAAACCAAAACAGCTTACCAGCATTAACTGAAATGTTTATTCCAGAAAACCAAGACAATTATCAGTCAACAACAGCTCTCCCTATGACGGAAGCAAACACGACAGGAAAAGTTGTTGAGTCCTATTCCTCTCCTCTTGGGGACAGGTTTTTATTGAATCCAGAGTCAAATTTATGTGAAGTTTATCGAGACCAGTTGTATGATACACAGAAGTGTCAAAAACCATCAGAGCAGATACATGAGCTGAATTCAGAGATAGTTACAATAAAGGCGGCAAATGCTAATAGCAATATTCAAGGTGACAGTGTTTTCCTAAGTCAACAATCTACAAACACATGTATCAGTAATTTCAATTCACCTCGCACTAAAAATCTTATTGATTATGGTGAATATGATACTCCCCTGGACTTAAGTTTACCAAAAGAATCAAACCATAAATCACAATCTTTAGAGCAAGGATCAGAGCTTGTTGTCCAAGAGTTAAATAACAATATCAGTGTGTGCGATCTAGATGTTACTCGCATTACACTAAATTCTGGAAATGTTCCTCAATTTCTCAAAAAAGGCACCACCACAATAAAGGTAGAAGATGACAAAATAATCATCAAACACCAGTCTAACCGAGAGCCTAATGACGAAGGTTGTACTGAGGGCCAGGGTGTCAACCTGAAGGTCATGAACAAGTGTGTGGATAAAAGAAAGGTCAAGGTCATCGTGCCATGTTCTATCATTATTGGGAATTCTTCCCCGAAAGTGTCTGTCATAAACAGCAACAACTATGCTGCCATACAAGAACTGCCTTCACCACAATTTAGAAGAAGCAGTGAAGATCAGACAATTTCACTTGGTCAGTACTCGGACATTGCAAACCAGATTAAACAGGAGGTAACAGAAGAGCCTGAGCAGATGGAACCACTCACAACTGGGAGTTTGACCTTAAAGAAACCTTCAAGGACAAAATTAGATGCCATACAGCTGGGTAGTAATGTCTTTTCTCGTCCTTCAGAGAGGCCGCGGTTTGTCTGGAAGAGTAGCAAATTACCAGTCTTTGATATCATGCAGTCTTCTGGAGAGACAAACCTGTTCTCAAAATCTAAGACACAGCGATTTACTGATAGTTCCAAGGAAGAATCCCCCATTGGCTCTCCAAAACAATTAATGCCTGATCTACTACAGAATCTCAGTAGCAGTCAGAGCTCTAGAAGTAAGAGGTGGAAGAGATCTCCATCCACTGCCATAACTACAATTTCTAGCAGTCAGTACTACAGTACTTACGCCAGCAAGCCATTTCTTCTGCCCGAGCAGGTCCAAAAGACAACAACAAACAATAGAATTGGTTATCCATTAGATGATGAGAAAAATAACATTGATATTCCATCAAACGAGAAGACATTTGGAGCAGAGTTTACCTTTAGAGTTGATAGTTATAAGGAATGTCTGAGCAGCATGACCCAGGCTGATTATAGTAGTCAGGCTGAATACAATAGTAATCCATCTTCTACCCGGCAGTGGCCTCCAACTGGGTTGAAACAGTGCATGCATCCCGAGATTCCTGACCAGAACAACAATACCCAGGACACAGAAGAAAATGGAGAATCATCAGAGGAGGATAGAGAGGAGGATAAGGAGTATTTACGGATACACAAACATAACTCTTCCTCTTCACAGCCAATCAGTTCCATTGAAAACAACCAAATTCCTGAGTTAGGAATTCTACAAAATCCAACAGAGGAACTTAGTTGTAGTATACAGAACATATCTAATCAGCCTTTTGATGAGAATCAGAATATTTCTAAACATGATGAATACACTACAGGAGGAACATTGTCAGAGAACAGATCTAGCTCTGTTCCAAAAACAAACAGTCAATTTAAAAAGAAGCTGTTCCCTTTACCTCCAACTATTATGTCTTCATGGTATTACTAATGCGTAGTCTTGAATGTGTGTACACATGCTTCATTTCTAGTCAGTGCTAACACTTTATCACCCCTTGATTAACCATCCTTTTAGGAAATGCATTATAAATGTGTGAATCTCGAACTGTGTTATCTTCATTGGTCACTATTGTATGCAGTGTATTTTGTACTCAAGATGTAAATTTTATTTGCATTATCAGAGAAAATTTTGCAAGGTTTGTAATAATCATGTTGAGCAAATATTTCTTATCACAAACCAGTCTGTTCATGGCTTGATTTGTATAAAACATTTTAAAAAATGTTGCCACAAACCACTTTATCCCTAGTCAATTGCAAAAAAAAAATTGTTCTGAAAAATAGGTCTTTTAGTAAAAGCAACAAAATAATATAGAAATTATTATAGAATAAAGGGTTATCACTAGCCAGACAAATCATTTTCAATTAATGTTTAATCATCCAAATGAAATCTGAATCATGTAATGAAATATTTTTTAGAATTTAATTTTAAACAATGAAATGTGTTGTTTGACTGGTTAAAAATCAAGTTACAAATAAGATGATATGGATTAAAGAATTAATAGCTGAATTACAATATCTAATAATTTGAAATAAGGATAACTTTTCAGAACATTATATGTTTCTCTCTATTCTATATGCATGCTAAAATTAACTTTAAAAATAGTACCACCCACTTGTACATAGATGTATCAGAGTATATTACATGTAGATAGGCCTATGTGTAACTGTGTACTGGAGAAAATTTCCTTAGAATATAATATTAATACTTTGCATGGATGCTTATACATATTGTGTGTCATGTTTGTTTGTTGTTACCATTTATTATAGAGTTTCTTATTCATTTTAAGAATTTAATGTGCAAGTTACAGTGCTTTTTCCTCAAATAAAGGATATTTTTGCTAAAAGTATTATTTTGTGATTTAAAACAAATTTTGTGTTGTTTAAAGTTTTAACTATTTTAAACAGATTTTTCATTATTATTACATAGCCATCTAAATCAGTGCCTAAATTGACCCAAGATATCCCAAAGAAACGACCAATGAAGTCGAAACTCAAGAAATCAGCAATGACACCGAACGATTTCATTGCAATGCGGTTACCAAGGAGACAAGCTAAACAGAATGCCCTCAAGTTTTACATGGAGGATTTGGAAGATGTCGAAGACCGTTCCAACTCTGACGATGAAGTCACCTTCCCTCACAAACGAAAATTTGAAGAAATAATGTCAGAATCTAATAACCTCCCTTTAAAAAGTTCTCGATTAAGAAAAATAAATAAAAATGCTCTTAAATCAGTAACTCATGGTAGACAATTATTACAAAATAGGTTATCGTTTCATAAAAACTTTGTAAGCTCTGAGAGAAGGAGTACGAGATCTTGCAGTAAGTCTAGTGATTCCAATGATAGTACTGATCTAAAGAAAAAAGTCTCACAGGATCTTGCTATTAAAAGTGTTAAAAACGATAGCGATAAAAGCCATACAAATGTCCGTCCTGTTCGTCAGCAGCGAGTTACCAGATTGTCAGAGTCCAGCACTCATCCAAATTCAGATACGCCACAAGAACAACCAAAGACAAGAAAAAATAGCAGTAAGTCTGTGTGTGTGACAAGGTGGTATGGGTCACCTGTAGATATTAATGTGGATAAAAGTCTCTCTTTAATGTTATTAAGATAGTCATTATTTAGAATGTTTTCAAAAATACTCTGGTGTTTTATTTTTAGGAGCTGTTTTCATTTAAATAATTATTTACTACCACTGAATAATTTCATGTTTACTTATTTGCTTGCTGTATTCTTGATGTAGTTGGGGGAAGGACCCTAAGACTGCGAGACCCAGAGAGCCCAGTGAAGTCCCTGCGGTCTGAAGCCCAGCTGTCACCCCGCGAAGTCTCCACCAGCCTGACAGAGATACCCACGTTTTATCCAACAGAGGAGGAGTTTCAGCGCCCCCTACATTATATACAAAGCATTGCTCCCCGGGCTGAGCCCTTTGGAATGTGTAAAATTATCCCTCCTTCTAGTTGGAAGGTACATGTACTTCTGTTTGTGCAGTAAAAAAAAACTCTGCTTTAGGACCTAAGTGAGATTGTGACTCTGCTTAACTGTTGATCATTTCTTTGAATTTTCCTCCATATGTAATTTTATCTGTTTTATGTCACAGCTGGAAGGAAAGATCAGTGAAGATACCAGGTTTACATCACAGAAACAGTTCACCCACAAACTGTACAAAAGGTAGCTCTTTATGGTTAGGGGTCAGTTTGATTGAAATAGTCACAGCACAGATGTAAATTTATATGAATTGACAATTGGAGTCAGTGGTCCCAGAAGGGCATTACTGTTTCATATATAGAATACTAGTATTTGTACAATTTAGTAAAAGTGTGTAGAACTTAATTTTACATGTATCAACAAATTTATTTTGAAGATTTGGTCCAAATGTGGAGAAGTTAGAGTGTATCAGAAAACACATGGAGGTCTTAAATCCAGATGAACAGTTCCAGATTCCAGAGGTATCAGGAACAAAATTGTTTTTTAAAAAGTACTTATGTCAGTAATCTTGGTCTCTGTTTATGTTTTTGGATTATTTATCAGTTTATGTATGGAATATTTAATTATTTGTTTACGTCTTTGTTGTAGATTGGTGGTGTGGAGCTGGACATTTGTGATCTGGATAGAACCATCCAGGAGTGTGGGGGAATGAGGCACGAGGTGGAGAAGAAGAAATGGGCCCGGGTGGCGGACACCATGAATGTCCCAAAAATGGTAGGTTACATTGTTAAACTGTTCCTCAGGATAATCCTTCTAAACAAACATGTCACCTGGATTAAACCTTTCAGATTAAATTATCTCAGTTGTAATTTGTATCAGATGCTATTATGACAAAATCAGATGTTAGATACATTCAGTCATAACAAAAATACAATGAGAAATTGTTTGAGTGAGATGTAAAATATACCAGGTACATACACATGTACATGTAGAGATCTACATGTCTTTCAATCCAATTAGGAAAGTGAAATTAGATTCTTTGATTTGCTTTCCTGGTACTGTACTTGTACTTACCATAGATCACAACTCCAAAACTGAAGCAAACTTATGATTTCAATTGTCTTAAAAGAAGATACTGTGATTCCTTATTAAAGGTGAAGAAATAATATCCGTGTAAAATCACAAGAAGCAGCTCTCACGGAGTAATCTCACTTTTTTTCAGACAGTTTTGAACTATTTGAAATTATATAACAAAAAATTAGTGCTTTCAATTTAATATATTTGTGATTTGATACAAAAATTGGAGTCATGGAATAAAGTACTCTTGTAAAATAAGGAATTTACAATAAGTAGGGTTTTCATGTCAGTTGATCTGACCTAATTAGAAAATAAAAGGACTTAATTTAATCTTTGAATTTTACATGACCATCAATATGTTACAGGCACAGGACCGCGGTACTAAGCTGTACGATGCTTACTGTAAATTTCTGCTGTCCTACAATGACTTGAATGCAGAAGAAAAATCAAAACTTCAGAGCCAGGTCAAGGCTGAAAGAATGAAGGTCAAGAGGGAAGACCAGGAGGAGGACTGTATCATCAAGGTAACAGACACATGGCGTTGTGTATGATGATGGCGTTTTATACTTGTATTGGAATACACATTTATTTTTATTATACTTTCATGTTAAATACTGAAATCTGATTGGTTTAGATGCAGTTGATAATCCGTTCTATTACCCTCGGCATTAGCAACACACTAGGCAACGGGTAACACAACGAATCGTTACATGCGCATAAATTATGCACGTACGATTCGCCTAGAATTCACGTCATTCATAAAAGAAAAGTTTTTTTTAAAATTAAGGCATTCAGTATAATAAAATAAATAGTGCCTGTTTAGGACGATAAGAGTTGAAATTGACACCCCTCGAAAACCATTCTCAACCTCTGCTTTGCGTTAGTTGACAATGGTTTTCTCGGGGTGTCAATTTCAACTCTTACCCTCCTAAACAGGCACTATTATATACCGACGCGAAGCGGAGGTTGACAATGGTTTTCTCGGGGTGTCAATTTCAACAGGCACGATTTATATAGTGTAACATTATGACTTTGGTAATTCAGGGAAAGAACATGTCACTGGGGCGGTTTATACAGATGGCCAGAAACACAGCTTCCCACCACCAGAGGGAGCTCTCTTTGTCCACAGAGGAAACGGAGGTAGGGAGGTCAAATTAAAGCATGTATTTATTAAGCTTTTGGTTGCATATCATTACTTATAAATGAATCCAATATTGATTGAACAGTATTTATTGTCAAGCTGGGGAGTAATTGGAATATGAAATGATGTCGCACTCATCAAACACCAGATGAATACTTTTGATGTGTTATTTACAGAAACAGTTTTGGGAGATAGTCCGCAATAGAAGCAGACATGTAGCTATACATGGTGGCCATGTTGATACCAAAACTCAAACCTGTAGTCTGTTCCCAGTCAAAAAAGAGAACCAGTATTCAAGGTGAGGGCCAGCGAATTGCACCACTGCTTACATGTTCTTCAGATAAACTCAATTATTGCCATCAATGTGATAATTAAAGACAGCCAGATAAGGTTTCAGCAGAATTGTTGATTTCTAAATTCTAATAAAGGAAAATTCCAAATCAACTCTTCACATTAATATTTACACTTGTAGGCATCCCTGGAATTTGAATCTCCTCCCACAACATCCTCTATCTCTGCTGAAGTACCTAGGACCTGTACCTGGTATGTCAGGGTTCTTATTCGAGCACTTGTTTCAAGTCAGGCTTGTTCTATTAGCACAGCAATAGGTTCAATGGTTTATTGACATCACACTGTAGGCATACAGTCAAAATGAAATCAAATCACAGAAAAAAGAGTTTTATAACATAAAGGCTATAACATGCAAGACAATGTTATAAAATATAGAACTATACTGGGTATGACATGTCTACTGTATGTACTAATACAATATTACAAATCTAGCACGCTCTATTAGGTTATAGATATCTAGCAGCTGTTCAAGAATATATTTCTTTGTTAAGATATATTTTTGATAGACTGTTAAGATATATATTTTTGATAGACTGTGTGTGTATCATGAACACTCGTAAGAATTTGATCCCTACATGTATGTTTACTACAGGAGTAACGGTCCCCACTCTACATGTGGGCATGCTCTTCACTGCCTCCTGTTGGTCCACCGACATCCATCATTTACCCTACGTCCAGTATCTACACGGCGAGGCTGATATTGTGTGGTGAGATACCCCAGACATTCACTTAGTTTCTAGAGCTGTTTCCTATTCATCAGGTGACATGTACATGATTAATTGATTATCCTTACTTAATGCTGGCGTGAATGTCTTGCTGCAGGTATTCTGTCCCATCTCAAGAAGAGGCCAAGTTTAAATCTGTGATGAAGGAACTCATTCCTACCCTAGTCAGCAATTCACCACGGTGGCTCAAAGAGGACACGGCCATGGTTAGTGACAAGTAATTGAAGTTGAAAGTGGCCATTAAAATTCTGATTTATATACAGTACTGATACATGTTTTTATGCTTAATTGTCATTCTCCAAAAATTTCAGAGAATGCTCCAATTAATAGTACCGTACCTCCACTCCTTGCCTCCTTCCACTGAGTTACTCTTACATCATTTAATATTGTATCAGTAATTGCCGTCAACATTTGTTGTATCTTTCTGTCAACAGGTGCCCCCTGAGATCCTCCTACAGAAGGGTGTACACTTAAGCCGCTGTGTGCAGTCGCCCCACCAGTTTGTGGTGGTCTTTCCCCAGTCCTACACAGCCACCATCAGCTGTGGGTACACACTCGCCGAGTCCGCTCACTTTGCCACCAAGGACTGGATTCAACTCGGCCTTAAAACTGCTACGGTAGGATATCTCACAGAAATAGACAAACATATTTATCAGTGCTGGAATGCAGAGAATTCACATATGGTAAAATACAAAGAGTTCTCTGAAAGAAGGGAAAGTATGTTATGTACTTGAATGAACATTGTCAGTGAAGGATATCATGGAAGAGGAGTAGAGGGAGCATACAATGTTCATAACGAAAATACAGCACATTTGAATATGGAATTTAACAAGTTACTTTGTGCTATTTCTGTACATATCTGATCAATATTTTATCTTAATAAAGTAAAAATGTTCAAAAGAATATATATGATTCAACAGTCTCTGGAATATTTCAGACTCTGCAGATGTGTAAGGAGCCTGAATTATTCTCCATGGATGAACTGATTTGTCAAATAATGGAGGACACCACGGCATCATCTGATCTTCTCAGGACCATCATTCCTTACTATGAACAAATTCTGTAAGTTTTGAACTGAAACAACAGTCCAAAAGTTTTAGTTATTGGTTATTTTGTGTTACAATAAAGCAGTTTCTTCAATGATTCTTTTTTCCCTTTGGTATAACATTATTCCTGTCACCATATACTTGTACAAATCTATCCATTATAGACCCCTTCACAGTAAATATGGTAGTGCTCTCTTGCAGAGCAAATTGATAAGTTTTGGCTACTTGGTAATTTAAAGTATTGTACATATAAATTACTTAGATTAAACAATTGACGTTACCTTACAATTCACCAAACTATGTCATTTTGACTTGCTAAAGAGCAGAACAGCAGTTACCATGAAGGGGTCTATTAAGAATAAATCTCTACCTGTAAGAGAATTTAAAATTCAACATTCATAAGCATCAGATTTATTTTATATGCAAAAATCTTGACTGATATATACTCAATGACAGTATATGTTCAATGCAGTCATTTCAAAATTTCATTGTTTCAAATCTTATTTTCATTTCAGACAGAGAGAGTTGTCACACAGGAGGATGCTCAGTGACCTTGGAGTGACCTTGGGAAGGAGGATGGCAACACCCACCCACACTCGTCTGAGTCAGTCAGCCTCCCGGCGAGCCTCCTTAGACTCAGAGGAGGTCACAACCCGGTGTGAAGTCACCAAGAAAATCTGTTATCTCTCACTGGTAAGTACAAAAAATCTATTATCCCTCACTGGTTAGTACAACAAATCTATTATCTCTCACTGGTAAATCAAAAAATTTGTTACCTCTCACTGATAAGTACAAAAAATATGTTACCTCTCACTGGTAAGTCAAAAATTCTGTTAACTCTTGCTAGTAAGTACATAAACATCTTTTATCTCTCACTGATAAGTATAAAAAAAAACTCTTATCTCTTGCTGGGACGTACCAAAGAATTTGTTTGTTCTCACTGGTAGGTACGAAAAAAAATGTTAACTCTACTGGTAAGTAACCCCCCCCCATAAAAAAAAAACCCTGTAATTTCTCAATGGTACCAGTAAGTGGTTAACAGGAGTTGATATTTTGTTGTTGTTTTTTTCCAGAAGTGTTTATTTGTCATATTTACTTTTGTGGTTACATGTGTGTCCTGGTTCTGACTTTAACAGCTGATGAACTCAACCACTGATCAGACATACTGCTTGGAGCAAGGGGTGCTACAGGCACAGAAAAAGAAAAAGTCCAAGTTCTGTTTAATCTATCGGTACACAGAGGTTGGTATAAATACACCTGTCAGCTAGATCTTGGAGACATTTATTGTAGTGGTTAACCTATTTTTTTTTTCTCCAAAACTTTATTTTGTGAATAACAAGTTATGAGTTAGTTTGTAGCAACTACCAGTAATTACTAATTGTCATGATCAGGGCTATGATAATAATATTGAGTTGAGAAAATACACATTTAAAGATATATTCACTGAGAGAAATACAGGGAAATAATAAGGTTACAGAAAAGTGTACCTCCTGATAGTAAATAATGTAAGATCAGGATCGCCCAAACAGATGTAACTCTCCATCATGTTTTACTTTTAGGAGGAACTGAAAAAGATTATGGAGGATGCTAAAACCAGACTAACTGCTTTGTCACCTCCAGAGCCTGCTCCTGTGCAGAGGAGAAAATCACGAAAATCCGAGTCTTAAATGCTACAGAGATCTTATGACTTAATGCTTTTACACTGGAGAAAGTCATGAAAATCAGAATCTTAAATTATGACTTACCTAATTCTTTTACTGAGGATAATGTCAGGAAAGTCAGATTCTTCAATGTTTTGAGAATCTTATGACTGAATGCTTTTTCAAGGAATCGGAACTTTAAGTTTACAAATGCATTAGATTGAAATGAAGGCTATATCATAAACAGGATAATGGAACAAAACTGTTCCTTTTGCATGCTGTGTGTTTGTAGATACAGCTTCTGAAAGTAAGTGTTGTCTATGTTCTGTAGTTTGTAAACTATTGGTGGATTCTATGGCTGTGGATTTTAAATCTGCATTCGAGTGTCGAATACCATTTAAGTGGAGCCGTTTTCAGCGGAGAAATGAAAGTTTTTATATACCAGTAACTGGTACATATTTTTAAAAGCATTATTTACATGATCAAATTCATTGTACATTCATAACTGAAACCTTTGCTTTAAAAGCAATTTTTTACTCCTTTATACTTGCACCCTGAATTTTCTACCATTTTATGTATATATATTGCCTTAAAGATGAAATCTTTTTTTATATATGAATAATACATGTGTATCTACTGTTTAGTGTATTTTATCCATTGTAAACCAGTACCATACATTATTTAATGAATGAATGAGCATGCTATATATTAATGTAGAAATGTTTTGTATTTTTTCATTTCATGAGTTGTTTGTTTCATCTAAATCTTAAGTACAGCAAAACCTTCTTGTAACAAGTTTTATTTTATATTATGCACACTGACAACAAACAGTCAAGACCCATATCATTCTGTCAATTAATATTCTTGCAATTCACTCTCAGAATGGAATCTTCCCTTGATTGCAGATATTCTCTGCAGGAAAAAGTGTCTGGCATGATTTTTATGCAATATCTTTTTCTTTGAAAATGATGTGAAAACCATGCAAATTTCACATTATATGAAATATATTTGAGCCACTCTTGCCTACTTAGCAAGTAATTTTCAGTGTTCAGAGAGGCTCAATGTTATGAACACCAATGGTCACTTATTTGTATACTTTTATATGATTTTTTGTGCATCTTTAAAATACTGCTTCTGGGGAATCAAATTCCTTATAAAAATGATTTTATTCATCCAGAACAGTGAAGGGGCACTCTAGCAGAACAGAAGCCAAAAATCCAAACACCTTTTCTACCATGTGAATTGAAATGGTTTTCAACATATATGTAAATTAATGTAAAATTAGTAGAATATAAAGTTCATTTTTGTTACCAGGGTAATACAGATGAATTGGTTGAAAACAAGAAAATCGGTATTGATAAGACTACACTTTTTATATTAAAAAATTATGTACAATTTCACAAATATGTTTTTAATAGCAAGTGCCCCCAACAGTAACTGCATTCTCTCCAAAGTGCAATGTTGTCAATGTGATAATGTCAACAAATAAAATGCTGCTAGCAAAATTGTCTGGGTTTGTTGTGATTGTAGATTTAAAGTCTTGATACTAAGAGGCACACACTTTAGAATGACCTAACAAGAAACCTTATACCCTCCTTGTCATTGTTTTAAAAAGGGACATAGACACACATTGTGGGATCTCAACCATTTGACAGAAATCACCTTTGACTTGATTTAAGGAATCATTATCATTTACCAGGTATCCTAGAGAGATTACCACTTTTAAAAGAGGGTCAATAAGTCATATGTAGCAGAAATTTTCAATACTCTTCAGAAATTGTCCATCATAATTTATTAGTAATATCAACAACATTGCATACCATACAGCATACACATACCGGTTTGTAAATGGTAGATTCTGATACAGTTATTATCTGTGACTATAAATGACGAAAAATTACCTTTAGGCATGACCAAGCCAATTCATTTTAAAAAGATAGACAAAAACACTCTTAAGCTGTTTACATTTGCATGCCAACAAAGTTCTATTGCTGGATAACATTATTTTGATTAATTGGCAAAATATGTATAAATGCACCATTAAATACTTTTCACAGGTACAATGAAATAAATATCAAAAATTTTAACACAAATAAACCACTTTGTCCTAAGAAAATGTGAATTTAACAAGTATTCCATGAAATCCTCAGAAGATGTGCAACTAACAACAAAAGATTCACTGTAGCGTGACAGGAACTGGTAGCTGTGAGGATATAACAGCACAATAAGTCCACCTTCAACACAACATTGCTGGGCCAGATATAGGTGTGGAGTTTGTATAGAGTGAGCACATCTGGAAAATCAGTGCTGGGACCACTGGATTGTTTTAATATCAATTCCTTCCTGGGACATTTCCCACAGCGGGCTGATAAATCAAAGAAACACATTGAAAACTTATCATGTGGAATTAATACAAATCAATGGCAGACACAACTTGCATATCATTTATTCTGTGAATTAACAATTGAAGATAACAAAAACTAACATTAATATCAGTAATCAGTTTAACTTGCTATGTCAATTTCCATGTACAGCTGCACTTTGTGTATATACATGTACACATGCATCTTAGATATCTTATTTGACAGAAGAATGCATCTTGGATATCAGACAGAGGCATATGTCATATATCTGACAATATGTAACTGACAGAGATATGTATCATATATATCTGACGGTAAATGACGTACCTCATTTCTCGCAGCCTACTGACATGTTCAATGCACTTCTCAGCTGTGTAATCAATTTCTGCTTCAGTTGTAAATCGTCCAATACCAAACCTGGAGTCAACATTGTCAAGATACATGTTTGTAAACATTCATATAAAACTAAAATAATCCATGTCTTGCACTTTTTCGGTATGGGTTATTTCACATTATATAATTGCAAATGCAGTTGATACATAATGATAGATGTAAAAGTTGATGGTATTTTGTTTCATACCTAATGGAGGAATGGGCCAAATCTTCATCAGCGCCGACAGCTCTGAGTACATAGGATGGTTCCAGGGATGCGGATGTACAGGCACTGTAAAACAGGAGCAGTGTGTAATACAGGGGGAAATAACATACAGCAACAAGAGGAGCAATGTGTCCCAGAACAATACAGCACTACTTGTAACGTGTACTTTACAGGGGAGAAGAATTACCTTCCAGAGGACAAAGCAATGTCCTTCAGAGCCATCAAAAGACTTTCTCCCTCCACAAAGGCAAACGAAAGATTCACACAACCTAGAACAATAAGTACATTTCATCATAATTATTCATAATACTTAATACTGTTGCCGTGTCCTTACAGGTTATTGATATCCCAACTTTAGGCATCTCAAGTGAATATCAAACAAGTATGAGCATGTGAATAATAAACGACATAATTTTCTTGTGTCCTTACGAAATATAGATATCCCAACCTTAGACAGACTATGTGCATATCTCAATATCAATTACATTTGTATATCACTAATTTTTATCTTGCTGATGATATTAACTTTTAGTGATGTCACTCATTCATATAAGAACAAATTCACACCTGGATATGATTTTTCAGGATCTCCATTCCTTATCACCATGGGTAGTGCTGCCTGAATTTTGTTCACCAGACGGTCTGAGAGAGTCTTGATTCGGGAATGATCATACTACAACAAACAACAGTAATTGTTAGCTGTGTATCTTTAACTAGAGGTACTGTGAGCAAGCTCACAATTGATACCCCCCGCTAAGAAAAATCATAACTCATGTATTTTTTCTATTATAGAAAATATTGGATGAATCTATTTCATCGTCCATTTTCTATAAATAACAACTGCTCTATTTTTGAAAACTGTTAATGTCTTTAAATTCCATTTTAGTTCAAGTTAACTGTTAATGCAAGTATGTTAACAAACATGACTCGAATCAAACGAAATTCCACATGTCAAGCAGCCACTTAATATAAACATTTTGAATTATTGGTATACTGAGCCCGATTTTTTTTTAACAATGACCTTGAACTTCCTCAATTGACCTTTGGTCAAGGTCATGACATACTCTCAGGTTATAAGCATTCTAGATGTGAATTAAGAACTTCCAATATTTGTCCATTAGAAAGATATGGACTGGACACAAGTTTTATACTTTTCTGTAAGTGACCTTGACCTTGCCCAAACGACCTTGGGTCAAGGTCATGACAAACCCTTAGCTTATAAGCAATCTTTGTGTGAATTGAGAACTTCCAATGTTTCTCCATAAGAAAGATATGGACCGGACAAGAATTTTGCACTTTTTTCTGCCATTGACCTTGACCTTGTCCAAATTACCTTGGGTCAAGGTCATGACACACCCTTAGGTCATAAGCAATCTTTGTGTGAAGTAAGAACTTCCAATGTTTCTCCATTAAAAAGATATGGACCGGACACGAATTTTGCAATTTTTTGTCAGTGACCTTGCCCTTGCCCGAATGACCTTGGGTTAAGGTCATGACACACCCTAAGGTCATTAGCAATCTTTGTGTGAAGTTAAAACTTCCAATGTTTCTCCATAAAAAAGATATGGACCGGACACGAATTTTGCACTTTTTCTGTTGGTGACCTTGACCTTGCCCGAATGACCTTGGTTCAAAGTCATGACACACCCTTAGGTCATAGGCATTCTTTGCGTGAAGTAAGAACTTCTAATGTTTCTCAATAAGAAAGATATGGACCGGACACGAATTTTGCACTTTTTCTGCCAGTGACCTTGACCTTGCCCGAATGACCTTGGTTCAAGGTCATTACACACCCTTAGCTCATAAGCAATCTTTGTGTGAAGTAAGAACTTCTAATGTTTTTCCTTAAGAAAGATATGGACCGGACACGAATCGAACAGACAGACGGACGGACGGACAAGGTGATTCCTATATACCCCCCCAAACTTCGTTTGCGGGGGGTATAACAAGAACACTGTGATGTTGTTTCATAATTAAAATGTGACATTTTTGCATTTACAAAGTTATTTTAGTAAATGATCCAAAAAATTTGATTAATATCTTAAATCAATGCATTCCTTACCTCCATTTCCTGCATCGCCACTTCACAAGCAGAACCAAGTCCAACCACCAGGGGTGTGGGAACGGTTCCACTCCTCATGCCTCGCTCTTGCCCCCCACCGCTCTGTGGGGCCTCAATCCTCACTCTCGGACGCCTCCTGACGTACAAAGCTCCAATACCTGTAACAACACAAAGTAGGTGAACCATCAGTTCTTGTCACTTCTTATGCTGGTGATGAATATTCATCTATAACAGAGGGCACCTGTTTGACAATACAAACCTTTTGGTCCATACAACTTGTGACCACTGATGGACATCAGGTCAATCTTCATGTCGTTGACGTTGATGGGGATTTTACCCACGGCCTGCGCAGCATCAGTGTGAAAAAATATCTTCCTAGATCTACACAGCTCTCCTACAAAAAAAAATACAATTGTCTAAGGGCATTTTATTTTTAGAAAATTAAAAAACTTTGCTTCCTTAAAAGAGAGACAGAATGACAGAGAATGTTAGCACTATATGAAAAAAAATCAATAACAAGACTGTTCTCAGATTACTGTAAACATATATTTACTATACTTGAAGGACATTGATTGTCAAACATGTTAGCATAGATCTGATTTAGCACATTATTAAATGTACCTTCAGTAAAACATGTTTATTAGTGCCAGGAATGGACAATTTTTCTTTGATAGAAATACCGTAAGCATAATTCCTTATATTATCAATTAAGTTCATGAAATAAAGTCATGGATGAGAATCATTTTGCAGTAAGCGTTAATTCATTATAAAAGTGTTCATTATAACTGTGTTTTACTGTATTCACATACATATATGCTTGACATTTAGCAATATGTTTACAGTATTAGCATACCAATTTCTGCTACAGGCTGCTCGACACCGATCTCATTGTTCACAGTCATCACAGAAACTAGGACGGTGTCCTCTGTCATTGAATTCTCTAGGACCTAACCAAGAGACACAAAGATACATGTACCTGTGAATTCAACTGTTTTCATCAACAAGAAAATGGCATGGTATATGCTTTGATATTTGTATAAATTTATAAAGAACATAACCAATTGCACATCTCAAGAAATTAAGAGGAAAATTTCACACGAAATTCACACGTAAAAAGCATTCAAATGATTTTCATTTGAAGTGAATTTCTTGGTCAGTTTATATGGTATATTTTTTTGCTACACATGAAGTGTGAAGTAACTTTCATGGGAATTTCATGTGAGGCACAATTAGCTATGATGCTATAAAAAGGGAAATGTTATCAAATTTCACAATCGCTTTAGTTTGACAAAATTTATCACCACCTTACTGCATTAACAAAAACACATTTTAGGAATCTTTACCCCTGTAGTACTGTCATAACCCTCAGACAATATTTTTGATAGATGGAAATCATAAATATTATCCCATAAAAAATTCTTGATCACAGTTACCAAACAAGAGAGCATTACTTCTTTCCTACTGACATTCAAGTGTTCCTACCCTTCCCTTGACTCCTGGGCCACTCACCTTGAGATCAATCAGCCCATTCTTCTGTACGGGGAGGTATGTCACCCTGAATCCCTCCATCTCCAAAGCTCTACAGGAATCCAGCACACACTTGTGTTCCTGTAAAATCAATTTAACTTCTACAGGCCCTGGACCATCAGAAATACTCAACGGCTGGTGTCAAACATGGATACCAATAGGAAACTCACTGTTTGTGTTGTGATTATATGGTTCTTCTTTGACTTGTAGAATCGAGCACAACCCTTGACTGCTATATTGTTGGACTCTGTTGCACCGCTTGTAAAAATTACCTCCCTTGGATCAGCACCAATTACCATAGCCACTTGCTATCAAATGACAATTTCAGTGATAATCAATAAAATAAGACCAAAAACAGAATTAAGTGCACACTTCAGTGCACCTATTCCACAATGTCATATGGTGTTCAGAAAATGCAATGGAAGCAAGCTTCAATTTTGGAATAAACAGCTGATACAGTAATTGATAAGAATTTTCTGTAAATTCATTTTATATACCGGTACCTTTCGTGCATGTTCCACTGCCGCCTCACTCTCCCAGCCATAAGCATGGGTGCGTGAGTGAGGGTTCCCATACTGAGTCACAAAGTAGGGCAACATAGCATCGAGGACACGAGGGTCCTGTAACATTAATTATAAATAATCAAACCAGAATGTTGCTGCTCAATGAAAAAGACAGGACAAAAAAATTCCTTCTCCATCAATTACCGATAACATGTACGGATAATGTCGGATATGTTCAAATAAAGTTATACGTAACATACCAGTAAATGGCATGCTAAAATTGTTGCAAGTAAATAATATGCAAATGCAGGTATCAAAAGTACCAGTATGTCATTACCACAGATACACTAACATTCATTTCAATTTTTGATCTTAACACTTGTAGCTATAAATTAACAGTGCACAATTAATCATTATGTAAAGCTAATTTTTATTCCGAAACTCATCAATTTGTGACCCTACAATTCAACTTACAAGAGAAGTTGTTGCCTGTGCATCAAGATAGAGAGGCCTGGTGTTCTTGTCAGGCATGTCCTTTCTCTCTTCCTCCAGGTGAGGTATCCTTGGCTTCACTGTAAAAATATACACACACTGAATACAACCACTTCTCTGTCTACTTGTTTACTTTTATATATACAGTCAAACTTTGTTATCTCGGACTCCATGGGACCCAAAAAAAATTCAATATATGAAGGATACTTATAAATCAAGGTTGACGTGGTTGGGTCTTTTTATTCACCTGGGAATATGATTGTAAAATCTATGGTTTTCAAAATATTAGTGAACAAGTCAACTGTTATTCTCATATTAAATTAGAGATACAAATAATGTGAGACTTGCAAAAAAATTCTTTCTGGTTTATTCAATACTGAATGCGAAGCAAGAATTAATGGTAACAAATATATGTAAGAAAATCAGTAAAAAGTGAGAGTTGAATCAGGGGTACTATGGGCATAAAAAATTTCTTCCAGCCTGGCTGCCACCATATTGGCCGCTATTTTGTTATTAAAAAGATAGCTCCATCATTGATTGACTGGCACTTATTTATTTAAAATTCGTAAACTCGATTAAAGACTCTCCAACTTTTAAATTAAAGTGGAAACCAAATAAGTTTCAATAGTGCTTCAATCAAGAAACACGATTAGTTCTATGTATGTCTTAACAAATTATCAGATGGAAAATAAAAACATTAACACCAAGAAACTGATCTTTTAGATACTGAATAAAGTATTAAAATTTATTACTGGTAGTTAACAAATGAGTTAAATTGATAAAGAATGAAAGAAAAAATAGACTATTTCCAAAGACAAAACTTTACGTTTTACGTATGAAACATGACGTCATAATATAGACTGAGTAGGCGACGTTTAGTTTAACTTTGGCTAATGATTGGAGTAGGCAACCAAGCGGACCATACTGTGTGGGTTTCAAATAAAATTTGTTCTATCAATATCAAACTGCACTTTTTTTAAATCTTCGCTAGGTCCAACAGGCCGTTTAAATATTATCAGTATATGGTTAATACTGAAGACAAAACTTTTAAATCAGCTATCAGTTTGACTGATCTGAATGTTAAATAAGGATCTGTAATATCGTCATTCACATCTTATGTCAATCTCATTCTCAATGTCAAATTAGGATGTTGGGTCATGGATTGAATGATAAAGTTCATTGAGCTTAGTCTTCCATAGTTCGAACGCTGCAAAACATCCTTCAATAACAACTCGATGCGCAATTAACATTACAGCATCCTGTTAGTAAACAGTCTATAGTTTCTATATATAACAACACGGCATGGTTTTTCACGTTATAAAACAGGTTTACTGCTTGACTGAACTGACCTGCAGCGGCAGTTGCGGCAGAAGCCTTCTCTATGTCCAGATGAATTTGGCGAACATTTGGACATCTTTGCAGGCCGCGTGGGAATCGTAATAAACATCTTTGAACCACAATTGGAAAAACTTTCGATGTGTGTGCCATTATGATTACGACACTCTGCTTGTTTAGATTCTACCGGAAGTTGTGCAGAAATTAGATAATTTGTTCATTTATTTGACCCATTTAGATATTCCGAATAGTTTGAAGAACAAGTTAATGATTATTGTTGTGAGAATCAAACTGGCATTCATAGAGAATCGCATTATAACTTTTTTAAATGATTGGTGAATTGACAACGAATAGACTGCAGAAATCGTGACAGGTCAAAGAATTATGATCAGGGCATGTGCCGCCTTTAGGCGAGGCGTTTCTTTTACAACGTTTAATGATGCGAGAGTGACCTTGGACAAATCCCAGTTTCATGTTTTGCAGTCGTGTAAATACCATGTCACCCCAAAAAACCTCAAACGAAACAGAAGTCGTGTTTTGGTATCATTTAAATCTGTGACAAAACCAGATTTGGAGTCTTCCGCAAAATTATCACCCCAGCAAGTGACATCCATTCTGGAACTAGAGCAAAGAAGATTCGAAATTCAAGAAGGTGCAGTTAAAAGTGTAGACATTAACAGATTGGCTGCCAATGATCCGATTGAGGACAGAGATGGTTATGCCAGTCTTGGGCCATCTGAGTTTTTGTTTGGTGTTTATGATGGACATGGAGGATGTGGGTGTTCGAGTACTGTCAGTGAGCGACTGTTCCATTACATAGCTATTTCATTTGCTGACTATAGTCTTCTTGAGGACATAATTACAGGAAAACTGGGAATGAACAACTTGGTAAACTGGTATCAAAAAGAAACCTACTCTGAGCGTTCCAAACGTTTATATATGCGTGCAATAATGAAGTATGCACAAGAATCTCTAGCAGCTCATGAACCAACCAGCATAGAACAGCATCTGAAAGATGCATTCGTTAGATTAGATCATGATATAATTCAAGAGGGCATTCCCTCAGAGAGTAACAAGGAATTCCACTCCGATTCTCTTTTTTCTGCTATGGCTGGTTCTTGCGCCCTGGTTTCTTACATTGATGGAACAGACCTTTATGTGGCTAATCTCGGTGATTGTCGGGCGGTTCTTGGTGTCAAAGTTCAGGAATCGGAGTATGCTGCTGTCCCTCTTTCCTATGCTCATGATGCTCACAATGCATCTGAAATTCGCCGAATCTTGGATCAACACAAGAATGAGTCCACTAACATTATAAGAAATAATCGTCTGTTTGGCGAATTGGCTCCATTGAGAGCATTTGGTGACTTGCGTTATAAATTATCCCTCACAGAAGTAAAAGAATTGGAGAGGTATTTTAATACAAATCATGAAGTGCGTGGGTATTATGACAATAGAGTTGTGCCCCCAAATTATAAAACCCCACCCTATTTAATATCTGAGCCAGAGGTGATAAAACACAAGCTCACTCCTAAAGACAAATTCTTGGTGCTTGCCTCTGATGGACTGTTTGACATGTTAACTCCAGAAAAAGTGGTCAAACTTGTGGCTGGTCATATTGATGGGAAACAGATATTGATAGACCCTCAAATAGATACTAATATGAATCTCAAATCAATGAACCGTTACCTTGTAGAGAGGAAGACAAAGCTTGCAAACAGGAGCATTGACGACAATGCTGCCACGCACTTGATTCGCAATGCTCTGGGTCCGGAACACCGACAGATCTCATACTACCTCTCCCTACCTGACAATGTGTGTCGGACCCAGAGGGACGACATGACAGTGTCTGTTATTTTCTTTGACAGTGATTATATTAAGGACAAAAATGTTTCTGATGGCATTATTAAGAAATGATTGCATGAATGATGGTTTGGTTGTGCTTGTCATATTGAGAGATGCTTGTGATATGTGACACTAAAATACTCTTTTATGAGATATATATATTAAGATGGCTTCAAACAGGGACGTATATACTGACTTATATATGTCCCTGCTTTGAATTGTTAATGCTGTCTTTTAAAATTCTTTGTGCTCAATTCATGAATGCAGTGGAATATATGCAATCAGATTTTTAATATGTTCCTACGTTCTAGAATGGAGACAAGTTACATTGTACAAAATTCAATCAGGATGAAAATTTCTTGAATTATTGTATGAATTTAAAGGAAATCGGTGAAATCAAATGTACCGTTACATCATTGTAAATTTCCCCAATTTTTACAATGATCTTAATAATAAATTGTTTCTGGAAATGCTTAACATTGTGTTTATGTCTTAAGATACCTGGTAGTTAGTACATGTACCTTAAAATCAAGCACAGGCAGTCGGGTGGATTTCTTTTGTGGGCCCCCCAGGAAAGCCTCTTAATTTGTATGTACACTGTATTTTTTATCATTTTTATCATAGACTGTTTTTAAGTTCGGGAAAATATCCATCTTGAAAAAATTTGGAGTGTCATCTAATAACCTTGAATTTAAATCAAGTTATAACTTTCAGGATGATGTGATAAATTCTCTGTTAAGTTATGAATTGCCCTCACTTTAAATATTGCATTCTCTGTTCATGATGTTTATGAGCTCAAAATAAAACACCATGACCTGTTTTTCTATTCATGACAAGTCAAGTGGCATTTTTAAAATTTGGTAAGCTGATATGCACCAATTACCGTGCTGTGCATGGATTGATCGATTTTTAGATTATTCTACTGAAAATGGGGTGATTGCTGCATCATTGAAGCTAAATACACATTCCTTCTAAAAAGCTATGGTTATTCTAACTTCAACGCTTAATATATACCTGCATACAAATAACAGGTGCACCACTTTAAATGGAAAAATGTGGACTTGAAATAAATCCTTCAATCAACTAGATATTTAAGTTCTGTTGTTCCTGGTTCATTTTAAATGTAGGGTTCTTGGATTGATATACCCGGTAAATAACAGCAAATGACATTCCAGGCTGTAATCAGAGACTAGGTAGCTTGTTTATTTAAAGCATAGATAAATGTTAAATATCTTTACCTAGTGCTACAGTATGTTTCAAGTGAGAGGTTCAAATTTCACATAAACAGAAGTCAAATTAACACTGCTGCATTTATTCAGTGAATGCCATCATCATTTGAATTGAATGATTATATTTAATTGAGGAGATTGTTTGATTTTTTTAAACAATAGACACCTTTTAGTGGTTCAATTAAAAATCTTTCGTTGGTTTATTTAGATAGTGAAGGTTAAGTAAGCATCACAAAAAAACATAACTGGCGGTAGTGTGCCATGTATTGTAAAATATTTTTTGCAAATAACATTAACAAATACTGCATTGACGTAGAACATTTGAACAGAATGGCCAAACAGTCTGTTGACTAAGGTGTCCGGATAGAGCCATTTGCGTCAGCGCAACATTGTGTTCAGATAAATGCACTGTCGCTCTGAAACAACTTCTCACAATGCGCCTAGGCGCTAACACAACTTTGCACAACACGACACCGCGCTAACACACAATGCGCCATCACACTAACACAACACACCGTCTCGCTATCACACAACATGCTGTCACGCTAATGCAACTTTGCAAAACATGCCGTTGCACTACATGTCGTCACACTAACACAACTTTGCCAGTTACACAGTCTAGTAGGAAGTCGTGTCCAGAAATATAAGCCTGCTCATGCTGAAATATGTAAGCCTGCATGAAAGCATGGATGAAAAATAAATGAAATGTACATTGAAATATATATATATATATATATATATATATATATATATATATATATATATATATATATATATATATATATATCTCTACCATTTGATAACTTTACCTTCAATGTTTATTATAATTCATAAATTCAACAATTATATATTCATGACATGATATATTCCTGAAATTGTACTTTTAAAATTTCTTTGTTTTGGTAATATACAGAGCACCTTATTTGAATTTGTAACATGTGATGATATTATGTACAGTGTATATTTTTGTGATAGAATTAAGAATTTTATTAAAACCTACATGCACAGTCTGATATTTCCGGACACGACTTCCTACTAGACTGTGAATCTTGAAAAGTTGTGTTAGTGCGACTGGGTGTTGTGTGTTAGTGCAACGGCTTGTTTATCTGAACGCGTTGATGCTCTAATGCAAAAGGCCCTTTCCGGACACCATACAAAACCATCTTTGACAGAATACCATGCATTAGTGCTCAGTATATGTCTGTTTATATAATCATATACACTGGTTACTTTAATATTTGTGGGCATCAATTGAAAATCAGTTTAAAGGATTCATTTTTGTGATTAATGATCATATCAAAACAGCTTATTTGATATTGCACTTCAATGAATTGATTTATCAACAACCAAATCCACTATAGTTGGTACTTGATGCACATTACTGAAACCACAATAGTGTCCGTTTCAGGGAGGAGGAACTGAATAAATCTTCTTACATATGGGGAAAAAGCATGAGGAAGCAAGTGGTGAAACTCGCTCACATAGAATCTAAACACCCCAAATAGTGTAAGTACCGGCTCGTGCACCATGTATCAAACCCTGACTACTATTTAGGCATAGTACATGCACAACACAACACTATATAAATATAGAGCATGGACCACGTCAGATTTCCCATCAACAATAAGAACTGACGTCAGATTTCCCATCAAGAGCATGGACCATGCCAGATTTTCCATCAAGAACAAGAACTGATTTCAGATATCCCATCAAGATCATGGACCGACAACAAATATCCCATCAAGACCCTGAACTGATGTTATAACACAGATACCCCATTAAGATCTTAAACTGACGTAATATATCCATCAATTCAGAACATGACCGACTTCAGATATCCTATCCATAGTGTTCCTTCCGAGTGTTGTTCTAAATTCTGACAATACCAAACCACTTTTATCTTGATAAACGTAGATTTTTTATATAATCATATACACTGGTTACAATAATATTTATAAGCATCAATTGAAAATCAGTTTAAAGGATTCATTTTTGTGATTAATGTTCATATCAAAACAGCTTATTTGATATTGCACTTTAATGAACTGATTTATCAACAACCAAATCTACAATAGTTTTTTTTACAACAGTAAATATTTTTTGCTAATAAGTTAGAGGTATTTCAAATGAGACCGGAGACAATTCCAAACAAATTATTATGGCCTTATTCTAATAAATGTACATTTGTAAACACATTCAAAACACTTAATAAACACAATAGTTTTTGGATTTTTTATTTTCCATTGGGTTTCCATAATAAAAGATATTCCAGCTGATTCATCTTTGATTTAGAATGCACATCATTCATTTTGTAGATGACTGAATTTCAACTACGATGATCGTCTCCCAATCTTAATTAAAAGTTGGGTTAAACGTGAGCCTCATAAAGGTAAAATCACATTAAAACAATACAGAGCTGAATCAATTATACAATTGTTCATCAAGAAAATGTAAAATTAGTTTACAAACCATGAGCATAATACCATGTAGATTCAATCAATACAAATGATCATGATGACATAACCCCCCACCCCCAGTTTTATTAGATGATTAATGACCACATGAGGTCCATTCTGTGTACAGTTCTCTTCTGTAATGACTTGGATCCGTTTTGATAAAATGGATGGGTAACACACACAGCTATCTGATGACAGGCTGCATGGCGGGGAACATGGTGCTGGGGAATCCGGCCTGTAGCGCCTGGGTCGACGGAAGCAGCAGCTGATTGGCTCTCACTGCGTCAGGGAACAGGGAGTGGTAGTTTGGGAGGGGTACATAGGCCGCTGTAATCATTTTGCCTGAAGAAATTAAGGGAATCACTCATTAGAACATTTTCAAATCAAAAATCAAAATATGAAATGGGGAAACTCAAAAAATTCAAGATAAAACCTATGCATAGTAATATTTTAATACTGTATACAGGGAAATATTTGCCCCTGTTTTATTTCGTCCATTTCACCCTCCCCTCGCTGTCAGTAGGTGAATTTAAGATTGGGCGAATTATTATGTCTCAAACTATCTTTCATTATTTACAACATTGTCGGGCGAAATAAAAACAGGGCAAACCATTTGCAAGTGAAAAAGGGCAAAAAAAATCTTGAAAACAGTAGTAATAGAGAAATGATACAATTAAAAAGTTATTCTATCAATCTCTTTTTTATCTGCCATCATATGTCTCTCCAGTATATAGCTTACCTCCAAAATACCTCCCATGAAGTGCTCTAACGGAGGCAACAGCTGCTGATATCGTGGGACACTTGACATAGACGTTTCCTTGGGGTGAAGCCTTGTCTACATACAGATGTAGGACTCCACCATGCTTGTTACATTCTTCTATCACATCATCCCTGATTTCCTGATCCCAGCTTGACCGAGACTCTCTGAAATAAACATGGATTCGATATTTATCATATACTGGGTATGAATACCGTAATGTTGCGTGTATAATACGCACTTTTTTCAGCCAAAATTTGATCAAAATTGGGGGTGCGTGTTGTACATAGGACTAAAATTTTACCCCATTTTTTCAAGCCGTGATTCTTGATACCATGGGAGTAGTGACTGACAATATAGCGTGTTATGCAAGTTGCATTAGTGTATACTAAATTTACAGCATCAGAAATACCTTATTCTTAGTTTTATTTCCATGTATTGAAATATTTATTCTCCTCAACACTATTTCTGTGTACGTTTCTTCACAATGTTTATTTAACAACAATCAATGAGTTTGACTATATTTAATCAATTAAATCATTTCTTTTGATGTTGTTTTGGTGTATATCTGCAAACATTATTACTTCTAAGCACTAAGCTCCATTGCCATTCTTCTCTTCAACTTCTCCGCAGTTGTATAAGAAACTCTTTACGAAGTGTCTAATGATATTTTATACTGCCCATGTAAATCATGCCGTCCTTTTTAAGTAAAATTGTAAGAACTTTGACTCAAATATCGCTTGTGCCATGTTCCAATCACAAAATTACAGTAATTGCACTTGGGTTATGAAATTATCATTAAACATCGATAGTTATTTGGAAAAAAGGCGCCCGTCGATTTTCTTCCGCTCACAAAATTAAAGAAATTATGCATGGATTATAAAATTATCATGAATCATCGATAGTTTTGGGAGAAATGGTGGCCATATATTTCGCAATTTTTTGGTGCGTGTTATACATAGGACCTGCTGTTTTTTCGCCATTTTTTGGTCAACTTTGGGGTGCGTATTATACACGAGTGCGTATTATACACGATACATTACAGTAGGTATTGAACTTAAAATTGGAATAAAGCATTTTACAAGAGAACTACATTTATAAACCATACTCACGCATTAGGATCAAACATGTTGGACAACATGAAGCATTGGGTAGCTATTGGAGGGGCAGTGCTATCTTGTCCAGCAGCCTGACTACCCAGTATAGCCGACACATTAGGGGCTGGTCCAGCAGGGGGTGCAGCACTAGCAACTCCTGGTGCCTGCTGGGTTATGTTCAGTGCTGACACAGCATACTCAGGTATCTGGAAACCTGTGCCTACAAGAATTGTTTAATTTAAAATGTAGACAAAAGGATAAGAAAGTTCCTGGGTATTTCATTGTATGGAAACCATTCAAGTGCCCTACCTTCTGCTAATTTAGCCATCAGCTGCAAGCGACCAGTGGCTCCCAAGTCTATCCCTGCCCGGTCCATCTCATCACTGTCCAACATGGAAGCCCCCTGGATCTCTCCCTGTCTCTCCGTCACATGGCCTACTTTCATTGGACGGCCAGCCAGCTCAAACCCATTGAGCTGCTCTAAAGCTTTCTTTGCATCTTCCGAATCATGGAACTGGACAATAAATAAGTAAAAATCAGATATGCCTTTATCTGCACAATAGTAATAGAAAGGCAGTCATCATTACATGATGAATTCTTTTAACATAGAGCGAATATCTATCTTTAATTGAATCTAGAACCTTTTGTGCAGGCAATATATCTTTAACTTTTGTACTTACTGTTATAAAACCATATCCTTGTGATCTGTTTGTTTCATGGTCTCTGATCAATTTAATGTCGTCAATCTGTAAATACCGTAAAATAAAAACAATTCTAAACTGTACTGATATTGTTGTTGTCTTGTATTAGTTTTGTTTTTATTGTCAAAGCAGTTCAAATTTTTCCAAATTTTGTTCTAAATAAATTTGTATAAATTACCTTTCCAAATGGCTCAAATATTCCCCTGAGCATTTCCTCTGTTATGTTGAAGTGTAAAGAACCCACATACAGCCTCATAGGTCCAATATTTCCTTTTGTTAAGATGCTTGTAGGGTTTCCTACTCGGTTTTTCTCAGCCTGAGAGTGCTGTACTATGATAGGAACACCCAGTAATTTCTGATTAGTAAGTCCAATGGCTAATGGTACAGAATCAGTGTCCTGGAATTCTACATAAGAAATGCCTTTTGACCTCCTTGTTTTATTGTCCATGATTAGTCTCACATCTCTGACCTGAAACAAAATATAGTTTGATTACAATGTGGATCCTCAACTTATTCCTATGGTTTTTTAATTTTTATTTTGGTATAAATATATTTTATGCATCTTAGGTTATTATAACATTCACAAACCTTTCCCACAGAGGAGAAGAATTCTTCAAGGTCTCTTGGGCGAATTCTGGCAGAGAGCTGCATACAGAAAACAGTCCTTGCATCTCTTTCTTCCGGAGTTAACTCAGGACCTGGCTGCCTAAACATAGAAAAACCCTTCATAAATATAGATGCTGACAAATATCAACAACTTCACTGCCATATGCATGACAGAAGTCTGATTTTTTATATTCATTACATATAGTGAGAATCTTCAAAAAGCCACAAACTCTGTGTTTCCTTTCTCAAAGTACCTTGTGTATCTCATGGGGCTTTTGCTGTTACTTCTCTGTCTTCTTTCTCTTTCTGGGGATCGACTTTTCTTGCGTTCTTTTGATTTACTTCGACTCCTCCTGCGTTTTTCTCGGCTTTTACTACGCCGTTTTTCTCGTCGTTCTCTGTCTCGGTCACGCCCTCTATGTCGATCATGACCCCTATGCCTTTCTTTGTCTCCATCCCTATGACGGTCTCGACTTCTGCTCCTAAACCACAACAAAACAGTAAAGATTGATGTTTTTTTTTAGCTTAGATAGAGTTGTATGTAACACAATTTTTAAAGTGTTAACTTATTCAAGTTTCAAGATTTCTTTCCTTACCTACGACGATCCCTGTCACGTTCTCGATCCCTATCTCGGTCCCTGTCTCTGTCCTTGTCACGACCCTTGTCTCTGCTTCCACTTCTCTTTTTTCTAGATAAAAAAAAATATTTTATTAGTGTTTAAACCAACATTGTCAATTGAAGAAAACTTCTACAATGATATGAATTTTGTTGATGTCATTGATGCATTACAACAATACAGAAGGAGTTAGTTTGTGATTTGTTCTTGTATTGATAAATCATTTATAAAATGACACTCTTTTCATTGTGAAATATTCAATCAATTTGGTTAAAAATAATCCAGTTCCATACAAATAATAAATGGCCTGGCAGCCTGGGTTTTGGATTTGGGAAAGTGCTCGTCAAGAGCACTTGCCTTAAGTTTAGGCAAGTGCTCTTGACGAGCACTTTCCCAAAGTTAAGGGCAAGCTTTTCCATAGAATTTGGTCCAGTGGGATATTGAAAATTCTCAGTTAAATAATCTAGTTGGAGGTAGAGACCAGAGGAAAAAAATAATCATTTCTAGCCCTGTTTGCTCAGGAGCACACTAATGTAAACCTCCATATATGAACCTTGCCAAAATAAAGCCCCTGATTTTATTGGACAGCTTTTCTCCCACTTCCATTAAATCAAACAATAAATTTAAGACATCTTAAACTACTGAAAATGTGTTTCATCATCCTCACAGAATTTTTTACATTAACCCCATTATATCCAATTCTCATGAATTTTTTTAACATTCAATACTGTGGCCTAATTTGCATTCAAGATATTAAGTGACAGGTCCAGAAACAGTTTAAAAATTTTTAATTTTTGTGAAAAAAATTGCAAGAATTCAGTTGGCTCAATTTCAAAAATCTATAAGAAATCAAAAACTATCAATGGTTGAAATTTGAGATTTAGTCCACCTTGATGACATTTCAAACATAAGATGCCACATTGTTAAAACCAAAACCTTGTCATCAGACATACCTTTCCACAAATGACATAATTCGACAGCTTAGAATGCCAAGATATACATCCCCCTTTCATAGGACCCACAAATTGAGATTACCTAGATACAACATACAGAATTTGACATTAAAATCTCATTTTTATAAACTAATTCTTTTTCTGTTATCTTTCTACTCCATTCATCTACAATTAAACATCATTTAAGAAATTTATGGGTCTCCAACATTTGAACGCATTCTTTGCTTAATCTGAAATGCATAATGAAAACAACTGTGGCCTCCTGTAAATAACAGAAACTACTTCAAAATCAAACATGTGTGCGTCATAGTATGTCATACATGTTACTTCCTCCCATCTTAATACAATCCACGACTCTGTAATCAATGATAGACCATGGTGGAAATCAATAGCAAGATAATCACTTTAAAAAAGAATATTCATCTGCTTCTTACCTCTTCTCTCTATCTCTATCAGCATCTCCTCTTCCGTCATCCTGTGGTCCCAAACAAACAATCAGTCACACACCAGGTCAAAAATAAAGGGAGAAAAAGAAAGACAAAACAATGCATTAGTAGGCATCAAAATAATTGATCACTTACCATAATTCAACAAGCTTTTCAACTGAATATCTGAAGCTTTTAGTTTTGTTCCTCAAGCAACTTTTTTTTGCCATAAATTTCTTTACACAGAAAGCTATACATCCAATAGAATATAAATTTTTACACCACCTTTTCAATAATATGAAACAGTCTTCTGTTTACAGATATTGTGTTTGTACCATTATTGTGCAGATGTACTAATCCAAACAACAGTAAAACTTAATATCAAACAGGCTGAAACAGCATGACAGAAATTTCCTATGAAATTTCACAATTAATTAAATGACTAGCATCTGAAAACATTTGGTGTTTGATTTTATCTTTTATGCTTTCAACAATATGCTATGGGTGTGGATGAAAATGAAATTTAGAAAAATTGCTTCCTTTTTGAAAACTTTTGCAATTGAAAAGCTTGTTATACATTACAACATCAAGTTTTACGTACCAATGAGATTAACAAATCTGAAAAAATACACCTGCAAAGTAAAGTCTCACAAACCACTCTTTCAGACTATCTCTCATAGACACCTCTGGAATGGAATGTACTTCTCAACACAAAAGTCAAAAATAACTATGGAAACAATTTAGTCTTTCATTCCTGCTTTTCTCAATATATTGGAAATAACATTCCCAGACATTATCAAACTTAACGAGTCTGTAGAATGCTGTTTCTAAAGAAAAGTTTGCTCTCATTCCTACTAGCACACAACAAAAAGAGTTGAGATAGGGGTGCAAAATTAGTACATCGTCAGTCAGAGCCGATCTCAGTTTCTCTTCTGTCTTCCCTTAGCTGGCAAGAGTCCTCTGTTGCTATGCCAACCCTATGATGAGAGGGAGGGGCAAAATTCAGTTGTCTTTCACAAATTATTGCAACAATAATTATCAAACATTTATCATTTCAAAAGATATATTTACGTTAGAAATAATTTATATTAAAAAGAAATGCAAAAATAATTGTGAACATCGGCTTCTTGGACTCTGAGGTGTACAACCATCAGTACCTTTCTACTTGCATGGGAATTTCACACTTGTTGTGTACATGAAGTGGTACTATGGACATCTATGGATAGAACCAAACAAACCTTTATTACAAAAAATTTATTACTTCTATTGACATGATGACAAGAAGCAAATTTAATTTCAAATTGTGGTTGGAAAATTCACCTAAACACTTTTGATTTCATCATTTTTGTTTCAAACTTATTTATAGGAAGAAACCACAGGATATCTTAAAATGCTAAAAGGTTGAAATTGTCGTAATAAATCTAAAAAGAATGTCCTGCTGGCATTGACACCTCTCAAAACATAAGCTTGACAAACCATCTTCACTGAATTTGGCTTCGTACCCTGGGTCACACAAGGAACTTACTTGACACTGAAAAAATACTAGACTCACAACAACCAGAACACGGAAAAGTGATTCGAATAATGCATTGAACTTAGCAAGAAAACACAATACTAACCTCCTTCCTGTAAGGAGCCTCCAACATAGCTTCTACGTCCAAATCGTCTGCCATCTGAAATTGATACAGAATTCAATAATGCGCTCGTATTCAAGGGTTACGCCAAATTTTAAATAGGCGTTAAAACCACGGACACCCGATATCAAGATTTGTACTGCAATATCACGGAAGCAAATCTTTCAAAACATTAATCTATAACTTCTATTCATTTAAATCTATAATTTTCTAATATACTTTGGCATTGTAACATAGAAAATTAACCTTTTTCTCTGAAAATGTGTACTGCAGAAGAGTACTCTTTTTGTCTTCTGATAATGGCGGCGTAACGTTGGGGTGTCGTCATTAAAAATCAGGGAGTTCCGGTTTTTAATTATGTCAATTCGTACTTTGAAGAATTCGTGCATATCAACATACATTTAAATTGTATATAATGCATTTATATATATACTCAGTTCTGTAAAAGAAAAAGAACAACAACTAGAAATCGATATAAAATAATAAGTAACAAAATTAATATATGTCTTCAATGGGCAGCAGTAAAGTCAGATTAAATTAAAAATGTATTCCTTTAGGCTTGCATGCAGAACTTGTTTATCACTCGAATATATAGATTTTTACTGTTGATAAGGGGTTTTTTTTAAACAAAAAATCTAAATCTACTTTCAATTGCTAAATATACTTTGAGATTTAAGAGGATATACTTCTTTTTACTATATTTTATAGCGTAAGAAGTAATCTTTGTAGTTCTTTTTTTTCTATTCGTTTAATGTCTCTTCAAATGTAATCTCTTAAATTCTGGAATGGAAACAAAATAAAACTTAAAGAAGCATTTTGTTTTTAAACAATGCAATATTATTTCTAAAATTCTATAACTCTGTGTGATAAATTAAAATATATCTATATATGAACTTCAAAGTTGTACATTTTTTATTCGATCATAAATAAATCCCAAATACATGTACGTATACCAATTGTAATTCTAATAACAGGCGGAAGAAAAGTTAACAAAAACCCTTTGCCTGAGAAACTAAATGATTTCATGAGAACTTTTATTATATACGTGTATCGAAAACTGAATTTTTTCTTGATATTGAATCTGAGATAACGTAACATACTTCTAATGTTCAGTGTGTAAATAATGAGATTCATTTTATCCGTTTATTTGTCTCTGGTTTGTTTTGTTTCTTAGCACAAATATTCAGCCCTATTATTTTTTTGTTTAAACCTTCAATGTTCAAATTAATGCAACTTTATTTTTTACGAAGATTACCAAATGAGTTGGAGATTTAAAGGGGCATGAACACGATTTTGGTGAAAAAGAAGGTGGGTGGATAAAGCGTGTAAAATGCCCATACACGGTCGGACAATACTGAAAAATTAAAATATCAATAAATTTGATATTTGTTTAAAAACCATTTAAAACAATATACTGATATTTTGCATATCATTGATTTTTAACCTATAAAGAATGTTCAATCTTGAAATATGTTGTCTCAAACAGGCGTATACGTATCAAAACCTGCAAATTCTGTCATTTTTAGAACTTCAAAGAATTTTCTTTCATAGACTGGGTTTGTGCTCCATATTTTTTTCATATTCTAAATAAGGTCTATTAGAAAACAACGGATTTCAATCAACAAAAACGTGGAGAGATGACCCACTTTACATTAAAAACATCACTTTGTATCCCTACAATTGAACGTTTTGAAAAAATAATACGTCCGTAAATTCGTGGCAAAAGTCACACATAATATTTAAAAAACCCACTTTGATGTGTCTGAAATGTCTCAGTGGTTAGAGTACCTAACATAAGCTATCCTTATATATCTAGGGGTTTTATGTTATGGGTTCGATACCACCAAAATTTCAGGCAATATTTTTTATGCTTATCTGTTATCAAAAATACCGAAATAAAGTTAGAAGTGTTGCTGTTGCAAACTTGTATTATGATATATTTGAATAGATTTAATTGGGAAAAAATAAATTCAAACTTGTATTTCACTACTAAACCGAATGGGCATTTGCGCCATCTTATTCCCCCATCTTCTTTAATTTATTGCTTACAATGGATTAGTAAATAAATGCATTTCTAATGATCGACCAGAATATTAGTGTCAGTCGTAGTAAGCAAGATACAGATCTCACAAAATTATTTGCAATTGTTTTGTAAACAATTAAGGCTCTTTTAAAGCTGTTTTTTTTCCTGTATGCTAACTCGTTGTGAACATTAATAAACAGTTCCTAGCGTTTGTCCCGTTCATTTTAGGTTAACCAGGAGTTTTCTTTTCAACGTTCAAAACATATATAAAAACATGACTTCACCTTTGTTTCCATAACAAATAATTGTGAGCTCTGTATTTTGCTTATAACTCGATAACTGAAACTCAAACTTTGGTTGATTATATGAAATGTCTTACTGCAATCTAATTAAAATTAGATCATTCACGCTCTCGTTTTTGATATGTCGCTGTGACATATCAAATACGAGAGCGTGAAGGAAGACTGGTCTTACTGAAGCATTGTAGACATTAACAACGCGGGGGAAAATTACGCCCCTTTAACTGAAATTTTATTATTGCTGACTTATTATTATTTTTTCATCCATGGAATTTCATTTATATGTATATACAGATGGCAACTGTATATATTAAAAATAAAGCGAATGCATGAACAATCGGCAAAGTTAAGCAATGAAATAAGTTCACTTGTCTTCTGAATATTATAAATTACACAATTAAACATGTTCTGGCATTGTTGACACATGTGAGTTAATCAGGCTGTATTGTATTGTTAATCAAATATGTAATTGTATTTTGATGGTAATTAACACTAATTGCAGTATACTGTTGTTAAAACTGTTCACTTTCCTAATCTGATTAAATTAACGCGTCTAATTCACATTGATCAGCATTATCACGGTATGAAAACGATTTTCATGATTTTTGTTTCGAAAAATTACCTGGGTAATACGTACTTGATTTGAACATATTTAACCGCATAATATCATACATACTGTTTTTCAACTTCTTAGGTTATCAATTAAAATAATACATTTGTCAATGTAATCATAATTGACATTTAATGTACAATGTATATAGAAACAGATTGATTATCAATGTTACTCATAAACGCATAATTATATATATAAGTATACACTGTACATACATATGCACGCTTTTGTTCAGCTCTGGTTGTAATAATCACGAAAATCATTAATTTACCTTATTCTTCATAACACATTAACTGTTCAATTTATTTATCAGTTTCATCAGGAATTTCATCAGGCTAGGTATTATACAATTATTTAATGCTTTAGCAGTCAATAGACCAGAATATTTTCCCGAGGTGCAGGGAACAGCTCAGTATGATCTATTGCCCGAGGCCAACGGCCGAGGGCAATAGATCATACTGAGCTGTTCCTTGCACCAAGGGAAAAAATTCTGGTCTATTGACTGTTCAAGCGTTAAATAATTGTTTTATTACCTAATTCCTTTTTTAGTTTTCGGGGTTTACAATTTGCATATTGCAGATGATTTTCGAGCCATTATGCAATATACTAAGATTTTTTTTTCATCTTTTACATGCACAAAACCTGTTGCATGCATTACAACACCTCAATTTAATAGTTTACACAAAGAAGGGGGAATCTTCAACCTATTAGATTTTAAATACATGTAGTCTTTTACCTTATATTAGGCTTTAAAACTATTGATTATTTGATACTCCATTTTGATAACATTGAATTTGGTTTCACCAAGTACTAAAAACAGCGTCTATGTAAAGGAATATACATTCCATGAGAACTATTGAAAGGATGTAACATTAACATACCAGCGTTCTGAAATACGTTGCCGGTCCAATAGATCGCAGTCTATTGACCGGCGGTCAATAGATCGCAGTCTATTGACCGGCGGTCCAATAGATCGAAGACTATTGACCGGCGGTCTAATAGATCGCAGTCTATTGATCGGCAGTTCAAAATAGACGCAAATATTTAATATGTAATAAAACAACAAAATCCCTTTGATTAGGTAATAAAATTATGTATGCTATTTTGAAGGTCATCTGGACTGCTCTAGGACCAGAGATAAAGGACCTTTGGGACCCTGAATGTTTGTGCCTTTAATCGTGTGCCTTTTGGGGGTCGATTGGTCTGTCCCGGGACCCACCTTAATTAAAGATGACGATAGATTTGAATATGGGATCCTGATGTAAGATAGCTCCCCTCTTGTAATTTGTTCTCATTATACCTGTTTTTGATGTTCTACTTACAACACAGCCGGGCAAGCTAAATTTGTCAGTGGTCTTGTCTTTTTGCAAGCGACAATTTTTACTCTTTCACTTTTTTATGAATTAAGCCAGTATCTTATGTACTTCCTTGTTTGTTTGTTCCTAATTTTTATGAATATATCTGTAATTGTACAGTGGTTATTACGATGTCACGACACCAATGAAATCATATAGTGGTTTATGTAACGCCACGGCATCAATGTAATCGTATAGTGGTTAATGTAACGTCGCGGCATCAATGTAATCGTATAGTAATTAATGTAACGCCACGGCATCAATGTAATTGTAACATTACGGCACCAATGTAATCGTATAGTGGTTAATGTAACGTCACGGCACCAATGTAATCGTATAGTGGTTAATGTAATGTCATGGCACCAATGTAATCGTATAGTGGTTAATGTACCATCACGGCTACTATATAATCGTATAGTGGTAATGTAACGCCACGTCATCAATGTAATCGTATAGTGGTTGAACAATGTAATCGTATAATGGTTAACGTAACGTCACGGCACTAATGTATTCGTTAAGTGATTAATGTAATTTCATGGCACCAATGTAATCGTAAAGTGGTTAATGTAACGCCACGGCATCAATGTAATCGAATGTAATAGTTGCAACAGTTTGTGAGCCGGTCCGACAGATCAACTGTTGCCCGAGACACAGTCAACAACTGTTTTGTTATACCCCCTCTAATCAACACGTTTTCGCGGAATGTGATGTCACCGATCAACAGTCTTTTTTTACAGTCGATTTTAACACTTCCAATCTAACGGTTCCATCCAACAGTCAAAATGCTGGACTTTTTTTTTCGTATAGAGTTGTATAGTAACTGTTGAACATGGGTATAACAATGGTTAATGTAACGTCACGGCACCAATGTAATCGTGTAGTGGTTAATGTAACGTCACGGCATCAATGTAATCTTATAGTGGTTAATGTAACGACACGGCATCAATGTATTCGTGCAGTGGTAAATGTAACACCATGGCACCAATGTAATCGTATAGTGGTTATTGTAAAGTCACGGCACCAATGTAATCGTGTAGTAGTTAATGTAACGACACGGCATCAATGTACTCGTGTAGTGGTTTATGTAACGCCATGGAACCAATGTATTCTTATAGTGGTTATTGTAACGTCACGGCACCAATGTAATCGTATAGTGGTTAATTAATATAATCTCACGGCATCAATGTAATCGTATAGTGGTTAATGTAACGTCACTGCACCAATGTAAACTTATAGTGGTCAATGTAACATCACGGCACCAATGTAACCGTATAAATGTCTGTCTATTTCAAACAGTCATTTTTCTCGGTCGAAGTCCAAGTCTTGGTAAATATGAAAACACTCTAGACATTTAACCTATCACAACGGTCAACCAATATTCAAATTAGACCAAATACTGAAGACTATGTCAACGTCACATAAACTTTACTCCAAGTTGTTGGTAAATGAAAAAAAATTCTTGTTGATCCATATATTTAACATAATGATAAATACAAAAATATACATGCAGTTATACAAACTTAAGCTTCCCAATATCACCATTCTTATCAAGTTTACAACGTATATATAAGCTTGCCTTATTGTTAAGATAAGTCCAAGTTACCCAAACCCAAAGCACGGACTAAACACCTAACATGTTAAACTTAGCACAGTAGAATCGGAAGCGAAGAATCTAACAATATACGGGACAATGAACGAAAAAAGTGAACGATACATGAGATAGAGGGAGCCCACCCATCTACCTAGGGAAGTGAGCTGACTCAAACCTAGGCAAATCTGACATTATATACACTATCAGTATGCTCGTTATTCGAATAGTGAATAGCAAATACACAGCCAAGAAGTTTTTACCTTCTAATTGTTGTAGAAAACATGTGAACCCAACACATTTCGGAATCATTGTGGGATCATAAAATGTTCTGACTATGGGAGCATATTTTTGTGGGTTGTCAGCTTTTAAACGGTTCATGGGGATGTAACTTCGTAGATTCGTCTGTATTATTAATTCATAGAGACTATGTTTTATAAATGGTTGTGGGTGTTGTTTTGTGGATAAGGTACATAAAAATACAGTGTACTTTTCAAAACGAACATGACAGAAAAGTGCAAATACATTCCAAATAGTTTATATATATTACCAAAAACGTAAATCTATATCAGCCACACGTAGCTTATGGACATATCTAGAGTAGTCGGGTACATTGAATTGTTAACGGAGATTTCTCTTGGTTACAGATCTGATGCAAGCATGTAATCGCTTTGATAATGGTAACCTTTCTCTTCATTCTTACAATGGATAGCATTCCTTATTGGGGTTTCTCCACTGAATCTGTGGGGCGTGGGTGGAGTTGTAGCGAGTGATAAGCTCGGTGCACGATGTTTTTCCCGCGGCATAGTGGAGTCTCCTGAAGGTCCTGACCAGTAGATTGTGGTTATAGTCCCTGTCCCGATGACTGTGACCCTCGTAGTTTCCGCGATATGTCGTCTGATGGACAGCCAATATGGTCTCTGTCGCGTCAACGACGTGACCGCGCCTCCTAGCGTCAAGTACGAGCCAGTTATCGTACGCCCGTCTACCGACTATGACGTCGGGAATGTCTTTCCACGGATAATTTTTCATCGTTATGAAATAGTCCTCACCCCACGCGCTGAACAGAGTCCCTCTGAACTCTGCCGCTTTGGTTATGGTTATCTGGTCCCGCGCCTCTATCGCCGTGACATTGTCCACATTGGTTCTTCTGCCTATGACCATCAGGGGGCGCGATTTGTTCAAGCTAGACGTTAACACCGTCAGTAACGTTATAATCAGTGTATCCGTGAAAAGGATGTCACCATTGGCGTATGCATAAAAGGTGGAATTGAAAACTTTGATGGTATCTAAGTACATATTTTTCAGAACAGGCACTCCTCTTCCTGCTTTTGAGACGGGCAATACTTTCCATCCCATTGCTGTAACCTGGATAGACAATTCGTTCTCATTTGTAAACAGTATTGGTTGTACAAACGGTTTTAAAAGATTCCAGTTTCTAACTGTGTTATTGTGGCAAGTGAATTTCTCTACGGAAGTCTGCCACGTGGTGAATAGCGTCAGTAGCGTGGCGTTAGTGTGCAACATGTCTAGCGCTAGGTTCTCTGTATTGACAGGGGCCCTACTGACATTGCGGTCCATCCTGGACCTGGAAACCTGTGTAGAAGCGTAATTTCTGGTAATATTTCTATCCTTTTCAGCCGAGTAAGTGTCCGTAAAGAATTCTCCATATCTGATATAGTCCCACAACTCCCATATCTGCTTCTGCCATGACCGGAAGTCGCCAATCGCCGCCATGATCATTTTGTGAAGCGTTAGGCTCTGAAGGCTGACCTCTGAATATAGATACACATAGACGGAGGTGCAGATAAAGCACAAGGCAAGGACCTTGAAGTGCGTGACTCTGCTGACCAATACGGCGGGAATACGGACGGCTCTCATTTCAGGGAATCCTTGGTTCCTGTTTAAAAAGACCGGAAAGATTAGCAGAAATCGAATAAATCAGTTCACCGGGATATCTGAACGTGGTTGGTATGTAATCAAATCTTGAAGCCTTTGGGATTCACATGTCTTTGATCATGTGACCTACCAAGTTTACATTCACAAAACTTTTTAAACATGACGTGTATTTATCAAAGGTAGCTAGCATTGCAGAAAAAAATATATAACCTGCGTTCACAGGATTTGATCATATGACCAACTAAGTTCATATTAAACATAATGAGTTCTTTTATTTAAAAATATTCTTTCGTCAATATCTAGGGCATTTCACGTACTCTATCACGTAGATTTCTGTCGTCATTCACAAATAATGACATTAATTTGTTGTGTTATTTTATTAAAGAGTTGACATAAAATATGTTTTTCACCTATTTATTTGATTTATATGCACTCGCTGGCAGTATATGACGTCAGAAGTGACGCTATTTTTATAATTCTATCAAAATCAGTCAAAAATTGACATTTTTCTTATCTTTTTCGAATCGGAAATACAGAGCGACTCTTTGAACAAGAACGAATTTTTTGTCACCTATAAGTACTGGAGAGATACATCTTTGGTGAAAATATTTTGTTTGTTCAAGCAGTCGCTCAATATTTCCTTGAAGAAAAACTGCTTCAAAACAAGCCGTTTTATGATAAAAATGCGAAAATGGCGGAAAAAGGTAAACTTTATGATGTCATATTTTTTAATTGTGGGCACTAAAACCAAAATGAAATTTATGAAAAACTTCAAATGTATATTTGTTCAAATAAAACAAAGAATTACATTAAAATGACAATGTTCATTTAAGGGCGCCATTTAAGGCTCAAACCATATTTATATATAGTCCTTTACCATGAGAATAAATTTTACTTAATTAAAGGTGAATTTGATTGCAGAAATACGCGTGTTTTTTTTTTATCTCAGTTTTGGATATCTAATATATCATCTATTTTTTTCATTAGAATAGTATAAAAGTCCCGACAGCGAAAAAAAAATTATAATATTTCTATATTTTAATATTTATTAATTAATGCATCTCCAGCTGGATGGATTTAATTAATGTGAAACTTATTTGAATTTCAACGAGAGATTTTAAGAAAGTGTTTTGAGGGGGAAAAAAATACATTACTTACAGTATTTATGTTTCCTACCTGGTAAAAGTCTGTCCTTATATCTCATGCTTCATATCTGTATCAACGGAGAGAGGAGAATGTCGGACAGGTGATGCTGAAACATGTAGAAGCGATGAGGGGGGTATTATCACCCTCGGGTTGACTGCAGGTGGTGTAGGGCCGAGAGACCAGGAGAAAATTGCAATGAACCTAGGGCTGTGTGTTTACCGAGATATTAATGTGGTGCTAGTAGAGGCGATAATAAGGGGATAATATCAAAAGCGTTATGAGTTTAACGGCCTTCCTTGTGAATGGTCAGCAGACGTAAACGTAAATGTGACAGCGCTTCAAATAAATAAACCGTAGTCTTGAGTTACCAATCGAAACAACAGTTTAACAGCCAGAAAAAAGAAATTCAATAATGTAGGTATAAAAGCGTCATTGGCAACGAAGGCAAAAAAATATTAATTTTGACGACTGACCCCCCCCCCCCCAAAAAAAAACAAAAAACCAAAGATGCGTTTATAAATGTAGGAATGAATGTGTTCATGTATATGTTAAACAACAAATTAACTTATAATTTATAATTATATGACAAAAGTCAAGCTTATTATTTAATATCCAATTATCCTTTGTCTTGTATACAAAATATATCAATAATATATCACTCTGTAAAATGGTAAATAATACTACATGTATATACTATATGCTATGATTATTTTATAACACCACTTCTTGACTTTGTATTTTGGAGAGGGTTAATATAGGCTTTGCCTGTTGCCCAATCCATTTGACTACTCAATAAAATATGTTTAAATTAAACCAAAAGTATTACGCAACCGGATGATTAGTCAAAGATAAATCAAAGCATTGAGAGTACTGAAAGGTTGACAAGTTTAATATGTGTATATATCACATATAAAAAAGAATGGCAAATTATCAACAATGTATTTAAAACTATATTATTAAAACCATTTGTTCTTTTGAATCAAACAAGCATTAATTTTACAAAGTTTTGAGCAATGAACGACATGCTTAATGACAACAGTTAAGATGGGTCCCTACTCAGAGATTGTTTGGTTAACGTGATTTTTTTTTATTAAATCGTTAGTTTGGCACCTCGTGTAATTAAAAAAAAAAGTCATATCTTAACTACTTACTGTTTTTTTTTTCTACCAGAATCTCCACAATATGTTTACCTCCTTCTTCATAATATGTTTTCAACCATCTTCCATTTTTTTCTTTTTGCAGTTTTAAATACTTTTATCAAATGAAACCAGTCTTACATATGAATGTTAAAATCACTTCATGTCAAGTTAAAAAACCCACATTACTGTGGTTATTTTTATTGCTAAACGGATAAAAAAGGACATTTTGTAGGGAAGGCATACCACATAAGAAAATAAAATTTAATTAAAAAGGACACTTATATTACAAACGTCTTGACCTATAGGACCGGTATCAGTTTCTGGGTTTGCAAAAAGCATATCGATTTCCGTTCCACTTCTTGATTTTAGGCCATAAACAGTAAACTCTTAGGTTTTAGTTTTCATAATGTATAGTGATTGAAAATACAGTTCCACAGTCGTTGTCCGAGCAGTATGAGTTATGAACGTCTTTTATTAATTTTTGTTTTCAGTTTACCATTCTATGATATATGTTCTCTATATGTGTTTATTTACAACAAAGTACTTATTGGAAACAATCGAAAGTCTCGCGTTACGCGATTTCAAAAGTCGCAAACCTTTTTAATGACTCTGCGACAAATAATGCACGTCACCTTTGTATAAGGGGGACTTACCTGATGCCGGAATGGCAATGGGACGGAAAACTCTATTTTTATCTGATCTATAAACCGTCCTCCTGCATTTTGGCTTAAAATGTTACCAATATACACGTTCTTTGCAGAGAACGAACTGCATTTACTTTTCAGTAACTTTCACACAATTAGATCTATATCATTTCATAATAATAATAGTTTATTTCCAATTTTGGGCCCAGAGGGCATACAAGATTACAGATATTAGATAGAAATGCCTAAAAGAGAGATTCTACATATAAAAATAGTCCATACACATACAATACATGAACTTAATTGTAACAGCCGGGCAAATGTACATCACTCAGTATGTCAAAACATATGAACAATGTGCATATAATATATAGTCATAAAAGTAGTTTATACAAATATAAAGATAGTATCATGATTTGTATAAGTATTTCACCGGTAATTTAGATCTCAAAGTATTCTGTCTGTTTTTGAAAGCATTGATGTCTGGAAAGGCAAAAGCAACAGTTTTTGCTCACGTATACTCACGCTTTTTTTGGCATAAAATGTAGATATTTTTCTAATCTTCTGTTCATAAGATTTAATTGGTATTACCAATCCAAAGTAAGATTTTTCGGTTTGCAAATTGCAAAGATCTTAGTGGTGTGTTTGAAATACCAAATTTTACAAATGTTTTGTCAAAAAACCATTTCCATGTATGTCAAACAGTGCAAATTGAATCTACTGTAATCTGTTTAAATTTCTTCTAAATCTGACACAAAAAAAACACCAGAAAACCTTCTAAAAATAAGTCTTGTTTTCAATGAAATATAAATGGAAAAGGGGAAAAAAGACGCTTGCTTTCAATGAAATATAAATGGAAAAGGGGGAAAATGACATACATTTTGCGCGTGAGTGTACGCGATTAACTAATTTGAGGTATGTACTGAAATCTAAATATATTTACTATTTGATTCTTATTTAAATTTTGTGATACTATTACAAATTCAAATCGCGCTTGCAAGTTGTAGGGGAGTCTCGACTGATCTATTTATAGCCAAGCACCTGTCAAGATTTATTTTTTCTTCGGAGTTGCATTATGGGAAAAGACAGATGTCCAAACATGGCCGCCAAAAAACAGGGATTCCCTCGTAGTACGTTTTCATTGTTTTTAAACTCAACAATAACCGAACAATGAAGAATTTTTTGATCGGATTGGAAATATTTTCAAATACAAGAAGTGTTTAGATCGATGAATCGAAGCTCATCATGCGTGAATATTTCTCACAAGAGGAAAAACTATTGATAAAAGATGAAAGACCAAGGAACTATGTTTGACAGTAAACACGGTGTTTTTATGTATAATAATCGTAATAGACTAGTCTGATGTGATGAATTTGATAAAGTTGATGTAAAAATGTCAGGTCGACACGTCTGTTTTGTGTGTGGTAGCCTGGGAGCGGAATCTTCGCTGCGAATTAAACCACATGACAGACTACCTTATTTTCCCTTTCTTGAACACCATGATCCACCCAAAGGAGCCCGACTACCGACTAGTAACGGCAATGTGGACTGTTGCAGAGTGTGTTATGCTTTTTTGACTCAACAGTGGGAGACCTACGAGCGGTCAAAGACTCCAGCAATCAAGCGCTTGTACTGGTTGAAGCGTGCAGACGATGGGCATTTCACTGGTGCCGAGATGAGACTGCAGGGGGAGTACATTGCTCAGATCATGGGTCTTAATTATCAACCAGGGGTCGAGGGTCGCGGCTCCCCAGACAACAGCACTAGAGATTACCCTCCTTCACCACCATATCGCAAAGAGGAAAGGGCCACCCCCAGCAGTAACCACTCTGCCCCTGGAGAACAAAGCTTTAACTACAAATCTGATGCAAAATCTCAAGTGAAATCTAAACTACCAAGCCAACCACGGGTGGAGACCCCTGTACATCAAACTCCTAAGAGGGGACATAGTGAGGGTGTGCTTGATCTGACAGTGAGAAAAGAACCAAAGACAAAACAAACTACAGCACCAAGTGATAAGGAACAGACCATTATTTGTTACATTTGTGCACAGAGCACGTTAGTGAGAAATTGTAAGTACGTGTCCACAGCTATGAATTCAACCAGTGAACCTTTCTTCCCAGTCTTGCAAAAAATAAGTCCACCAGAGGGAGCCTTCCCCCTGAACCAACATGGCCAAGCGATTGTGTGTGGGGACTGCAGACTCCTTCTATACCAGCAGTGGCAAGCTTATGAGTTAGCAGGAGTACCATTTCAGAACCGTGTCTACAAACTCTGTGATGATAAAGTTAAGATCCCTAAGTCCGAACCAGTGAGTCATCTTGATAGAGTACCTAAAACTCCAGTTGAAACTGATGATTATGTGTGTTATTTGTGTGGAAAACTGTATGGCAGTGATTTGATCAGATTGTTGTACACTGTTCCACCACGCGATCCTTCCATGGGGACTCTTTTCTTTCCATTTGTCCAAGAACTTCAACGTCCAAAAGGGGCACAACCTTTGAAATCTGACGGGTCTGTTTTATCATGCAGAAACTGTTATGCTGAGCTCTACCATCAATGGCAGGTACAAGAATCCATGCAAATTCCTGTGTATCAACGCAAGTACTCTCTGTCTTGTAACAGGGATGATACTGAAAGGAATCGAGACGTGGATGCTAGCGAAAACCAGGAGTCAAAGAAGACTGTCGTAAAGACAGAAGCTACTCACCCTCTGAACATCCACATTAGCGAAGGGATGTCTGGTAACAGCAGCCTAAGCTCAGCTGGTCTGTTAGCCATAGCAGTGTCCGAAGGAAAGCTAGGACATCTCACAAATGCATTGTCACCTCAGAAACTCTCCACAACAATGAAAAGACCGTTCGAGATTGTAGGCAGCTCCACTTCAACCATTTCAACCATACCCCATCCTTTAGAGCAAGCTGTTTCAAAACCTAAAAAGATCTGCTTCTTGTGTGGTGAAAAGTCAAGAATGATGAACACCCATGTGATCAGTGCCTACCCAGTCACTCAAGAAACAAAGAGCAACAATACCATGGTGTTGCCCTTCTTTCCCTTCCTGAGAAGCTCAAGCCCCGCCCCTGGGGCAGACCCAATGACAGAGGAAGGCTTTGTGATTGTGTGCAGCATCTGTTTCCACATGCTTTTAAAGCAATGGAACCTTTTTGAAGAATATCCCAATGCTGAAACTGTCAACCGCTGGCATCGCAGATATGTTATGCCGGATTTTGTCTGCTACATTTGTGCTAAAAGAACTGATCGCAAACAAGTCAAAATGCTGGAGGCAGCCAAGTTTCCTTTCCTGAAGGACATTAAATGTCCCCCAGATTCCCTGATACTCAATGGGGGGCTATTGGTGATTGCTTGTAAGCCCTGCGCCTTGGATTTGAACCAGCAGTTCAGTGAATATGAGAGGCTTAAGGTGCCAATTGGCCTTAGGAAATACAACTGGGTCCAGAGAACCACTGGACTTGAGCTTGCTGATCAAAGTGCTTACATGGAGAGAGAGGTGGGACTTACATTTAAATTTATATCTATATTTAATGATATAATTCAGGAGCTTTCCTGGCTTATTTTGGGGTCTGTTAACCGAATCCATTCCCAATTGAAAAATCATCAATATTTTCCCAACTCAAAACCTTTTTTCCCAATCAAGGTGTCCATAGATGTTGGAAAGAGCTATTGACTTTTTTAAAGACAGAAGAGAAAAATGTTATTTTAACAAAGTCATTTGAATTAATATTTAACCTTGCTGATATTTAAAATGCAACAAAACAGCTTTTTTCTTTACTTTTGTTTACATTTTGGAGCATGATAATGAAACTAGTAGTATTATTAGAAATTTTATCATTTTCCTAATGTCATCAGTTTACGCATCAATTTCCGCAATTCTATGGACCCTGGACCCAGTTTAAAAATAATAGGAAAACCCCTGTAATTTTTAATTTGCACTGCCCAAGTTTTTTATAAGTACATGTACTTTGCTACTGTTGTGTGAAAAAGTTGTATTGTTCATGTGTTCACTGTCGTAAATTGCTCAGAGTTTAAACAACCTCTGTATAGCCATTGTACAATTTTTTTTCCTAATTAACTTATCGAGTATAAGATTATTTTACAAAATGCCAAGGTTATACACAGAAAGGTAATTTCTAATGCACTGCATGTATCTCGAAATATATGCCTGGAAAGTGACCATGAAATCTGGTATATATAAATTATATAATCTTTATAGAGCACATCATAATGTTAATATATAAAAAAAAATCCTAAACCTTATTTTATTAGTACCTTTTTGTGCTGTCACATTCTACCAGTAATCAAAATAAAAAATGTGAAAGTGCATATTTTATGTTTTAATATCATCATTTAGAAATGCCAAAATTGTACCGATAATAAATTTCTACTGATCTTGTTGATAGCATATAATATATTTTGCAAATAACCAGAAAATCAATTTTTAATTGCCAAAAAAATGGACTTGATTGAAAAAAGTCATAATTATCTTCCAGTTGGGGGGGTGGGGGGGGGGGGGGTTAAATTGTGTCACATTATCTCTCTTACAAGCAAGGAACTGAAAAAGTTACCATATAACTAAATTACAGGGATATTTTTAGAGTATATCTAATGTTGATGTCTTAAAAAAATAATATGTTATTTTCTATAATGTCAATCAATATGCATTAAATTTATATTGACTTTGTCTTGTGCAGCTCATTTTTAAGCATCTTCAAAAATTTTACAAAAAAAATTAACATTATCAATATGGCATATTTATATTACCAGATAGAGCATATTTTCTGACTAGTTTACATTAGTCTCTGAAGCAGTAAGATTTTTATCATTTATTAGGGCCCCGCAAGGATTTGCGGGTGCCCTATAGTAATCACTCTGTCCGTCCGTCCTTCTGTCCGTCCGTCCGTCTGTCACTCTTCCGTCCACAAATTTCCTGTTTTTTTCTAATAACTTTTTTTATGGTTGCCCAATCAAGTTCAAATTTGGTATGGTAGTTCAGTAGGCAGAAATACATATTTTGATGCTAAGTTTGGTTCTCTATGTCTTCTGGTTTGGAGCTGGGGTGGTGGGGTAGATTCATAACTATGCATAAGAAGAATGGGCAAAGAGAGATAACAGCTGAGAATGAATGGGCAAAGAGAGATAACTGCTGAGAATGTTACCATTGTATACATGGAAGGCTGTGCAATATTTGTCCTTTGGGATTAATTAACCTTCCACAGGAAGAAAATCCTAAGCTTTATCTTTATCTGTCACATTGAGATTAATTACTGCACTGCCTGTGTCTGCAAATGAACTTTGTTTTGAAGTTAAGGTCAATTTTGAATGATGTGTAGTATTGTGTACATTCTTTGAAATATGGATTTGAAATATAATATTCATATTTTTTGGGGTTAAAATACCGTACACAATGATTTATGATAGTTTTATTGAATAGAGGCAAAGCCTAGGTATCATTGCATTGGTATCAATTCTTTGTTTTTTTAACAAATTTTATTTCATCCCATGTTAACCCACTTTATCCCGTGGATATGACTCATTGGATATTTTTTTGATATTCCAGAGTTGTGACTTTACAATGGGATTTGCCTAGGCATAATGAAGTAAAAATAATGTAGAGTTTTATAAACAGTGTAAACATTGATTGCGGTGTATAAAATATGGGATAAATAGAATCTCATGATTTGTAGTATAATATGATTTTTATCCAACTTGTGTGTTTTATCCCCTCACTAAGGCTTAAGAAAAAAACACTTTAATTGTTGGATGAAAATCATATCCAACTACAAATCACGAGATCCTATATATTCCAGTTCTTTACATCTTCTGCCGGGCATTTATTTTTCATCATTGTTAATATAAAGAGGATGGAATTCAAAGTTTTCTTCACTTCTCTATATTAATTGTCATAGCGGGGCCCTTCCTGACTGGTCAGTTTTCTAGTTTGTGTAATATATATTTTGGGCATCTTAAAGTGGCTATAGCATAGGTCAAGATAATAATGAACTTACATATACCCCAATACATGTATATACAGAAACTGTGCCATTATGTTCATGGTCACTCTTTGATAGATTTGAATTTTTGTTTATGCACAAATCAACATAGGGATGTGTTAATTAGTGTTTTCATGAGAGAGATATAGAGATATATATATAGAGAGAGAGAGATAGATATATATATATATATATATATATATATAAAAAGCACTAAAAATAACCAACGACACGAACAATAAAGTAAAATATTGTCAAATTTTCGGGACAACCCGTCCCTTCTTCAGGACAACAAAATAAAAACTACATAAAAAAAAAGAAAAACATCTACAAAACTAGCACTAAACTAAACTAAATAATATATAAAAACTAGATAATGTTTAAACACCGGATCAAAACGTGGCAGCTACATCTTTAATTAGTCTTGTTTTTATATATTATTTAGTTAATTTGACAATATTTTACTTTATTGTTCGTGTCGTTGGTTATTTTTAGTGCTTTTTTATATCTCATCTTATAACCGTATATCTTTTGATCCGACACTTTAGATAACGAGTGTTGTTGGTTTGCTAGTGCTTCTTTTTTTTTTTTTATATATATATATATATATTCAACATTCATAACACACACAACATGATAGCTGCAATAATACCCGTATTTATTTGATGAAAAATATTCTTTTAGTAAATAACAAGTGACCAGCAAAAGTCACATGATCAGTTATGTTTTTTGATGTGTTTTTATCTACCTATTACTTGTATTCCTTTAGGAGAAGGAATCTCATTCTGAAGCTGTAGAGAGCAGAGACATTGACATAGAGAGCCTGGATGAAACAGCATCAGAGAATGGTATGTACCGTACTTGAACTGTGTCCCCTAACTCGATGTTTGTCTCTGTAGGTAATCACTCTGTCACTGTACTCAACCCTTTCCTCTGTACTCACCTGCTGTCTTTGTATACTCACAAACTGTGTATTCCGTCTATAGTTATCAGTACGTTCAGTGTGTTATTGTCTTGGCATTATTTGTCGCAAACTTTAAAATCTGTAATTGTCAAATGTCAACCATTAAGCACCTTTATGCTAAGCATTTTTGAAAAATTTTGTGTGCAAATAATGCTATATTAAACTTGGTGTGGTTTATTGTAGCATTTTTTTCACCTTTTCTTCTTTGCATTGAGGTAAGTAATTATATATATGAACATCAAGAAGTAAACAGGGACTATGTACAAGGAATGACAAAACAGTTAAAAATGAGTTTGTGATATATATATATATATACATTAGCTCTGTGGTCCAGGATTCAAATTATGGTATGCTATTAGGGGAATAATATAAAAATTCATTATATTTTATAACTGCAAAAGATTCCACTGTTAAAAAATGTCCCAACCACTTAGCAAATCCAGTGAATTCTTTGCTATGGACAGGTAAAAAAAAAGTTAAAAGATGATACTTTTGAAATGCCGTTGACAACATTAACCTTTTTTAAAAAAAATAAGGTTAGAAAAGGAAATGGTTTTTCCTTCAATCAATAAAGTGAAAAAAATATCCCTGAACACACAATAAAGTTATTACTCATTTTGACTTTGAAATCTGAAACTTGAGCTGAACTAACAAATGAATGAAAATCAATCACTCTGCTACAGATTAAAATGATGAATAAATCACAGGTTTTAACACAAGTTGCCTCTCTTTGCAATTTTTGTACAAGTTGTCTCTCTTTTGACTCTTTCCATGTTGTGTTTTATTTAACTGTTTATTTTTATCTTCAAAAAGAATGACTGATCAATTGCTCTAAATGAAATAATGTAGTTATGAGATAAATCTTAATGATATTTGTTACATAAATGGCAGTAACTGAATTTCAAGTCACTGTATTGGTATTACATCAACAGATAAAGCCTCATCAGATGAGGGGTTATTTTGGTAAACTGACTTGTTCTGAAGTAACAGCCAAATAAACTGTAAATGTGAGAGCATGCAGATGGTTAGACACTGGGGTAAATGTTTACAATTTCTCACTGTCTGGTGAATGGGGGTCTGCTAAACACCCCAGATAACATCTTTAATCCTACTGATTTAACCTGGAATTTTCTAAGAATTCTTGCACACCCCAGGGCACAATTACAGCTTCTTGAAGCTCAGCCATCTCACCACAAAAAACGGGGGAGAAATCAATGACAAAGACACGGTGACAGTATCTGGGGAATCAAGTGCGACACCCCTGACCCAGGCGTGTCAATGTTGCATAAAACACAAACGCAATGACAGAACGCCTCCCGTTACAGAGCCCCGCTAGGACCTCTCCGATGTGACATTACTGAAGTGCTGTAATTATGGCCTCTGTTGGGAATATTGATTTTTTCACTTCGCAGTTTTTTGTTTTGCCGTGTTTTATTAGAGAGCCTGACTTTTTTTTTATATGGAAGTGATCAGATTAGTTTGCCGTGCTGCACATTACGATTATCTCTCCTTGTGATTTTGTAGAAGATGTTACGCCATTATCAGATTTATATCCGAAAAAATTCCTTTATCGATATCTGATGGAAAGCTTCACCATTACGGGTGATGACTGGTTGATAAAATGATTTACACTGAGAAGTTCAGCAATGTCCAGGCATCCTTAATCTGGCGGTAATAACGCTCATTAAACTGGTCATCTCAATTGAAGGTGTTCATTTCTAATTTTGATGTTTTCCTTTGATTAGAAAAAACCTGAAAACTTTTTTGGTATTTTTCATATCTTGGATAAAAATTAATAGAAACATTTTTAAAGTCTCCTTTATGAAATCATGGAGGAAAAAATATGATAGTTCATGAGTTTTTTCTTTGATACGGTACCTTTTTAAAAATCATTTTTTTTTTCCACTTGTCAAAACAAAGAATCAGACAGATGCTGTATTTTAAATATAGTTATGGTAATGGGGTGGAATATTATTCCTTTATTGTGTCAGGAATCAATATCTCCTTGTAATTTTGTAGTCTGTGTTAAATAATAAACTAATAGGTTCACGGGAAATTTGTCCATTAATATCGGCTCCTCAGTAAGCGGATTGATTTCTCTTGTATGGACCCCGATCAATATGCAAAAGCTTTATAAACATGGGGGTGAAAAACGCTAACCTTAATAATAAAAAGATATTAGTATATCAATATTTAATGAATCATTTTATGGAAATTGCAGGGATATCATATGTATCCTTGTAAATGGATCTAGCGCAATTTCCTGTGAGACTTGCCGACCAATTTGTGGATGTCCGCGTCTGATTCTAGCTTGTTTATTGGGTGATGAACAAGCCATAGTTATGGAGACCCTTCTTTATTCTTTCTGGCTGATTAATTAATATTGTTCTCGTCTCCGATTGCCCATGCTGTATTGACATCATAGTTATACTGTGTTGATGTGTAATGACTGATCAGCAAAGAACAGTCAGAAATATTTCTGAGCTTTGCTAAATCACAATGAAGTAGAAGTAAAAAATTTCCAAATACCGGTGGTTAATGAAATTCGATACAGATTAAAAAATCCCATCATGGGCATTCAATGCTGGCGTATCGGCCAAGATCTTATTAAGAATTTCTATAAAGAATTTGTTTTGTGTTGAAACCTGTCATTTCCTTTTTTCTTATTTTTTTTTATTCATTTTCCTTTTATTACACCTAATTCACCTCACAGGTACTTGGCATTTCGTTGAAACCCCAATCAATACTGGCGATTTTTTAAACTGTAGAGTATCTGTCATTAGGAGCCAATATAGCAGGCTGCAGGCACTTAACACGCTTTTGCCATTTATCCTTATAAAAAAGAATGGCTTTCCAAAGAAGCATAAAGCTGCTTTTTCCGCAAAATCTAATTACTTGTTGATTGGAGAAGTCTCAGCAAAACCTAATTCGCTTTTGTATAACAGTAATGGAGTCACAGATTACAGTACTACGTTATTGATAAAAGTGTCCTAATGTGACAGGAAAGGAAACAAATTTAAAGTAGATCCCTTTTATTGTCATGGAAACTGTTCTAACTGATCACATGATCACAGCCAAGGAAATATAAACTGATGGCAAATTGATTAAAAAATGCCCCGTAATTTTGGATGTTCAGATGATTTTCTTAGCTACATAAGACCAAAGTGATGAGGTTTTGGCTCACTTTAACAACAGTTGAATTATTCACATTAGTAACAGCATGCATATAGCCCTCGGGGGTTATAAACAAGATTTATACATAAAAGAATATACCCCCAAAAATTATCTTGGTTAATTTTAGAAGTCAGTGACAGTCCTATTCTGGATTTCACCCAAGAAGGGGATCAGTTTGCATTATAAGGTGATATTTCTGAGTATATAAGTTTTATGAAACATTATCACAAGGCTCAATTAAATACATTTGAAATCTACTTGCTGTGGAGGCGATGGAATGTGAACAAAACCAAGGTCACACAAGTCACCGCAGGTCAAATGCGAGTTTCAATCCCAGGTTTATTGATAAAAATATATCATACAACACAATCTTTATTTGTCGGCTTGACAGGTATTTAATAGGAAGTCTTGTGTATCGACAGCTTGCTGCTCTCCGACAAACTTCTTTAGCAAGAAAATTGATTGGGTCAATGAATTTCAACACAAAAAGGTGCGTGTGATTTGGGAACGATTATAAAGTTTAACATCAATTACACATTGAATTACAAATATTTGTGTTTATGACAGTGCATCAATATAACTTCACCTAGCCGTGTGTTTGAGAAGACTACTTCAGTGTTGAAGCGATTATTTATGATTGATCCTTTTAAAGATCGGCCATCTCAGTGGAGGAAAAGATTTTAACACCTATTGAAAATTGCCTGCCAGAAAAGGAACAGACAATTACGCCTTGAATATGTTTTATATTTCACTGTAGATATTTTATCTGCTGTTTTGTGACCCCACGACCCCTCATAGCAGAGAGTACACAGTAGATTATCTCAGACTGCACATGATATTGCGGGATTGTTACAACATGTGCATATTGCTTGTCAGGCTGTGCATGTTTCACAAAACTTGAAGCCAAACTACAGGGGAGAGAGAAGTATTAAAACGGTGTGGAATTTACTTGCAGATTTCAGACAAGGGAATCAGGATGGAAATCATTTCTATTCGTGTTTGATGGATCATAACTGTGAGGATTTGTTAAGTGGAATTGTGGGTAATATCATTGTTCTTTACATCACAGTAAGTGAGTGCTTTTGTTTGTTTGAGGTCTGAGGTTAAGTCATGTGAGATATCAGATATCAGCTGTCAGCAGGTTGATATCTGATCGCCTTGGTTAGGAAGTTGAGTTGATAATGAATTGTTGAATGCCCATGATGTGAGGAATGTAGAGAGGAGACTTTGTTTGGTGTTGGAGAGATGTAGAATTATTAGTGGTGAATTGATTAGCCAGTTAATTACTGTTTAGATATTTAGAGGGATGGCTGAGTGTGTCAATAAACTAGACGTGATTGTGAATAGCTCATGCACCAGGCATTTAATTGTTCCTCGCTGACTGACAATAGTAAAAAATTAGCCAAACTAGCAATTATCTACCTTCCTATAAATATTTTATCTTCTGAGTTTAATCAAGTTATGGAGGGTATTTGTAGGAATTAGGACTGTATGGTGGGGTGGTGTATGACTTCCTGGAGATTTTTGAGTACTGCTGTTGGTGTATAGGAGATAAACAACCCAACCAGTAAAGTTCAATAGAGCACCAATGATTAATATATTTCTTGTTATGTGACTCACTTTAGGAAATACTACTTCAAATTCTTGATAATGTTTAGAGAAATAGTTTGCAATCCAACCAATAAATGCTAGGGCTTATTTGATCACTGTGTCAGAGATTTGGTGCAATCTTCATAGCCTGGCTTAGTGTACAGAAAGGCAGAGGAAAGGAGTTTGTTGAACACCTTCTGAATTGCTTGATGGTATCATAAAGCCCCATTATACAGAAATATTGGCCATTAAAGAGATAGTTAGCAAAAGGTTGTAGTAGGATATTGTTCTGTCTGGGATTAAATGAGTTAGATTAGCTAGATTAAAAAAAAAATGCTGATGTTATCCAAAGATCAGACTTTGCCATATTTTTCTGCCATCTATAGGGGGTTGCTTGATGATATACATCACCTTGGTAGATTAGAACATGCGTCTGATGACAGCTACAAGACATCTGATAGTGTTGAAGAATTGGCCAAATGTTAAGGGAAATAACTGTGCTAGCAAGGGAGCAGAAAGGGAGCTAAACCAAGATATTAACTGTAGTGAGGTAGCTTAGTTTAAATTCCATTGATGGGATTCTGTTGAAGAACTTTGGATCTTGTTATTTCTGTGAAGCATCCAAAGTATGCTGTTTTCATTTGAAGTGATTCAATGGTAGGTTTAAATCATGATTATTTCCCCACAACCTGTAAAAGTTAGTGAGTAAAAATGATTAATGGCCCCACTGCTTACATGTTTCTCCTTGTCTCAGTCTGTCCTTGAGGCTGAGGGGATGTTGACCTCAGGGGGAGAAAAGTACAAACCCCAATATCCTGTCCTGATTTATAAATAACAGTACTCGTACTATGTTCCCCCAATAAAAAGCCTATGATGTTCAAGGATAAATTATTGATTTGGTGCCCGTGCATAGCTTTCTCATTAAAGCATCAACACTTTGAAAAATGACAATAATTGTTTTAAGATTCCAATCAGTTGTGTAACCAGCTAACATCACACAGTCCTGCAGGAAAGAAGTTGGCAGAGAGAGCTGTTAGCTTTTGACATTGGCTGTGTACATAACCATGCCCTCCTGAACAGAAGCAGAAGAATTATAGACTGGATGCCATTGTGAAACATTATTGACTATACAAGTCAATTACTGTGGATAAAGATTAATGTATTCCGACCTTATCATGTGATGTTAAACCGCGGAGGATGAGAAAAGTATATAACTTTGTTATTGATCGGAGGAGTCTCCAGCACGTTTAGCTTCTGTTTGGAATTCATTTATTGGATTTGAAGTAATTTACGCCCAATTATGAGAAGAGCCACTGTTTGATCTGGCTGGTGAAATCTTTTGTGATTTGTCGTAGCATTACTGGACTTAGATATTGTGTGATGGCGGATAGTTGGCTCCTGTAGAACCCCCCAAGATGGTGGAATGACAAGATCTGTCTATCTTCACACCTCTCCCTCTGGTCTCTGTCTTAATGGCTGTTGTCGTGTTTCTTTGTCTCCAAACAGCAGAAGTAGCTCAGGATCACTAGGTTCCCTTCATTAACTGCCTGAGAACTGTAAGTAACAGCTCTGAATGTCGACAGAGGCGCTGTCATTCTGAACATAATGCTCAAGAGTTGATTTCATGGTCTCTCAGAGAAAACTGTATGTGATTGGTGATGTAATTTTGGTGAGTTTGAGCCATTCTGTCCTTCTATCTTTACAAGGTTTTTGTAATATTTTCATAGGATTTGGTAGTTCTTTAGATATACTACTTTTTATGGGTTTAACCTTTAGAGATTGATAATCACTGTTTTAGGAAGATGTTATGGTATTTCCCTGAAAGATTCTTAGTCAGCTATTTTTATTGGAGATTTGACATGTAGCCTCAATATTCACAACAATTTGTCTGAATAAATAAAATTAATATGATTTGATAGGCTATTGGATGCCAGCAATCTGTAGCTAATTGCTTTATAGAGAAGAAATATAGAGTAGGTCTTGGTGCATGATGCTGGCCAATCTCTCTGCCCAGACTGATGGAATATAGGCCATTGTTTCTGTGTTTGTAGATCCGGGGGAGAAAGGAAACATTCTCGGTGGCATTTAGGGATGTTAGTCGTAGAACCTCTCTTCCTTGTTGTGTGAGTGAAAGTGGTTAGAGAGGCAATGTGAGTCATTTGAAGATGTCCAATGTTGAAAGCCTTTTTTACAGTACTTGAACTCATTATGTTAAATATGTAACAAGTTTTGTATTATTACAGCACAAGTGCATGGAGGATAAGAGCCATAATTGCCTTGGTGAATTAATAACCCACTAATTTCCCTGTAAACCACATACTGTGCGATTAACTCGCTTAATTTCTTTCTAGTCCAAATAAGAAATGAGTGACAGAGTTTGTGAATGAAATTCTGTGATAAGTGAACTTATAACTGACAATGAGCCACCTGAA